>NC_138062.1:49059182-49696349 GCF_964194185.1 Rhinolophus hipposideros | reverse complement strand
CTCTGTATCCTTCTCCTCCAGCGGGAGAGGATTTAGGGGACAAAGGGGAGTCAGGATGGAACACAAAAGGGGACTATCCTGGTCCCCTGGCTTCTGGCCCTGCTCTGAGATGAACCCTCTCTCCTTCCCTCCCCTCAGTATTCATTCCAAGATGAACAAGACAAGCCTCTTCCTGTCCCCAGCAACCAGTGTTGTAAGTACCTCCCTAGTCCTCTCTACCCCTCCCCCATCCCATGGCTGTTGTGTGTAACAGGTCAACTCCCCTCCAGAGATACTGGGCCTGAGGGTGGAAAGTCTCCGCTCATAGCGGGGTGAAAAGAAGAGATCTGGGACTTGGGTTTGAGTCCTGTTTGCTTTGTGGCCACATGCATGCCAGTGTCCCCACCTCCTCATTAGAGTCACTCGCTTTGAAATGGGGCATCTGACAGCCCTTCACTCTGAGCGGACCCAGGACATCTAGAGGCTTAAGAAAACGTTTTGTAGACTCTGATTCAATTCATCAAATTCTGGATGGGGACCTATAACTCATTCAACAAACTCTTCATGGGTCCAACAGAGACCCCCAAGCAGCCCAGTCAGAGGGTGCAGACAGACACAGACAAGCAGTCCTGCCAATACACGAAAAATAAGCATATGTACAATGGACGAAGGCTGTTTCATTCGCCCATTGACTTCGATGAAGAAACTGAGGCCCAGGAGGAGAAGCCACTTGCCCAAGGTCACACCCCTGGCAGGCAGAGCCAGGATTTGAATCCAGGCCTGAGGGAATCTTTCCATTGCACTGCATCTCTTAAAGCTGATGACGATCACATTCCTCTGCCTACTCATATGCCCCTCCATCAAGGCTGGAGTTTTCAAAATTGTTGATACTTCTTGGGGTAGGGGTGACTCTCAGATGCACGCAGATCATATCTCCATGGGCCAAGGAGGTGTCTCTCTCCTAAAAGTTCCCAGAGTCCTCTGGAGGGGGGAGGAAGTGACAAATCAGTGAGTAGGAGGGCAGAAGCCACGCCCAGGACAGTTTGCCCCTACCCCGCCCTTCAACCTCTTTCTCCTGTTCCATCTGCTTCCTTATCCCCCTTTCCTCCTCTCGCAGTCTCTCCTGTATCCATTGTCCACCCACCCCCATATGCCCAGGATGGTGAGGATGGAGCCTACTGGGGGGAAGGCGGGGGGGGGGGGGCTGCAGTTGGAGACCCTGTTCTGCCCTAATTTGGGGTGCGATACAGAAAAAGTCCCTTGACTTCCCTGTCTGGGGGGAGTCATCACTGCCCAGAAGGAATTACAAACCCCTTTCCCCGCTCCCCGTCCCGTGAATGGGGTCATTGAAGATTGTGGTGGGGGCAGGGACAGGGCCAGGCAAGGTAGAGGCAGGAGCAGACCACGAAGAGTATCTGAACAGGTGGACTGAAGTGAAGGGGTTCCACTTGGGAATGGAGACCTAGCACCCAGCATTTACCTCCCAAGTCCTCTGGGGAATGTTTTATTACCCCCATGTCATGGAGGAGGCAGCCAAGAGGAGTCAGGAGTATAATGGGGAGAGATGCGGTTCTCTCCCTGGCCCTGGCCATCAGAGGCTGTGTGACTTTAAGCTGCTCACCCTACCTCTCTGAGCCCTGTTTCTTCATCTGTACAATGAGCAGAATCATAAAAACCCACCCAACAGGGGTGTTTTCAAATTTAAGATTTCCAGTTCCAGATTTCTTTCCTTTTTCATGAGTTAGGGGAGGGAAGGAGTGTGGAGGGCTGACCCCAGACTTCAGAGCTGAAAAAGCCTGGTGCTAAACAGCTCATTTGTTACTTCCTGGCTGAGCCTGTGACCTCCTCAAATAATGGGGATATCCCACCTTCCTCACAAGGTGGTGAGGGAAGTCGTGACAAATGTCAGTGGTTAAAGTGATACTTGGGGAAGATATGAGTATCAGGTAGGAGGGGATCGGGGTCCTAGGTGCGAGGAGGAGATGGGAAGAATGAGGAGGGTGGGGAAATCCCCTCCTTTAGCCTCCCCACCTGCTCCCTTTTATTATCTCTGCCCCTTTTCTTTGTAGGCAACTGGAATTATTTTGGCTGGGGTGAGCAGCAGAGTAAGTACTCAGCTTGATATCCTGGGAGACCACGGGGAGGTGGGCGCCTTGGCAACTCTGAGGACCTGCCCCCCCCCCACAGGGAAGCGAGGAGCCTGTGGCTGGCTCATGGGGGACAGAGGAGTGACAAGACCCCTTTCATGCCCTCCTGCTCCCTGACCTTTAACATCTGTCTTGGGGGTCCTGCTCTGTCCGGTGGGGAGTGGGCACTGCCATTGGGGTGGGGAGATGCATTTAGACGGGAGACCTGCCTGTCTCCGGCTGGGCACTGTGACCCCCTGTTCCCCCCACTCCCCATGTATAACCTCATCTACTCTCCTGTGACTCTTCCCTTTTTTTGTCTCCCCATCTCCCTCCTCCACTTGGAAGGGGGCCTCAGTGTCACTGAGAGGGTGGTCGGTGGGAAGGAAGAGGGTCTCTGAAAGAGCAGCTGGGCAGGGACCCCCAGGCAGATATCATTCCAGAGACCTCAGCTCCCAAGGCCCCTCACACGTCTTCCTCCAGTTTGTCCCCCGGGGAAGGAAACAAGCCATTCTCCCAATTTGGATGCCCATTTTTCTCCCTAAGGAAGCACTCCCTTACACCTATGTCCTGCCTCTTCCAGAGAAATCCAGTCCTTCAGTCTAAGGATGAATCTTCTATCTCCTCCACCACTTGCTGGACAAGTTCCATTCCCCCCTCCCTCCAGGACCAGGGAAATTATTCACACCTTCTTTTGATCCAAAACAATTTCTTAAAAACAAGGCAGTCAGAAATCCATTTGGCCAAAATGGGCATCAGGCTGACAAGAAGATTTGGTTAACAACCCGTTTGCCACAAGCATACAATACCACCACAAACAAAGATGCTTTTGGTTAAAACCAATTTGGCTAAAGCTGATAATTGGGTGAAGAATAAAGAGCATTGGGCCAAAAGCAGACCCTTTTGTTGAAACATAATTGTCTGAAAACACGGAAGCAACAATTTGGTTAAAAACTATTTGGTAAAAAACAGAGTCTGGGCAAAAACAAAAAGAATCCAGTGGAAAGCAATTTACCCTCAAAAAACAGATAAATTGTCAAAAAAATATAATTAGGTGAACACACACACAACCTCATGTGATTTGGTTGGAAACGTCTCGGCTTGGTCAAGGACAGTTTGGTAGAAAGAAGGCCAATGTGGCCAAAGACCTGGATAATTGGGTAGAAAACCAGTTAGTCAGGGGGGGAAATTTGGTGACATTGACAATTTGTCCAGAGCTGCAAGGGGGGTCGTTCAAGTTTCAGACCCCTCACTTCAGCTCTGCACATGATCAGTTTCATCCTGATGCCCACAAATCGAAGTCGTGGAAATTTGCTTCTGCCTCTGACTATAATATCAGTGCTGGCAGCATGTGGCTCGTCAGAGGGTCGCCATGTACGACAGGGACAGGATAGAAAGCTTGTAGGTCACAGTGGCCCAAGTCAAATGAGAAACCGGAAAGCCAGAGTTACCTTGGTAGGGCCAGCTTTGCTAGCTGAAAATGAATTTAAAGTTTTTCTAAAGGCAAAATAACTTAGGGGATGAATCAAATAGCATTTGACGTGAAGTAGGACATTCATTTGTTAACAGTTTACTGCAGTAAAAAAATTGGACCTATTTGTTGACTATATGGACACAGACACAATTAGCCAGAAAAGAATTAGAAGGTTAAAATAATACAGCAATAAAAATAGACAAACATCTGGGAAATGAACAAAAAGACTTAAAGGTATGAAACGGTACAAGCCACTCCCTTGATGTTTAAAATCACGGGTAAATTGAGGCCATGGGTTACCCAGTCAGGGGTTTACAACTTTTTTTTTTTTTGGTAGCTTATTTGTTTTCAACCCAAGTGTTGCTTTCTAAAGAAATAGTTTTCCGTCCCAACATAATCTAACATCCCTCAACGCTGTTTTCTTTTTACTAAGGAAAACAAGCTAAAGTAAAACATCCTTTAATTCTTATTAAACACTTGAAGTTGGCATCCCACCCCATCCCACCTTGTCCCATCTTAGCGATAGATTCTGGGTGTGTGGTGGTCTTGCAAACCTAAGGGTCTAATCATTTTTGAGGGAGATGGCACTTTGTCAGAGCCCCTTCTTTTTTCTGTGCATATGAGTTCAGATCTGGGATCTCCATTCTCAGATATCAAGAAATCTCCCTCCGCACTTCTGTGAGTGTTTGCATGACTCGTGTTATGGGAAACTCACTGCCTGATGGAAAAATCCATCTTGTTTTCAGAGAGCCTGGACCTGGGCAAAGTCCGTTCTCACAATGGAGTTGCAAGACATCCTCTAATGTACCACTGTCCTCCTCACATTGTAGGACTGACCCTGGACCCCAGACTCTAGGTCCAGTTTGACTCACATAAGGCAAAGCAGGGTGTTCACCTCCCTTATTCTAAAGCCTGTACCTCTATTCTTATGACCCAGTATCCTTCATTAATTCTGGTAAAGATTCCTCTCCTCGGGTTAGCAGCCAGTGAAGACCCCCGAAGTCTGAGATACTGCTTTGACCCCCATTGTGTTTGTTCTTTCTCTCTCTGGCTCTCTCCCTCCCCTCCTTACTCTCTCCCCCCACCTCCTCTCTCTTCCAGATGACGACCCTGACAGTGCGGTGGACGATCGTGACAGTGATTACCGCAGCGAGACAAGTAACAGCATGCCGCCACCCTATTATACTACGTCCCAGCCCAATGCTTCGGTCCATCAGTATTCTGTCCGTCCACCACCCCTGGGTTCCCGGGAATCCTACAGTGACTCTATGCACAGTTATGAGGAGTTCTCCGAGCCGCGGGCCCTGAGGTAGCCAAGGTGGAGTGTGTGTGTGTGTGTGTGTGTGTGTGTGTGTGTGTGTGTAGCCAGCTCTGTCTGCTGGAGTGGAAAGAGGAATAGGGAGCTGGAGAGAGCTGGGGTTGTAGGTAAGTGGGTCTAGAAAAACAGAATTCGTGCTTTCTTATAGGCAGTAGAGCCCTTGCTTTACACAAATTTGCAAGAAAACTCCACAAGGTTGAAAAAAGGGGGTCTGCTTTGGCTGAAGAAAGAGGAAAGTCTGGAGGCCCCTGAAAGGTCCCCTGAAATATGGGGGCATTCCCTTTAAAAGCCACCAGTCTCCATATACTTTACTTGGGCGGGGGGAGGGGGCAGGTGGAGGAAAAGATGACTGTTAGTTGGGTGTGTGAGGCAGAGTGACGTTGGAAAGATCCCAGCAATCAGCTGACTGCTGGTCCCAGGGTGGTCATGCCCAGCCCTCTGGTGGACCCTGGTCCTTCGTTCCCGACCAACAGACCTGGGCACAGTGATGAGGGCGCTGCCCCGCTCCATCCAGCCACCATCACCACTCCTTTGAAAGTAGGCTGTCCCTAGACCTGCCCGTAGGTGGGTCCCCTGACTTGCGTGGGCCACACCACTGCCCTGTACGGTGTGCTGGGCCTTGACCCTACGAAGCTGAAGCTTGGTTTCCAAACAGAACAATGACAAGATATTAAACGGGTTGAATAATTGTAAAGCACTTAGATAGAAAACAACTCCATCCTTGCCAAAAGTTCTTTGGGACAGTGTGCACTGTAGAGTTCAGGTCAAACGTAATTTGAAGGAAATCTTTATAAGCTTCCTACTCAAGCTTTAGCATCGATGAGTATAATGTTTTTCGCAGGTATTTGAATAACTTTTATTTTGAAATTTTCTATATACTATAGAAAGCTTGGATAGTTTATAGATGGAATATTTTGAAAGGAACTTTTTAAAAGCCTGACCATCTAGTCCAGCCACTTTATTTACCACTTTATTTAGCCACTTATATTTAGCTCCAAGGAAATGAAATGACATCCTCAAGTAAAACGTCGTGGCAGAGGTGCGTCGAGAAGCAAGCAAGAAAGGGGGTTCCTGGCTGAGGGCACAGCAAGTGCAAAGGCCTGGGCACAAGATTAGGGTGTTGGAGGAACAGGGAGGAGGCCGATGTGGCTGGAGCAGGGACAGGAAAGCAGGGGAACAGAGGGAGAGGAGGGCGGAGGGTTTGGGCTACACATTGGTGTAGGGCAGGTTTTATTTCAAGGGCACTAGGGAGCCTGGGAGGGTTTATAGTTGGAAGAAGCCCCTTTGTGGCTTCCATGAGAAGTAGGGACAGTCAGGAACAGGAGTGGATGTTGGGACGGCATCTGGTGGAGATGGGAGAGCCTGGACCAGGGTGGGGCTCAGGGTGCAGAGAAGTGAATGCTTTTCATTAAAGGTTTGCGGGGTGAAGCCAAGGGGACCCACGGCAGGGTCGGCTATGAGTAGACTCTGAGGCAAGGAGTGGAGGCAGGAAGACCCCAGCCCCTGGTGAATGGAGGGTCTCAGTTGTGGGAGGCCCCATTTGAGGTGGGGGGGGCATCAAAAGCCAGGTACGACCATGTTCAAGTTTCAGAAGGCCTAGGTCCCTAAGGGGGCTGTACTGAAGACACTGATTCAGGGTCCCCAGCACGTGGGTAGAGCATTTGCAGCTCCCACAGGGCATGGACAGGAGGAGAATGTACAGCAGGTCATGAACAATCAGTGATCTCATCGATCTGATTTATTGCCTGTCTACCCAGACCATAAACCCACGAGAGCGGGATTTTTGTCTTGTTTATGGCTGTGTTTCCCTGGTGCCTACAGCAGGGCCTGGCGCACAGTAGGTGCTCAAGCAATGCCGAGTGAATGACTGGGTGATGGACCTGTGTGACTGGGGCTGTGCGGACAGCGGCTCTATGCCTGGCCCCTGAGCCCCCTGCCTGTCCCAACAGCCCAACGGGCAGCAGTCGCTACGCGTCCTCGGGGGAGCTGAGCCAGGGAAGCTCGCAGCTGAGTGAGGACTTCGATCGCGATGATCAGAGTCTGCAGGGCTCCGAGATGGAGGATGAGAGGGACCGGGACTCCTACCACTCCTGCCACAGCTCGGTCAGCTACCGCAAGGACTCCCCACGCTGGGACCAGGACGAGGACGAGCTGGACGAGGATCTGGATGAGGAGCTGGATGAAGACCTGGAGGACTTCCTGGAGGAGGAAGAGGAGGAGGAGGAGGAGCTGCCTGAGGACGAGGAGGAGCTGGAGGAAGAGGAGGAGGTGCCGGATGACATCCGCGGCTATGCCGAGCGTCACGAGGCAGTTGTGGCTGAGCCCAAAGACTTCAAGCGCATCAGTCTCCCTCCAGCCGCCCCCGAGAAGGAGGACAAGGCCCCGGCCATGCCTGCCGAGGCCACCGACGTGGCCAAAGCAGCCCCCAAGACACCCACACCCGAGGAAGTGCCTGCAGCTGAGCGGGCATCTGAGGCTGAGCCCCCGAAGGCTGAGGAGAGGTAATGGGAGGGGGTCGAGAGGCTGTCACAAGGTCACTGTGGTCAGTGGTCTGTGGTGCCATGATGGAGTAAGCCTGGACCTGGGGAATGGGGGAGGGAAAGGGGAGTTGTCATAGGGCCATGGGTTCGTTGAAGGGATCAGGATAGGTCCAGGAGGTCAGAGGGGGTTCAGTGGGGTCAGAGGGGGTCAAGCAGGGTCATGAAGGAGTCTTAGGGGTTGTGAGGGGCCAGATGGTTTGCCGGGGTTGGAGAAGTCACCAACGCATTGGAAAGACCCAGGGCAAATAGGATTACAAAGGGTCAGAGAGGCCAGGAGGATGAAAAAGGGAGCCAGGGAATCCAAAAGTGTCAGAGAGATAGTGGGCATGTGGGAAGGGGGCAGGGACACAGAGGCGGGTCAGAGACGGGCACAGGTGGGGGTCATAGTGGGTCAGGCATCACTCAGAGGGCAGAGGGTGGAGGGGAAGCCCGTCACTGGAGCCTCAGGATGTCCCTTGCCTCAGTTTCAGGCTGCAAAATGAGGAAGGCCAGGAGGGCCAGGACTCCATGTCCAGGGCTAAGGCCAACTGGCTTCGAGCCTTTAACAAAGTGCGGCTGCAGCTGCAGGAGGTGAGTGAGAACCCTGGCCAGCTTACCCATGCCCAATGCCCCATCCATGCCTTTGCCCAGACTGGCCACGCCCATTCCCCACCTCCTCCCATGCCCCACCCGCCCATGTCCTTTCCCTGGGCCCACCCACACCAGCCCATGCCACGCCCAGTGGGCCGCTTGGCCATGCCCACTTCCCCATCCCATCCACCATGCCTATGCTTCTACACATCCTGGTCCTTCCATGGCTCCGCCCACACCAACCTGGCCACCCTCTCCTGCCCTTGCCTTGGCTTCACTATTCCTGGCCTCACCCCAAACCAAGGCCCAGCCCAACTCACCTACACCAATCTGGGATTTCTTAGCAGGGAAAGAGGAGAGGTGAGCTGTAACCTAGAACTAGGTTATGGCTACGACCATCTCAGAGGTCAAGTTCATGGAGAAGGCTAGAGGTTAGGGATAGGGCTAGAGATCAGGGTTAAGTCAGAGATCAGAGGTCAGGGTTAGAAATGGTGTTAGGGGAAGAGGTCAGTGCTTAGGGTCATATTGAGTGTCAGTGTCAGGGTTGAGAAAAGGTCTGAGGTTGGGTCAGTATCAGAGAAGGAATTCGGTTAAAGGTACTGCAATTAGCATCAGGGTCAGGGTGATGACTTTTCAGATCGGTAGCAGGATTGAAACCATTCACTTATTCAGTCATTCAACCCATGCTGGGCTGAAGACAGAGTAGTGTTATTATCCTGCAGAAACTTGCAAATTGGGCTGAGGCTGGCAAGAAGAGATCCTAATCACACTCCCAAAGTCTTTAACCTTCCAATAGCAGAGCCACAGAAATTTCAAATCAAATTTCTTATCAGTTTTAAAATAGGATTTTATTTTTTGACTAAGTAATATATTCACATGGCTCCAAATTCAAATGGTAGAAAAGAGTACACAGTGAAAAGCACTGAATAACTTTCAATACAACAGCAAATTAAATAAAAAAACAGCAGCTACTCTTGTAATGGAACTATTAACATGACAAGAAAAATAATCATGTGCGGTCTCTCTGGGTTTCATAGATGGGACATAAAACAAATCCAAGGCAATCAGGAAAACTCCCTAGAGGAGGTGACACTTAAAGTATTAAAAATACTTCAACAATATTTCAGAACAGGGTGCTGGCCCCTCCTCGGTCCCCCTCCAACCACGCCACCTTTTAGTTGCACGGAAATGTTGTCCTTGGGTCTACACTGAGACCTGAATGATAAATGGAGGCTGGCTGGCTGCAGAAGGAGGGAGAGCGTACAAACAGGTGGCACAGCTTGGGCAAAGGCCCTGGGGCACAACAGCAAACAAGCAGGTGAGGCTGCAGGGAGTTTAAGAAATGACAGAATCTTATGAGTGTTTGATGAACTAGACCCTGAGAATCCCAGGAGTATGAGTTCTTGTTGGAAAGATGCTAATAGGTCCTGAGGTTTGACATACAAGGAGACCAACATCCACTGAGGTTGGTGGCAGAGGTGCTCCTCTCTCCCCATTTTACAGATGGACAAACTGAGGCCCAGAGAAAGCCAGTGAGCGTCCTAAGGACGCACAGTGAGGACTAGGACACAGGTTTCCTGACTCCTGGCCCAAAGAAGAGACAGAAGTGGGTGCGGAGCCTGCCTTGTCCTGGGGAGGGGTGGCCACACTGGCTACATCTGTCTTTCTGTTCTGCAGGCCCGGGGAGAAGGAGAGATGTCCAAATCCCTGTGGTTCAAAGGCGGGTGAGTATCAGAGCTTTGGGGGTGGAAGGAAGTTTTAAACCTAGAATCCAAGGCTGGTTTGCACCATAGCTTCAGCCTAGCAAGGGCAAGGAGAGGTTCCATTTAGATAGGGCATAGGACTGGGCATGGGTGAAATAATGGAACCACTGTCATAAGGCATTCGGAGCCAAAGATGGTAATATGTTGAACCTTCACAACAAACCCATGGGGAGCCCATTACTCTATTTTACAGGTGGGGAAACTGGGTCCAGAGAGGTATGTGCCTTGCCCAAGCCACTCACATAACTGAAGACTGCTTCCCCCTAGAAATAAATGTGAGATAAAGGAGAAATCCATTTTCCTGCAGTGCCCCTCTGCAACCCTGGAGTGAATGTTTTTCTTTGATTCTGATTTTAAATCTCCCAGATTATTGCTTCAGCTACTGGCACTTTTGTTAACAATAGTCATTTGGTCGTAAATGGAGCATTTTGTCACATCTAACTTCTTAAGTTGCTGATTTTCAGAGGTGCTTTTTTTCAGCCTTTGGATGGTGAGGTTAGAGGATGTAAAAGATATTTTTAAATTACACGAATGTTTTAAAATAGCAGCAGGAGAGTGACTTTCTTCCCTTGTAGGTCCTTTGCAAACAGAGGGAGACATGAGCTGTGACTCCCAGATGAGCAGGTGTGCTGGGTGGGGGGCCCTGGAAGCAGGGACTGAGCGGGGGCTTCATGTGGGCGTGAGTGACAGAAGAAGCTTTCTCAGGAGACACCTGCATGGCAGGTGGGGTCAGCGGGGGAAGCTGGAGCAGAGATATGGTTCAGGAGTCGCCAAGCCTCTGCCTGATCCTGCAGGGGGTGCTGGAGCATAAACTGCACCCCAGAGCTTGTCCCAGAGTCATTGGCAGCCAGGCATCTCTTTCATTGGCCAGTGAGAACCTTCTAGAGAGGAGCCACAGCTGAACCCTCTCCGGGATGAGTACACCTCTCAGTAAAGTGAATTCGGAGAGGCCACTAGGGCGTCTACCACAGGGCTCACTGAATCCTCCAGCTGCTGCAAAACTGCCACGAGACAAGAACACAAACACAATTTCCAGTTTCCTCATTCCCAGCGGAGTTGAAATCACTCCTTCCAGGATCGATTTTCAATCGGTGCATATATTTCCAATTGTGATCATAAAGAAAGATGTCATTGATATTTTCGTGTACTATTTAGGTTTGCCCTAGTTGAAATTTTCATTAAATGTGGGCAGCGGCATCATCTCCCATCTCCCATCTCCCAGACGAGGAAGTTGAGGTCCAGTGTCTTCATTTCCTGGGGCTGCTGTGACAAACCACCACAAACGGGGGGGCTTAAAACAACAGAAATGTATTCTCTCACAGTTCTGGAAGCCAGAAGTCCAAAATCCAGGTGTGGGCAGGGGAGAGTCCTTCCTTGCCTTTCTAGCTTCTGGTAGTTGTTGGCAATCCTTGGTATTCTTTGGTTTGTAGATGCGTCACTCCAATCTCTGCCTCCATTGTCACACCACTGTCTTCTCCTTGTGTGTCTCTCTTCTTATAAAGACACCAGTCCTATTGGATTCAGGCCCACCCTACTCTAATATGACCTTATCTTAACTAATGACCTCTGCAATGATCCTCTTTCCAAATAAGGTCACATTTTGAGGTCCTACGGGTTAGGATTTGAATGTATCTTTTGGGGGACACAATTAAACCCTTCACCTGGGGAGATCACACCTTCTGCCACAGCCTCAGGTGATGTCTGCTGGAGGAAGGGGGACTTCCCTGGGCCCTTGACGTCCCTGTGTGTGTCTTGCAGCCCCGGGGGTGGTCTCATCATCATCGACAGCATGCCTGACATCCGAAAGAGGAAGCCCATCCCCCTCGTGAGTGACCTGGTGAGCGCCTGCACCCTCCCCTCCCCCAGTGCACAAGTTGTACCACTGTCCATGGCAGACTTGGGGCTGGGGGCTGGCAAGGTGTTCTCTGAGACTAACATAATCTGATTTCTACCCTATGTGCTGCGTGGACACTTCAGGCCATGGTGAGTAATGGTGCCCCCAAGTAGCCTCCCCAGAACCCTGCACTGGGATCTTTCAACTGGCCCCAATCCATGGGTTCTGGGGAGGGGACCTTGCCATGTCCTACAGTTCATGGGTGGGGAAGGGAGCAGGTGACTCCCTACCTTGGTATGGCTAGTGGTTTTGTTCTGTGGCTGGTGACCATGGCCAAGTCTGATCAATGGTGGGGGGGGATGGGTGCGTCCAGGCTGTGGGGCTGCTCACCTTCCAAGGACCCTTCTAACCCAGAACTTCTGTCACTTCCCAATTCTTTGCTGGTTCTGCTCCTGCTGCTGTGACCTGTGTCCTATTCGTCATGGCTGTGGCTTGACTCTGGCTGGTGGTCCCAAATTGTGGCCGTGGATGCTGCTCTCGGTGACAATCTCATGGGTGCCAATCAAACCCGTGACTCCCGCCGTGCCTTCCCCGCCTCAGTCCCTGGTCCAGTCCAGAAAAGCAGGCATCACCTCAGCCTTGGCCTCCAGCACTTTGAACAACGAGGAGTTGGTGCGTGGGGTGCCTCCCCCTCCCCGGGTTGTAAGGTGGGCTGGGCTGGGGGCTCCCGGAGGAAGAGGAGGAGGGTGTGGCCGAGACAGGCATTCCTCACTCTTCGGAGTCGGAGAGCTCAGCATCGGGTTAGCAGCCCCTTCACACAGGAACCGGTGGTTTCCGACCGCGTGGGGGCGGCGGAGGGACCGGAACTTGACTATACTCTGCACAGGGTGAGGGTGAGGCAGCACAGCGCGCCCAGGGGAGGGCCCTGTGCCCCATGCCGCACCCCTTCCTTCCCTCCCCGCAGAAAAACCACGTTTACAAGAAGACCCTGCAAGCCTTAATTTACCCCATTTCGTGCACGACGCCGCACAACTTCGAGGTGTGGACGGCCACCACGCCCACCTACTGCTACGAGTGCGAGGGGCTCCTGTGGGGCATCGCGCGGCAGGGTATGCGCTGCACCGAGTGCGGCGTCAAGTGCCACGAGAAGTGCCAGGACCTGCTCAACGCTGACTGCCTGCAGCGTGAGTGCTGGAGTGGGCTGCGTCGGGACGAAGGGGCGGGGCTGTGAAGCCTAGGGGCGGGGCTCCACAGAGGCGGAGTGGAGAGAGCGGCAAGAACATGGGCGGGACTCTGCGAGATGGGTGGGGCATGAACGGAGGCGTCTGTGCGTGAGTAGGGGTGGAGCTCCTCGGAGGCGGGGTGGAGGGCGGAGCAGCAGAGGTGGGCGGGGCTTTGCGGATTGCTGGAGGATGAACCAGAGGGCCGCTGTGGGCAGGTAGGGGCGGGATGGGGGTGGGGGGGCGAAGGGTGTGATGGGTGGAATTCCTTGGTGGGGAGGATGGGGTGAGAGGAGGGGAAAGGAGGTGTAAGAGGGTCGGAGAAGGGTGGCGCGGGGCTCAGGGACGGGCTTAACTGTGCAAGGGGTGGGGTTCCTGAGAGGCAGTGGTTCCCCTGGAGAAAAATGGGTTAGGGTTAGTTCAGAGCAAGGAGGGGTCTCAGAGTGGGAGAGAGGTGTCAGAGAAGGGGTGGGGTCTTGGAGGAGGCAGGGGATTCAGAGAGAGTGGGTTCTAAAAGGTGAAAAGCCTGGTGGGAGGAGGGATTCAGAGACCAAATAGGAAACTCTAGCTTTTGGGGTGATTCACCTGATCCCCCACGGCTTAAAGTGACTGTGGCCGCTGCTGAGGAAGCCCTGGAGTGGGAGTCGGGGTGCTGTCTCCCGTGAGGGGCGCCCCTGGACAGTAAGGGCTGTCTGCTCCTGCAGGAGCAGCGGAGAAGAGCTCCAAGCACGGGGCAGAGGACCGGACCCAGAACATTATCATGGTGCTCAAGGACCGCATGAAGATCCGGGAGCGCAACAAACCCGAGATCTTTGAGCTCATCCAGGAGATCTTCGCCGTGACCAAGGCAGCGCACACGCAGCAGATGAAGGCGGTCAAGCAGAGCGTGCTGGACGGCACGTCCAAGTGGTCAGCCAAGATCAGCATCACTGGTGAGGCTGTGGGGGGTGGAGGTGGCCGCTGGGTCCCTCATCTCAGCCCCCTGTGCTTGCTCCCAGGCCCCTTCCTCCCCTTTGCTGTACTTGAGCATATCTGTGTCTCTCCCATGTCCACCTGTGTGTGCATGTCTGCCCAAGGGTGTGTTGTGCATGACACTCTATCTGGGTGCATTTTGATTGGTGCCTCCAGAACCAGACCCCAGGGGAAGGAGTTGAGGGCACATGGTTTATCCGGGAGATGACCCCAGGAAACCCTATGGGAGTTTGGAAGTGAGACGGGGAGGAAAGGAGCCCTGCACAGGGTGCCAACAAGGAGGCAGTGCTGTGGACAGCTGGGGCTCATTCCCTGGGACCACTGGGGGACAGTATTAGCTCCCACTGCAGTCGTCCTACTCAGGGGCAGGGGCCTTGTGGTGTTTATACATGCCCGTCCTCCTTTGGATTTCCCAGAAGACAGATTCCACAGTGATTTCAGGGAAAGTGGGTGTCCAGGAGGTGGTCCCAGGAAGCCCCAGTGTGGGATGGAGACAGGAGTCTGGGAGCAGGGAGGAAAGGAGCCCTGCAGGAGGTGCCAATGAGCAGGTAACTCCATAGTCAATGGAGGTTCAATCCTACCGGGGAACCTTAGGTGCACAGCCTAGAGCACACACCTGAGAATGTCCTACCCCAGGGATGACCCTGGGGCACCTTCCCATCCTTCACTGGCTGAGGGTTCCCTGGGTGTCAACTCTCTAGCAAAGGCAGCATGCCAACAGGGTCCAGTGGCCAGAACCAAGTCTTCAGGCCACTTGACAGGTGTCCCAGCAAGCAGCGTGGAGCCCACGGCAATGACTGTTTTCAGCAAACCTCCTTCCTTGAGCCCACATTTATACCTGTCCTGTGTATCTTCCAGTGGTCTGTGCCCAAGGCTTGCAGGCAAAGGATAAAACGGGATCCAGTGATCCCTACGTCACTGTCCAGGTCGGCAAGACCAAGAAGCGGACGAAAACCATCTATGGGAACCTGAACCCCGTGTGGGAGGAGAATTTCCACTTGTAAGTGCCTGGCTGGGCCCCCAGGACCCCATGCAGAGCTCCCTGTTGGGGCAGCCAAAGGGGACTGACTCCGAGACCAGCCTGAGCCAGCTGCCTGACCCTGGCCCCCACCTCCCCCTGCAGCGAATGTCACAACTCCTCAGACCGAATCAAGGTGCGTGTTTGGGACGAAGACGATGACATCAAATCACGTGTGAAGCAGCGGTTCAAGAGGGAGTCCGATGACTTCTTGGGGCAGACAATCATCGAGGTGCGGACGCTCAGCGGCGAGATGGACGTGTGGTACAACCTGGGTGAGCGCAGGGCTGGTTCTGCAGGGGGCGGGGAGGGAGCCCCAGGCAGCCAGCCAAAGTGCAGAACTCAGCTGGAATGGAGAAACAGTGGCATTAAGAGTCAGTCTAGGGCCGGATGGCTCAATCGGTTAGAGCGCGAGCTCTGAACAACAGGGTTGCCAGTTCGATTCCCACATGGGCCAGTGAGCTGCGCCCTCCACAACTAGATTGAAGGACAATGACTTGGAGCTGATGGGCCTTGGAGAAACACACTGTTCCCCAATATTCCCCAATAAAAAAATGAAAAAAGAGTCAGTCTAGGGGTGGCCAGTTAGCTCAGTTGGTTAGAGTGTGATGCTGATAACACCAAGATTGCCAGTTCTATGCCCGCATGGGCCACTGGGAGCTGTGCCCTCCATAAATAAATAAATAAATAAATAAATAAATAAACAAATAAATAGAAGTCTAGGAGCCCAATCTGATGGAGGAAGTAGGGTCTATGGACCCCAATCTGGTGAGGGAGGCTATGAGCCCAATCTGACGGGGGCAGGAAATACCCCAGCTGAGAGGGTGAATAGAACCCAGGAACCTCTTTGTTTAGTTTGGGAGGATGAGGGAAGGATAGAATCTATGTATCCCAGTCTCAGAGTGGAGGCAGGAAGTAAGACCTGGGGATCCTCGTCTGAGGAGAGAGGCACAGACCCAGGAATCCAGCCTAAGAAGGAAGATTGATCTTTGAGAATCTAATCTAAAGGAGGAGGTATAGTTTGGGAATCCTAATCTGAGAAGTGAGTTACAGACCCAAGAAACTGTCTAGAAAGATGAGTAGAATCTGTGAGCGCAATCTGATGGGGAGGCAGGCCTGGGACTCAGTCCAAGGAGAAACAGTGCCTAGGGCTCCTAGTCTAACAAGGGAGATGCAGACCCAGGAATTTCCTGTGAGTGAGGAAGCAAGGTCTGGGGGCCTAGTTTGAAGGGAGAGACAGGGCCTAAAGACTTCTAGAGACACAAGACTAGGGAACCAATCTGAGGAGAGACACCCAGGCTTTAATTTCAAGGATTCCGGGAGGAAGACAGTCATGCATACATTAAAATAGCCCAAGGCTAGATTGGGAAGTTCGGACATTTCCCTCCCTTTTTACCTGACAGACAAGCGGACGGACAAATCTGCTGTGTCAGGTGCCATCCGGCTACACATCAGTGTGGAGATCAAAGGCGAGGAGAAAGTGGCGCCCTACCATGTCCAGTATACCTGTCTGCACGAGGTGAGGCCCGCTGCTTTACCCTGCCTTCGAAGCTCGGTCTCCCCCATGGCCTCCACTTGCCATTTCTGTTTGCCTGAGCTCCTTCTTTCTCTTTTTTGGCCATACTACTCACACTTCCCTGCGTCTCTGAGACTGTCTCCCAGGCCATTCTCTCTGTCTGGAAAACCACTCCCCATCCATCAATGTCCAAATTCAGGGCTCCCTTCTCCGGGAAGCCTTCCCTGACCTCTAGGCAGACTTGCACTATTCAACTCCAGATCTTCTACCTGTCCCAGCCATGAACACTCAGGGTGGGCTGTTTGTGTCTGCATCTGTCTCTTCCAGCCACCTGGGGGCTTCTGGAGAGAGCTCAATTTGTTTCATGAAGAAATGATTGACTAGATGAATGAGTGATGAGCGAATGAAAAAAATGGATGGACAATGGAGAGATGTGTGGTTGAACTATTGGAAGTGTAGATGAATGGATGAAGAATTTGAGGGTAGATAGATAGATGGGTGGATAAATTGATAGGTGATGGATGGTTGAATGTGTGGCTGGATGAATGGATGGTTGGGTGGCTGAATGTATGGGTGAACTATTGGAAGTATAGAAATGTAGATGGATGAATTTTAGAGCAGTTAGACAGGTGGACGGGTGAGTAGATGCATGGACAGATGGACGATGGATGGGTGGATTGATGGTTGATTGGGTGGAAGGATGAATTGTTGGATGGATAGATTAAGCTGTGGGTAAATGTATGGAATTGATAGATGTGTGCTTGAATTATTAGAAGGGTGAATTGGTGGAGGGGTGCTTTTGGGGAATTTTTTGAATGGATGGGTGGGTGGGTGAGTGGGTGGGTGGGTGGACAGACAGACTGACGGATGAACAGATGGGCAGATGGATGGACAGACGGATGGATGGATGGATAGATGGATGAATTATTGGAAGAATGGATGAGGGACAGGTGAAATGTGGGGTAGCTGGATGGATGAAAGAGTAGATGAATGAATTAATGAATAAACAGATGGATGGATGACATAAGATGCCCTAGACCTGGGATCTCCCCTTGTGCGCCCTTGTACTCTCTGATACCTTCTTTCTTGTGTTGGCAGAACCTGTTCCACTTTGTGACGGACGTGCAGAACAATGGGGTGGTGAAGATCCCAGATGCCAAGGGTGACGATGCCTGGAAGGTTTACTACGATGAGACAGCCCAGGAGATTGTTGACGAATTTGCCATGCGCTACGGTGTTGAGTCCATCTACCAAGCCATGACGTGAGGCTGCAGGCTGGGGTGGCCATGAGGGCGAGGTGTAGGAAACAGGGGGGAGGGGTGGTCACCAAGTGGACACTGGCCGGTCTGGGGGGTGGAAGGGTCCTTAGGAATAGGAGTGAGAGAGGAAGTGGGTGTGGCAAGTGTTACCTAATTCCCCTGGAGGTTAGGAAAGTGCCATTGCACTTTGGGGGCTGGGGTGGTAGGGAGGAGAGCTGGAGTTAGAGGCAGAGAGGACAACTCAAAGAGGAGACAGAGAAACTCAGGAGGACGGAGTCAAGCAGAGGGTGAGAGGACGATTGGGGGTTGGGAGGAGCCACTCACGATACTGCCTTGGAAGCATTCCAAGGGGGTGTTGAGGCCTGTCTTGGCTGGACACCAGGCCCAGTGCCTCCCACTCCTTCCCACCAGCCACTTTGCCTGCCTCTCCTCCAAGTACATGTGTCCTGGGGTACCTGCCGTCATGAGCACCCTGCTTGCCAACATCAATGCCTATTACGCACATACCACCGCCTCCACCAACGTGTCTGCCTCTGACCGCTTCGCAGCCTCCAACTTTGGGGTTAGTCCCAGGGGCTGGGGGATGAGGGCGAACCCGACCCTGGGTGGCTCCTAGATCCCCAATCTGGACTTGATTTGCTGTGTGACTTTGTACCAGTCCCTTCTCCCTGAGCATCAGTTTACCCTTCTGTAGAATGGAAACAGATGTTATGAGGGTTTGGTTCAGTGGTGGATGGGATGCTCTTACCGTACAGTAAGCACTCAGCCAATATGGCAGCCACCTTTTGCTGCCACACTCAATGTCCAAGACCCTGCTTACATCCATCTTCCTCCTCTTCTGCCTTCCCAGAAAGAGCGTTTTGTGAAGCTCCTGGACCAACTGCATAACTCCCTACGGATTGACCTCTCCATGTATCGGGTGAGAAGTGCATGCATGAAGACTTACCTCCACACACATGTGTACCCAGAGCGGACAGGTTCCAGCAGGCACACACACGGGAGGACCCATCGTAACAGGCAGAATGTGTTCCTCTGACATGTGTACACATATGTGAGCAGTACCTGCCCAACCTACTTAGTGTATCCAAGAAGACCCCCCCAGTTCCTTCAAGGTGTTCTCATTGACCCCCAGCTCACCTTCTGAAACTCCAGAGCTCTTGAATCTCCCCTAAGACACTGTCTCCCACTCTCCCCTAGCCTCTTCCATAATCCCACCTCTGTTCTCCCTTCCAAAAGAATAACTTCCCAGCCAGCAGCCCGGAGAGACTCCAGGACCTCAAATCCACTGTGGACCTTCTCACCAGCATCACCTTCTTTCGGATGAAGGTAGGAAAGGGGACCTATTAGCTCTCTAAGAACGATTCTCCAGGACTCTTAGCTCCTAAACAAGCAACATCTGTCCTGGAGAGCTGGGCCCTTTCTCAGTGACCCTCTGCTTTCATACTGTTACATTTCTTTAAACCCAGAACCACTTGCAGCCACTTCCTGGGCACCTCCTGTCCCAGTTGTGCCCACCCAAGCCCGTCTCCCTCCCTCCAGGTACAAGAACTCCAGAGCCCGCCCCGAGCCAGCCAGGTGGTGAAGGATTGTGTCAAAGCCTGCCTCAACTCTACTTATGAGTATATCTTCAACAACTGTCATGAACTCTACAGTCGGGAATACCAGACAGACCCGGTAAGGACCCCAGATCAGGTGGAAGGAAATGGCAAACACCATCAAGGCCTTGGCTTAAGTCCCAGATCTGCCCCTTCCCAAGCGATTTAACTGTTCTGAGATTTAGTACCTCCCTTTGTAAAATAGGGTCATTAACCCATGTCTCAGGAGAAGGAGATTCAATGAGATACAAGTTTGGATAAAATATTGTTGAGTGCTTAGCACCTGCTACACAGTAGGTGCTCAATAAATTCTATTTTAGTTAAGTGTAGTTGTGTTTGGCATAGTAGTACAGTGTGCCTGGAATAGAATCATTGTTCAATAAATGTTGAGTTGAATTGACTTTTTTGAGTAGAGTTCAGTTTAGGTCATTTAAACTCAATTTATTTGAGATTTTCCAACATTTGTTTATCTACACATATAATGGTCCAGGATTTCAAAAGGGTTTCAAGGAACTTACTTATGCTCTATTAGGAAGGAATAAATTAGATAAATTTAAGCTTAAGAGTCTACTTAAGCTTAAATTAGATAAATAAATTAGAAGTTTACAACCCAGGGTGATTAGCACTGGGGTGGAGGAATTGCAGGAGGCTATGGGAGCCTGAGGTGGCCTCAGCTTGGGTTTCTGATAGGAGGTAACACATAAGCTGAATTCAGTCCAATTTTATTTCATTCTGTTTCATTCAGTTGACTTGAGTTGAAATCAAGGTGCTCTTAATTGAATTGGGTTAAAGTGAAGTGGATTGAATTGGGTTGAGTTTAGTTCAACTATAGTCAGTTTAGTTCCGTTTATTTCTACTTGGTTGACTCAAGTTAAAATTGCTCTTGGCTATTTAGTGAGCAGCGCTGAATTGAATTGAGTTGAGTTTAACTGAGTAAAAATTTATTCATTTCCATTCAGTTAACTTGAGTTGAAATTGTCCTTGACTGGGTTGAGTTGGCTTGAGTTAGGATGAGCTGGGTTGTTGGATTACGTAACGGTTGAGTTCAATTAAATGGGGCTGAGGTGGGCTCATTTCAGTTGAGTTTAGTACATTTATTCCCATTGATTGACTAAAGTTAGATTGAGTTGGCCTGAGTATGTTAGACTGACTTGAGTGGGTAGAGTTGGAGTGGATTGCCTTGGGTTGAGTTAGATTAAGTTGGGTTGAGTTTGGTTTGCATTGAATTCAGATCAATTTATTTCCATTATTTTGATTTGGGTTGATGTTGATCTTGAAATTAATTGGGCTCAATCCAATTGAATTGGAGTTCATTTGAATTAAATTCAAGCCAGTGAAGTTTAATTCCACTCCATGCAGTGTAATTGGCCCAAGTTCAGTTACACTGAATTCATGCTGAGAACTGCCATGTGTTAAGCTGAGTGGATCTGATTTGCATTCATTTCAGTTCCATTTAGTTTAGTGGGCTTGAATTTATTCAACTAAATTCAGTTCCCATCCATTTTATGAGCTGAGTCTACTTAAGCTTTGTGAAGCTGAGTGGATATGAGCTCGGCGTGAGCCATTTTACATGAGTTCAGTTCCTTCCTTGGCAGACCTCCCACCTGAACCACATCCATGTTAAGGGGGCCCATCCCTCACCAACCTCCTGCACCTCAGTAATGAACTGGCTGGAGCCCCCATCCCTGGGCCCCTTGTGGCCAATTTCTCCACTGCCCCATCCAGGCCAAGAAAGGGGAAGTTCCCCCAGAGGAACAGGGCCCCAGCATCAAGAACCTCGACTTCTGGTCTAAGCTGATCACTCTCATAGTGTCCATCATCGAGGAAGACAAGAATTCCTATACTCCATGCCTCAACCAGTGAGTTGTGCGTCTGCGCCATTTGTTACGTGGCGGCCATGGCGTACGTGTGTGCACATTTGTGTGTCTTGCGTGTAAAGGTGATGTCTAATTACACACAAAATGTTTACGTGGGAGCAATTAATTGGGCATGTGGTTGTGCCTGGATGAAATATGGCATACTTTTCAAGCATAGACATAAAATTGGGTGTCTGTACACAATCACTGGTGTAATCAGACATGGATTTTATGTGTATTGATTTGTGTGAATAACAGTGTATACATATATGTATATACTATATAATTCTGTATGTGTGTAGGTTCATAAATAACAATAGTGTTGTTCTAGTGGTTACTATGCACAAAATACTCTACTACATGTTTTAGATTTAAATTGCATTACCTCTTACATGCAGGGATGTAATTTTGTGTCTAGCTGTGGTCTATGGGTTTAATTGTGTATTATGTAAAATTGTGGAATACACTTCAATAGACAATATTGTGTATTGTGTAGTTGTGTGTGAACGTGTGCACAGTTTTGGTTTGTGGATTTACATGTCTGTAGAATTTTCATCTCTGTTAGCTAAATGAGCTATTGTGTTTTATTTCTCCCTGAGATAAGCGCTAAAGGGAGCCCTAACTCTGGGGAGCCATGACCTCTTGGCTACTTAGATATGGAGTTAAGATCAGGGATTTTGGATGGATGGATGGATTAAAGGATAGATGGATGGATGGATAGATGGATGGATGGACAGATGGACAGGTGAGCAGGTGAATGGATGGGTAGATGGATGATGAGTGGGTAAATAAATGGATGAAGGATGGAGGGATATGTGGGTGGAAGGTCAGGAGAAGCAAGGCCTCAGTGCACAGACACTTAGCAAGTCAGTGGCTGTGAGGGAACTTGAATCCAGATCCCTTTGTCTGTCCTGCACTACGCTTTGGCTGAGAAGGCGAAAGCAGCCTGTGCCATCTGGCTTCTGTCTGCCAAGTTTTCATACTGCCGTGACTTTTGCCAGGTTTCCCCAGGAGCTGAATGTGGGTAAAATCAGCGCTGAAGTAATGTGGAACCTGTTTGCCCAGGACATGAAGTATGCCATGGAGGGTGAGTCCCTCCACCCGTGTCCCGCAGCCTGGCTCCAACAGGTAGCTGTGTGTCAGGGTCCCCTGTAAAGCTGTGAGTGCCCTGGGACTCATGCCTAGGCTGAACGCCAATGATGGCCAGAGTGGGCCCTGCTGAATCAGAGGGTGGCAGACCCTCCCAGCTGAGCCTCTCCCCTGCTCCCCTTGCCAGAGCATGACAAGCATCGTTTGTGCAAGAGTGCCGACTACATGAACCTCCACTTCAAGGTCAAGTGGCTCTACAATGAGTATGTGGCAGAGCTTCCTGCTTTCAAGGACCGAGTGCCTGAGTACCCTGCGTAAGTCCCCTGCGCAGAACTCAAGCCAGAACTGTAAGGCTGACAGCTCTACTGAGGCCCAGAAAACAGGGCTTACCTACTCAGGGTTCCCTGGGCATCGGGGGCACAGGTGGGGCTCAAACCCAGTGTTCTCCATTCTTAGTCATTGGACTCTGGACTTCTATAGCCACACAATTAATAATCATAAATGTCAGGAACCGTGCTGAACAATCCCACATGTCTTTTCTCATTTAATCCTTTCAACAATTCTATGAGACAGGAGCATCATAATTTCCATTTTGTGGATGAAGAAATAGAGGGTTAAATGCTGAAGGATTTTCCAAGGTGATGCCCCATAAGTGACGGAGCCCGAATTGAACTTGGGATGTCTGTGGTGGAGAGTGGGTTGGTGGCCTCCATTTACCTGGGTCTCAGAGAGTAAACCCACTTGCCCATGGGCAGTTTATCAACGAGGGTTCCCACAAGTCTGGGCCTTGCTCTGACAGTGGACACCCGACCATTTCATGGGCAAAGTAGACGAGGCCTGATGGGGGTGGGGAGCAGGACAGTGACCACCCAGGACCACAGGGCGAGTTTGAGCAGAGGGTCATGGGAACAGGAGATGGTAGAGCCCCACCCTGGTTCTCCATTCCAGGTGGTTTGAGCCCTTCGTCATCCAGTGGCTGGACGAGAATGAGGAGGTGTCCCGGGATTTCTTGCATGGAGCCCTGGAGAGAGACAAGAAGGATGGGGTGAGAAGGCTGACCCACCACTAAGCTTCTGGTCTACCACGGTGGCCTCGCTCCCTCTGGGGTCCATTGAGATCCAATTTGGGGGCAAAAACTGCCCTTGGGATAAGGCCAGTCTCTGAGCGGTACCCGCAATCTTTGCCTTGTTCATGGTGTTCAAAGTCTTTCGTTCATTCAACAAGTGAATGTGAGTTTATGAGTCCTGACCGCTGACCCACACGGAGGCCTCTGCATCTCGCTCTAAGTCAAGCTCACACACTGTCCTTCTCATCCCAGGGCGGTTGGTCTCTGGCTCTCCCCATGGAGAGGGAGAGGGTTCAGCTCTGGGGACTGTCAGGCTCTGACCCCTCTCCTCTCTGCTGCCTTCCCTCCCTCTGCAGTTCCAGCAGACCTCAGAGCATGCCCTGTTTTCCTGCTCCGTGGTGGACGTCTTCTCCCAGCTCAACCAGAGCTTTGAGATCATCAAGAAACTGGAGTGTCCTGACCCCCAGATTGTGGGGCACTACATGAGGCGCTTTGCCAAGGTGCAAGGGTGCGGGTGGGGTTGGGGATGTGGTCCTGTAGGGGGTGGGGTTGGGATAGGGTCAAGGGTGGAGTTGGAGTTGAGTTTGGGATTGGGGTAAGGGTCGGGGTTGAGGTCAAAGTTGTGGTTGCTGATATGGCTGAGATTGAATTTGGGGTTGAGGTCAATGTGGGGGTTGGTCCTTCCGTAGTGGTTGGAGTTGTGGTTGGGGACAGGGTTACGACTTGAGGTTGGGGTTGAAGTCAGGGTTGTAATTCAAGTTGGAGTTGAATTTGGAACTGGGGTCAGGGTTGGGGATGGGGTTGGGTTTAGGGGGACTGTTAGGATTAGAATTCGATTTGGCATTGTTAGCGTGAGTGTTCAGATTTATGTAGCATTTGAGTGGGCTCTGGGGTGAATTTGGAGGTTGAGATGATTGGACTGGGTTTAGATACAATTGGATTTGCTTTAGGCTGTGTTGAAGTTGGGGAACGCAGGTAAACATTGAGATTCATTTTGGGATCAGGTCATGCTTGTGGTTTGGGCTGGGTTAATGTGATGGTTGGACGCTCTGGAAAAGAGCTGAGTCTACATACAATAATCATCTTTACATGGTGGTGTCTTTCCTTGGTTGTAATGGCCATTCTGGGTGGAGAATGCTCCCAGCCCAGTGGTCCATCTCAGGCGCTAAAGTGAGTCTGAGTTCATCCCTCATCTCACTGGTGGCCCTTGATGGGCTCGCCCAGCCCTAGCCCCTCCTCTCACCTGCCCTGTGTCCTCCCCAGACCATCAGTAATGTGCTCCTCCAGTATGCGGACATCATCTCCAAGGACTTCGCCTCCTACTGCTCCAAGGAGAAGGAGAAAGTGGTGACCTCCGGGGGGCCCTGTCCTGTCCCCTCCCAGCCCCTTTCTGTACCCCCAGGGCTCCATTCTTCCCTGGGCTGAGTCCTGTGTCTGTCTCTGTGTGTGTCCACCTATGTGTGTCTTACTGTTACGTCTGGGGAGGTTGGAGGTGAAGGGACAATGTCTGGTTACAAATGAAGCCTTCAGGGTATCTGTATGTGAGCATAAAAAGCTTTGAGCCTGTGGAGGGGATGTGAGAAGAACTCCCCTTCCTGCTGTTCTCAGAGGCCCAGCCCACTTACTTGTGTCTTCCTTCCCCTTGTGGGTCACCAGAGACCACCCTCCCCAACATTCCCAGGAACCTGGTCCCAAATGCCATCTTCCATTCTCCGATGACCTTGTGGGACCCCAGCTTCCCCCAGACCCAGACCCTGAAACCATCCGGGGTCCCGGGTGGTGGGTAGAGGAGGCTCTGGGGAGGAGGGGTCCTGAGCCCTGACTGCCCTCTCTGTTCCCATCCCCAGCCCTGCATCCTCATGAACAACACTCAGCAGCTGCGAGTTCAGCTAGAGAAGATGTTCGAAGCCATGGGAGGGAAGGAGGTGAGGGGGCCAGGCAGGGTGACCACCCCCAATCCTTGCAGTGCCTAGAGCTTGCACCTGATGAAATCTGGCTTAGTTACTCCCTCAAACCCAAGCAAGTGGCATCACTGCCTGTGCCTCAGTTTCCTCTCCAGCCCGTTGGGGTCCCTTTTCCTGAGTTGGATGGGAAAATGTCCCAGACATGTGGATGCTCTATAAACCTGACCTGATGTCCCTTCCCCCTCCTTAGCTGGATGCTGAGGCCAGTGACATCTTAAAGGAACTCCAGGTGAAACTCAACAATGTCTTGGATGAGCTCAGCCGGGTGTTTGCTACCAGGTGGGGGCATCACCAGGGCTGGGAGCAGAGGGGAGGGGGCAACCCCCAGATCTCTGAGGGGGCATCCAGAGACTCAGCAGATGTAGTGGTGAAGACATCAGGCTTGGGGTTAGACAAAAGTCATTTCAATCCTGGCTTCACTGCTTACCAGCTGTGTGGCCTTGGGTGAGTCACTTAACCTCTCTGAGGCTTAGTTTATTCATCTGTGGGGATGATAACAGTATCTGAGGACTATGTGGTGAAAAGAACAACACAAGTAAAGGTCTTAGCCAGTGCCAATGCTGCTATTATTAATGCCCCCCTACCCCTTGCTCAGTTTTATGCCATGTCCTACTGATGCTGGTCACAATAGGTCAAGGTCCACAGATCAGCATTTATGGCCTAATCTGGCGCTTCTTCCAGAGGCCAGGAGAGTCTGGTCTGAGCTCCTCCCCTTTATTCCCCAGCTTCCAGCCGCACATCGAGGAGTGTGTCAAGCAGATGGGAGACATCCTTAGCCAGGTGAAGGGCACGGGCAATGTGCCGGCCAGTGCCTGCAGCAGCGTGGCCCAGGACGCCGATAATGTGCTGCAGCCCATCATGGACCTGCTGGACAGCAAGTGAGCCAGGCCTGGGCAGAGCTGGCCAGTGGGGGCCCGGGGGGGCGCGGAGAGCAGGCGACGGCCAGGAGACAGCACTTGGGCATGTTTACTGGGTGGTAGTTGAATGGTTTGGACAGGTGGGTGGGCGGAGGCATGAAGGAATGGAAAGATGGGTGGGTAAGCGATCGGAGGGATTGGTGAGTAAATACTGGTATGGATGAACGGATGGTGGTTGGGTGGATAGAGGACATCAGGGATGGGTGGATGGACAGATGGGTAGATTAAAAGAGAGATGCTTAGAAGGCTAGATAGATGAAAGGATGGATGGATGGATGGATGGATGGATGGATGGATGGATGGATGGATGGATGAAAATAAGGATAAAGAAAATAAGGATAAGGATGGATGAAAATAAGGATGAAAATGGATAGAAGTGTAGATGGGAGGATGGATGGAAGGGAGAGAGAGCGGAAGAAAGGATGGATGATGGATAGTTAGATGGTTAGATGTATGGAAGGAAGGAAGATGAGGAAGGGAGGGAGGAGGGAAGAGATGGAGGGAGGGAAGTAGGGAAGGAGGGAGGGAGGAAGAGAAGAAGGGGAAAACGGAGGAAGGAAGGAAGGAAGGAAGGAAGGAAGGAAGGAAGGAAGGAAGGAGCATTAAAGAAAGTTGGGGGAGGGATGGTTTGGTGGGGGGGAATCAGTTGCCGGATGGGTCGTGGGGGATTGCCCTCTCTCCTTCAACCCTCATACATTCAATCACAAATTCTTTGTTATTTCCCCACTTAACTCTGCCCTCTTCCTACCACTCCTTCCTCCCTCCTGAGCATGGCCCAGGCTCCTCACAGTCCCTGGTCTCCTCGCAGCCTTCCTAATCCACTTCATCCCACTCTGTTCTTTTGAACAGTAAAGTCTATCTTTCTCTTTCTCTCTTGAACACTCCATGGCTCCCCACTGCCCTCATGCTAAGGCTCAGGCCTTCCTCCCAGGCTTTGAGGCTCCATTCCCATCTTGACCTTGCTGAGCTGTCTGGCCACCATTTGCTCGCCCTGTGTATCATACATCCTAGCCCCATCAGACCACCCAGGGGTCCTTGTACAGACTCTGTGCCCTCTTGTATGTCCATGGGATGCCCGTATGTTGAGGGGGAGGGTCTGGTTCCATGGGTCAGAGACAGCTGGGCCCTCTCTCAGACCTGCCCTTCATCCACAGCCTGACTCTCTTTGCCAAAATCTGCGAGAAGACTGTGCTGAAGCGGGTGCTGAAGGAGCTGTGGAAGCTGGTCATGAACACTATGGAGAAGACCATCGTGCTGCCACCCCTCACTGACCAGACGGTGAGGCCTGAAGGGGTCAGAGGGGATGCCTGGGCCACCTCCCCTGTGGGAGCCCAGAGAGCTTAGTGCCAAAGGTAGTGGGGCTCAGAGGTCATCCAGGCACAAGGGTTATCCAAGGGCCAATGAGGCCAAAGATTAGAGAGGTCATACATAGGTCAAAAGTCACCAAAGGGTCAAAGAGGTCATTCAAGGCTCAGTTCTGCAAAGATCAGAGAGGTCAAGTAGAGTCAGGTGATGTCTAAGGGACATAGAGGTCACGTCAGAAGGGTTCTTCAAAGGTCAGAGATCACACAGAAACAGAAGTCAGCTTGGAGAGCAAGGCCACCCACAGGTCACAGAGGTCATAGAGGTGGGTTCATCAGAGGCCTTTGGGAGGTTAATCAAGTGACAAGGAGGGGAGACACCATGGACTTCAAAGACGAATAGAACAAAAAGGGCTCCTGGCTGTTGGGTGGAGGTCATAGAGAGCATCTAAGATCAGAGAGGTCAAGCAGAGCTCTGCTGTCACCCAGAGACCAGGACTGTGCCTCTGGGACTCTTCTGGGAACAGCCCAGAGACAGATGATCCCCAGGGATCAGGCTGCAGGGTGGGAGTGGGTGTACCACATCTGTGGAGGGGTGTGGCGGGGCGTGGGTTCCTCCGGAGAGGCGTCAGGGGGCCTGGGCAGCAATGGCATGCCAGGTGAGGGCTCAGCAGAGTGGGAGGATGCTCCTGGGTGGAAGTGGGAGGCTTGGGGGGGGGGCCACCAAGAGGCAACGATGGTGCAGGCGGTTTGGACCTCCCGCAGCTGGTCCTGCCTCCTCTGGGCTGGGCTGGTTCACGGGTCCGCCCCTGGGTGCTGTCTCCACCCTCTCCCTGGCCTTCCTGGGAGACTCATGGTGACTTATTCCCCCCTCCCCACCACCTCGCCCCCATCACGGCTGACAGATGATCGTAAGTAGAGGCCCCTCTGTCCGTCTGTCTGTCCGTCCGCTCTGTGTGTGGACTCGGCCCACCGCGTGGCTGCACTCCCTCACCCAGTGCCCCCTCCTCACCCACTGGCCCCCCCACCCACTGTCCCACATCCCGCCTAGATGTGCCTGTGTCTGTCTGGGGCCCGGGCATGGGGAGGGGGCGGGGCCTGGAGGGAGGGAGGCCACGCCTACCACCCCGCCCCCTTATTAGTACAGAGGCTGCGGCTCCAGGCTCCCAAACCCCTAGCCCAACACCTTCACATCTGCCACTGTCCTTTAGTTGGGATTCACCCTTCGTCCCATGCTTAGACTCCGCTCGGGTATCTGAGTCTCTCCCCAAAGCTAGAAGGAGGCTCAAAGTCAGCGCAGTCCCTCTGACCTCCCTTTAAGGTTCACCACCCTGGTCCTTAGCTGCCCAGCACAAGCCCTCCACCACCCCTGCCTACCTCTGTCCAGCTGCACAGACAGACACACACGAATCCCAGAAACCCAGGCACCCAGGCGGGAGACGGCATTGGTTCTTTGGTGTCAGGAAGACTTGGGGTCAAATCCCAGCCCAGCCACTTTTTCTCTCTCTGTGACCTTGGGAAATCACTTCATCTCCGAACCTCTGTTTCTTTGTCTGGAAAAAGGGGTTAGTTGTAGAAAATGTCTGAGGGTTGTTGTGATGGGATGATGCATTAAAGTGCTCATCTCTGTGACAAGCAGAGGCAGTGCTCACTAAATTAGAGTTAATATTATTGTATTGGTGATGGTGGTAGTATTTAGCCACATACCAGGGCAAAAATCAGTAAAACCACTTCAGAGCCCCCCTTTGTGGAAAAGACAAGGCTGTTACAATATTTCTCCTTGTCAGAATTTACAAGAGCTCATCTTCTTGGAAGCTGCAATCTGGATCTTTGGCTGTAATTACCTGGTGGCAGCATACCCAACCACAGACAATGCATTTGTGGGTAGGGGCTAAGGGAGTTCATGTTTCTTGATGATCCCTGTATGCCAGACCTTCTTGTAACTGTGGTTTCAGCTTACCTTCATGGCAATGTTTTGAGCGAAGTGGTTATCATTATTCCCATTTTGCAGATGAGGAAAGCTGAGACTCAGAGAGGAGTCACTTGCTCAAGTCCACATAGCAAATAGATGCCAGAGTCAGGATTCAGATTCAGGTCTGTCTGAATATGGAGCCCATTTGCTTTCCCAAGAACCAAGAACCTCCTATATACAGTAAATATAAATGGATTATATTTTGGCAGCAACTTCTCTTCTTTCTCTCTAGCTCTGTATTTCCCCTTCTCCTTTTCTCTTCTCCTTCCTAGTTCTCTGATTCCCTCACATGTTTTAAGAGTCGCTCATTAAGGCACACATACATTCCCCTTTATAACCCAGTCACAGGCCCCTGTGCAGGGCATATGCCCCTTACGCCCTGGCCCCGTGAGTACATGTGTGATCACCCCGGGTTTCCACCTCACACTGCTTGCCAATTTGATCACCCTGTGACATTGTCTCTGCAGGGCACCCTCTTGAGAAAACATGGCAAGGGATTAGAAAAGGTAATGAGGGCCTTGTCGGTGCTGAGGTCTGGGTGTGTGTGTGTATGTGGGCGTCTGTGTACACGGGCAGGAAGGTCAGCTCCCGCAACTGGTCATGGATGGGAGGCGGGCATCCTAACCAAGTCCTGTAAAACCAGAATTCAGAGGCGAGATGATTCTCCAGGGACACGGCTTGCAGTTATATGCACGTGTGACCTAATGTGTGCACGTAGAGCTCCCGCCCTTTCCCAGCAACACCCAAAGGGCTTCTCCCGGCCCTGGACTCAGCTGAAATTCTATGGCTTGGAGAGGAGCCCAGACACTAACCGCTGCCCTGGATTGAGATGTGTGTTATTCTTTTTGTAGTTTTCTTTTGTTCTAATGATTGTGTGTTGTAAGGAGATGGGAGCTGTAGCAACACGTGAGCAGTTGCCCTTGCTGTGCACTCGTGCAAAAGCTATTGAACCTGTGTGTACACAAGTGGGGTCTCCACTTCACAAACACGGGTTGTAGGACTTCTCTACTCACTCATCCAGCCTCTTGGGGGCACATTCAATGTGCCAGACACTTACACATGTATGTGCACCTGTGTGGGGGCGAGAGCGTGTGGGTTTATGTGTGTGATTGTGCACACATGTGAAAGTGTTTAGGAATGCACCTGTGTATTTTACGATGTGAGTTCTGCATGTGTGTGTGTGTCTTTGTATGTCAGCCTGGGTGTGAATGTGCATCAACTTGCTGCACACTCATGGCTGTGCCGAGGTGTGTGTCTGTATGTTGAGTGAACTTGTGAAAACTGTGAGCAATTTCCTTTTAGAGTCAGACCTGCCAGGGTAAGGTCTTGGAAGTTGGGGGACAAGAGACCCTGAGTTCTGTCTCTTCTCTCCTCCTCCCCAAGGCACCCCATCCCAGGGCAGGCTGATTGTGGAATTGGGTACCTGTCCCCAAGTAATGGGCTGTTGCTAGGTTCCTCGCATGGCAGTCCGGGAACCTGGCCCCAAGTCCCCACGAGGGGACAAGGGAAAGTGCCTAGCTGGGGAGGGGTCTCAGCCTTAGACCCAGCACCTGGGAGGGAGCTCTTGGGCTGGGGGGTGGGACTGTGCTTTGATGGGGCAGGGAAGTCCCACTGAGTGTCCTCCCAGTCTGTATCTGAACACTGACCTCCACCTGATTCTCTTCACAGGGCAGGGCGAAACTGCCAAGCCACTCAGATGTAAGACCAGCCTCTCACTGTCTGTCTGGCTATCCCTCACCCCCCATCCCACCCTGTGCCTCCTTCCACCCCTGTGGTCTGTGCCGTTGGGGGCGTTCTGTGAACCTGTCTGTTGGTCTCTTCTTCCTCTGTCTGTCTGGCTTGCTCCTGAGGGGTGGTGGGTGGGGGGCAGCAAGCGGGAGAAGAGGGTGGCAGGGGAAACTGAGGCCCACACAGCTGGGCTCCTGAGTAACTGCGCCTTGTGACAGCTTCAAGAAAATGGTAGACCAGGAATAAGGAGTAGGGACAGCCAGGATGATGAAAACTCTAGTAGTGGCAGGGTGACCAGTTCCCACAGACCCGCTGAGAGATGGTCCATGTAATTTTAAATATCCCAGGTGTAAATGGTCCCCTCCCTGCCCAGTCCACCCAGGACCCATGGACCACGCCATGACCCAGTAATGCAGGATTCCTTATCTCACTGATACTCAGGCCCACCCCATTCCCTAAGTGCATGCCTTGTTAGCAAGGTAGGAAACTGAGGTCCAGAAAGGGTCCGGGACAGACCCAGCACAGTGGTAGAGGAGGCAGGACACCGACTTCCAGGCTGGGACCCTGTCTCCCCCAGCACTGCCTGTGACGTTGAGACCAAGTACAAATGACAGTAAACATTGAACAAAGACACACTTGGTCCCCGCTAAACCACAAAGTGGGTATGATTTCTCCCATCTAGGTGGCAAAACCGAGGCTCAGAGAGATTAAATGACTTGCCCAGGGCCACACAGCAGAGCTGGGATTTGAACCCAGGCCCACTCAACTTGTTGGATGCCATCTTGCTGGTGTCTGTTTGGGGCAGGTGGGGGATGGGTACTGAGGTGTGTGTTATTGGGGAGGATTCTTCCTTTAAAAGGTCAGACTAACAGTCCCCTCAGATTACTGGGTAACTCCTACTGCAGAGCAAATTGTCCCACGGTGGGTTGGGTTTTTCACCAGAGTCCATTTCATGGTTTTCTCAAGACTCTCTGACTTTGGGCTGGCACACCCCGCCCATACCCACAAACCATCTGGGCCTCCCCCACCCACTGCCCCTGCAGCCCTCTCTGTCTCTCTTCTCCGTCCCACAAACCTGGGGTCATGGTGGAGGTGGGAGGGTGGGTAGCATCCCCACGGGAGTAGGATTTCACGGGACAAAGTCACCACCTCCTCCTCAGCACTCCTCCAGAGCTCCAGAACTCTGTCCCCAGGACACCACCATTGCCCTGCCCAGAGCCTTTGGACAAGAACCAAGAAGATGTCCAGGGCTAGGGTGTCAGCAGGGGTTTGGGGACGCGTTTGGAGGACGCCTGCACCCTGACCCCGGCTGTGTCTGTTGTTACCTGCAGGGAACCCAGATGATCTTCAATGCAGCCAAGGAGCTGGGTCAGCTTTCTAAACTCAAGGTGAGGCCAGGGGTGGGGGAAGGAGATCAGAGTGGGGAGGGTCCCTGGGGGAGAGATCCCAGAACGGTGCTATGCTTTGCAGGTTCAAGGAACAGAAACCCTACTCAGACTGGCTTAAGCACAAGTTATTTGCTCTGGTGTGTTGAAAAGATGTGCACAGTTCAGCTTCAGATACAGCTTAATCAAGTGTACACGTCACTTATTCAACAAATATTTATTGAGCACTTGCTGTGTGCCAGGCACATGCTAGGCACTAGAGACACAATAATGAAAAGACAGACCCACTATCCAACTCCTCAAAGTTTTACAAGGATGAATCCCAGAGACAGGCAGATCCCTAATGCGGAGTCTGCTCTGCCCACCTGGCCTCTCTCCATCTCCAGGACCACATGGTACGAGAGGAAGCCAAGAGCTTGACCCCGAAGCAGTGTGCAGTCGTTGAACTTGCCTTGGACACCATTAAGGTGAGATGCACTACCCCGGCCCATCCCAGGTGGGGCAGGCAGAGGGTATGGCTGGTGTGGACGTGGACCTAGGTTCAAATCCACCTTAATTCATTCAATTGATAAACACTTCCTAATGCCCCTCCTGGCAGGGCCCCGAGGAGCCCCAGGCTGAGCAGGGGGATAGCTGGACACAGATGTCCCCAGCCCTGTGGGGTCAGGGTGCAGTAGAGGGAAGGTTGGGAGCTGGGGAAGCCCATTGGAGGGAGCCCTGAAGACTTTCTTGGAAGAAGGCATGTGGGAAGTGGGTTTTGAGGAATGCATAGGAGTTCACAAGGTGAAGTAAAAAGAGCGTTCTGGGCAGGAGACCAACTCATGCGAGAATATGAAAGCATGAAAAGGGCTGTGGTCTCCATGAAATGAAAAGCATGAAAAATACTCTGAAAAAAACGTTTTGCTGAAATGGAATTGGCAACATATTAAAGAGGGGTAGTCAAAGAAAGCTCCTTGAAATCTTAATCAAAGAAAGACAAGGAGCCAGGGTAGAGATGGGTGTGGGGGCAGGGAGGGCCTAACCACCAGTGAGCATAGTACTGGTAAGTGCAAAGACCCTGAGGCAAGCATGTCCTAGGGAAGACAGTTGGAGAGAAGGCAGGGAAGTTGCAGAGTTAGAGCTGCTAAGGGCCTAGGTAGGGGTTGGAGGCATGAGTGTTATTCTGGGAACACTGGGAGCCCACAGGCGGTTTGGGGCCAGAAGTGGAGATGGGGGAGTAGCAGCACCCATCTTGGGTGTTTTGGGGATTCCCAGGTCATCTGGTGCAAAATAGCGAAGAGCAGAGGGTTGGGAGACAGGGAGGCGCCAGGATGGGCCAGGAGGGGGGATGGCCTCACTTCCCCCACCCTGTGCCCACAGCAATACTTCCATGCGGGCGGTGTGGGCCTCAAGAAGACCTTCTTGGAGAAGAGCCCAGACCTGCAGTCCCTGCGCTATGCCCTATCCCTCTATACGCAGGCCACCGACCTGCTCATCAAGACCTTCGTGCAGACGCAGGCCGCCCAGGGTAAGGGACCACAGGCGAGCTTGTCGAGAACTCCCGCCCTCAGGGGCAACCCCGTCCGGAGCAGCCATTGGCTCATCTCCTCTGTGATGTCACAGGATAATTGATAGCTCCTTGGCGCTCGTGAACTCCTTGATGTCACGGGCCAATGAGTGATCGACAGCTTGTGGGGCCGAGACCTCTGACATCATCGGGCCAGGAGGTGACTGACATCTCCTGGGATAATCTGTGACATCATAGGGCCAGGAGGTGATTGAAAACTCTGGGGAGGGACCTGTTTGACATCAGGGACCAAGGTGATTGACAGATCCTGGGGGTCCTGACGTCATGGGTCCAGGGAGTGATAGACAGCTCTGGCATGGGTGGGACCTCTTACCTAATGCGGCCAATGAGTGATTGGCAGCTCCAGGGGGGAAACCTCTGGAGGAGGGGTTAAAGGCCCCTGGGGAGGGACCTCGGTACTCTCTGTGGCTAAGGAATGATTGGCAGCCCCAGGGGTGGGTGGGACCCCGATCTGGAGTGGGTGGACAGAGAGGAAATTCCCACTTCTCAAATTCTCTTTCTTCTCTTGCCTCTGACTCCTGTTCCTCTCCCTCTCTGAGCTCCACACACAGCAGCTGGGGCTGGGGGGCAGGACTCCAGGGTCCTAGTTCCCCTCTCTAGGGCCTCCCCTTTTTCAAATTGGCCCAAGAGTGCAGATAAGGGAGAGAAGTTTGGCCACTGAGTTCAGGCAGTGGAGGGGGAGGCTGGAATGAGGGGCGCCAAGCCCTGCGGCTACAAGGGGTCCCCTCTTCACCACCCCAGTCAGCCCAGGGCCCTCAGCTTTTTGCCCAGTCCACACTGCTGCTTATAGTGTTCCTGGTGTCCCCCGGAGTGGGAGGCTGTCTGTCTGTCCGTCTGCAGCTGATGTTTCTCTCTCTCTTGTCTCTCCTCCCTCTCACTCGCCGCCCCCTCCGCGCCTCCCTCGCTCCCCCCACGCACACTCGCCCTCCATCCTCCCCCCTCGATTGCTTGTCTCTGCCCCCCTCCTTTCCCTCCTCTCTCCCCCTCCCCCGCGATTAGTCCATGGTGGAAAAGGGACTAGGTTTACCCTTAGTGAAGACATTTATCCTGAGAAGGGTACGTGCCTCCGCCGCCCGCCCGCCCGCGCCCGGTGCCCGGTGCCTGCGCCCCTCCTGGCCCCGGCTAGTAAAAGGCCCGTCCTTCTGCCTCCACGGCCTGCCGGGCCCCGTCCAGGCCAGACCCGCTGCGGGGGGCCACAGTGGATGAGGGGGAAGGACGGCTTGCTGGTTCCACGTGGGGAAGGAGAAGCGATCAGAGTCGGCATCTGTTTCTGCCTAAGTGCATCTCTTCAGGTGGCTCCCGGGTCCCCGGGGCTGAGATCCCAGCTCTGCCACTCAGCAGCCGGGCACCTAGGGCAAACGTCCCATCCCCTGAGCCTCAGTTTTCTCATCTCTAAAATGAGGAAAGTCAAGGACCCTAATTCATAGCATGCTTCTTAGGATTTGATGAATTAAATTTAGGGCAGTCCCTGGCATTTAATAGCTCGTAGCAATTGTTATTGTTATACTTGATATCGCTTTTTCTGAGGATAGAAAACTTTTTTTTAAGGCTCTCTGAGCCAGCCCTTGTACCAAGCACTTCTCAAGGATGGTTGCAATGATTCCTCTCAGTCTCCACACAAGGTGGGGGAGGTCCATTATTCCATAAATGAGGATGTTGAGTCTCAAAGGAGAAGCCACTTGCCCCAGGAACCTCCCCCTGGGGGGGGCCGGTACTTGGGGAGGCTGATAGGGGGATGAGGGTGGGGTTGGGAGAGCACAGAGAAGCCCAGGAAAGACCCTTCCCCTTGGAGCCAGCAAACCACGGGATGGGGGTGCCTAGCACTGCCACTTCCCCCTTCTTACTAGCTTTGGCCTTGGTCTGACCCCTCACCCACCCACCACTGTCCGGCTTCCCCCCGGTACCCTCAGTCTGGCCCTGATTGAGCTTGCAATAAAGCATCAGCCTGGGATGGTGTGGGGGAGGTGAGGCTGAGCATGTGACTGGTGGGGGGTGAGCGGGGTGGGAGCCTGAGATGTCAAAGAAGGTGGCCTGGGGGGGCAGTGAACATGGGGGGTGCACGCCCCAGTACTGGGGTGCTGGGGGTCTTCAGGCCCCTCTGCCCCCTGAGCCTCAGTCACTTCCCACCTGGGGCAAGTGACCCAGATCAACCTTGAACTGAATTCTCCTTCCCTACTCCTTACCCCCCACTTTCCCCCTGTTCCTACCCCCCCTTGCATGGGGTGCTCCAGGCGTGGGGAGCTTCCTGGGGGCTGGGGAGGGGCCTGGTGGGTGTGCTGGTGGTCACAGGTCCTCAGGCTCCCACAGGATGCCCTTCCCAGAGTCACAGAGGGAGGGATGGGTCAGAAGCTTTTAATCTGCCCTTCAATGATCCCATCAGAACCAAACCATCAGGACGCTAGTGGTGGCCAGAAACGGAAGCATACCTCACCCTGACTCAAGCAGAGAAGGGAATTTGTTGGTTCTGGAACTAAAAGATGAGGGGTTGAGTTGGCATCAGGAATAGCTGGATCCAGAGTCTCCAACAATGTTACTGTTCATTGGTCTCTACTGAGACCTCTGTGAGGTGGACTCTCCCCTCACTGGGCAGAGACAGCCTTGCTAGCTTAGCACCAGAGAGCACTCTTTCCTAACAGTTATAGCCAAAATCCCGGGGCCAACACTTATAGGCCCAGCTTGAGTCACGTGATCATCCCTGAGCCAGTCACTGCAGCCGTGGGCAGGGAATGCTCTGGTTGGTCTGCCATGGTTCATTTAGCCATAGCTGAATGTGGGATAGAGCCACAAGGTCTGAGGTGAAGGTAGAGGCATTGCTCAATGGAAACTGGAGAATGTCTATTAGAAAAGGAATGGTGTGGGGCAGGGAAAATAAAAGAGGAAGCTCGTGGGGCTGGAGCAGAGTTAGCAAGGATGAGAGTGGAGGGAGGTGAGGCAGGAGAGGTAATAGTGAGACATATTACGAGGGACATTGCAGGTTACCAAAAGGACTCTGATTATTTCAGAGTGAGATGGGAGGGTTTTGAGCAGAGGAGGGATGTCATCTGACTGAATAGGATTTCTCTGGCTGCTGTATTGAGAGAAGATGAGAGGAAGATTCAGGGAGAGCAGGAGAAGGTTACTGCAATAGTCCATGAGTATAATGATGGGGGCTGGGTCAGGATGGAGGCCAAGGAGGTGGGTGACATTCTGGATGTACTTTGAAGGTAAAGCTGACAGGATCTTCTAATGTACCAGTACTTACAGAGGAAGTAGACAACGAAAAGTGTCAGAGAGTGAGGTGCAGGGTTCCCCCAACAGTTGGAGGATTGACAGAGGAGGAGGAAGTGATAAAAGACGGTGAGGAGTGACTAGTGTGTAGGATGAGAACCTGGAGAGTGTGGTGGTGTTTCAGCCAAGAGGGGAAACTGAGGAACAGGAAGCCACAGTGTCAGACGCTGCCAAGGTGGTAAGATGAAGACTGAGTTTTGACAACATGGCGGTCAGTCGAAAGAGAAAAATGGAGGGCAGACGCATTAGGCTCAGAGAAGTTAAGAGGTCTGCCCAAGATCTCACACAGCAAGGCAGTGAAAGGCTAGAACCCTGGATTCTTGGCTTTCTCAAGAGTACCTACTATGCCAGCCAACTCTCAGTACCACCCTGTCAGGGCTGTTGACCTGGTGCCGCCAGCACGTGGTGGGTGAGAGGTGGTCCAGGTCCTTTCTGGTGGGTGGGAAAGAATGGAGCTGACACCAAGCATCCTCTCCTGCTTGCCCAGGCTCTGGTGTGGAAGACCCTGTGGGTGAAGTCTCTGTGCACGTTGAGCTCTTCACTCATCCAGGAACTGGGGAACACAAGGTCACAGTGAAAGGTGAGCAGCCTGAGGAGGGAGGGAGAATGCCATAGCCAGGATGCACTAGGTTCTAAGACAGAAACCAAACTCAAACTGGTTTAAACAAGAAAAACTTTTTGCATTAAAACAAAAAGTTTTCACAAAAGTGAAATTCCAGAAGTAACCACCTTGACACATGGCTGGATCCATGGGTGCAAACAGTATTACATGCCTCAGTTCCACTTTCTCCATCTCTCAGCTCTGCTTTCCTTTTGTTGGCTTTTATTTTCTTAATTAGAACACAGATTGGGCTGTTTTAGCCAAGACCTAGAATAACAGTGACTTAAACAAGATAGGATGCATTTTTCTCTGAGGTCATTCCAAGGACAATCTGTCCAGAGCTTTTGTGGAGGCTTCACAGTGTTGGGGATCCAGGCCCCTACCATCTTTTGTTGCACTTTCATCCATACGTGTTTTCTTCCTCTACAGGGTCCCAAAGAACTCAGCCCCCACCAGCACCCCAGTCTGCAGCTAGGGGAAAGAGAAAGTTTAGGGCTTTCTCCCCAGAAGTTGTACCTATTACTTTCTCTCACATCTTATTGGTCACATAGCTCCATTGGTCTCATTGGTCACATTGCGCATGCTGAGAAATGTAGTCTTTCAGACAGGCTTTGAAAACCACAGCTGCATACTGAGGGACGCTGACCAATCTTCCCTTCCACTTCCCCCACTAGTGGTGGCTGCCAATGACCTCAAGTGGCAGACTTCTGGCATTTTCCGGCCATTCATTGAGGTAAACATCATTGGGCCCCATCTCAGCGACAAGAAACGCAAGTTTGCGACCAAATCCAAGAACAACAGCTGGGCCCCCAAGTACAATGAGAGCTTCCAGTTGTGAGTTCGGGGTGCTCTGGGGATGGGGCATCTGCTGGGTTAACCCACTAGTTAGGAGGGATGTCTGATGGGCCAGTGGTACCTAGGCACAGGAATGGGAAGGGTCACATCCTAGGTGGGGATGCTGGGAAGGGAGCCACCTTAGTGCAGGAATGACATCAGTGAGGGGACACTGGGATGGAGTTGACTACCTTGGGGGGCAGTCAGGTCTTGGGGAGAAACGAGTGTGATATAACATCATGATGAGGGCTTGTGAACTGGAGGGGAAGTCTGGGGAGAAACAGTGTGTTGGGCGGGGCCGTTTCTAGGGCTGGAGACTGGTGTTTACGGGCATGGGTGGTCATGATGGGGAGGAGGCATGGGGGTTGGGACTCATGGAGTCAGCAGTGATCCTGGTCAGGTCTGTTGAGGCAGGTCCTCTGGAGGAGTCTGCTCTGGGGGACAGGAGAGGAGTGCGGCTTGGTTCGGGAAGTGCAAGTCATGGGGTGGGGGTGGAGTCACATCTCGTTGGACTTCCTGGTGGGCAGGAGTGAGCTTGGTCAAGGGATCAGGCATCTGGTGAGAGTGTACAAAGGGATAGGAGTGCAGTCATGTGGTGGATCTTTGGGTGAGGTGTGAACTTCACTGGGGCAGGGTAACGTTGGGAGCTGTTCTTAGGGGACAGAAGTACAGAGGGCATCAGAGCCGGGGAGAGCTGGGGGGCTTTGAGGGACAAGAGCCTGGCCAGTGGTGTTAGGAGAGGGCTCTTGGTCAGAGGACTCTGGAATGGTAGGTCACCTGCCATAATGTTTGGGAGCAGGAGCATGGCTTAGTGGGGTACAGATGGCTCCTGGGGTGGGCTGGAGTATTTGAGGGCTAGGAGTACAGCCTGGGAGGAGTATGTGAAGGAGCGGTGTGGGCATGGCCAAAAGGAGGGACTCTTGATCGGCCAGCAAGCGGCATCAGGACAGGTCACCCTGGGGGCAGGAGCCTAGCTTCACTGGGCACATAGCCTAGGGGGGAAGGCATGCTTGAGTGGGGTTCATTCGTGGTGAGACATCAGCGCAGGGCCATGTTGAGAGGGCATCTTAGGGATAAGAGGGGTGGGCTAGGGAGCATAGGGGAGAAGCCACGTCAAGGGAAGAACTTCAGATGGGAGCCTGGTTATGGGGCTGCTGGGTACCATAGCTAAGGCCGCAGGGTGGGGAGGGCAGCAGCTCAGCCTATGAGTGTGGACACCGGTATACCGGAGTGGTGGGAGAATGGTCTAGCCCGGGGACTCTGGGGGAAGGGTCACTTTCAGTAAGGACATGGTTTGGCCAGGCTGGTGGGGGCGTCATTGGGTGGGGGACAGAAGGGCGGAGAGACATGTCAGCTGGTGTGGCTGTGGCTCCGCGCGGGGCCGTAGGGCGAGTCACCTTGGGCCGGGGCTGGCCCGCCTAGAGTGGGAGGTTATGAAAACGGAAGGATCAGGCGTGGGCATGGCCTGGCAGGGGTGGGGCCACCCATTTGGGCGTGGCTGGTGGGTGGGCGGGGCCTGGCGTGGGGCAGGTCCTTCCGTGACGCCCCACCCCTCCACAGCACGCTGAGCGCGGACGCGGGCCCCGAGTGCTACGAGCTGCAGGTGTGCGTCAAGGACTACTGCTTCGCGCGCGAGGATCGCACGGTGGGGCTGGCTGTGCTGCAGCTGCGCGAACTGGCCCAGCGCGGGAGTGCCGCCTGTTGGCTGCCCCTCGGCCGCCGCATCCACATGGACGACACGGGCCTCACGGTGCTGCGCATCCTGTCGCAGCGCAGCAATGACGAAGTGGCCAAGGAGTTCGTGAAGCTCAAATCGGACACGCGCTCCGCCGAAGAGGGCGGTGCCGCGCCTGCGCCCTAGTGCGGGGCGCGCGCGGGCGGGCAGCTCTGCGCCTGCGTAGAGCGCGCGCGGGGCGAGGCGGGGCGGCGCCTGCGCGCTGGGACCTTCCAGAGGGTGAGGCTCCGGGCTCTGCACGAAGGACCGTGTGCGCGTTCGCCCGTGACTTACCTTCCTCTCTGGGGGATGGTGAGTGGACGACGCACCGCCCCCTCGGGAGGCCACGCCCTAGGGCGAGAGAGAGACGGGGAGAAGCCACATCCCCTCCTCGAGGCAACGCCCGCAGCGCCTAGGGGACCGTTCGAGCTAGGATGGTGAAAACCCCACCCGTTATGGTGGGGGCCAGGTCCTGTGCCTCTTGTTCCGGGAGGCCCCGCCTCCTGTCCCCTGGAAAAGCCATAAGACGGGTCTCCAAGCCCTGGGGCCCAAGACCCATTACCAACCGTGGAACTCCCAGCTCCTGAGGAGCGGGCGGGCCCTAGGCAGCGGGCAGGGCTTCCCGGAGCGACCCCTGAGAGGGCCTAGGGGTTGGAGGCACTAGGATGGTAGTTGGAGGCCGCGGTGGACCGAAGTCCATTTTGATGTTTGTGCAAAAAATAAACGGGGAGCGGAGGGGAGGAGGGGATTTCAAAAGCACATGCGCCCTTGGGCGCCCAAACCCTGGGAGCCGAGGGAACGGCTCTGGGGCACCCGCATCTCCCTAAGGGTTTTTTTTCTCCTCTTTACTCCCCACATGCTCTGTCCTCATAGAGTTCAACCCACCCATTTGACAGATGGCAAAACAGGCCCAGAGAGTTGCTGAGGGTCCCAGTGCCATGCCGTCTCCCCACTCCCTTTGGCCTGTATGCCCCATCCAAGGGTGGGCTGAAATCTGATGACCTGAAACAGCTCCCCATTGCTGCTAACCCCCTTCAGGGGACCTTCCCCAACCCTTACAAGGGATGGGGGTGCTGGGACAAGGCCCCCACTGACCCCTCCCACCTCCGGCTGCCAAGAAAAGCCCTTTCCTCTGAGACCTCAGGGGGAGATACCCTGAAAACTCTTGACTTGCCAAAAGAGGATTTGGAGTTCCCTGGACCCAGGTCCCCTCTACACCTTCTTCTCCCAGAATTTTCCAGGCAGGAAAGAAGAAAGAGACCAGAAATGCTAGGGGTGTGTGTGTGTGTGTGTATGTGTGTAGGGTTCCCCAGCACTGGCCCACGTGTGTGTTCTGGAAATTTCCTGCCTCTTATTTTCCCAGAGAACTCCTATTCATCCCTCAAAACTCACCACAAATATCCCATCCTGTAGAAAATCCTCACCCCCCTCAGGACCTCCCCACCCTCTGTCCCTGAAACTGTGGAACTGGGGCTGTCCGTCATAGGCTTTGTTTTCCCCAGACTTGGGTCTGAGTTCTCTCAAGCCTCAGGTTCACCAGCAAAGGCTGGGCACAAGTTGACAGCAAAGGGTATGACTATTTGAACTATGTCTCTGGCATCTGTGCATGCCCAGGGAGCCACGTGTGTCTGTCCCTGACTGTCCCTGTCCACCTTCCTCTCCCACACAGAGCTGGGCACACAGGAGATATTCGAGCGAAAGAATATCTCAGCTAAAGGCTGAGTCACAGGACACAGAGTGAAGAGAGGACGAGGAGATTGGAGGATACAGGAGAGGAATCCAGGTAGTTGGAAGGGTTTGAAATCAGGAAGTTCCTATATTGGAACAACAAGCCTCAGAGAGGAGCAAGGCTTTCCCCAAGGGCACCCAGCAAGTGGACACAGTGCCCAACTTTGGGTCACATCTCTGGGTGCCTGGGGTTCTAAGCCCTGGTGGGGTTCTCAGGGTTGCCTTGGACTTCACTTCATGCCAGGATCTGGCCCCAGATTTCCATGGATCAGGAAAAGGATGAAGTAAGGTGACCCCTGATGAGGTAGAGAGGTGTGACATTGAGGGGTATCTTGGGCAGAGCCAATCCCCTCCGCAAGAGGGACAAAGAATAAGGACAAGAGACAAGGGGGGGAGAAGGTAAGAAATTGGGAGAATGAGATCACATCCCATTAGACAAGAGTCCTTCAGATGGAGAGACTCAGAGATGGGGAGATGCAGAGATGGGACAAAAAGCAAAATTGAAGACGTGGAAGGAAGAGAGACTCACTGTTCTGGCTCTCACCAGTCCAACCTAGAAGGATTTACCTAAAATGAGGTACGCGGCCACACCTACCCAAACCCTCTGACTTCGGCGCCAGTCTGAAACCTCACCGTGCCCCCATCAGAGATGCAAAAAAACTTAACACCTAACTAGAAATCCTTGGGACCTCAGAGACTTTCCTGTCCCTGAGCCCGCACCCCCTGCACTGTCCATCTTGCAGATGGGGACACTGAGGGGCAGGGCAGAGCAGGGACAGCCCGGAGTCTCCCCAAACTCTGCTGCCTGGGTGCAGAGGGAGGGGAGCTCACTGGGGACTTGTTTCATATCACCACTCCATCTGTCCCCTAACATCCTTTCTTAAGAACTGTCAAGGACCAAAGTCGTCTTCGCTGACACGTGTTGCTTTTCTCTTTGCCTTTTATTTTTTTAAAGAGAGAAATCAAGTTGACGGTGTCGAGTAAGACCCCCCCCCCCATCCCCATCCCCACGCCACCGTCCAGCCATAGTGGCTCTTTCAAGGCACAGGTCACAGGCGGAGAGTTACCTGTACATCTCCAGCCAAACAGCCAGGGGGCTCAGACCCCACCCCTGGCCCACGCCCCCTCAGACACCAGTCCCCACCACACAGTCCAGAGGTTCTTCCTCCACACACTTTCTCTTAGCATGTGATTGCAAATGTGAAATCAAAACACTTTAAATTCCATCCCATCGGCCCAGCATCTACACAAATGCCCCCATTTCTCTGTAAATATGTGACTTGGAACAAATGTTTAAAACTAACAAGAAGTGGTCATGAATGCATGGTGTTGAGATGTTTTGCACTATTCTGACTTTTTGGTCTCTGTAAAAATATTTTATTAACAGCAGACATTAAAATAAGAAAAAGCACATGGTCTCAAACGCATGGTGGTGGCCTTGCATTCCCATTAACGCAAAAACTCACACCTTCATGTGCAGACACTGTTGAACACACTTCCCATCCATGAACCAACTCATCTACAACTAGCAGTGTCCCATTTCACAGAGCAGGAAAACTGAGTACCAAAGAGGTAAGGTTTTGTAGAAAGGATGGAGTCAGAATTTGAATCTAGGACATCAGGCAGCTGTTACTTTTAGTTCAAGCAAGTTAGGACACAAATGCCAGGGACACACTCCCCAAATTCAACCCACAGCCCCATGTTTTCTGGGATTTTTTTTTGGTTTTGTTTTGATATAACAGGTAAGAATTTTATGTCATAAACTCGGAGATGCAAAGATGAAAACTTCCATTTTTCTACAGCTGAATTTAATTTCTATTTTGGGCTCCCATCACACCAGAGAGCAGAAACGGAGTATCACTCAGCTCAGGGTTTACTAGGTAAATTCAGGAACTCCCCTCCTAAGATTTGGGGCTGTGTCTGCATTTAAGTGGCCAGAGCTGGGCCATGGGATCTACTACTGGGAGTGAGTTCAATGAATGCTTTCAGCTGCAAATAAAAGCCAAAAGAGCTAACAGTGAAACAAACAGTGGCTAAGCCACAGAGCTTACCCATAACACAGCAAGTCCACCCTCAAGACTTGCATGTGGGCAAAAAGACTGGGAGCCTCAATGTCCTGGGACTTTCACACGGGAATATGATACAGCTGGGAAAAGGGATGAACCACGGCTGTGGGCATGATATCAGAAGAGGCAGCCTGCCAGGGGCCCTGGGTGTCCCTGCACATTCTTGGTGACTGTGCCAGACTGCAGACCTCTTTTCCCTGAGACCTAGCAGTTTCCAGAGTTAGACACGTGGGCTATGCAGCGTGACTCCTGCATAACTGCTCACTCCCTGACAGGGGAGGGGGCTTGTTTTCTTTTTGCTACAAAACAGGCTCAGCCCTTGGCCCTGTGTCCTTCAGTATGTGGGGGTCCATCGTGTCACCCATGGAGCTTGAAGACTGAGGCTCATGCTGCTTGTTGTGATGCGAGAAATAAACCATCTTGCTCTGATCCACTGAGCCTCAGAGTTGACTGCATTTATGGACCAGGGACAGATGTACTTCCTATTCTCTATGAGGGAGGGTCTTCTTTGACTAATGACATGAATGAATCTTAGAAGTGTGATATTGAGTGAAAAAAAGTAAGTCCCAGAAGGCGTCAGAGAACATGATACATTTATAAAGCTCAAAAACGAGCGACACATATTTACACCCACAAGACACACCCACACAGATATAGTTTAAGGATACATAAGTATGATTAATACTTTTAAAAAATAAGCATCAAATTAAGGATTTAAAAACTGAGGATTCCACCTCTCACCCATCAGGATAGCTAGGTTAGCAAGGATGTAGAGAAATTGGAACCCTTGTGCACTGTTAGTGGGAATGTAAAGTGGTGCCGCTGCTAGGGAAAACAATATGGAGGTTACCCCAAAAATTAAAAATAGAATTACTATGTGACCCAGCAATTCTACTTCTGGGTATGTGTGGGCACAGAGCCCCGGAGAGCAGTTTCCAGGCTCTCGGCCTCATGTGGAGAGGTGCTGGCTCGGGTAGTAGATGGCTGTCAGCTGTGGCTGGTTGGCCGTCAGCTGTAGCCGTTGAGCCATTGGCCACTAATATAACTGCCACGGCTACAGAGGGAAGCCGAGGAGAGTGAAGGAGAGTTGGTCGGTTGGCAGCAAAGCGGACAGCAGGTCACACATCGTGTGAGCCCAGCCTCCAGTGAGACCATATGTCGTGCAGGGTCTCAGCTCCCACTCCCCGCCCAAGAACGCAGGACACGGTAAGGCCAAAAAGGAACACCCACGGAGCCATAGATAGGGGAGTCAAACCAATATATTCTCGCTGGCGGCTGGGCTGGAGACACAGGAAACAGGATCTACATAATCTGCCTAACAGCAGTCCGCACTTGCCAGCCACCATCTTCTTGCTAGCCCCCATTCCTTTTCTGCTAGCATAGCCACAGCCGTTATATTAGTGGCCAATGGCCTACGGGTTACAGCTGATAGCCAACTAGCCACAGCTGCTGGCCATCTGATCACAGTTGATGGCCATTTACTACCCGAGCCAGCACCTTTCTATGTGAGGCCGAGAGCCTGGAAACTGTTTTTTGGGGGGCTTTGTCCCCACACCATAGTGATATGACTCCCCTACTTATGGCTCCGTGGGTGTTCCTTTTTGGCCTCGCCACATCCTGCCTTCTTATGTGGGGAGCGGGAGCAGAGACCCCGCAGGAAACCCCGCACGACAGTATGTGTATCTGTAAGAATTGAAAGCAGAGTCTCAAAGAGATGTTTGTACACCCATGTTCCTAGCAGCATTGGCCACAAAAGCTAAAACATGGAAGCAACTCAACTGTCCATTGACAGGTGAATGGAGAAGCAAAATGTGGTCCATCCATATAACGGAATATTATTCAGCCTTAAAAAGAAAGGACATTCTGACACCTGCTGCAACATGGACGAAGCTTAAGGACGTTATGCTCAGTGAAATAAACCAGACACTATGATCAAATACTTTATGATTCCACTTATATGAGGTATCTAGAGTGGTCAGATTCACAGAGACAGAAAGAGAAGAGTGGGCACCAGGGGCTGGGGGAGAGGGGTGGAGAGTGAGTGTTTAATGGGCACAGAGTTTCAGTTTGGGAAGATGAAAAAGTTTTGGAGATGGATGGTGGGGATGGTGGAACAACAATGGGAATAACTAAATGCCTTGGTATGGTAATTTGAATATGGCTAATTTTATCTTATTTGAATTTCACCTCAATTAAAAAAACAAACAAGTAGCTGGCCCGATTTTGTCCAGGGGGTATAATTTGCCAACCTTTTGACCTAATTAATGCTTCCTCAACTTCTCCTTACTTCTCCCAACCTTAGGCTAATTCTAGCACTGTCCTCATGCTCACCCCACCCTCCACTCTCACCTGAAACCCAGCCCCAGCCTTACGCCACCCTCCCACTCTCACCCCCACCCCCTTCATCTACCCTAATGCCACCTCTATGTATCCACACCTTTTCAACACACCTGCCAACGTGGCGGGACCATCCAGCCAAAGTCAACAAGATTCACACTGAGTTTCCTGGAGGGTGTAACCATTATGTGATTCAGAATCTCTCTAAAATTACACAGAAATTCCACGGAATCTAAAATTACACGATAATCTAAAAATTCCTGGAGGGTGTAACCATTATGTGATTCATAATCTCTCTAAAATTACACGTAATTACCTAATTATTGCACTGCCTAATAATCATTAATCCTGCAATTACATATAATGGTTTCTACGATTATACATCCTACAACTACACCATCATTCTTATCATCCCCACAACATACGGTAACAAGCAAGAAGGAAGTGGTGCTTCCGAGCAACCCCTCTCCAAGCAGAGAGGGGTTGCACAGCTGCCTCTCAGATTTCCGTCACGCTCTCAGATTTCCGTGTAGCCACGCACATGTTGGGGTCCACCAGCCGGAGGCACCGGGGGGGGGGGGGCTTTGGAAGGAAGAAGGAACTGGTGCTGTCTTAACGCTGCCTCCTCTTCACTCTACCAGCAGCCAACCTTTGTGGGCATTGAAAAGCAGTTGTGGAGGCGAAGGGGGCATTTATTCCTGAATCACAGATACAGGACATGTGCCCAAAGTTGGAGGTTTCAAGGACCTCCTGTCTCCCCGCCTTCTGTGATTGTGGGGAGCCTCAGTTCCCCTGGTGAGCCAGTTCTCCAGAATCATTCCTAGAGGACCAGCCCAGGTCCTGTGCCTCTGCACCAGGAATTGGCAAACTACATCCCCTGGGCCACATCTGACCCACTGCTTATTTTTATACATGATTTTATTGGCATACAATCACACCCATTCACTCATTCAGCCTAGTCTGTAACTGTTTTCACACAACAGCAGAATAGGGTCCTTGTGAATTTCCTATATTAGCATCCTTCCTCTTAAAAGACAAGACCTCAAGTGGTTTCTCTTTCCCATCTTAAGCTTGACTGATACACTGTGTTATGATACATAATAAATCACGACACATCCATGGAGCCAGTCACAATTGCAGCCATGCTAAAGGACAAATGTGGTAGACTGAATAATGTCCCCGTCCCCAAAGATATTCATGTCCTATGGCTCAGAATCTGTGAATGTTACTTTATTTTATTTTACTTTTTAAAGGAGGGAGCCACTCGCAGTAGCCCATGCGGGGATCGAACCAGCAACTTTGTTGTTAAGAGCACAGTGCTCTAACCAACAGAGCTAACTGGCCACCCCATGACTGTTATTTTAAATGGCAAAAGGAGCTTTGCAACTGGGATTAAATTAAGGATTTTGAGATGATGGGGAGATTATTCTGGATTATTCGACACAGTATACTGATTTCAAACTTCTGGCCTCCAGAACTGCATGAGAATAAATGTGTGTTGTTTAAAGTCAGTAAATTTGTGGACATTTGTTACTACAGCCATAGCAAACTAACACAATGAGCCAAAAGACCAACTGAAGGGTTTTCCCATGAACATGAATCACTTTTCAATTAAAAAGAACAGATTAAAACACTATATATGAAACATTCTAGAAGGATGGATGCAGCTCTCCTGGAGGTTAAACGAGAGGAAAGGAAAGATCTCAGTTAGATAATTAGATGTGGGGTGGGGACATTCAAAATGAAATTCAGTTTCCAGGGCACCACCAATAAGCTTCAAACCCCTTCAGTCTGGAGGCAGAGCCTGAGAATCTACATTTTACCAGAGACATTCTGTAGCAAACAAAACTGCTTTATGCCACGAAGAAGACCCTTTTAGAGACTGTCGTGCGGGGCGTCCTGCGGGGTCTCTGATCCCGCTCCCCACATAAGAACGCAGGACACGGTAAGGCCAAAAAGGAACACCCACGGAGCACCCAGGAAGCAGGATCTACATAATCTGCCTAACAGCAGTCCACGCTTGCCAGCCACCATCTTCTTGCTAGCCCCCATTCTTTCTGCTAGCATAGACACGGCAGTTATATCAGTGGCCAATGGCTTACAGGTTACAGCTGACGGTCAACTAGCCACAGCTGCTCGCCATCTGATCACAGTTGACGGCCATTTACTACCCGAGCCAGCACCCTTCTATGTGAGGCCGAGAGCCTGGAAACTTTTTGGGGGGCTTTGTCCCCACACTCCACCCCTACAGGGTCTCGCCTCACAATCTACGCGACAAGTGTCTTCCGCAAGGGTCCCTGTGCGAGGAGCCTGGAGGTGAATGCAATATCCTGGACACAGCCAGGCTCTCTGAGCATAGCCAGGGTTTCTCAGGGCACCACTAGTACTTCTGGGCACAGCCAGACTTCCTGGGCTTCTTAGGGTACCACCAATCTCCCCGGGCACAGCCAGAGTTTCTGAGGGCACTGCCACTCTCTCTGGACACAGCCAGACTTCCTGGACACAGCCAGGGCCTCTCAGGGCACTGCCTCTCTCTCTCTGGGCCTCTCGGGGTACCATGCTGGAACAACAGCGGCTCACATCAAGGTGCTTACATATTATCAATGGCGGCCAGTCAAGACACAAACATCCGCCAGTCCCACTACATGGTGGTATGTTCCCAAACAGTCAAGCATCCATTAAATCAGGAATAGAAGGCAATTCCTCATAGTCCATAGTCATTCGCCAGGGCTGTCCTGGGGGTGAGGGACGACCTTGACCTCACCCTCATCTCCCAAGGAGGACTCAGCAAGCCTTTCCTCCTGGGACTAAAAGTCCTGCATCCGGGCTGTGTCAGCAAGCAGTTCCTGCCCACAGGGCGGCAAGAACCTTCGCTTTCTCCGGCCTCTGCTGGTTGGGGAACCATCCACATCTTCCCACCCCTGCACGGGGGTCCAGCTCTCCCGCAGCTGCTCCTCCTGGTCTTCCTCTGAGCTTTCATACGCACAAACTGCTCCACTGCCCTTCGGAGAGCACCGTATCCTGCCGACTACGCCATGTGTCGTGTGGGGCGTCCTGCGGGGTCTCTGGTCCCGCTCCCCACATAAGAACGCAGGACACGGTAAGGCCAAAAAGGAACACCCACGGAGCCATAGATAGAGAAGTTAAACCAATATATTCTCGCTGGTGGCTGGGCTGGAGACACAGGAAGCAGGATCTACATAATCTGCAACCCGCTGTCCTAACAGCAGTCCTTGCTTGCCAGCCACCATCTTCTTGCTAGCCCCCATTTTCTCTGCTAGCATAGCCACGGCAGTTATATCAGTGGCCAATGGCTTACAGGTTACAGCTGACTGTCAACTAGCCACAGCTGCTGGCCATCTGATCACAGTTGACGGCCATTTACTACCCGAGCCAGCACCCTTCTATGTGAGGCCGAGAGCCTGGAAACTGTTTTGGGGGGGCTTTGTCCCCACACTCCACCCCTACAGGGTCTCGCCTCACAATCTACGCGCGACAAGTGTCTTCCGCGAGGGTCCCTGTGCGAGGAGCCTGGAGGTGAATGCAATATCCTGGACACAGCCAGGCTCTCTGAGCACAGCCAGGGTTTCTCAGGGCACCACCAGTACTTCTGGGCACAGCCAGACTTCCTGGGCTTCTTAGGGTACCACCTGTCTCCCCGGGCACAGCCAGAGTTTCTCAGGGCACTGCCACTCTCTCTGGGCCTCTCGGGGTACTGTGCTGGAACAACAGCGGCTCACATCAAGGTGCTTACATATTATCAATGGCGGCCGGTCAAGACACAAAAGCAAACATCCGCCAGTCCCACTACATGGTGGTATGTTCCCAAACAGTCAAGCGTCCATTAAATCAGGGATAGAAGGCAATTCCTCATAGTCCATAGTCATTCGCCAGGGCTGTCCTGGGGGTGAGGGATGACCTTGACCTCACCCTCATCTCCCAAGGAGGACTCAGCAAGCGTTTCCTCCTGGGACTAAAAGTCCTGCATCCGGCTGTGTCAGCAAGCAGTTCCCAGCCCACGGGCGGCAAGAACCTTCGCTTTCTCCGGCCTCTGCTGGTTGGGGAACCATCCACGTCTTCCCACCCCTCCACGGGGGTCCAGCTCTCCCGCAGCTGCTCCTCCTGGTCTTCCTCTGAGCTTTCATACGCACAAACTGCTCCACTGCCCTTCGGAGAGCTTTGGCCAGCACCGTATCCTGCCGACTACGCCATGTGTCGTGTGGGGCGTCCTGCGGGGTCTCTGGTCCCGCTCCCCACATAAGAACGCAAGACACAGTAAGGCCAAAAAGGAACAGCCACGGAGCACACAGGAAGCAGGATCTACATAATCTTCCTAACAGCAGTCCGCGCTTGCCAGCCACCATCTGCTTGCTAGCCCCCATTCTTTCTGCTAGCATAGACACAGCAGTTATATTAGTGGCCAATGGCTTACAGGTTACAGCTGACGGTCAACTAGCCACAGCTGCTGGCCATCTGATCACAGTTGATGGCCATTTACTACCTGAGCCAGCACCTTTCTATGTGAGGCCGAGAGCCTGGAAACTGTTTTTTGGGGGCTTTGTCCCCACAAGACTCATGTCCCCAAGAGGCTGAATGGATATGGGTGCAGGGATTGTCAACATTGGCATGGTAAACTTTTGGGGCCCAATCATTCTTTATTATGGGGATGCTCTGTGTCCTGTAGCATGTTTAACTGCATCTCTAACTTCTGTCCACTCAATACCAGTATCACCCACCCCAAGTCACCACCACCAGAAATGTCTCCGGATGTTGCCTAATGTCTCCGAGGGACAAAAATCACCCCCAGCTGAGGTTCACTAGGTTAAGGTAAGATTTGGAAACATCACATGTAACATGAGAAGCGACTCCAGCGTCCCCTATGATGGGACTGGTTCCTAACAAACTCGGATCATCCACCCTGAATGAACAGTGAGGAGTTAACAAGAAAACTAACTATGGTGGCCTCTACTGAAACTCAAGTGCACATTCCTGTTAACCCAGAAATTCCACCAGTATCAGCTTACCCAAGTGAGATAAAAGTTTCAGCAGCAAAGATGTATCAGATGATACTGTTCACTGGGGGCTGTGATGTTCTCCAATCAGAATGGTCCAGTAAATGGTGGTTGTGGGGACAGAGCCCCAGAAAGCAGTTTCCAGGCTCTCGGCCTCACATAGAAAGGTGCTGGCTCGGGTAGTAAATGGCCATCAACTGTGATCAGATGGCCATCAGCCGTGGCTAGTTGGCCGTCAGCTGTAACCAGTGAGACATTGGCCGCTAATACAACTGCCATGGCTTCACTAGCAGAAAAAAGGGGGGCTAGCAAGAAGATGGTGGCTGGCAAGCGAGGACTGCTGTTAGGAAGGCGGGTTGCAGCTTATGTAGATTCTGCTTCCTGTGTCTCCAGCCCAGCCGCCAGCGAGAATATATTGGTTTGACTCCCCTACTTATGGCTCCATGGGTGTTCCTTTTTGGCCTTACCGTGTCCTGCGTTCTTATGTGGGGAGTGGGAGCTGACACCCCGCCTGACACCCCGCGTGACAAATGGCGCAGCCAGCAGGGTCTCCCGCACAACAGTGGTCCACCCCCATCACGGAATACTGTTACAACCCAAAGTGAACTGGTAGACGTCTGCATGGATTAGAATGCCCACAGCATGTTGCTAAATTTAAAAAGAAAATTGATCCCAGGGCAGCTGGATGGCTTAGTTGGCGAGAGCTCGAGCTCTGAACAACAGGGTTGCTGGTTCAATTCCTACATGGGGCAGTGAGCTGCGCCCTCCACAACTAGATTGAAGACAATGAGCTGCTGCTGAGCGGCTGGTGGGAGGCGGGATGGCTCAGTTGGTTAGAGCACCGCTCTTAACAGGTTGGCCAGCTCAATTCCCGAAGGTGGGCTGCGCCCCCTGCAGATAAGATTGAAAACCGCAACTGGACTTGGAGCTGAGCTGCGCCCTCCACAACTAGATTGAAGGACAACGACTTGGAGCTGATGGGCCCTGGAGAAACACAGTTCCCCAATATGCCCTAACAAAATTTATTTTTTTAAAAAAAGAAAGGGTGGATGGGTGGCTCAGTTGGTTAGAGCGCGAGCTCTGGGCAACGGGGCTGCCAGTTCGATTCTCACACGGGCCAGCGAGCTGCGCCCTCCACAACGAGAATGAAGTCAATGAGTTGCCGCTGAGCTCCCAGGTCGCCAGATGGCTCAGTTGGTTGGAGCTCGTCCTCTCAACCACAAGGTTGCCGGTTTGACTCCCCCAAGGGATGGTGGGCTGCACTCCCTGCAACTAACAATGGCAACTGGACCTGGAGCTAAGCTGCGCCCTCCACAACTAAGATTGAAAGGACAACTTGAAGCTGAACGACACCCTCCACAACTAAGATTGAAAGGACAACAGCTTGACTTGGATGGAGCTGGTGAGTCCTGGGAAAAAACACACTACTGTTCCCCAATAAAAACAAGGTCCTGGAAATATACACCATTCCCCAATAAAGTCCTATTCCCCTTCTCCAATAAAATCTTTTAAAAACAATGGATCCCATATTTATGAAACAAAAATGTGTTGCATGGGGGCAAAGGAAGCAGGTTACAGAAGAGTGTATGTAACATGCTCCTCTTAAAAAACGTGTATAGGTTTGCTCCATGCAAGGGGGTAGGACTGGAAGATTTTTCATCGAAATGTTGTCTCTGAGGACCTGTGACTTAATTTCGTTTTTTCAGTTTGCTTAGCAGTGTGTCCTAATTTTTCCACAAGGATCACACACCATCTGTGTATTTTGTAAAAGCCTCAAGTATAGGCTTATGCACCATAAGGACTTGAGAATCTTGAGAATCCGTAAGTATTGGACACCCCTTGGGGTGGGTGCACTCTGAGGTGTCTGCTTCAGGCTGTCTCCCTGAAGTCTCCAGGAGCCCAGTGAGTCAACTGCCTATTGGCACCCCTTGTAGGGCTCCTTCCTTCCTTGTCTCATATCCTCACTCCCATCAGGGCTTCCTGGGGTGATCTCTTGAATAACCAAACCTTCATCTTGAGATGTGTTCTGGGGACTCCAAACTATGACAGTCCCCCTTTGTATTCTATCACCTAAAACAATCCTGCAGTTGACCACGCAGGATTGAGTTAGGTTGTCCGTCTGTTCTTGGGCTATTTCAGGGACGTTTTATGGGACAGGTTCTCATTGACCCCTCATCCACTCACGCTCCCATCAGCTTCTCTCCAGCACCCCAATCATGGCCTCGTGGCCAGCAGCGGGCGTGGGGTCTGGGAGTGGTGTGTCATGAGCAGAGCATTGGACCAAGAAGAGAACACAGACTTATGTGAAACCCAACCAGGCACATTTAATAAAAAAATAAGCAAGTTATCCAGGACATGACCGGGTGAGCAGTTACTATCCATCCCTAAGAGTGAAGCACTGCTGGCCGGCTCTGACATTCATTTCTGGCTGAAGGCACAGAGAGTCCTCCAGCCTGGGCTGGGGAATAACCTGCCCAGGCTGAGGGCAGCACCCATGCAGCTGAGCTCATGAAAACCTCAAACATACGAGCCCACCAAAGGCTTGGACAGAGGACCCCCACTGAGCAGGCAGAGACCACACCTGAGAGGCAGGCCAGGGAGGTCAAGCAAACAGGACCGAGGTGGGCAGGGGAGACCCAGCCCCCATCTTCGTCCCTGCCCCCTCCAGGGGGGCTGTGGCCAGGGGGCCTGTGTGCGATCATGTGGTCGCTGGGACCTGGCAGCTGCCCCTGGTGAGAGAAGATCCACCCTCCCTCCTGGCTGATGGGAGGGTGTTGTCTGCTCAGGTGACTGGGGGACAAACAAGGACTCACTCAACCACAAGGTCTGGGGCACAATAGGTGCTCAATAAATATCTACTGCATGGAGAAATGAAAGGACTCATTTCGTTCATCTCTGTGACTCCGCACACATGTGGGTGATCAAATGCTTGTATCACGAATGCCTGGCACACAGTAAATACTCTTCAGATGCATGGAGAAGAAACCAATTAAAGAGTGGAAAGCACCTTGTTTATCTCCATCCCAGCACTGAGCTCAGCTCCCAGCACACAGCAGGCACTCAATAAATGCACTGAGTCAATAAGCACTTTTGTGTCACAAGTCCCAGGCACACAGTAGGTGCTTGACATGTGTTTGAATAAATGAATGAAAGTGTCTTGTTTATCTCAATATTCCCAGAGCCTGAAACGGTGCCCAATATATAGTGGGCATTCAATAAATATTTGAATTAATTAAAAAAATGAATGGGTATCATTAGTACCTGATTCTTGGTGGGGGAATCAATAATGCTTGATGACTGAATTAATCACTGACTGAGGGAATAATTATTCCTTGTTCACTGCCATCACACACGAACCTGGTACACAGTCAATGCTTTCAAAATGGCAAGCACACGGAGAAATGAAGGATGGCCTGTTTCCACTCAATCTCCCGGTTCCAAGCCCTGTTCCTGGCATACAGTAGGCACTCCATGAATGCTGTGTGCATGCACATGATTGCTGAGCAAGAGCTGGCTGGATACCACCCTGCGTGGAGAGCCCTCTGTGGCTCGCCATGGATCCGCAAGTGGAGGCGGGGGCAGCGATGGCTGCGTTGGTGTTTTGGCTGCTGCCCCTCAGAGCTCGTCCCGGGCAGCACTGTCCAGAGGGGACTGCAGCACGTCCGAGTTCTTGGCTTCACGGCTCAATGCCTGCTGCTCCCGCATCTTCTGGGATTTGGCACGGTCCCAATCAGTCTTGACGTGCTCGTTGTTCCACACGACTGAGGTCTCGGTGTCACTCACGTACCCATCGTCCCCTGTGTAGTGTGTAGGGTACACAAGCAGGGGCTCCACCGAGAAGGCGCGCAGGTTGCGGGAGGAGAAGTGGGCCTTGTACTCGGACCTGAGGGGAGGGGAGTGAGGGGCAGCAGTGGGTCGGGGGAAGGGACCGATGGAGGGAGAAGTGGGAAGGGACAGACTGAGACAGAAGTGGGTGGGAAGCAGATACAGATGGAACCAGAAGTGGAGGGGACACACAGAGGCAGTGGGCAAAGGAAAAGGAACCTTCCTGGGGGTGCCCAAGCCTCGTGCCTCCCCCTCCAGGACAACCCAGCCCACCTGCCCGCCACAACCCCATCTCACACTGGGTGCTTGTCGAACATGACTGGCAGGAACTCATCGACAGGCAGCATCTTGGAGAGTGGCTGGGCAGCCAGCAGCTTGCGGGCGCCTTGCAGAGAGATCACGTAGGCCAGCGTCCAGTAGGAATAGTCAGCCTCCACCAGGTTCCTCACACGGGGCACCGCCGTCTCAGGGTGCTCCACCTGCATCCGCTTCCGGCCCACGTAGCTGGGGTGCAGAATCAGGACCTGTCACCCTCCTTCCGCCCCCCAGAGCACCCCGCCCCAGCAAGGCGGGGATCTAGTGAGCCCGTCAGGCCCTGCGGTGGGAGCAGGCGTGGCATGTTTAGAGGCGTATAGAGCTGGACTGGCAGGACCACAGGACAGGGTCTGGGGCCCACAAGGAGGAGGATGGATCTTCTCCAAGGGCATTAGGGAGCCATGGAAGGATCTGGCCCTGGGGAGAATGGGATTTCTGGGATGTCCTCTGAGGCTGTGCCTCAAGCAAGAAGAGTGGGTCTGAGGGGGATCAGAGGGCTGTGGGGCAGTGGGGTGAGGTGCAAAGACATGGTGAGCGGTCGGAATGAAAGGGTGCAGTTATATTCTTATTAATAGCATGGTCCAACGTCTGGGGCCTAGAACCTGGATCAGGACCCTAGACATGGGAGAGGGAGGGAGGGAGGGAGGAGGAACCCACCCTCCTACAGGAGATCCCAAAGGACTGTTCCAGAGATATGCTGGCCACACCTGACCTAGTGCTGGTCTAAGACCCAGACTCCCTAGCTACTCCTCACACTCTGGCCAAGTCCCCAGCTGCTGGCCAGACTACCGAATCCTAACCACACCCACCCAGGCCACACCCCCAGCTCCTCAGTCATGCCCCTAGGCAGCCAGGGCAAATCTTAGCCATAGCTCATCCGCCATAGGACCCCGCAAGTCTCCAGCCCTGACGAACCCCACCGTCCATAGCCAGGTGCCTAGACTTCCAGGTCACCCTTTTATGGCCCTACCCCACTGGCCTGAGGCCACAACCCAAGTCCTGACTGCTCTCAGTTTCAGGGACCACAAGACCTCTCCCACAGGCGACACACACACACACACACACACACACACACACACGAGTTCCTCCTCTGCCATACTACCAAGAGTTGGCTCAACCTACTAACCAGCTGCCCTCAGATCTATATGCTGTAGGTCATACTTCTGAGCTCTGGCTCCAACCCCAGCTCTAGCTCCACCCCACTCCTGACCACACTACTGAGTGAGCCCTGACCCCACCCCCAAGCCCCCGGCCCCAGCCCCAGCCCACTCCACACCAGGCCCTTGAGCCCTGACCAGAGACCACACCACTGAGCTCTGGCCCTACCCCTAAGCCACAGCTCCACCACACTCCATACTTCACCCCTGGGCTCTGGCCACATCCCAGTTCTGCCCCTGCCCCAGACCACGCCCCTCAGCTCTGGCCACGCCCCAGACCACGCCCCTCAGCTCTGGCCACGCCCCAGACCACGCCACCAGTCCTGGCTCCACCCCCAGACCCCACACTCACATGAGGTCCCAGTCTAGATCCTCCCTCTCAACATCCCGCATGAGGTTCATCAGGCGCCTCTTGAAGAAGATCTCAAAGCGCAGGTCGTCCTCAAACACAAGCGATTTCTGCAGTCCCCGGTCCACGACCTGAGGGAGACCAAGACCCAGCCTCTTGGCTTAAAGGCTCTGGGGTAGCAGGAGAGAAGCAAATGTGCCCCTCTCCCACCATTGCATGCTCTGATCTCTCCTCCAGACCACACCTCCTTGCACACTTGGTAATAGATGCCTCAGCCTGGCTGCTCCTTCCCACCCCAGGGTCTGGGGTTGTGCTGACACACAGCACCCTCCCCCACACAGTGGCAGGCAGACTCCCTCTCACCCTCAGGCTTCAGCTCCAATGTCACCTACTTAGGAGCTTCTCCCTGACCACCACCCAAAGGTGCAAGCTAAGGACAATTCATAGCCCTGGGCCCCTTCACTAGATGCATCTCACTTATTTCACTTTGGTTGATTTCTTTGTGGTTCATCATTAGTCACCCCACCTCGTGGAGCCGTGAGCCCCCTGCAGGATATTGGGTCTGTCCTGGTGGCTGTTGTGTCCCCAGTACCAGACCTGGCACACAGTAGGTGCTTGCCAAATGTTCCCCGAATGAACGTCAGAATCTTCATGACTGCCCCCTGAGGCTGTGACTGTCATCTGGGGAAACTGAAGCTCAGACTTGAGATCACCTTCCTGCTTACAGAGCTCATCCCTCTAAGAAGTAGGGAACCTGGGTGTTCCCTGGCTCCAGGGTTGCTAGGACACCACAACCTCTGCCCCATGCTATCCATGAAGAATCTCAGGAAAGGAGGGCAACCTGAGGGAGCACCCATTGCCTCAGATGCCTGGACATCCCCTCCAGGGCACCCTCCCACCCTGCATCCAGATGCCCCATCTGGCCTCATGCCTGGCCGTCCCAGGTTTGAATCCCAGCCTGGCATCCTCACCTGTCACAGCCTCTCCACCTGACTGTGGCTGATGTGCCCCAGGGTTAATGGCTGCCCCTGGCATGGGGTCCACGCTAGTTAATGGCACCATGGCTGTTACTTCTATTAGTAAATGTCAAAACTGGAATCAAGGCTCCAGACATTTGAAAGCAGCTAGGTGTGAAGAGGCCTCAACTGGGGTCCCTGGGCCTCAGACCCCACCTGTTTCAAAACTGGGCTCCTCCCATCCCCTTCCCAGTCTCAGTTTCCACATCCACACAACGGAAGGACATTCACTACAGAGAGGCCCCGGGTCCTGCTGCAGCTTTGGAAGCTGCCTAGGGTGCAAGCGATGCCCTCCCTGAGCTGGGAAGGCTGAGGAGGGCCCTGTCCCACCCACGCCACTGCGCACCCAGCCCCACCGGACTGACCTCTTTCCAGATGTTATAGTGGCTGAGGAAGCATCCCAACTCGCCCTTGGTGAGGGGCCGCCCATGGTAGGGGTCCCGGTAGCCAGGAAGCATCTGGATGCCCAGCGCCTCCACCTGGCTAGTGTTCATGGCTCTGGACGCGGGGACAGGAGGGAGTCAGTGGAAGAGCCACTCTGCCTGCCATTCCACCATTAGTGCCCCCTCCCACCAAGCGGCTGCCTCCTCCTTCCACCATCAGCACCGCTCCTGGACAGGCCTGCAGAGAGGGGTCTACACCCAGTGCGGCCCTGTCAGCCCCTCTCCTAGGGTCAGACTCACTTCCCCTTCACCGTGGCCCCCACCAGAACAGCCCACACTCCTCCCCACTGGGTTGGACTCTGCCTTCCATGACCCCACCGCGTTCAGACCCATCCCTGCCCCGGCTCAGACTCACTTGCCGTCCACGGCCTCCACCAGTCGGCACTGGATCTCCTGCACCTGCAGTGCCTGCAGCATGCGCTCCCGCCGGTCCTGACGCCGCTTCAGGTTGATCATAAAGACCTGAGGCACACAGCCTCCATTGGACCCTCCAGCCCCCACACCCCGCCCTCCTCTCCCCCACCCCAGAAGGCCCCGCCCACCTCATCAAAGTCCATCTTGTCAGGCGTCTTGGTGGGCACCGAGACAAACCGGGAGGGCGCTGCTGGTGGGTGCTTCACTGTAGGGCAAGAGAAGCCAAGAGTTGCTGGGGTCATGGGGTGGGAAGATGTTCCAGCTTCTTTCCATCGCCACCACCATGTCACCCCGAGCTCCTCAGCCTGGTGCTGGACACCTGGCCATGCCCCACCCACCACACGAGTGCTAGTATCTCTCCCCCGCCCCCTAATCACTCCGGCTGTTAGCAAGCCAATCTCACCCGTTCTTCCCTCAGGCCTCTGCATGGCACCTCCTTCCTTCCTCCCCCACGACCTGTTCTCAGCTAAGATGCCCTCTTAAGGAAGGATGAGCCTCCCGACCGTCCCCTCAGGCTGAGTCAGGTACCTCTTCCCGGCCCCCACAGTGGCACATGGGCTTCCATCATCAAACTCATATCCACTTATCCTAACTCCTTATCTAGCTCTGGTGAGCCCCGTGGGATGAACAGCAGGTCTGTCCACTCACACTGGGTCCCCAGTGTCCAACACAGGGCTCGGCATATAGCAGTTGCTCAATAATTACTCAGAATGAACAAAGGACTGATGACAAACTGTGTGACCTTGACCGAGCTGAGTCTCATATTCCTCATCTATAAAATGGGCTAATAACCCCTCAGAGGTTTCACGAAAAGATGCCATGAAATCATACACTTTATGGGTTGGCGTCCTCCCCCAAAAAGACATGTTGGCTTCTGAAGCCCCAAGACCTCAGAATGTGACACTGTTTGGAAATAGGGTCTTTAGAGAGGTGATCAAGATAGAATGAGGTCATTAGAGTGGGACCTAATCCCTGTGACTGGGGTCCTTGTAACAGTGGAAAAGTTGGATACAGAGACACACATAGGAAAGACACATAGGGAGAGGGGTCATGGGACTGAGTGATGCTTCTACCAGCCAACGTTTGCCCAGAATTTCAGAGTAGTCAGGACTGTTCTCCTTGTAGCTGCTTTAAGCAATGCTCAGACCACACCCCCGGGCCATCTTGGCACATTCCTGATGGTTTCCCGCAGAAGATTAAACCCACAGGTGGACATGAGCCTGGCTGGCCCACAAGAGCCCACCATGACAAGGAGTGTGGCATCTGCCCTGCCAAGAACAAAGACCCTGTGTGAGCTCAAGGGACAGACACAGGTCCCTCTGTCTGGGAGAGGACTGGGCGAGGCCCAGAGCCAATCTGACACCTCCCACCTCACCGCCTGGGCCTCTCCCAAACCCACCATGTCCCAGGGCTTCCTGCTACCCAGAGCCCTTCAGCTCCTGGCCGGCCCACCGTCCTGAGGGGAGCTGAGACCAAGGGCAAGACTTTGGGATCTGAGAATGTGGGCTCAGATCCCAGATGCCCCTTCCCTTCTTTGTCTGAGCCTCTGTGCCCCACCCCGCACAAGGGGGTATGGATGGCAACTGTACCTGCCTGTGGGGAAGTGGGATCTCATCACTCAGAGCTTTTCTGCAAGTCTGAAATTTCATCGTAAAAAGATTTTTGAACACATAAAAAATCATGTGCACAGTCCAGGTCCAGGTGCCCACGCACAGATGGAAAGAAAATGTGGTTTTCACTCAAACAGAACGAAGGATTTACACAAATATCTGAAATCTCCAGACCCTCCCTTCATCTGTTCTGTATGCTCTGCTCTGGCCCTCAAGAAATAGGAAGATATTTACGCCTCTGTTGTGGTTGAGTTTATAACAGCAGCATGAACTGTTTCCTGACCAGACGCAACAGAAATACATGTGAAAACTTAAATTAGAAAAACTATGGCAGACACAGAGCTGCTTCTCATGGTCCAGTTGCCAGTGAGGGTTAGTAACAAGTAGAGACCTACCTCTCATGACTCTGGCCCAGTGGGGTTCCCGGGACCTAAGCATCTGCAGGTGACAGACACCCAGGTGTTGTGGGATCTCCACTTTAGTGACCTTGTGGCCTCCAGGTATCACCTCAAAAAACCAAAGTCCCTCCAAAACTGAGGGTAGGGTGTCATTCCATCTTCAGCCACCAGGGGGAGAGTAATCCCTTCTCTGAGAACTGTCCAGAATGGGGAAACTAAGGCAAACAGCGGGGGGCCTGCCCCCCATCTGTACACTGGGGGAATGGCTGTGCTGCCTCCTAGGACTTCTCAGGGGCGTGTGTGCCCAGCACAGGGCAAGGCCCCCGTGCAAGTGGCTGCTGTACCGCTGTCCTCTTGTTTCAGAGACACCCTCCCACCCCACCCACCCTCAGCCAGGAGGAGCCCCCTCCTCAAGTAACCTCAATGGCAGCTTGGCCCTGTGCCCTTGTCCTATCACAGGGGTCCACCTGAGGGACAACTGCTAGTTTACTAATTTATGGATTTATTTGTATATCTATTAGAGAGACATGAGCTTGCAACTATGGTAAAAATATGTAGTTCCTTTTTTTTTAAAATAAATGTATTCAAGTAAAAAAAAAACCAGGTGTTCGCTTAAGATAAATATTAAATAAATATGTAGTAGACCTAAGGTTTGGAAATGCCCCAAAATGGCTGTGTCCCAGATACTCCCATGCACATGAAGTTTCATCGGTGAAAACCTGATGCTGTCCCTATTCCCCCACCCTCCATGGCTCCCGACTGCCCTTGGGGAAAATCCTGGTGTTTGAGGCTACTGCCGCGCCCCTGCCTGCCAGCCCTGCCCAGCTCACCAGCGCCACCGACTTTGCCTGTTCCCTGAGCTCACATCTCCTCCAGCCTCCCAGTTTCTGCATGTACTGTTACCTCTGGCTGTAATCCTCTCTCTGGCTAACTCCTACTCACTTTTCATCTTAATGCCACCTCCTCCAGGAAGCCCACCCCGACTGCCATGCACAGCAGCAAGCAAGCCAGCATTCCCTGAGAGCAGGGACAACTGTCCACCTAGTTCACGTCGGGTTCCCAGTGCCCAGCAAAGGGACTGGTACTCAGTAGGTGCTCAATCAGTGTTAAGGGGATGGATATGAGATGGCAGAGAAAGGGCAGCATGGGCAGACTCACCCATGACCTCCAGTTGCACGTGCATGAAGCTCTCGGCCTCATCCTGAAGGGTACTGTGTGACCTCAGCGGCACTGGCAGGAAGCCATACACTTCCTTGTTGCACACGTACATCTGGACCTCTGGGGCCGAGGAAACAACAATCAAAATTGCAAACAGAAGAATAAGGTAGCAGTGGCTGCCTCCAACCATAGCATCAGTCTCACAGCCCAGTGTGGGGCCAAAGCATTAGAGTCCCACTATTCCCAGCAACCAGCAGAGACCCCTCAGATCTCCACCTGGGACGTGGAGCCAGAACAGGCATTCCTGCTGGCAGGTGAGATATCGACAAACTCCAGGACTGTTAACAAGCGCCTTGCACCACCACTGACTCGATCCCTACCGGATTCCATGACAAAGCAAACCACAAAACAATGGGGGAATAGTAAAGATGCACATTTCTGCTCAAAAAGGGAATGCAGCTGGACAAGACATTAGTAACATTTCCTCCATCTGCATTTGTCCTTTTCTGGATGGTTTAAATTTTTATAAAGTGAAAAACTCAATGAAAAAGATTTACATTTTAACTAACTTTTTCCGTAATGTGCCAGATGGTATAAATATTTTAGGCTGCTGGCCCAATGGTTTCTGTCTCAACAACTCAGTTCTGCCCTTGGAACATGAAAGCAGACACAGAGGAAGGACACTTACAAGGTCTGACAATTAAGTTTGCGAACTTGGTGCAACGATGTTGTTAACCTTTTTTGGTATCAGAGGAATTATTCGTTATGAATTTGTACCAACTGGAAAACAGTTAACCAAGTTTACTATTTGGAAGTGCTGAAAATGCTGCGTGAAAGTTAGACGACCTGAGCTTTTCGCCAACAATTCGTGGCTCTTGCATCACGACAATGCACCAGCTCACACGGCACTGTCTGTGAGGGAGTTTTTAGCCAGTAAACAAATCACTATATTGGAACACCCTCCCTACTCTCCTGATCTGGCCCCCAACGACTTCTTTCTTTACCAGAAGATAAAGGAAATATTGAAAGGAAGACATTTTGATTACATTCAGGACCTCAAGGGTAATATGATGACAGCTCTGATGGCCATTCCAGAAAGAATTCCAAGATTGCTTTGAAGAGTGGACTAAGCGCTGGTGCCGGTGCATAGCTTCCCAAGGGGAGGACTTCGAAGCTGACCACAGTGATATTCAGCAATTAGGTATGTAGTACTTTTTCTAGGATGAGTTCGCGAACTTAATTGTCTGACCTCGTAAATAAATGAGTGTGGCTGCATGCTGATAAAACTTTCTTTACAGGCACTGAAATTTGAATTTTGTATAATTTTCAGATGTCCCAAAATAGTACCCTGAGTTTCATTTTTTCCCAACCATTTACAAATATAAAAATCATTCTCAGCTTGTAGCTGTACAGAAACAGATGGTGGGTTGGATTTCACCCTCTGACCACAGTTTGCCAACCCCTGGTTTAGAGTAAATGACAGGTCAGCATATGGCTGTGTTCTTTCTCTCTAAAACATTTTTTCCCCTAATTATACAATTAGGAAACAATTATGTTCAACTACAGAAAATTGGGAGAATATAGGAAAATATTAAGTGGAAATAACATTCAATAAATAAGCCAGAAAGACCGGGGGAGGGGGGGAATCAGGGCTGGTGAAAGAATGGGTCTTAGGAACATCATCTGAACACCTGGATACAGCCACACCTGAAGCCATCCCTGCACCCTGCAGTTTTGGTCCTGTGAACCTGCCGTGGGCTGTCTGGATTTGCTCAACACGATCCCAAAGAACCAGCCAGATGAAGCCTCTCTGACAGCAAACCCCTGAGGGCTCACCTGCCTGCTTGCAAGAGAAGGCAAAAACGATGATGTCATCGAAGGACCAGGTGTAGTCAGGGTGTGGAGGGTAGAAGGCCAAGTTCCTGGAGGCCGACTTCCGCAGGTCTATCAGGAAGGTCGAGTGCACCATGGGAACCGCAAAGCAGCCCTTGCGGTCCCTCTTTCGGATGGGGATGTAGGCAGGAGTGCGCTTGTAGTAGCCCTGCAGGGAAGGGGCAGAGGTCTGCATAGAGGTGCCCCAAGGTGAAGCTGGAAGCCCAGGGCAATGTGAGAATGTGAGGCATAGAACACCTGGAGAGCAAGGCCTGCATGCCAGCTCCTGGCTGCAGTGGGCATTTCCTGAGCACAGGGCTCTGGGTGTATTCAGTGACAGCGGCCTCCACAAGCAGAGCTTCAGCTGATGGGACACTGGCAGATAAAAGGGAAACAGCCGCCTACTGGCAGACCCAGCTCTGGTTGTTCAGAAACCCACTTCAGTGCAGAAATGCAGCATTCGAAGGGGGAAATTAAAAAGCTGAAAAAAGGACTGGACACTTGACAGCCTTTGATTTACATAGGAACTGAACATCAATTCAATTTAGAAGTTTTAAAAGCTTGCGGAACAATCTGGAGTTGGCCTCTCTCTTCCTCATACCCTTTACAAATTAGAGTTGCTGGCACATAACCTTTAGATTTCTATGACATTTAAAAGAAATAAAGACACTGAATTCTTCACTTTCAAATGGTGAGTTTTACCTTTTGGGAATTGCATGTCAATTAAAAACAAAAAGACAGGAGGAGACAGGATGTGGTCAGCCTCCTGGCTCCAGCCACCCAGCCCCCTTCCCCTGGCATGACTCCCACCCCAGCACCCACCCCTTTCTTTCCCCTGGCTTTGGCTGCAACCCCAGCCTCAACCCTGGGGTGGGACGTGTTGCCCAGGCCTGGCCAATCAGAGCCTAACATATTCTTAGCTTTAGTAAGGGGTTCAGGGGTAATGGGAGAGACTGGACAAGGCCCAATCCGAGAGGACTTTGGCTGGATGCTGTGGGGATCATTCCCCAGGAGTCTGAAAAATGACGCCACCGAGGGATGGAGGAAGACAGGAATGTTGTTGGAACACCTGGATCAAGCTGTGCCTGAAGTCCCATCCAGGCACCACCACTTCCTAGTTGTGAGAGCTTAGGCAAGTCACTTCCTCTCTCTGTTTCTGTTTCTTCCTCAGTAACTGAGAAGAAGGGAGGAGACGACACAAACGTGGAGCCTGCCGCAGGGACTGTGTTGTGAAATGCTTGCCCTGAGGTGGTGTGATGGTAAGTGAGGCCCCTACTTGCTAAGCCCTGTCCCCACGACCCCCTGGCACCCACCCCACCCCAGCAGCCCCCTGACCTGAGAAGTCATCCCACACCAGAAGTTGGAATACGCAGCCCGGGAATCCAGCATGGGCGCCACCACCGTCTTGTTCTCCGCGATAAGCAGGGTGAGCGTGTCAGGGTTCAGAATCAGGTTGTCTGCGTCCACAAACTGCAACACATACATGTTGGCATCAGTGTGGGCCACGGGAGTGACCGGGCTAGGCCACAGCTCAGAATGGCTGTGAAGTCTTGGGGTCTGGGGACCCTGGAGTAGCACGTGTGGCCCTGGAAGCCACCCTGGCTCTGCCCTTAGTAACTAGCCAAGTTATAGTCACACAATGAAACAGGTATGCAGGAAGGAGCAGGAAAGGGCCGCCCAGCACATAGCAACACTAATGGGGCCTAGAAGCAGCGCTGACGAGACACCAGACATGACAGCGGGCATGCCATGTGGCTCCATTTGTGGGAAATTTTACAACGGGCAGAGCTGGTCCATGAGGGCAGTCGGGACAGAGGCCACCTCTGTGGGGAGTGGCCTGGGGCAACACACATTTTTCTTTGTGAGCTGGATACCAATGAAAAGTTTATAAAAGCAGGAACTTTTTTTTTCTTTTAACACCTTGAACGTCGGGATAAAAAGATGGTAACTTGCTTATTGCAGCAAAGAAAAAAGCCTGGAAGGAAATTCATCACCATGGTGGGGAGAGGCCGGCTGGTCCCCACAAAACCATGTCACCAACACCTTTCAGAAAGCCCACACCAGAATGGGTGCTGTCGTGTTGTTTGTCACATGAACTGGGAACGAACGGCCCAGGAGTCTAGCAGCGTTTGAAGGAAGACTTCAACGAATCAGCTAGAGAAATTCTGGCTCTGTCCCGCCACAATTGAAAATTACACCACATAAATCGATTCCGTAAGGACGTTCCTGTGTACATGTAAAAACACACAGGTCACCATATATTACAGAACTATTAGCAGGTGGGTTTAAAAAAAAAAATGCATCTGGTCCACAGATAATAGTTTCTGTTACCCATGCAGGATTTTTAGAACATTTGGATCACTTGCTGGAAACAGCATAAACTAGAATGCCAGGCTTCTCTGGCACCGTGGGAACAGTATCTCCACATGGCAACCCGCAGCTGGAGATGGGAGGTGGCTGCCTTTTAGGACAAGCCATGTGGTTGTGTTATATTCCCCACCCAGCCCCTTGAGGACATTTAGATTTGTGACCTCTGAATAAATATGCAGTAAAAACAGCCAGAACAGTCTGGAGGGTCCTCCAAAAGTTAAACACAGAGTTACCATGTAACCCAGCAATTCCATTCCTGGGTACAGACCAAGAGAACTGGAAACAAGGACCTAAACAGATACTTGGACACCCATGTTCATAGCAGCGTTATTCACAATCGCCAAAAGGTGGAGACAACCTAAGTGTCCAACAATGGATGAACAGATAAACAAAATGCGGTCCATCCACACAATGGACTATTAGTCAGCCATAAAAAGAAATGAAGCTTTGACACGTTACAAAATGGATGAACCTTGAAAACATCATGCTGAGTGAGAGAAGCCAGACACAAAAGGCCACATGGTGTAAGATTCCATTGATATGAAATGTCCAGAACCGACAAAGCCAGAGACAGAAAGCAGGTAAGTGGTTGCCAGGGGCCGGGGGAGAGAGGGAAGGGGGAGTGACTGCTAATGGGGACGGGGTCTCCTTCTGGGGTGACAGAAATGTTCTGGAACTAGATAGAGGTGATGATTGTACAACATTGCGAATGTGCCAGAAAGCACTGAACTGAATACTACTTTAAAATGGTTTATTTTATGTTATGTGAATTATACCTCAATTAAATAACACACACAAAAAAGCCAGAAAGTGAATCTCTGAGGTAAGATTACAAGGTTTGTTTTTTAATTTCTGAAGCTCATTTTTTTTTGGTATATTTTCTTACAAGTAATATCCACAGTATGTGCAAAAAGAGGAAAAAGAGGCCCTTTTAATAATAATTGAACAAACAATTTCACATTCCCCCCCAAAAATATGGATTTCCAAACTCCCCAGTTTCAAAAATAATACGGTGTGTCAAAAGCTGCTTTGAGTTTTGAACCAACACCTTGAGTTCTACCCAGGTTTGCTGAGAGAAAAAAATAAAAACCAGCCAACCTCAAACCATGAAAGCAAAACAGACAGGGTGGCCCTGTGTGGGATGGTTCCAGGCACCGCTAGTCCTACCTCTGTGCCTCATTGGTTCCCAGACCCCAGCCAGCAGGCTGAAACCTCCCTCTTTAAGCCTCCACGTTCCCATCTGTAAAATGGTCTGATGAGCCATCAACCTACAGGGCCTTTAGGAGGAGTCTTCCTCCTCCCAGAGGACAGCTCTACCCTTCCCGAGGGGCTCAGGCCAGAGGCTGAGCACCCTCACATCCAGGCCCCAAGCAGGGCCTGTCCCCTCGGCCTCAGCATGCATCCTGAACCCCACCTGCCTGCCCCACACAGGCCCAGCTCCTACCGTAGTCACAGGGGCTCAGAACACAGCCCTCCCCTACTCACATACCCTCATGGCTCCCCATTACCAGAGTAAAAGCTAAAGTTCTCCCTCAGCCTGCATAGGCCTGCCCCCACCCAAGACTTCAGGGCCACTCCCTGCACTGCCCCTTTAATCACGCCACTCTAGCTACACTGGCCACCTCCTTGCTGCCTGCTTTGTTCCCTCTGCCTCAGATACTGTCCCCCAACTTCCCCCAAGGCTGGTTCCTTTGCTCCCCCAGGTCTCTGCTAGGGTCCCCTCCTAACGGAGGACCCCCAACCTTGCTCACTCATCACACACCCCGATTATGCCATCTGTTGTGGGTTGAATGGTAAGCCCCCCAAACAGATATGGTGAAGTGCTAACCACTGGTACTTGTGACTGTCACCTTATTTGGAAATATGGTCTTTGTTGATGTAAGTTAAGATGGGGTCATCAGAGGGGTAGTAGATTGGGGGAGGAGGGTTACCACTTTGTGAGGGGTGTAAATGTCTATTACATTGTTTTATACACCTGAAACTAATAAGAAAAAAAGAAAATGGAAAAAAAAGATGGTGTCATACTGGATAAGGGTGGGCCCTAAATGCAATGACTGGTGACTTAGAAGAAAAGAAGTCCATGTGACCACAGAGGTAGAGATTGGAGTGATGCAGCCACAAGCCAAGGACCCTGGAGCCACCCGAAGCTGGAAGAGGCACAAGGATGCCCTCTTGGAGCTTTTGGGGGAAACACAGCCCTGCTGACACCTGGATTTGACTTCCAGCCTCCAGAACTGTGAGACAACATATTTCCGCTGTTTTAAACTCCCCAGTGTGGGGCTTTGTTCCGGTAGCCCCCGGACACTAACATGCCTTTCTACAACTTTCTACAACTTTGCCACAGCACTGGCTGCCTTCTGATCTTTCCTCACTCAGTTTGGTCTGTTTTCTCATCAGTTCCACCTTTCCCAGGACACTCGGAAAGTGAGGTTCAGTCTGTGCAGATCCTCACTGGGCCCCCAGGGCACGGGAGGGGCTTGTAAATGTGTGTTGATTGATAAAGAAAGAAGGTACAGACCTCAGCTTGGAGCCTGGCACGTACACAAAACCAGCCACAGGCAGTCAGGCTGGCATCACTGTGTCGAAACACCCCAGCTGCCATCAATGCTCTCTCCATCCACACCGGGGAGGGGGTCATGGCCAGGTCAAGCGGACAGAGGCCTGTGGCCTCTGGGCACTTATCCAACATTACTGCCTTCAACACTCAACCCTCTCCTTCTTTCCAGAGGCAATGCGGGCCCAGAAGGAGGAAGTGAAAATCAGGCCTCGGCAGCTCAGTGTCGCCAAGGCCCCCAGGCCCTGACCCATCCTCCTGCTTCTCGAGGTGACCCAGAGGGTGCTGTCACCAGTGTGTGGAGATCTGGGGTCACTGGTAATGGTGGTAAAAGTGAAGACGACCCAAGTGTCCACCCACAAGGACAGTTGTGGACACAATCTAATGGTTAGGAACCCAGGGGTCCCATACAGAATCCCAGCTCTTCCAACTAACAAGTTGGGTCCCCTCTGACAACTCACATCCCCTCTCAAGCCTCAGTTTCCCTCTCTATAAAATCGGGTTAAAGATGGTCTCCATACCCACTGCTCTTCTTTCCCTTCCGACACTCTATACACACCTTGTGATCCGTAGCCAGAAAACTTACCAGGATGTAATCAGCCCACATGTCCCGGGCCGATTTCAGGGCTGCCTGGCGCAACTTCATGACGTGCTCATAGCGAGAATCAGACCAGTGTTTAGGGCCCTCCTCATCTGGGTAGGACCTGCAGAGAGGCAGCTGTGATGTGGGAAGCACATGTAATGTTGGAACCTAGAGAGAGCCTGGGCTGTGGGGTGGTCAGAGAGGGCTTCCTGGAGGAGGGGATGGGTAAACTGGATCTGAAGGGGCGGGGGAAACTAGTAAGAAAATAGGAGGAGGAAGATGTGCCCCTAGCAGGGGGCATGGCAGGTACCAAGGCACAGAGGGGAGAACCCCCAGGCAATCTGTAAAGCAGGAAGAAAGCTCAGGAGAGTGGGGAGCCACTGGGAGAGAACACAGAGCAAAAAGAAACTTGGAACCTGTTCTCCCAGACTTAGAATCTGGTCTGAGTAGTGGGTGGGTACAGACATAAACCCTGAATGAGTGACAGAAACCAGGGTCCAAACTGCAGGAGAGTTGGTATTGGGTTGATGATGAGACTGGAAACGAAGCAGTGGGTGTCACCCAAAGGACATGGGGGTAAGAGAATTTTAGGTGGAGGGAATGGCTGGGGCAAAGGGTTGGGACAAAGGTTGCGAGGGGGGGATTATGACCCATTGTGAAGCTGAGGGTGGATCAGAGTAGCCAGAGCTGGTGCTTAAGTCTGCAGACTTCGGCTGGAGGGTGAGAGGCTGAGGGGCTAGGGTTCTGTCGCAAGATGATGGGGAGTCATGGAGGGTGTGTGAGCAGGAGTGCAGTAGAGTCAGACTGGGAGGGCTCAGGGCAGGGCCTGGGGCTCACCTGGGCTCCTCTGCTGGCCGCCACTCCACGGAGTGGTACAAACTCTTCACAGCCACCAGCCATTCCCGCAGCACCGTGGACGTGTTGTCTAAATTGTGGTCTGTGGCCACCCTGGGGGCAGAAGGAGACAGTCAGTGAGGTCGGGGAGACGAAGGCAGGACAGGGCAGCAGCAGCCCAGCACCTGGGCTCAGCACCAGGGCTCAGCCTGCGGACAGCTACATAGCCCCGGGCAAGGACTTCCCCTCCGCATTCCTGTTTCCTGTCTGTAACGCAGCGGTGCGGATATTTCACTAGGTTACAGAGGGGATGAAACAAGCTAATTTTAGAAAAACACATGAGACACTGTTAGTACTATTGAGCATCTAGGATCTTATAAGAATGTTCAGTACTAACTATGTGCGATTTAATAAAAACACAAATACATCAGACAGTCCCACCCCACCGTCCTTGATTCCCTCCTGTGAGCAACACCAACTGGGAGCAGGCTGTGGTTACTCATTCATTCATTCAACAGATATTTCTTAAGCACCAACTGTGTGCTTGGATTATCCAGGCTGGGGAATCTAGGAAGGAGGGAAGAGGGACATTTGGGAGTCTCGTTTGACCAGAGCTGTTCTCCCTAGGGAACTGTCACTAAGTTGACAACAAGGACAGCAGTGATGACAGTAATCACCACAGCTCTAGTCACCGAGCACCAACCCATGATGCCAGGCACAGGGCTTCACACCCATTAACTGGTTAATCTTCAAAGACAAACCCAGCCAGTTATATGAATACTCCTTTTTTCCAGATGAGGACTCTGAGGCAGGAGGCAGGAAACCACCAGACTTGTTCATGGCTCTGCCACATTCCCCTTCCAGAAAGTGTCCACTTACTCCACACACACAACCCACCAGCCTACTCTGGTCACAAAACCTGACACAGGCTGGGTTCAGGGGCAGTGCAACAGCAGGAGTGGAAAGATAATTCAGTTAGTGGAAGTGCAATACGGGCCACCGCAACAACCCAACAGAGGGGGGCTCCAGGTTCCCCTTCTTTGTGTGCTCCAAAGGGGTTTAAGGGTCAGTCCCAGGCAGCAAGGCCTGTCCTGGATATGGTCCTGGATCTGCCCTCATGGGGGTGGGGTGGCGGGCAGCGGGCAGGACAGTGGCCAGAACCCACCCTAAAGAGGCCAGAAAGCAGAGTAAGGGTCCGCCCATCCTTATGGGGGAGGGGGAACAGCAGGCAGAGGGCACTCGTGGGTCCGGCCCACCCGAGGGGAACAGCAAACAGAGAGCTCTCTTGCGTCTGGCCCCCCAGATGGGGGCAAGAAGCAAAAGGCACGCGTGGATCTGGCCCGCCCGATGGACAGCAGGCAGAGGACACGGGTGAGTCTCGCCCGGTGCCAGGACAGCACGCAGGGTGCGGCATGGACCCGCCAATGGGCAGCGGGCCGGACCGGGCCGGCGGCGCCGTGCTCACCACAGCGCCGTGCGCTCCCGCGGGTGCTGCAGCCGTTCCAGCGCGCCCAGCGTGGCGGGCAGCGCGTGGGCCGCGTTGCGCGCCAGCAGCGCGACGAGCACGCGCGGCGCCTGCAGCGGTGACTCCGGGGTCCAGCGCTCCTCCGGGAAGTAGGCGTCGGCGCCCGGCGGGCCCCCGGGAGGGTGCAGCGCCAGCAGCAGCAGCAGCAGCGCTGGGAGCGGCTGCCCGCGCCGCCTGCACGCGCGTGGGGCCGCCGCCATCGCGCCACGCGTCTCCTTTAAGCCGCTTTTCTACCGGCGGACGTGGGACGCGCCTTAAAGGGGCCGTCAGGGCCTCGCCCCAGCCGCTCGCCTTAAAGAGGAAGAGAGCGCCTGGCGTGAATCGGCCATCAGGGCCCGCCTCCCAGGCCCGGCCTCGCGACGGGCTTAAATCCTCGGAGCGCGGCTTACTCCCGGTAGTCACCGCCCGCCCGGAGTGACGTTAGACGACAGGCGGGCTCGTCACGCCCCGCCCCGTTCCCACCTTAAAGGCACAGAGCTCAGAATCTTCCCTGTCTCTGGGCGACTGCTCCCGCTGGGACTTTCATCTGATGCGCCATCCAACTTCCATTTGTACAAGCCCCGGGCTGTGCCACCGAGCAGGCCTAAATAGTTAGGATCTGATTTGGAACCCGAAAGATCTGAGCCTGTTTCCCTGCCTGCATCGTGGGTTTTACCATCCTGGGTCCCCGACCTCACTGGGATGTCCTAGAGGAATGTTGTGTATTAAAAACACCTGGGCCCTGGCATCACTAGACCTGGCTTCCAATACATGCACCACCTGGGCTCGCTGTGTGAGCTTCAGTATGTCCATCTGTACAATGGGGTCATACGGACCCCGAAGGGTTGGTGTGAAGATGGAGCCAGGTGATGCACGGTACTGAGCATGTACTCTGGAGGCAGAATGGGCCTTACCATAGAAACGCTCCCAGGGGATTGTTTTCCAATACTCGAATGTATTTTCTAATGTTGAGGTCATTCTTAAAAATTCAGTTTTAAGAATGGTGCTCAAATATAATGTGTGTGTAGCAGGGTGTTAATATTATTGAATAAAATCCAGGGCACAGATTGTGTGTCCTGGCTGTCCATCAAGGGACAAAGCAAGATGGGGCAGTGAGCTTGAACAGAAAAGTCCCAAATCTCCCGCATATCTATGGAGTCAGGTGACACTCACCCTTCCTTCCCTTCATGCTCTTCCCCTGTCCATCCCCTTCCTCCAATTACTTTTCTCTCCTTTGTTTCTGTTTTCTGATTTGTTTCTACAGCAATTATAAAGTTTATGGCTGAATATTTCAGAAATGCAGCCCAGTCTTTACTGGTTATATGATTGATTCTGAGTGGAGGAAAAGGGACGGAGCCAAACTGGGTCACTGCCGATAGGGGCACAGGACGTCTCTGCTTTGGGGAGATGTTTGAAATGTTCCATAATAAAAAGGCAAAAACAAATGTACACTCTATGGACCTTGCAAGGAAAAATATTTCATATTAATCAAGAAAAACAGGATGACAAGCACATCTCGTCCCCTGATACACTGAGAAAAGACTGCAAGGATTTAGACTCAAGGGCAAACAGTGGTTTTCTCAAAGTTGGCAGGGTGACAATTCTGGTTGCTGCAATTTTTCCGGAGTAACGTCTACATCCTGGGTCAAAAGAAGCCAGCTAGACTAGGCTGTGAGGTGCAAATGTATTTCAGAAGACAGAAGTGGAGGGGAAAAGTCAGGAAACGTGAGGAAAATCTTATTCTCTTGTGGGAGGCTGAAAACTCCAGGACAAAAATGGAAGGAAACCATCTCCATGGAGTGTGCGGGTCCCCTTCTGAAAGCTGAACCTTAAAGAACGCTGGGGAAATCCCTCCGGAACATGCTCCGGAAACAGCTGGAAGGCTTGTGATGTGGAGGAGCTGCCAAACTTGAGAGGACAGATGATTTTTCTGGCAAGAAGGAAGTCAGTAAAAGCTCTCTCTCAACTTGATACCAAGTTAAGATTTGGAGCGAGTAAATAAACCCAAAAGGCCCACAGCAAGCTGAGAAAAAATATCTGTAACCTGGATAACAAAGCATTATTAATATCCTTAATATACAAAAAGTCATTAGAGATCAATAAGAAAAAGATAAAATCTCCTGAAGGATAAAATCTCCATAGGTAAAACCATGAACAGGCAATTCAATTTTTAAAAATCCCACAAACATATAAATGGCCAATAAGCATATTTTTAGGTTCACTTTAGTCACCAAAATAAGAAAATGAAATGTGTGGGTGCCTATCAAATTGACTTTTCTTTTATGAAAATTCCTAGTGTTTGGAAGGGATATGGAGAATAAGCACAAATACTGCTGGTGGGAGTGTAAAAGGCTCAGCGTTTCTGAAAATGAGTGAGGTGGAGGTGAGGGGGTTATAAAAGCCTTGAAATGGTGCATATGACTCAGAAAGTCCACTAGTAGACATTTATCCATTGGTAATGAAGATGGATGTGAGCGAAGACTCAGCTCCGTAACGTTCCTGGAGGCGGCAGTGGGCAGAGTGGCTGGACCTCAGTGCAGGAGCCTGGCTGCCTGGAGCAAGTCTCTCTCTGAGCCTCAGTTTCTTCATCTGTAAAATGGAAAGTGTCATAAAAATGCCCCCAAAATTGGACACATTAAATACCTGGCACATAATAAATGCTCAGTAAATGGGAGATTAGCAATAAAAACGTAATAGATTTATAACACCCAGAATATAAGTGATCCAAGGAGAGGAATGGAGCTTTGCAGAGGAGATAAAAACAGCTCCTAAACACATGAAAAGATGCTCATCTTCACCTCCAAGAAGACATGCTCATTAAAATGAGGCCAATACACTATTTTGCACATACAAGGTATGAGAAATTACAAGTCAGCTGACAGTCTGTGCAGCCTGTGGGGAAATGGGCCACTTGCACACAGGTGAGGGACACCAGGTGAGACACGCTGGTGGAGAGAGCTCTGGAGGCCACTACTGGAATGACAAGCACACGTACTCTAAACCCTGAGATTTCATATTGGGGAATTTGCCCACAGAGACCTGCACTTGCCTAAAAAGTACATACCAGGTCATCCCCTGTGGCATACCTGTTAGAGGGTAAGACTAGAAGCAAAACACCCATTATCACTTAGATTCTGGTTAAACAGATTAAGGGACCCACTCACAATCTCTTATCACTACTTGCACACCCCAAAATATTCTGACACTCAGAAGTCTTTGTAAGACTATTTAATCTTCATTTATCCCAGTTAGTATGAATATTCATCAGTTTACCTGCAGCGACTGACTATGCGATGCCCCAGATCTTCCGGGGAATGTATTAGTTAGCCATAGCTATGTAACGAATGGCCCCAAAGGATAGCAGCTGAAAACAACACACATCTATTATCTCAGAGTTTCTGTGGGTGAAGAGCAGTTTAGCAGTTTAGCTAAACTGTGGGAGCAGTTTAGCTGGGTGAGCTCCTAAGGCTCTCATAGCATCAGTTTCCAAGGGGATTAAGCTCTAAACCACTCCAGAATCCCTGCTCCCATCTTGTAGAGCCCTTGCCCATGGTGAATTCAAGGCCACTATCACCACAAGCTTTCTTTCCAGTGTTTGGACCCCGTAGATGCTAGGAGAAGCCCCACCGAGTTTCGGCCAGAAGAAATGGGACACAAATCCATGTGCATGTGAGAGCCTGGGCTCAGAGGGTCCCTCTGTGGCTCCAACAGTCTCTGTGACTCTCCACTACTCTTGTTCACCACAATCTTGGCCAGCCCAGCCACATCAGAAGACAGGTGGATGCTGTTCCATCCAAGAACCTACACTTTCGACCATCCTGTACACCCTATGCAGGCTCCTCTACCCCCAGCTGACATGGCCCAAGAACCTGTGAGGTCCTCACCTGCCCCCTCCTGGTCCCATGGGGCCTCCGAGCAGCCATCCAGAGCACAGGACACATCACTGGCACCAAGGGCCTTTTTCAATTCTGAAACAACAAATAACCCCCTGGATCCACCTGGAGAAGGCCCAGCATCAAAGGGCTTCCATGCATTCTCCCAAAGGGGCCACAAGAGGGCAAAGGATGGAGGAAATGTCTCAACCAGGAACCCTAAACAGGTGGCTCACATGCGCCTGCCTCCATGCCTGTGCCTGCGGCAGACATTGTTAGTCAATCCCCAATATCTTCACTGAGCCAGAATCTACCAGCTCCACCTCCCAACATGGTACTCCAAGCAGATGCTACAATCAGTTGAAGATCAAACCACCTAAGGACATGGAAAATCTCTAGGAATGGAAACTCTGGGGTTACCTGTTTCTGGATTTTTTTTTCCAGTCAGAGAATAGCCTTTTTCCATTCAAAGTGTCCCCTGTTCTAAGGGAACCCTGTTCTTTTTGTTTGGCCACCCACGGATCCAGCACACATCCTCACCCTTACTTCCTGGCTCCCATAACCCTGCTGTAACCCATCAAACTGCTCTGTCTGTGTCCCTTCTTCCTCTTTGTGGCCTTCAAACACAGGCTCCCCTGAGATGCCTCTCCTTTCTCTGCACTCCATCCCCAGGTTGTGGCCCCTCCCCGGTGACACCCCTCCTCGGTGACACCCCAGGCCAGCAACTCTGGCACCTCTACTCCTGCCTTGTCCCCATAACTAGGCTCCTTCCTTTTGGTGGCTGCCCCTGCTTGGGCTTATCCTTTGTCCCCAGGACCATGCCCTCAGCCTCCTCCCTTGCTTTCAGTCTGGCCACTGTCGCCCTCTGCTCACACACTCTCCATGACTCCCTATTGCTTGTCCCAAAATGTCTAAATTCCTCTACCTGTCATTCAAGGCCCTGCACGTTTGCCTTGGCAGCCTCCAGCCTCCTCGTCTTCCGTTCCCCTTCCCTCCCTCTGCATCAGCCATATGGATGCCATGACATTCCCTGAATCACCATGGCATACTGCTCAGCCCCCAGTTAATGCACACGTCTCAGCAGTCAGGCATTGGGTCATGTGCGAACAGACAAGGCAGGAGGGAGAAGAGATGGTTCTGGAGCCTTTTCCCAGGGCAGGAGATCCTAAGAGGACTGCACCAAGTCCAGGAAGTCTTGAGGCCTCAATGCCGCAGAAACATAGGCAGTGATTGTTGAATGGTTGTATGTGAATGTCTATCTACAGTTTTTGAATTTTGCCTCCTTCCACTCATCCTGAGAACTCCTACACACCCCTCGGAACCTCACTTCAATGCCCTCTCTTTCAGAGCTTCCATCACTGCCCCTCTAGGCTCATCCACCCCAGATCCCCTGGGGACCCAAAGCCAAAGGGCTAGCTTCACAAGAAAGGCGATGGGGACCCTGGTAGGGCTTAGGATACACAGCCAGGCGTCACCAGACTCTCCTGAGCCATAAGGGGTATGACTCACCTCTATCAATCCTCTGTAGTAGGATCCCCCGAATGACATCCTCGTAGATGCCCTCGATGGTCAGGGCTGGGCTGCCCACAGCAAGGACATCCCCTTCAAACTCAGGCAGCTCCTGGAACGGAGGTGGGTGAGCAGATGGGCTGAGGGGGGGATGCATCATGGATCCCAGCTCCAGCCCTCATCCTAAGTAGCTGGGGGGCCCTGAGCCTTACTTTCGTGATTTTTAAAATGGATTCCTTGACACGTATTCCCTTGGGTTGCTGTGCAGATTGATGAAACAAAGCACATCCCACAGGAATGGCACAGGGGTCTCTACTAGGATGCCCCACAGCTACTTTCTCTAGAGGAGGCTGTTAGCACCTGAGGCGACCCCCTGCCTGGTGCCCCTAAGCCCTGTGTGGCTGGGTCCCTGTGATCTCCCCCCCATCTCTTTTGCACCCCCTCACTCACTGAGCCACAGCCACACTGGCCTGCTCACTGTTCCCACAATATGTCAGGCACAGGCCTACCTCAGGCCCTTTGCACAGGCCCTCTGCCTGAAACGCCCTTCCCCAGGACATGGCTCATGCCTTCAGGTAGCTTCTTCTCAAGTGTCATGTTCTCAAGGAGAGCATCCAGGACCACTTGGCACACACACATACACATACACACACACACACACACACACACACACACACGCTCCCTCTTTGCCTCCTCCCTTCTCTGAAGCCTATGTCATCGGCTAGTATGTAACGCATAGGCCCCCCACCCCAGCTTTCAATTGGCAGAGACTGGGCACTGCCCTGGGAGAAGCAGAAGGCATTGTGGGAGCCCAGAGGAGCCCCAGAGCTCAGGGAACAAAAGTCTCTAATTGTCACAGTGGTTCTGTGAGGGAGAAGTGCTCTGTAGGTTGGTCACCCTACGGGACCTGCCTGCCTGTCCCCCATTCACTCACCAATTTGCAGCTCGGCTCCAGCTGGCTCAGCACAAATGGCAAAAAAATGCAGAGCTGCCACTTGCGGATGAACCTCCTCTGTGCTGAGCCACTGTCTGACTGGAACTTCTGCACGACACACACACAGCGGCTGGTCCAGCGGCCATCTGGGCACCCAGGCCCATGCCCATGCCCGCCCCATGGACCTCACCTTCAGCACACGCCCCCTGACTTTCTCCAGCTGCTGAGCAGCCTGGTTGCAGTCCAGGGCTGTGGTCAGACACTGGTCAGCCAGCTGCAGGAAGGTGGCCACGGCGTCGGCCATGAGCTGCGGGAGGAGGAACTGGGATGACCCCTAGGAATCCACACTCTGGTCTTATCAGAGTGTGGCCTTATTTCTGCCCAAATGGCCCCTTCTCAGCATCCAACCTATGCCTACCAGCCACTTCCCCTCAATCTCTTTCTTGTCTCAAGAAATAGTAAACCTTCCTCTCAGGACCTAGGAGTCATCCAATCCAGGGGGATCTATGTGCAAACTGGCAGAAAGCACCCTCCCCTCTGGAGGATGGTGCCAGGGGGCTCAGCCTGCGGAGCAGAGAGCCGGCCAGAGTTTAGCCTCCTCGGCTGAGTGCTCTTGTAAAGTGTACAAATTGAGCAACTGTGCCAGCCAGGCAGCATTGGGTCTTCTCGACATCTGTCTCCTTCACTCACTATGTCTATTAGCAGGTCCCATCCCTTTGCCCTTAAAAACACACCCCACTGCTCTCCACCAAGAACGCCCATCTTGGTGCGGGCCTCCTCCCCGCCTACCCCCGTCAGCCCCTGCTCCCCAAGGCAGGCAGGGCTTCCTAACCTTGAATTTGGTCATGCCCCAACCCTGCTCACACACCTGCTGTGGCTCCCCATTGCCCTTGAGTCTGAGCCCAGACTCTTAACCCCACACTCAGGGCCCTGACCCATCTACCCACCTACTTCACTGGCACATCTCCCACCTTTCTGTCCTCCCTTGAAACCTACAACCCACTGTTTCTAAATTGCTTCATTTTCCCCAAAGGCAGACAAGCTCTCTCACTTCCCAGCACGGATACACACTGTTCCCTGTCTCCAGGACATGGCCCATTCTCTGTTCCTCCCACTGCTGCCAGAGCTTGGAATTCCTCTCTTGGAAGTCTTCCCAGCCCTGGAGATGGATTAGGCACCTCATTGGGGCTCCCATAGCACCTTGTGCACCCCCACCACGGGTCTATCTATCCCAGGAGGTCACTGCCTGGTCATGAGCTCATATCTGCTTGTTACTGGGAGCCTGGCAACGGAGACTCTCCCCAGCACACACTTGATACCTGCTCAGTGGAGGCTGCTGTCCTTGCCTCCCCTCCTTGCAGCCTTCTACTCACTCTCACCTGCTGTGCGAGATCCTGGGCTCCAAACACCAGACTTCGCAATCCAAGGAAGCCAAACGGTGCCACCAGCTGCCTCAGGCGCCCCCGGCTCCTCTCAGCCTCTCGGTAGCAGCTCTGCGTCAGCTCTGGGTCCCACGGCATCTCCCCAAATGAGTAAACCTGTGCTCCAGTGGCAGTCGGGTGAGAAAAATACCATCAGCTGATGGAAAGGCAGGGCCAAGTACCTCACAGCCAATTCATCAAAGGAGAAACACAAATGGAAACACATCCCACCTCAAGTATCACACACACACACACACACACACACACACACACACACACACTCTCTCTCTCTCTAAAAGTAACAGTGAGGTATGGTGGGCATAAAATGGTAAAACCTGGAAAAAATAATAATATATAGTGTTGGCATGATTGATAGGAAATGGGCACACTCAGGCCTTGTGGCTCCCATGCCCAACAGCTGATGCCCTCTCTGTGCTTTGGGCCCTCGGGCTGCAAAATAGAGTAATCCAACACCATGTGTGCCCTCAAGGAGCTCACAGAAAACTTGGGGGAGATAAACTGTAAACAATCAACCACAGTGGTGTGTAAATGCCTCCATGAGGAGAGAAGCATGGGCAGCTGCAGATGCAGAGGGACCAGGAGAAGTTCCTAGAGAAGGTGATCAGGAAATGGAGGCTTAAGAAGTTGAAAGTTTCCTGGTACATAGCAGGTGCTAATTTAATATCAGAACAACTGAGCTGACCTGCATGGAGCGGGGCACAGGGTGGGCTCTGGCTAAACAGAAATGGGAGGAGGAAGAGTTTGGGGGACTGGTGGTGAGGTGACTCCAGACTACTGTTACTAAAGTCCTACTCTTGCCATTTTACTCCTTTCCCCCCAAGTTTTAAACTATGCCCCAATGACCATAGCATGGTGGTCCATCGTAAGGAAAAAGCAGCCTAGGAAATAGTTCATGGAAGGCTTTTCAAAAGAGACGTTTGTCAAACGAGATGCAAGGTTCACGCAACTCTTCCATGAAGTTAACACACTGACGTAATTCCAATGAACCCCTCCACCCACTAGAGCTCACTTCTTTCCGCAACCGCATGCCCGAGGGTTTCCCACGCAGGTGGAGAGACAGGCGGTCCATGCCCTGAGCTAGGAGGGTCTGCACCGCTGCAAGCGCAGCTTCCACTGTGTTCAGCAGCGTCTGCGTGACCCGGGGCAGCTGCACATCCACCTTCCTGTGCAGGCACGACTCCAGGGGGCCCTGGATCTCGGCTGAGAGTGGAAGACACTGCCATGGGTCTCCTCTGCAAGATGCTCCGCAAATGGGGTGGTGGGGAGACCCTGGGCTAAGCAGGGTGAGATGGATGGGAACGCAGACTCTGAGCGCCCTCTCTACCCCATTTTACAGGTGAGAAACGGAGGCTTCCAGGGAGGTGAGGTCGGTTCAAAGGCGCATGCCGGGAGGCGGAGTCTGGATTCCAGCCGGGTTCTCTTTGTAACTGCGCAGAGTGGGAGCCACCTCCGCCGTCTCACTGGGCAACCCGGGTCAGACCTGCCACTGTCAGTGCCTCCTTCCCTCTCCAGACCGGTCTCACCCGCTCCATTTCTAGAGGCATCCCCTTTCCACGACCGAGCCCTCCTTATTGATCCCGCAGGGTTCGAGTCCCAGCCTTAAAGCCACGCCCATTCTCCCACCCTCATGCCACGCCCTTTCATTCTCGGCTCCTGCCCCTGCCGGGTCTTCTGGCCCCTCCCCATTCTAGGCCCCGCCCCTCATGTCCACTCTGTTCCCCTTCATCCTCTCAGGCTCCCTGCCCCGTCCGTCAGGCCACGCCCCATACAGGCCACGCCCCTCCAGGCCGGGACCCGGGCCTCACCTCGCAACCTTCCTGCCAAGCGCGCCCGCAGCCGCAGCATCTGGTCCACGTCCGGGCGGATCGTCCTTTCTAGGGCCGCAAGCAGCTCGTCCTTTTCGGGCTGGAAGGCGCGGAGCCCCGCGGAGGCCCCGGCCAGGACCACGGCGTGAACGGCATCCAGGAGCTGCCCGGACCCGTCGAGGGTAACCCACCAGCCAGGAGCGCAGAGAGAGCAAATGGGGCGGGGTGGGGGGACAGAGAGAGACAGAGACGCAGAGAGATGGGGAGAAAGTTTAGGCAACAGTTGCTGGAGAGTGACGCTGGGCACCTGGGTCCGGCCCCCACCCCCTCTAGGCCCCCCCCCCGCGTGTCCCTGCCCCACCTCCGCGACCCCGCTCGTACCTCAGTCCAGGCCCAGGCCCGGGCTCGGCCGGCCCCCCGCAAGCGGGGCAGGGTCTGTGCTCGCAGCGCCGGCAGCAGCTCCCTCATCAGCACCGTGGTCAGCACCTGCAGGAGCGAGGAGCGTGGGCGCTGCTGGGGGCCCAGAGGGTTCCTGGGGGTCCCAGTACAGCCTCGCGTGATACTGACCTCGGCGTCCGAGCCCAGCGTCACGTCGTCATGGCCAAAGTGGCCTTGGTGCTGCCGGTAATGCCGTATGGCCTCCAGGAAGGCGAGGGCGGCTGGGGCCTGACTGCGCTGCAGGACTGGGGGGTGATGCTCCTCGGTACCCCTTCTTCCCTTTTCTTACCTCTGCATGGCTCCCTGTGGCCCCAAGAGGAAGCCCTCCGCCTCCCTGCCAGGTCCCAAACACCCAGGTCTCACCCACCTCCAGACCTTTGCACAAGAAGTGGCCTCCACAGGGAGCACACGCCCCCAAGACCATCATTAGCCCATAAGGAACCTTTATACATACGATGTAGGAATAGCCATCCCCAGCAGGTGGTCACAGACCAGGCCAAACTGTAGTCCCACTGTCTATCCAGTTAGGTACGTTTGTTCAGCCAACAACCTGCCCAGCTGTACGTATTGGTCCTGTTCCCCTTCTTCACCTGGCTGGCCCCTCATCTTTTTCAGACTCCAGCTTAAACATACCTTCCTCTGAGAAGCCCTCCCTGATTTCCCAGGCTAAGCTCCGACTGAGAAGCTTCCTCTGAGAAGCCCTCCCTGATTTCCCAGGCTAAGCTCCGACAGGGCTGTGACCCCATCATAGCCCTATACCCTCTGTCTCCCCCCACAATCCATTTTATAGATAAGGAAACTGAGGTTGGGAGAGGGTCCCACATCCAGCAGAGGCAGAGCCATCTGACCCCAGGTCCTGAGCCCCTCCACTGCCTGACCTTCCCCAGGACCCACCTGTGCCACGAAGCCGGATACCACCCTGCAGGGCTAGCCTCCAGGAACGCTGTGCTTCCCCTGTGGCTGCAGAGAAACAGAGATGCCTTCGGAAGGGGTGCTGCAGGAACAGGGGGAAGTTCACAGGCATTTCCAGGAGGGGGTCAGGCTCTTCCTGTGTATGGTCTCCTGAAAGCAGACAGAGGAGGTCACATCTTCATTCATTTTTTTGCTCTACAATCATTCATTCACTAGGAGAAAATAACCATGAAATACTTAGAGGAACCCCTGGTACAGGCTCAATACGCATGACCCATGCTGTTACAGCTTATCCTTGCTTCAGCTCAGAGTGGGGACGTGCCCAGGGTAGACACGAGCAATCCATCCCAACACTGTCTCCCAACCTCTGCACCCTTCTCGACACAAGTAGCAGGGGCAGCCACCCACAGCATATCCTAGTTGGCATGTGATCTGAGCCCTTTGTTTTTAACCCTTTGCTACTTTGATTCTGGTCTGGTGACCTACCTCTCTCACTCTGATGGGAGTGGGTGTTTCTCCTTCTAGAACTAGGGTGCTCACACAGAAATAATGCTTTCCCTCAGGGGACAGTTGGCAATGTCTGGAGATGTATTTGGTTGTCACACTTGGGGTGGGGGCTGCTACTGGAGTCTAGTGGCATCAATACCCTGCAGTACAGAGGGCGGCCCCCATTGTGAAGAATGGTCAGGTCCCAGTGTGAACAGTGCTGAAATAGAGAAACCTGCTTTTGGGGTCCCCGCAGCCTTACCTGAGGAGTCTGGGCAGAAAGCATCCAACAGGTGGAGATATTCACGCTGGGAAGTCAGGATTGTGTACCCCGTCAGGGCTGTGGAGCCCAGGGGACGGCCCCCATTTTCATATTCCTACAAATGGTGACCAAAGAACTGGCTTGAGGCAGGTCTAAAGTGTGACTTCCATGACCCATTGTAGGATCAGGGGAAGGTTTCTGGTTAGCTGGGGAAATCCTCCACCTCCCCTCCGTGCCTCTACCCCTCCCTTTCTTCCTCCCCCATAGTAGAACACCCAGCCCCAACTGTGTGCTGGGCCAGTCCTAAGTGCTGTATGAGAATTACCTCATTAAACCTGCACAGCCCCTTTCCTCATCGACCATTATCGTCCCATTTCACAGAAGTAGAAAATGTGTCCCAGAGCAGCAAGTGACCTGCCCAAATCCCCCAGCAAGGAAGCAGGGCGCGGTTGTGCTGTGAAAAGGTCTTTCTTCGTTTCAACCTCAGCTCTGCTGACAACCATGAATGAGCCCCTACCCCTGTCCTGGGCCTCAGTTTACCCACCTGGCATGGCAGGAGATGGTCACTCACCCCAGGCCAACCACACAGAGACCCTCAATTCAGACTGAAGAAAGGAGGGGGGCTATTCTGGGGGCTGGACCCCAAACTCATGCTGGGGAGGGTAGGATGGAGAATCTGGAAGCTGAAGGGACACAAGCCACTCACTCACCTCCCTGTGGCTGAACCATTCCAGGCGGCCATCCCCTCGCAGGACACAGAAGATCGGCTGCCACTGGGGCGGGTGGCCCCAAAGCTGAGTCAGGGGCCCTCGGTGCTCTCGGACTCGGGGCAACTTCTGTGGGAGGAGGGGCCCTCAGATGTCAGGGGCACAGGCTGGTGTCCTAGTGTCCAGACCACCCAAAGAGCTCCCACTGCATCCCAGGTGCCACTAAGTACAGGTGCTTGGGTGCTGCTATGTGGCACTTCTATTCTTTATCAAGCCTACTCACAACATGCTCTTGTTTGTGATCGTTCCACATATGAACCGATTAACCCTCCCCACAGCTCTGAGGGGCAGAAGCTCTTGTCATCCCCACTTCATGCAGAAGTAGGCTCGTCCCCACGTGAGCCTCAGATGAAACCCTAGCCCTGACCAACACCTGGATTGCAGCCCTTGAGAGACCCTGAAAGAAAGGATTCAGAGAAGCTCTGTCTAGATTCCTGACCCATAGAAACTGTGAGATAATACATGTGTGTTGTTTTAAGCTACTGATTTGTAATACATTGTTACACAGCATTAGCTAACCAATACAAGTGGGGTTACTGGGTCACGGGGCAGGTGTAGTTTAACTGTATGAGAAACAGCCAGCCCTCTGTCCACAGACCAAGCCCTCAGGCAGAAGGGACATTTTCTTTGTCCCTTGTCTCATTTTCTTTGTCACTCTTCTCACTACCTGGCCACCTGAATTGTGTGCTTTGTGTCATCACTGGGTCCCAGAGCAGAGCCTGATACACACAGTTAGTGCTTGATAAATATTCGATGAATCAATTGTAGCCGTGATATTTGGATTCTTTGGCAGGATGGTGGGAATTCAGGTGTTTGTTAATGATTTTCCATGCTTTTTCCCAGGTCTGAGAATTTTCATTAAAAATATTGTTAAAAGGTTATTATAGAAATTATATATAAGATGCAAATATATAAAATAAGTATTATATAAAAAGTTCCAACTGAAGTGAGGGGAAGTCCCTCCACACTGCTTGAAACCCAGTATCAGCTGTGCCCTGGCCCAGGTGGCTGGACCCAGCAGGTGGTGAAAGATACAGATGGGGGTGACGCCTGGGACCCATGATGCCCCAAGCAAGACAGGGAGAGTCCCAGGTGGGAGGGCGCTCTGTGTCCACAGCACCAGGGACCCCCCACCCCAGGGGAGGCACAGCTGGGAGAAGAGGCACCTGAGAGGTGGTAATCTCAGAGCCCTGATGGGGCAGGGGACCCTGTGTTAATAAAGATTATGGGCTCTGGGTTCAAACCACACCTCTGCCTCTTGCTGGCAGTGTGACCTCGGGCAGGTCACTTCACCTCTCTGTGCCTCTGTTTCCTCACTGGTCAAAGACCCATCTCCCAGGTTGGTGAGGACTGAGTAAGTTGTGCCAGCACATCTGGAGGCCCCAGATGCCATTGCCAGCTCAGCAGACATGTGGAGCTGGGGCCAGGCTCCTCTGCTCCATCCACAAACTGTTCCTGCACCCCTACTATGTGCAGGCACCACAGGGGCACCAGGAGTCAGTGTGGGGGAAAGGGACACAAGGTCTGGCTCCTGTCCTCGAAGAGCAGACCCATGGAGGTGATGAATGTGTGACCGGGACTTCCCTGGAGAAGCAGTGGGATGGGAGTTCACTGGAGGTGCCTGACTCAGGCAGGGGTAATGGTAATCCAGGAAGGTTTCTTGGAAGAAGTGGCAGCCAAAGCACAGGGAGGAACAAGGGAGAGCACACGAGGCAGAGGGCACCACACATGAAAAAATGAGAGGATCCAGTGGCTGTACTGTGCCCTTGAGCATGGCCCTCAGACAGAGCAAGCCTTTTCCAACCTCAGGGCTTTTGCACTGACTGTGCCCTCTGCCTAGCATTCCCTTCCCATTCTGGGCTTCAGATCCGGCTCCTGCTCATCCTTTAAATCGCAACTCAGAGGGGTCCCCCTGCACCTCAACTGCCAGCCTCCAACAGCACCCTCCCTCTTGTTTTCCTAGCACCTATCAGAAGCTATCCTCCATCGTATATTAACTTGTTTAGGGTCATTTTCTCCACTCAGACTATGAGCTCTGGAGAGCAGAACGGGACCTGTCTCAGTGTCTAATATGTCCCCAGCATCCAGCCCAGGATGTGCCATGCAGTAATTGCCCAGTGAATGTTATAGTCACCGCAGGTGGTGGCACCAGCAAGGACAAAGTTGTGAGGAGGTGCTCCCCCACCCACTGAACCAACAGCCTCTGAAACCTTCCTCACTCAGCTGCCTCCTTCCTTCCCTTCCCCACTGCCCCATTGGTGGCACCCACTTTACTGTGTAGCAATTGACATCCGGCCGGCTCTTGGGGGCCCAGTTCCCGGGAGATCTGCCTCAGGATGGAGGCTGCCAGGTGCTCTCGGTATTGGGGCAGGAAGTTCCTCAGCAAGGCATCCACCTGGCCTGCAGGAATAAGGGGACAGTGATGTGGCTGAATCATGCCACCTGCCAAGGGAGGGCAGAATAGGAGGGAAGTGACTTCTAGGCTTCTACCTTCTCCTCAAACCCACAAGCTGCCCCACAAGACATGCTTCTAATTCCATTCACCCTTAACCTTTTGCTGCCTGTTTCCATCCACATGGGGGGGGGCAGAGGAGAGTTAAGGGACTCTGGCTTAATTTATAACTGATGCACAACGAACTTTAATTGTATAATGTGCAGAATTGAATGAGCTTTCACACATGTCCACATCTGTGAAAACACTATCACAATCAAGATAGTGAATGGTTCCATTGCGCCCAAAAGTTTCCTCATGCCCCTTACCTAGGGAGATTTTCAAAATCTTTTAAAAGCCTCACCCCAGCACAGTGAACTTTCTGGGGTGATGGAAGTGTTCTGTATCCTGATCTAAGAGGTGATGACACAATTGTAAAGTTCTTCAAGTAGTTCCGCTAAGATACACACCCTTAACTGTATGTAAAACATACAGTCCATCTCACTGCATGGAATGTGAACCCGATGGCTGGAGCTTCAGCAGCCGTTATGAGCCATGAGGCGACCTCAGGCACAGAAGACACATACAGTAGAACCATGAGATGGAAGGCGTTGGGCTGTCTAACTTTTATCAGTCTGCTTGCCACGGTACCCCCTCCATAGGAGTGAGAAATAAATCTTTGCCTTTGTCACTACAAGAAAAAAACCCTGACCATCGTAGAGTAGCTGATGGAATCCATTCATGTAATGACTTGACTTTCCTTACTGGTCCAGATTATGAGCCCATCACATGCCCAGTGTTCAGCACACAGTAAGCACTGAACCACGTGTATGGAGGATGGAGTGCACTGGTCATTCTTTGACTCAAATCGAGAACTGTAACTCTGTCCCCAGGATGCACACAGAGGGGTCTATCAGTCCCATGCCCCTTATCCCAAACCCATGCCCTGAGTAGGGTTACCAGATTTACCAAATAAAAGTACATGACACAAGTTAAATTTGAATTTCAGGTAAATAAACAATCATTTTTTTTGCATAAATATGTCCTTATGCAAACTTTGGAACATACTTGTACTAAAAAAATTATTTATTGCTTATCTGGTTTTCACATTTTTAGCACATCCTATGTATCTAACAACTCTGAACGCCCCTCCCCCCCCAGGCCCGCTCACCCCTCAGGTGCTGCTGCTGCCGCTTGTCCAGGGGGCTTGAGGTCCTCCCGCCCATTCTCCTGCGGTGTCTCGGACTCCTCTAGATCGAAGCAGATACTCCTCCCCTCCCCACGGCCCTCCAGGGTCCTCTGCTCAGAGGCAACCTGAGAGGAGGGCACCCTGAGAGGAGCCTGGATGCTGCCGAAACCAGCACCTATGGTCGGCAGCCAGAGCTTGGCACTCGTGTGCGTTGGTGAGGGGAGGGTGCCAGCCCCTGCCCTGCCCAGCCCTGCACCTGCATCCTCCGGACTCCCCTGGGGCTCAAACCCCCAGAGCTGCTGGTTTCTGTAGGGGCCTCTGGGGCAGCCCCAGGGGTGGGTGCAGGGGTAAGATACAAAAATCCTACTAGCTGGCTTTGGAGGGAGGTAGGGCAGACATCTGGCAGGACCGAGCAACCAGTTGTTGGTGTGTGAGGGCAGGGAAAGGGGATGGGCGTCTACTCCCATCTGATGCCCAACCCCTGGTGCTCACCTCCACTGCGCCTGCCCCATGCTGGGTGATGCTGGGGCGTTGAGCCCTGGCCCAGTCCCCAGGAGCCCCCCAGCTGGGGAGACAGAGCTAGACAGACACCCCGGGTCCGTGGGGTCAATGCTGGCACTGGGGAAGCAGGTGCTCTGAGGGAAGAGGATGGGGGTCCTCTAGGGGGTGGAGACTTGAGGGGGGCTCGGGTACCTTCCTCACCCCCAAAATCCTCCCCAAGCAATCACCTCATCTCCATTTCACTCTTTAAGTGACTCTTGAAGACGTCCCTCCTCCCGTCCCCAGCCCATCTCCAGCACTGCCCAAATTCTCACTCCTGACCTCTAGCACCTCCTGAAGATCCCCAGTGACCTCCGGAGAAACAACAGGCCCCATATAGCCCCAGCCTCATCTCTCAATGACCCCTTCCAGCCCTACTCAGGCCCCCACAGCTGCCCCAGCACCCATGGAACCTTAAGCAGGCCCACCAACAAAAGGGAGAAAAATGGAACAAGAGAGGGTAGAAAAATGCTAGGGTCACAGAGGGGTCGGGGAGGAGATGCCGCACCAAGATCTGAAGGAACTGGGGGCCCAAGCCACGCAAAAAAGCTGGAGAAAAGAGAACAGGCAGCTGGCACAGCACATGCAAAGGCCCTGAGGTGGGGACCCGCACAGGGTGGGTGAGGAGCAGATGTGAGGGGAGGGGTGTAGGGGCTGCAGGGGCCACACGGAAGCTTCTGGGCCAGTAAGAACGGTGGGTTCCCCTCAAAGTGAATGGGAGCCACAGGCAGATTTGGCACAGGGAACCCTGCTGCTCTGGGGAGAGGGGCACAGGAGAGGTGTCATGCCCCAGGCAGGACTCCTATGCCTCATTTGCCCTCCGCTTCTGGGCACCCTTGCTCTGGCCTCTGCTCTGGGGTTCAGCCACCTGCACCTGCCCAAACCCACGGCTGGGCTGACTTCCTTCCAACGCCCTCCTCTGCTTTTCTCAACCTGTTTGCGCTAACCCCAGTGGCCCACTTCCTCACTCTTACATCTGAGTGACTGACCCCAGCAAGACGTTATAGGAAACTTCACTTTCTGTGGTTTCGGCTTCTTGGTTTCAATTCCCTCGTCTCCCTCGGGTGCCTCTGCAAGCCCCTTCCCTGGCCCCCATGCTTGGCAAAGTTTCCCACACTCTGTGCCCACCAGCCTCTTCCACCAAGGTTCCTGGAGCCAGAGAAGCTGACAGGGGGGTCATGAGCAGTCGCTGCAGCCCCAGCACAGCTGAGACTAGAGGTGCCTTTGCACATTCAAGGCTCTGAGCAGGCCTGCAGCAGGGCAGGGTGCAGAGGTCGCAACTGGCCCTGGGTGTGCAGTGGGAGCTTGGCCAGAGTGAGTGTATAATGGGTTGAATTGTGTCCCCCCCAACAGATATGTCCACAGGCCACTACAAACAAACAAACACAGAAAATAACAAGGGTTGGTGATGAATGGAGAAATTGGAACCTTCATGCACTGTTAGTGGGAATATAAAATGGTGCAGCTGCTATGGAAAACAGTATGGAGGTTCCCCAAAAAATTAAAAATAGAATTACCATACTATCCAGCAATTCTACCTCTGGGTAGATCTCCAAAAGAATTGAACGCAAAAAAAAAAAAAAGAATTGAACGCAGGGTCTCAAAGAGATATTTGTACACCCATGTTCACAGCAGCGTTATTCGTAACAGCTAAAGCATGGAAGCAACCAAGTGCCCATTGACATCCAAATGGAGAAGCAAAATGTGGTCCATCCACACGGTGGAGAATTCTTCTGCCATAAAATGGAAGGAGATTCTAACACACGTGACAACATGGATGAACTGTGAGGACATTATGCTGAGTGAGAGAAGCCAGACACAAAAGGAATACTATGTGATTCCACTTGTATGAGGTCCCTAGGGTTGGCAGATTCCTAGATATAGAAAATAGATGGTGGGCGCCGGGGGCTAGGGGAGGGGGAGGGGAGTCAGTGTTTAATGGGGACAGAGTTTCATTCTGGAGGTGGATGGTGTGATGGCTGCACAACAATGTGAATGTACTCAATGCCACTGAACTGGCCACTTAAAAATTATTAAGACGGTGAACTTTATGTTGTATATGTATTTTCACACACACACACACACGATTATGTCCACATCCTAACCCCTGGAACCTCAGAATGTGACCTTATTTGGAGAAAGGGGTCTTTGCGGACATAACTAGCTAAGAGTCTTGAGATGAGCTCATCCTGGACTGAGGGTGGTCCTGTATCCAGTGACAGGTGTCCTTAGTAGAAGAGGACACAGAGACACACACATGAAAAGGCCATGAAATGACAAAGACAGACTGGAGTGATACTGTCACAAGCCAAGGGTTGCTGGCAGCCCCCAGAAACCAGGAGAGAGGCCTGGGACAGACTCTCCCTCAGAGCCTCCAGAAGGAATCAACCCTGCTACCACCTTGACTTTAGACTTCTGGCATTCAAGATTATGACACAATCAATTCTGTGGTACCTTACTACACAGCCCCGGGAAACTAATTGAGGGTGCCCATCCCTGTCCTCTACCTGCTGGGAAAAGGGCTTCTGGTCAGTCTCAGTGTCCCTGGCTCCACTGCCCACCAAGGACCACAAGACAGGGGAGAGTTGGAGCCAATGGTCCTTTTAATATCTGGGTTGCTCAGAGCCATGGCCAATGGCCTAAGCCCCCAGGCAGGGCTGGTCGCCGGACCTTGTCAATACCACCTGGCTTTTCGGAAATGAAGCCCGGTGTGTGGTGGTAGAGGGGCCCAGCCCTGGAAGGTCCCAGCCCCCTCAGGCTGCACATGGTCCCAAGCTGCGGCATCCCTTGAGACAGACTACAAAGTGGAATGCTTCTCGAAGGGCACAGTCAGGAGTCGGGCCGCTGCCTCGTCCAGGAACCAGCAGAGTTTCCCAGTGTGGGGCTGGACTAGGGCGGCGGGGAGTGGGTTCTCCTCCTTGTCCTCCAAAATGCGCTGTGTGGAGAGGGCAGGTGTGTGAGGCCCCACCGCACCCCCAGCACCCCTCAGAGCTCCCGGGCCCCGTATGGATTAGACTCTCCTACTCTCAGGATGTGATGCCCTTCCAGATGTCCCAGCTTCAAACAGTCAGTAGGGACAGGTCCCTTCCCTTCTACCGTCTGTGACTGTATAATACAGGGGTTGGCACACCTTTTCTGCAAAGACCACAGTCACTATTTCAGCTCACATCGACATATTGGTGAGCGTGTCCCAACACATCTTTATTGGTAGACAATGAAATCTGAATTCTGTCCAATTTCCACACACCCAGGAATATTATTATTCTTTTGATTTTTTTCCCCCCAAACCACTTAAAAAGGTAAAAACCCTTTCTTAGCTGGCAGGGTTTGGCTCAGTGGTCTATGATATGTCGACCCCTTGACGTGACCTCATGAGTGGGCATTATACACCATAAACACTGCTTTCTGCCAGCTGGGTCTGCCCCCAAGCTCTCTGTGTCTATAACTCACTGACTTCTGACCACAGCCTAGTGAGGTCACCTCTGGTCTCACCACATTGTACAGTCAGGGAAGCTGAGGCTCTGGGTGGTCTCCCTCAAGGGGTCCATGGGGAGGGGCCTCCTTCCAAACCACCTTGTAGATGGGAAAGTTGAGGCTAGGGGGGTGGCCCCCTGAGGCCATGATGGGCATCACTGACAGGGACATGGGTCTGCTGGACTCTTTGGAGTCTACACCCAAAACCCCAAAATTAAGCCATCCCTGTGAGGACATCTGGGCCTGACAGTTTGTGGGGAGAGAATTATTTATTTATCTTTAAAAATATTTCCAGTTTCTCCTATAGTTATTGATCTTTTAAATAACGGCAATTAAAATTTTTTCATTTAGTTTACTTTTACTATCTTAATTTATTTTATATTTGCTTTAAATATTATATATAACTTTTTATTACTCCTATCTGTTTATTTATTCCTACATGTGATTTTTTTTTCCTTTTTGATTAGCTTTGCCAGGGGTCTGTCTATCTTTTGGATCTGTTTACCATTAGCTTTTAAGAATATTAACCAATTCACTAATTTCTGATTGTGATTTCATTTATCCCACCTGCTGACTTTTCTTTGTGTTACTGTTCATTTTTCTAATTCTAGAATAAAGTACTTGTTTATTTCAATAGCTTTCTATTTAATAATTTTTAATGCATTTAATGCTATGAATTTACCTGAGTGCAGCTTTGGCCCCACCTCATCAATCTCCTTTCATAATACTTCATTCCTAACCACCCTGTAGTTATAGTTTCTTTCTTCCCTTCAACCCAAGAATTACTTAAGTTTCTTGGGATCTGGTACTTCCAGCACAATAGCACTTGGGGTCATATTCTATCCCCAGGTCCACATGCTCATGACCTCCCTGGGAATGAGGCCCTCATCATTACCTTCAGAATAGCTGCCTTGCCTTCTCCAGTCGCCACAAAAATGACAGTTCGGGCCGCATTCAGCACAGGAAGTGTGAGGGTCACACGCTGTGGTGGTGGCTTCGGGGAGTCACTGATAGGAGCCACAATCTTCTCCCTCTCCTGGCGGGAGGGAGGCCCGGGTAGAGACAGGAGGACATCACTTCCACTTCTTGAGCACTTATGCACGTCAGGCATGGTCCACCCATCATTCCATCCCACTCTACTAATTCTGTGGTACTCGATTTAAGGCCCCTATTTTTAGATGGGTAAACTGAGGCTCGGAAGGGTTAAGCTCAGTGGGCATGCCTGTTGACATAGGCTGACTTGAACCCTGCTGTAGGCACCTCCTAGTTTCCCTCTGGAAGCCCCAGATCGTAGAGCCCAGGGCTCAGATGTACGCAGGGCCCTCGTAGGTTCATTCACTTACAGGAGGGGACAGTCTGGGAAGAGTGAGCAGGTGTGGCCATTGGTGCCTATGTGGGTGCACTTACCTGCAGGAGAGGATGGTCTGGGAAAAGTGAGCAGGTGTGGCCATCAGGGCCCACCCCCAGGATCAGGAGGTCGAAAACTGGGATGGAGTCCCCTTGGAAGGCCTGGGCGGGGGGAAGAAGACAGTTCAGAGAAGTTGTGAGGGAGGGGCTCAAAGGATAAATAGTTGTCAGAAAAAGAACTGTAAGCGGCTGTAACACAAGGAGCAATGCTCAGCCTCATATACACAAAAGGGACTCTAATCAACAAGGTTCCACATTTCACCTGCCTGACTGGGTGAGAGTCTGGGGCACAACTGTCTCCAAGATGTGAGGACCCAGGCCCACTACCAGGATGTCAGAGGCAAGGCCACCCTTAGGGACCCCAGGTGAGGGCTGTGGCCTCTCAGACGGGTAATCCCCAAAGGGGTCTGCGACTGACCCCAGAGGAGCTTCTGCCAGTGATGATCATGCAGACAAGAATGTTCTGTCACGGGCGGCCGGATGACTCAGTTGATTAGAGCGTGAGCTCTGAACAACAGGGTTGCCAGTTCGATTCCCACATGGGCCAGTGAGCTGCGCCCTCCACCACTATACTGAAGATAACAAGCTGCCGCTGAGCTGCTGCAGGGATGGCCAGATGGCTCAGTTGGTTAGAGCACGAGCTCTCAACAACAAGGTTGCTGGTTTAATTCCCGCATGGGATGGTGGACTGCGCCCCCTGCAACTAAGATTGAAAACGGCGAATGGACTTGGAGCTGGGCTGTGCCCTCCACAACTAGATTGAAGAACAACTTGGAGCTGATGGGCCCTGGAGAAACACACTGTTCACCAATATTCCCCAATAAAATTAAAAGAAAAAAAAAAAAAAGAATTGTCTGTCACGCTGGGAATGGCCATCTCATGGACGAGGTCTCCCTGTGGCTGCTCCGAGACACTCACCTGTCTCAGCTTCTTGGCGTAGTCCGCCGCCGCCTCCTCCACGGGCAGCTGGGGGTTAATAGTGATCACCTGGCTGTCGGGGATGGGCAACTTGGAGAGCAGATGAGTCTGTGACATATGGAGGGATAGGGTCACCAACAGTAACACAAGAGTCAAGGCAGTGCAGGTTTGCATATGTGACCACCTGGATCCTCCAGAAGAAAAGTCAACTGCCATTACACCCATTTCCTGAGTAAGTTGAAATCCTAGCGCAGGGGTGTCCAAACTTTTTTCAACGGTTTTCACCAAGGGCCATATGTGGTAAAATACACAAACAGCCGGGCCACTCACTTGAGGTGAAGTACGTATTGCCTCACCTGGTTTAAGTAAACTAAACATATTTTTGGAATTTGCTGCGGGCCAATTAACAGTGGATTGTGGACCGCAGTTGGCCCGCGGGCCGCAGTTTGGACACCCCTGTCCTAGTGGATCCCAGTGTCAATCAGCCAGGGATCTTTCAAATTCGTCATGACTGTGGCCTCCACCTATCTGGCCACATCACGGCCCTGTTTCAAAGCCCCCTTGGTTCCTTGGCCCTTGGGATAAAACCCAGCCCCTCTCCGCTCTTCATGAGGTCCTGCTGACCTTCCTGCCCCAGCCTGTACACACGCTATACACTGGGGGTTGAGCAGGGCAGGTTCAAACCCCAGTTCCCCCACTGGTCACTAGGTGACTCAGAAAGGTAAACGCCGGTCTTCTGGCCTCAGTTTCTCCATCTATGAAATGGAGGTACGAACAGCCTCATAGGTTATTGTGGGGTTTCATGAGATGATGTGGATCAAGCACTTGGTAATCAGTAAAAATTCCTACTTATTACAAAAACCCCATAAAATCATTAGCTTAAACTTCTTGGGCAGCACACTCAAGATCTAAGAGACCTCAGGCTCCCGGTCAAGCCCAAGCCTCCCCCATTTCCCTGAGCAGGTTGTTTTCCTCCCCTAGAGCAGGAGTGGACACAGACGCAGCCGGGGGAAACTCAGGGCAGACTCCGGCTCCTCCAAGCCTCAGTTTCCCTGCTTGTAAAACGGAGAGTGTTCCCTGATTCTACAGGCATTGGGGCCCAGGGTGAGTGACAACCCGCCTTGGAGGCCATCAGCACACAAGCTGCGTGAAGGCCTTTGAGAACTCATCCTGATTGTAGGTAGGAAACTGGCTGCACGCCAGACCTCTCCTATCTGGCTCTTCCCTAACTCTGCGCTCGCGCGCTCCAGGGCTGCGGCGCCTGAACTTCCCTAGGTCCCTGGCATGGGCGCCTCTGCTTCCCTCCGTGCCTTTGCCCAGGCCTTTCCCTCTGCCCGGCCGCCTCCTACGGCACAAAGAGGGACTTCGCGGGCCCCACCCAAATGGCAGTGCAGATGCAGCCCAGGCGGGACCTCTGAGCACCCAGCTGACCATTCCTCGCTCTCATCCGGTGAGAGGCAGAGGGCACCGTGTGACCCCCAGCGGCCCCCGTAGGCGCGCGCAGGCGACGGACACCGCCTTCTCGACGTGAGCCCCGGCGGCCTCCGTAGCTCTCACCCGGTAGAGGCCATACGTGCTTTCGGCATGCTCGAAGGGCACCAGGCGCTCGTCGCAGAAGCCCAGTGTCCAGCGGGTGAGACTGGCAGGCCCGGCAGGGGCGGCGGCGGCGGGCAGCTCACGGGCCAGCATTGAGACGAGGCTGCCGCCCGACAGGCCGAGCGCGAAGCGGGCGCGGGCCCCCTCCAGGCAGCACGCGGCCCGCTGCGCCACCAGTTGCGCCAGCGATGCGCCTAGCTCCTGCGGGCTCGAGAAGACCGAGATAAAGCCTGGGGCCGGCGCGGCCATGGCGACGGCGGGGAGGCGGAAGCGCTCCCGGCGGCCTCCAGTGCGCCTGCGCTAAGGCCGGCTGGGCCCCCGGTGCTCAGCGCTTTGGGTGGCCGCCTGTGGCACATGCGCAATCCCACGAGTGAAGCCTGCGCAGGGCGGGGCCGACGGACTCGCCGCGCCCAGGGATCCTTAGCAAGCTGCACTTAGACTTTTTTCCTTGGGTTGGGACTGTTGGAGCTGGCGCAGTTGCTCCCAACGCCGTGGTGTGAGAGCGAGGCCAGAGAGGGTAGGCCAGAGCTGGGGGACCCCAAGAATGGGGCGTGGGGTGGGGTGAAGGAAGGAGAGGAGAGATTTCCTGGAGTAGGGCGCATTTTGGTGCACTTTGAAGTTCCTGAACCTTCTAACATATTCGTGAGTTGTCTTTAATTAAAACATAAGCTCCATGAGAGCCTGGTTTGTTTTGTTCACTGATGACTAGAAAGTCCCCTGAGCTATGCCTGGCAGAGTGGGGGCTGAAATACATACTTGTTGAGTTCCTTCTGCAAATGCACCCTGAGGATCTCTAGCTCTGAGGACCCTGAGAGGCCTCCACCCGAGCTCTTGGCATGGAGCGTGCTCACGCTACGGGAGAAACCTTAAATACATCTCGCTAAGTGAAAGAAGCCAGTCTGAAAAGTCTACATATTCTGTGATTGCAAGTGCATGACATGCTGGAAAAGGCAAAACTGGAGACAGAACAAAGATCAGTGGAGGGGGAAGGATAAAGAAATGGGACACAGAATTTTTAGGAGAAACTATCCTTTATGATACTGTAACAGTTGGAAACATGTCATTATGCATTTGTTGAAACCCACTGAACTTACAACCCTAATAAACTGTGGACTTGTGTTAATATTGATGTGTCAATATTGACTCAGTTGTAACAAATTAGCACAAATGCCAAGATGTTAATAATGGTGAGATGGTAGATGAGAACCCTCTGCTTTCCACTCATTTTTCTGTAAACCGAAAATTGCTGTAAGTCTATTCATTAAAAAAAAGAAAAGGAAAAAAAAACAGCCTGATCCTAAGAGTCATCAGGATTTTTTCCCCCATCTCGGAGGGAACTTCTTACACTTTTGCAGCTTGTCACAGGCTCTGGGTACTCTCCAAGGTCCCACCAGGCCATTTTGATAGGGGAATGACTTCCTTCGCTCCCCATGCCTGTTTCCTCACTGTACAATAGGGACCATGATGACACTTATGGAAGTGGTTGTGACGTCTGAAGGATTGTTATCCAGAATGCACTTGCTTATCACTACACCAGGGGCGCCCCATCCCCACCAGCAGCAGACCCTTCACCCACCCTCATGGGGCATCTCAAGGGCTCCACCCCACCTCCCTCTCCTTGCAGACTGTGGATGTCCAAGGACCCACCACACACATAAATGGTTCATCTAGCCTTGTCCCAGCCAAAGCTTCCATACATTCCCCCCATCCATCCCCAGGTTAGCCCTCTCAGTACCCTCTCCCAGCCAATGCTCCCTTGTCACAAACTTTTCTTCCTTTGTCCCCTGAAGTGGAGACAAGATGAGACAGACACTAATACTGGAGGGGGCACAGCAGAAGGTTGAAGTTGAGAGTTTAGACTCTGGAGCTGGATGCCCTGGGTTCGAATCCCAGTTCAGATAGCTACCCTCTCAGGCCCAGTGGCTCTCACCCAGAGTTACAGCCACACCTGCTGGCCCCATACACAGAGGGGAACCTTTCCTGGGGCAGCCAGATGTGCCAGGACACACCCTCTGTTCTGGGCCATCCTGTGCAGCTGTTGAAACCCACAGGCAGACTGCCCATCCCTCCCCTGGGACCACTGAGGTTAGTGCAAGGCTTTGTGAGGCCCCAGAGGCTACAGGAAGGTGGCAAGAATGCTGACCTGAGTCCCTATGTCCCCAGAGGATGTGCAGGGTTGGCGAACAGGCAATGGGACAAGAAAAGGCCACGTTTGCTTTGCTTGTGTCTGGTGAGCATGCTCCCCAGTGAAGGTCCTGACTTCTAAGACTCAGACGTGTTCTGTGCCACGTGGGGACAGCGAACAACTGGGCTCCCATCAGGCACTGGATGTTCTGCAGGTTTATTTCTTAAATTCAACTAGGAAACAACCTTGGTGCTTAGAAAGGCCCACGTGAAACAACGCACGGTCACTCACTACTGGACCCACTGTTATAAGGTGCTGGGCAATGCTGCTGGAGGGACTGATGGGTGGTCAGGGTGGCCGGTCCCAACAGGAGGAGTCCGGGATGAGCCACCAACAAAGGCGATGGGGATGTCCGAGCCATCTCAATTGGTTTATCTGGGATGTCACCACCAACACAGTCTGGGCTGTCCCTATCAAGGCCAGCAGGGACATTCAACGGCTGGAACCGCTGAGGCCATCTCAGAAGCCCCCAACAGCAGATATCCCCCCTCTCCCAAAATAGCCACACTGGATGGGGACATCCAAGAGGCCCTTGCCAGCATGAATATCTGACTGGTGAGCCAAGCAGCCACCCAGCACAGTCTTCAGGGCCCCTCCAGCAGGAGCTCCGTGAAGATGCCTGAACAGGGACACCTACACAAGGGCAACATCCAAGTGGTCCACCGATTCTGGAAGCTTCCAGGGCATCAGGAAAGGCAGACATGGCACAGGAGACCCACCAGACATGGAAAGTACCAAAAGCAACTGGCCCAACCTAGGAGCTGACCTGGAGGTCCTTTGCCAATGACTCCTGCACCCAGTGTGGGACGGGAAGACCACTCCCAGCTCCTTCATTTGGCTGGGGGGGCCAGGGGCCTGCCTGGAGTTCACACAGGGCTACAACATCCTGGAACCCAGCAGCCTCAGCAGGCCTGGACTGGGTGGGGGCCCTTAAGGCACAGCTGAGAGGGAGGTGGGGAGGCCCCATTCTGGGTCTAAGATCCAATAGGGATGACAGATGGAGGCCCCATGCAGGCCATAGCTCCCAGGAAATGTCTGCTCTGCATTTGACAGAACAGGGGAGGAAAAAGGGAAGAGATGGAGGAAAAGAGGGAAGAGGTAAGGGCAGATGGGCACAGCAGGGAGGCTGAGGCCAGGAAGCAAGGAAAAGAGACACACAGACACAGGCGCAGAAAAAGGCAGGGCAAGAAGAGAGCGCAGGGGACCAGGCAGAGGACAGTGAGGGAAGGGGAGAGACACGGGTTCTTCCCGGGGTCCAGTTTCTCAGCCCCAGGACAGGGCAGAGCTGTCTGGCTCCAGCCCACCTTGCTTGCCAGGCCTGACCAGGAATCTCTAGACAGCAGAGGAGGAGTGTCAGAGGGCAAAGGCACCCGAGCAGATGCGAGTGTAGACATCGTGGTCCAGGGGCAGATAGTGTCCCTGCTTCAGGTCCAGGAAGAAGAGCCGGTCCGAGGTCTGGCGTGGGTCGAAGCCCTCGTGCTGCAGCCGTGTCTTCTGGATCTTGAAGGTGCCTGTGGGGGTGTGGGTAGAGGTGGGAGGGGGGGGGTAGGGACTCAGCAGGGGGCTTCCAGGAGCCCCCAACTCACCATCTTCTCCTGCTCCTCCAGACTTCTGCATAGGCCATCCCCTCATCTGAGAACATTCTTCCCCATGTTGCCTGCCCAATTCCCTCTTGTCCTTCAGATTCCAGCTTCATGCCCCCTCCCCCAGGGAGGCCTCTTTGACCACCCCCGGCACAGCCTGAAACTCTGGGTACTCCCTTCCTGGACACTTGTCCACTCCCCAAGAGATGAAGGCAGGGCAAGGTCTGTCACAATAAGTTAGGGGTCAGCAACTTACAGCCCAGGGCAACTTACAGCCCAACAACTTACAGCCCAGGCCGTGGGCCAAATTTGGCCCACCGCCTATTTTTGTAGATAAAGTTTTATTGGCACAAAGCCATGCCCATTCATTTATACACGGTCTTGGCTGCTTTTGTACTACAGCGCAGAGCTGAGTTGTTGGGGCAGAGACTGTATGGCCAGCAAAACTGAAAATATTTACTATCCAGGCTTTAAGGAAATGTTTGTACTCCCTCAGTGGACAATTAAAGAAGAGTTTTATGAAAGGTAAGGGTTGGGATTAATATTAAAAAGTGAGGAAGGATACCTGTGCGTTCTAGAGTTGGGAAGGTTTGTTTTTTTAAAACAAAACTTCAAAGGCACAAACCTAAGATTCTTTTTTCTTTTTTTTTTAAGGAGGATGCAGCTCTAAGTGGCCCATGCAGGAATCGATTGGTGTTGGTAGCAACGCGATTGCTGTTGGTAGCAACGCGTGCTAAACAACTGAGCTAACTGGCCACCCCAGATTTTTTTTAAAGAATAAGTATGTGTCAAAACGAAGTATTTCTTTTTAACAAAGGCCATGGTGGACAAAGTGAACAAACTCCCAAATAGGAGGAGAAACTTACAATGTCTGAAACTGCTAAGGAATTAACAGCCAGACCATTATGAGGAATTCCCACAAATCAAAAAGAAAGAGAGAGGCAATACAAAGATGGATGAAAGATCTGAGAAAGATCAGAGGTATGAGATGATTTGCTCAAATTTCCTAGTCATCAGAAAAATGCAGAGACACACAACACTGCAGGACGCCTAGTGGGGGTGGGAGTGAGCAATGGAAATAAATAACTATATAAATAAAACAAGAGAAGCGTCCTGCACAAGCCCACAGTGCCTGCTGGCTGTGAACCATTATGTCAGACCCATATGTCAGACCCCAGGGGCCTGACCCAGGACAAATATGTAAATGATTGCTGAACCAACAGACTTGGGGGTGGTTCACGCGCACCTGTGGTGTCCACCTGCGGTAGGAGGCGCAGGAAGATGGGCCTGGCATAGGGCGCCAGCACCTTTTGCATCTCCTGGTACAGTGCATTGGGACTCAGCTGGCTGTGGGGGTCCGCGATGGCTGCCATACCTGCTTTGCCTTCTACTCCTAGAGACAGAGGCTCGGTTGAGATCACCATCCCTCACCCCACCATGGGACGAGATATACCTTCAAACAGCAGCCCCTGGCCTCCGATCTCCAGTCCCTTCCACCTGGGCTAACATGGGCCAAAGCAGCAAACATTCCATTGAGCTCCTGGCTGCACTCCTGCAACCCTGGATCAGAGTCCCTTTTAATAACCCCATTTTTCTGGATGGGGAAACAGGCGTGAATCACACATGAGGGGAGATTCTGGATCCACTGACTCCCACCAGGCTGGTGTTTGCAGTTGGCCAGGTTGTGCACTGCCCAAGGGCCCTGTCCTCCCAAGGTCCTCTTGACTGGGCTTCTCTGGGGCTGCCCGTACCCTCGGACCACCCCTGAAGGCCCAGCTTGCCTGGCACAGCCACCCCGTACACAGCTACATCTGTCTGGCCCAGCAGGCGGCTCAGCACACCCTCCACCTCAGTGGTGGAGACATTCTCCCCACGCCAGCGGAAAGTGTCCCCACTGCGGTCCCGGAAGTACATGTAGCCCAGTTCATCCATCACCAGCACGTCACCTGGCAGAGGGGAGAGGGGCGGGTGAGAGAGCAGCCACCATCCCCACAGCCAGCCCCCAGAGTGTGCATACCTGAGAGGTAGGCCCTGTCACCCTTGTGAAACACGCTCTGGGCAATCTTCTTGCTGGTGGCACTCTCGCTGATGTAGCCATCGAAGCGGCGCAGTGGGTCCTGCTGGTTGATCTGGCCCACAAGGAGGCCGGGCTCCCCTGGGGAGAAGGCCACCTACACTCAGGCTGCACTGGGTGGACGGGGGTGAGGGCCCCAGCTCCCAGAGGACAGGCTTAAATCGCACAGGAGGGTGATTCTAGATCCCGTTGTGTGCACTCACCAGCCTGGCATGGGATACAGAGACCCTGGGCATCCCGCAGGAGTTCCATGGTGTCCTCATTGACCTTCACCAGCCGGATGGGGTATACGTGGGGCAGAATGCGGCTGTTGAAGCCACAGGAGCCGACCTGGGATAAGGCAACTGAGTTGGCAAGGAGCCCTGGGGTGACACACTGTCCTCCCTGACACCTTGCCTCGTCTGCCCCAGGGCCTGGAAGAGCATCCCCAGTGTCACCCCAGCTAGTGACCTGGGGTGATCTGAAAAATAAGGGTATTAAGTAGAGTGATGCCCCCCCAGAACTCATGCCCCCTCCATCGCCCCTTCCTGGTCTATAAAACCCTCTACCCTGGCAAGAAGTGGGCACCTGGAGTGATCCTGGAGCCACGTGGGGGCAGGGACAGAGCTCATCTGTGCACAGAGCTGCCAGTGGGGTTGCGGCACTGAGCTCAGTTGGTTGGATAAGCATAACACGCCCGATGAGCTGTTAATCTCTTTTACAGAAGAGGAAACTGAGGCCCAAGGAGCCTGAGAGACTTGCCCAGTAGGAGGGAATCAGCACCCCACCTCTACCCTAAGTGACTCTGAGCCCTGCTCTCCCTGCCACTTCCCCAGGTGTAAACTGAGGCTCAGAAAGGCTGAGGCACGTGCCCGGGGCACACAGCCACACCAGGGACTTGAACGTGAGGGCGACAGTCACATGATTAACTGCACGCTGGAGGAGGGTCCCCGTGTGCCTTTGGTAGGGAGGAGTCCCAGGAGATTCCCCCTCCTCCACCCATACGGCCCCTCCTGTGGACCCCGGGGCCACAGGGACCCTTATACCCCGACCTACGGCTGGCGCCCCGCTGCGCCCACCTTCCCGTCCATGTTGGCGATACTGCAGTTGCACTCAGTGGCGCCATAGAACTCGCCAATCTGGCGCACGCGGAAGCGCTTGGTGAACTCCTCCCAGATGGCCGGCCTCAGCCCGTTGCCCACGGCCAGGCGCACGTGGTGCCGCCCCTCCGCCTCTCGCACTGGCTGCTTCAGCAGGTAGCGGCAGATCTCCCCGATGTACTGGACCACCTGGCAGAGGGGGAGCTCTCCATGAGCGGCCACGAGAGCTGGAGGAGAGCTGACACCCCGGGACACCTTCCCACACCTTGAGTGCTATAACAAAACACCCCTACGGATGATAACTGGGGAAACAGCTCAGTCCTCTCAAGGGTACTGGATGTGCCTTCTAGGCGAGTGGGTCCCCCCCACTCCCCTCTGCGGTCTCTATCCCCATGCTGCTTTCTGGGGGTACCTCCTGCACCCCACGCAAGGCAGGAAGGCAAGCCACATTGCTGACACCTCACAAGGCCACCTCAGCCCAGAGCCCATGTGCTCTCTGCTGTCCCACACTGTCCCCCAGAGCCCGGCCAGCTGAGCCCAGGCTGTCCAGGCTGCTCCTGGGATGGGACCACTGTCAGGCACGTGCTCAGTGCCGCTTCCCTGAAGTGACAGCAGACCCAGCCCCAGTTGTCCACGGAGTCACCTGCTCATTGGTGCCCCGTGAAGGGGGCACCTGGACAGGAGCTGGGAGGGGATCATCAACCTTGGACCCCCAGCTATGACTCTGGTGTCAGGGTGTCTTTGTACACTCAGGGTATACATCTGAGTGGGTGTGGAGAGACAAAGGCACTTTGTCTTAACCACGTTCACTTAACCATTTTTAAGTGCACAGTTCAGTGGCGTTAAGTACATTCACGTTGTTGAACAACCATCCCACCATCCATCTCCAGAGCTTTTCATCTTCCCAAACTGAAACTCTGTCCCCATGAAACACTAACTCCCCGTTCCCCCTCCCCCAGCCCTTGGCACCTACCATTCTACTGTCGTGTTTCCCCAAAAATAAGACCTAGCCAGACCATCAGCTCTAACACGTTTTTTGGAACAAAAATTAAGACCGGCTCTTCTATTACTTTTTGCTCCAAAAGACGTGTTAGAGCTGATGGTCCGACTAGGTCTTATTTTGGGGGAAACTCGGTACCTGTTTCAATGAATCTGACTCCTCTAGGGACCTCATATAAATGGGATCACACAGTATTTGTTCCTTTGTGTCTGGCTTATTCACTTATCATAATGTGATCAAGGTTTGCCCACATTGTACCATATGTCAGAATTTCCTATCTTTTTATAGCAGAATAATATCTCATTGTATGGATGGGGAAATAGTTTGCTCTTCCATTCATCTGTCGACAGATACTTGGGTTGCTTCCATATTTTAGCCATTGTGAATAATGCTTTTGTGAACATGGCTGTACAAATATCTCTTTGAGACCCTGCTTTTAAATCTTTTGTTTTAAAAACAGTCCTCACAAAACACAAACAGACACACAGTATGATTCCAATTACAGGAAATGTCCAGAACAGGCAAATCCGGAGACAGAAAGTAGATTGGTGGTTGCCAGGGGTTATTAGAGGGGGATGGGGAGTGACTGCTAATGGGGAGGGGGTTTCCATTTGGATGGAAATTTTCTGGAACTAAATAGAGGTAACCATTACACAACACTGAATGTACTAGATGTCACTGAATTGTTCACTTTAAAATGGCTAACTTTATGTGAATTTCACCTCAGTTTAAAAAACAAAAATAGTCCTCATTTTTCAGAGAATTTTCCTGAAACATCTACGCCAAAAGCACATTGCTATCTGGTGGCTTCACAACAATACAGAAAGAGGAATGTGGGTGGAGGTGAAGGGGGCAGGACAGAATAATTGATGGCCCCTGGAGCCAGTGACAGGTGCTTGGGAATCCCCTATGCTTTTCTGTCCACATTTCTATGTATTTGTAACTCAATAATTACATTTAAAAAACCAGACTCTGCATTTCAAGATTCAGATTAGCAATTTTCCCTAAGACCTCTCCTCCAAGTGGAGCATAAATCCTCAAAAGCAGAGCAGAACACAGTCATTACCCCACAGGGTACCCCAGGATGCCCTGCCCAGAGCTCCTGCCCTGCCCAGCTGTGTGACCTGGGCAAGTGGCTGAACCTCTCTGGGCCCCACCTGTCCAAGGGGGGTGTGGTATCTTCCAATTTGCCAGTCCCTTGGCACACCCCATTCTCTCCCAACCTTCACTCCTTCCGGCTGGAGAAATGGGCTAGCACCTGTATTTCCACCCCAACAGCACTAAAATCCTTGGCCTGGGTTCTTCTCACCGAGGGGAGGAAAGGAGAGGAAGGGATATGTCTTAGCCCACCTGCTCTCCAGGACTGCAGATGTCCTCGTCCTCTGCCTCATGCTCACCCCGCCTGGAAGCCCCCAAACCTTGTGGCCTTACAGAGCCCAGGGCAGTGATTACACCCACTGGTCTCATTTCCATGCAGCCACCCGCAGGGAAGACCCTCCCCGACAGGGCCCAAGGCACAGGGAGGCAATGCCTTAGGGAACTCAGGCAACCTGGGCCCCATCCCAGCTGCGTTACAAGCCTCAGTTTCCCAATCTGCAAAATGGGCATGATGCCTTTGCCCACTTCCAAGTGGTTATGAGGAGCCAGTGAGTTTACACATGGACGGTTTAACCCTGCGCTGGATATAGAGCACATGCTCAAGAAACACTGGCCACCCTTCTGTCCCCATCCAGGGGCCCCAGGAGCAGGCAGTGCCGTCATGGTGGACCCGCAAGAAGGGGTGGGGCCTGACCGTGCAGTTGTACTTGACGCAGTCATCCCAGAAGCGGCTGGCTGAGAACTTCTTGCGGAGGACGACGGTCAGCCCGTAGATAAGACACTGCCCCACGCCCATGATGTTCCCTACAGAGGGCAAGCTTGGTGAGGGGTCCCCAGTCCTCAACCCCACCCAGCCCTGCCCAAGCCTCCTCTTCGTACCTGCTGAATGGTACAGGGGCAGGCAGTCGTAGAGTACATCTGCCACCCGCATGCTATAGGCATGGTGGCCGAAGGCTGCGATGCGATAGTACCTGTGGGTGCAGGGAGTGCAGGGGCTGGGACTGCAGTCCCCCAGGGTATGGGAGTGAGGGGACAGAGCTGGGAATGGGGACACAGCAGGGAGCCAGGCTGAGCCAGCCCAGCTCGCCAGGGGCTGGTGGGAGACTGGGAGACGCACATGCAGCAGATAAAGAGAAACTTTCCATAATGTTCGGTGCCCTGAGGAATATAATAGGACTAGAGACAGAGAGGCTGAAGGTGACACAGCCAGGGAGGGTGGGGCAGCCTTTCTGGAGAAGTGACGCTAGAGCTGAGACCTAACCAGAAGAAGCTGAGGAGGCAAGCTAAGGAAGGGTACCCACGTGGTGGGCATAGCACGAGCAAAGGCCCTGAGGCCAGAAGGAGTCTGGCCAGTCTGAGGAAACGTGAGGGGCCAAGAAGGGAGTGAGCAAGGGGTAGAGAGGAAGAAAACGACATCAGAGAAGTGGCAGGGCCACACAAAACAAATGGGGATTTTATTCTGAGGGCTGAGGAAAGTACAGGGAGGTTTGGCACAGGGGAGGTATAATTTAAGACTCTACACACTCCTGTGGCTGCTGAGGGGAGCAGAGCCATCAGGTACAACAGTGGGGGCAGCAGGAGGCCGAGGAGGGGTTGGGGTGGGTCGAAGTGGAGTGGGGGTATGTGGAAAAAAGTGGACAAATTGAGGGGACAGGCTCTGCTAAAAGGCTGGATGTGGGGAAGAGGTGGGGCAAGGAGGAGCCCCAGAGCACCAGGCATAGGGCACCACTGCGTCCTGGGAAGGGCCTTGGTTTTTATGGGGTTGGAATGAAGATGCCCACAGACCCCAACCAGAGCTAGGGTTTGGGGGTCAGGCTGCAGAGAAGGTCTGAAGTTCCTCTCTGGGCTGAGGACAGTGCCCAAGGGCCCCTTACCTGCTGTGCACGACAATGGCCGCCTTGGGCAGCCCCGTGGTCCCTGACGTATAGATGTAGAAGAGTCGATCTGTGGGAGATGCGAGTGTTGGGAACTGGGTGCTGGGCAGACGGAATGAGGGGACAGGATGGGCATTAATGGCGGAGGGGGCCCCTACCCTGGACTCACCATCCATGCCCTTGCCAGGGGACTGGGCCAATGGGGCTGTGGACGCCTCCTTTAGCATGGGGTCCAGGAGCTGGGTGTCTGGACAGACACCCTCAGGACTCAAGTCTCCAGAGCAGAACTTGAGCAGACTCTTCCCCAGCTGTCCGCTCACCTCAGCCACCGCTACAGCCCCAAACAGACAAGGCACGGTCAAGGATGGGCAGGCCCTTCCCAAGGCCTGGGATGCACGATCTGCCTGCCCTAGGCAGCTCCACGCCCCTCCCAAGATGATGCCCGCACCCGGCCTCACCCGCTGCCAGCTCCCCTCCGAAGATGAGGGCCTTGGCGCCCGAGGTGCCCAGGCAGAAGGCCAAGGGCTCACGCCGCAGGTTGACATTGAGCAGTGCAGCCTCCACGCCCACCTTGGCCAGGCCCAACCACAGCCCCACGAACTCGGGTCGGCCCTCCAGGAAGATGGCCACCACGTCGCCTGGCACGAGGCCCAGCTGGTGGAAGACGTTGGCCACGGCATTGGAGTAGGCATCCAGCTGAGCGAAGGTCCAGCACGCGCCACTGCCTGCATCCACCAGGGCCAGGCGGTCAGGCTGCTGCCGTGCCACAACCTGGAAGATCCGCGGGATGGTGTGGTGGGCGCGCTGGTGCCGCCACAGCTCCAGGCGCACGCGGATCAGCACAGAGAGGCCGCTGGGAGGGGGGACGGAGGGGGTGGTGTCACTGGGCACCAGGCCCAGCCCCGGGATGACCGCCGCCCCCAAGCCTCCGTGTCCCCTTCTGGAGAAAGCAGAGAAAAAGGTCCCTGCACCCCTGAGGGCAGTGAGGGTTCAAAGAGGACCCTCTGATTGGTGGGTCTCTCGGGGGACTAAAGGCCATTTACCAACCAGCCCCGAGGACATGGCCTGGCCAGGCCGTGCGGTACCGATCAGAGTAGCTCTGCCTTCCTCCATCCAGCTGGCTCGGTGACCCTGAGAGGGCCGGGGCCTAGTCCTGTCTTCATGGCTCTCCCCTGGGACGTCCCAAGTGCCCCACGCTGAACCCCCACCACCTCCAGCTTCCACTCCTCATGCTCCACCTGCCCCAACCAGGGCCCAGGGTCCAGCCCTGAGCTGGGCAGCTGCTCCACCCTCAAGTCACTCGATGGCACTAGGCACAGGGGCCAGGGACAAGGCCTCTGCCCCAGGTGAAGCTAGAAGACCTGTTAGCAGCGAGATGGAGGAGAAGCAACGTGATGAGCGTTTGAAGCAGGTGTCTCACTCCCCCTTCCCCACCTACTAGTGGATACTACCATGTTTCCCCCCAAATTAGGTCTTATTTTCAGGGAAACACAGTAGGAGGGAGCAGGACCCCCTATTGGAAGTCGTCAGGTCTCTCCATGATCATGTGGAGGTAAGGAGGTAAGCAGCCACCACGGATCCCAGAGGAAGAAATGAACTGTTTTGTTGTTTTAAGTAAACAAAAATTGCTTCAGATCACAGAACCAAGAAATCCAGCATTTCTTAGGGCAGCAGCTCAAGAAACAAGTGGCTCCCCAGGCTTTAATATGGCTCCCTGTCCCGCCACCCAGAGTCTCTGGCTCTGAGAGGTAACCTTGAGCTGGGTTAAGCCACTGGCATCGGGGAATGGACTGTTCCAGCAGCTTGTTTTCCCTAACCAATATAGGCATTGTCTCGACTTTGCCCCTACTGAGGCCTCGTCTAGCCATCATGTCCCACCAGCTTTAACGTCAAATTCATTATCAAATCCATCCTTTGCATCCCCCCTATATCCCCCCTGCCTCCTTGAATCCCTGCAATGGCTTCCTTATATCCCTGGACTCAACATGTCCACAGCAGACCTCAGCACTGACATTCATTCATTCATTCATTCATTCATTCATTCATTCCCTCCTTCATTTACGCAGGCAGCTGATGTGTACCAGTATCTGTTGTGTGTGCTAGGCACTGTTTTCAGCTCAGAGATGACCATATCTGACCCTCTGGGGCTCACAGTCCTCCCAGGAGAGAGAACTCCCTCCTCATACATGAACGAGCCCAAGGGAAGTGCTCGCTGGTGACAAGGCCCTGACTGGTCATGCAGTCATAGTGACGTGGACACGGGCAGGAGTGGGAGTGGCCCTGGAGACAGGCAGGCAGGTAATGTCTGAGCAAGGCCTGACAAGGCTAGAAGGAGGAGCCACGGGGAAAGCTGGGATGCACAAGGGTGGGAATGGGCATGGGAATGAGGCACATTTGAGAACCAGAGCAGAGGTCAGTGTGGCGGGAATCAGGTGAGAGGGAGTGGAGGGAGATGAGGTCCCCGGTGGGAAGGTGGGTTGGTTACGGGAGAGGATACACGGGCCTCTGGCATCTGCAGTTTTTAAAAACCAGGGGTCAGGGTTCTGATGAGATTTATGAAACTTCCTGCTTGAGTCACACTGCTTACCCTGGAGGCCCCTGGAAGCCCCTTCAGCTGATACTGGGAAAGTGCCAGGGTTTTGTGTGGTCCTTGTGACCCTGCGGAACCCCAGCAACCAAACACATGCTACCCACCAGCACTGAGCTACGTGTAGCCCCAAATGCCTACCCATTCACTGGGGTCCTCCCAGCATCCTCGCTGCTCCTGCCCCCCACCCTAAAGCCTCCCAGGGGTCGGCCCTTGCACTGTGCCCACTGCTCTCCCATGACAGCAGAGATTCCCCAAATGGGGCCAGACTGGGTCAGATTTACACAAGAGGTGAGAGTCATTCCCAGCATGGAAAGGAAAATGCGGGCAGGGGGTGTGGGGCAGGCATTTGCTGCTTGAGGTAGTTGGCTTAGAGTCTTTCATCCTGAAGCTTCTGTGACTTATTTAAAAGTGAAAATTACAAGTGAAAGTGGAAAGAAGAAAGAGCACCAGGTGAGGAACAGGATGGAAAATGTGCGAAACAGGATGGAAAATGTGCACATTTCTAGGCACAGAGAACAAGACGAGGTCTGTACAGATTTCCATAACCATACCTTGGGAAAGAGACACTGAGGAAATAAATTGCAGGGCTGGGGGCAATGAAGAGGGGGCAATTTTCCCTGCATAACCCTCTAGAACATTTGATTTTTGTAACATGTATTATATATTAACTATTACAAAAAATATGTAAAGATAACATATTAAAAATTAGCTGTTTACACATCCACCTGCCTGGTCAAAGCCCCATGGCTCACCCATTCAACTAATAATTAGAGTAGCTAAGATGAGCAGCCTCTGCGTTTCTTGAGTACCTACGATGTGCTGGGCACTGTACTAACCTTACGGCTTCTCTCCAAAGTCATGTCCTAAGATCCCCATTTGTCAGATGATGGATGAGCTGCAAACTCAGAGCAATAAATTAGCATGCCCAAGGTCACACAAGAGACAGGGACAAAACAACCCAGAACAAGCAGAATCCTTCTGCTCCTCTTCAGGCTGGCCACAAAGGCAGGCCAAGCACCCATGGTGCACACAGTAGGTGCTTAATTCATGCTTCTTGAAGGAGAGGCGCTGCATAAGGACTATTCTTACAGATGAAGGAATTGGGACGCAGAGGGCAATTGGTCCACGGGCCAAGAAGGGGCACCGCCAAAGTCCACAGCTAGACATGCTGGGTCCAGCCACCAAGCTCCTAAGCACCAGCTTACATAGCCACCAAGGCACCCATTACCGGCCGATGGCATCAGAATCAACACATCTGAGTGCCTGCTGTGTGCCCAGCTGTCCTTAGCGTTTCCCTGATAAAGCACCCAAGAAGCCCCTAGAAGTACTAGTGCTATAGCCATGGGGAGAGGGCCATCAGCGAGGTTGGGAACCGCAGGAAGCAGCCCCTGCAAGGAGACTCCCCGTCCACAGATGACACAGCAAGAAAAAGGAACTGAGGCTGCAGCTGGTCACATTCCGGGTATGTGAGCACTCAGAGCAGGGGGCACAGACCTCATGGCCTGTCACCTGTCCATTCTGCCTTAGTCCCCAGGCTCTCTGGAGCACACCCACACAGGCAGGCATTGGACACCAGTTCTCAGCTCCAGCCACATGCCTGGGCAGCAGCCCAAGCCATCCCCACCCTGGGGACAAAGCGGCCACTCTCTGCTTCTGGGCCCTTCCCAAGACCTCTCCTAGTCCCTCTGCTCCTCTGCCCCCTCCTGTTTTCACCGGGGGCAGGAAGAAACCAACAAGGTTAAATGTGGTCCAATTTCATGCCATGATTACAGGACAAGTTGGGAGAAGTGGGGCAGGGTGCTTAAATATTTTCTGAATCCAGGGTCTAAATGCAGGCCCCACCACCACCCCAGCACAGCACAGAGGCCAGGAACACAGACTCTGAAGCCCTACCCCTTCCTGACTGTGTGTTCCTGGGCAAATGACCTCACCTCTCTGTGCCTTGGTTCACCAACATGTAAAATGGGATTCATAAATATTCCTTCCTCACAGGGCTGGGAGAGCATTAGAACAAGGTCTGGTACACAGAGAGCTATATTAGTCAGCTACTACTGCATAACAAATTACCCCCCAAATTACTACTGGAAGTATTTATTATCTCACAGTTCCTGTGGGCCAGGAATCTGGGAGCAGCTTAGTGGGGTGGTTCTGGTTTGGGGTCTCTTGTAAGATTACAATCAAGGTGTCAGCTGAGGCTGTGGTCATCTCCAGGTTTCACTAGCAGAGAATTCATTTTCAAGTTCATTTATGTGGGTCTCTCCACAAGGCTGCCTCACATCATGGCAGCCAGCTTTTCCCAAAGGGAGTTACCCAAGAGAAGGCACCCAAGATGGGAGCCAGTCCTTTTTATGACCTAATCTCAAAAGTAATATCCCGTCACTTCTGCTGCGTTCTATTCATTAGAAGTGAGTTACTAGGTCCAACCCACTCTGAAAAGGAGGGGATCAGGTAAGAGCATGAAGACCAGGAGGTGGGGCCATCAGCAAGGCTGCCTCCTACAGAAAAGTGTGTGAAGCCTTGTGTACAGGACTTGGAGTGGACCCCGTTCCTGCCCTGTCCCCAGGGGAGACAGGGCCGGGCATGGATAATCCTGCCTCCATGGGGGATTATCCCCTCCACAGCTGGGCCTGGGTGAGCCCAAGGAGGTAGGAAAGGACTGCCAACCATGCTCCTGTTGTGTGCAAACCTGAGTGGAGGCCAGGGCCACAGAGCTACAACAACCAACACAGTCTCCACCTGAGCCCCCACAGGGTCCACAGTCTAGTAGGGGGAGCGAGACCCAAGAATTAAAAGGCAAGAAAGCAGGCTCATTAGATAATTACAAATGATAAATGCTGTTAGTGTTACAAGTCAAGTTTTGGAACCACACTGCCTGGGTACAAATCTTATCCCCGTGAACTTGCCACCTGTGTGTGTGATCTGGGGCAAGTGACAAAACCATGTTGTACCTCAGTCTGCTCACCTGTAAAATGAGGACCACAGAGTACCCACTGCGTGGGATTGTTGGAAGGGTTTGAAGGAGTCATGTTTAGCACAGCACCTGGCATGAAGGGAGCCCTCTGTAAATGTTGGCTGCTCTGCCTGAGAGCAACAAGGTATGCGTGTGGAGGGGCTGGGGGGTCTGAGATGCAGTGTCCGGGAAGGGATCTATGAGAACATGACATTTAGGCCATGGCATGATGAAAATGCAGAGTGAGGAAGAGTGATCTGGGCAGAGGCCCTGGGGCTGAAACAAAGCCGAGCATGTTTAGAAACAGCAAAGAGAGCAGTGTAGCTGCAAGAGTGACAAAAAAGAGGAGGTTGGAGACATGATCAGGAACCTTGTGTGGTCTAGATTCTAAAAGCAACACGGAGCCATGGAAGGGTGCTGAGCAGGAAAATTCAGCAAAGTGTCCCCTCAGAGAGGCAATATCATAAAGTGGCACCAGGCAGGAGGCCCAGTGTGTTCTAGGCAGATGGAGCAGCCTGAGTCTGACAAAGCAAGATGATTTGGGGGGTGGGGAGGATGGCTCAGTTGGTTAGACCAAGAGCTCTGAGCAGCAGGGTTACCGGTTCAATTCCCACATGGGCCAGTGGGCTGCACCTTCCACAACTAGACTGAAGGACAACTACTTGGAGCTGCTGGGTCCTTGAGAAACACACTGTCCCCCAATGTTCCCCAATAAAATTTATTTTAAAAAGGATGATTTGGGGGCCAGGTGAACCTATGGGGAGAGATGAGAGGGCAGGGGATAGGGCAGCAGGACCTCTGAAGACTGAGTCTTTCTCCTGCAGAAAATGGGGGTTGTGGAGGATTAGTGAACAGAGAACACAGTCAAATCTGCAGGGGCATGGGCCAGAGCATGAAGAGGAAAGGACAGGTTCTAGAAGGTCAGAACCAGTCAATTTGCAGTGGAACTTTTCCCGGCTCCACACCATCCCTGATGCTCATAGAACTTGTTTCTTCCCCCTTACAATGGGTTAATCCCCCGTGTCCCCAGGAGGAGAAGGTGCCTGCAAAGGCACCAAGCCTGGCAGACCCACAGCAAGTGCTCACATACTCCCCCACACGGGGACTACTACTGAGATTTGCACCTATGGGGACCCCCAGCAACACCTATTTCACCCCAGGAGGATCCCCAACAGCTCCTTTGAGCAAACCCCTCAGAGACACCCCAGAGGCCTTCCAAGATGCCTGCACACCAGAAGCCCTTCCCAAGATCCCAGTCTCCAGAGATCATCAAACAAGTCTTGGAATACATAACAACCTCTCCAGAGACCCTGAACAACCTCCAAAGTCCCACAAAGGCCCCAAACTCTCCAAGAGCCCCTGGCCACAGAGAAACTTGTAAATGGCCCAGAAGAGGCACCCACCCTTCAAAGACCTTAAAAGTCCTTTGAAGACAACCCAAGAACCCCTTTCATCCTCTCAAAAGCCCTAAATAGACCCAAAGTGTTTGGGAAGTCCCCAAGGATCACTGGTCAATCCGGTGAACTCCTAGGGACCTGCCAGAATCTCTGAAGAGCCCACAGAAGCTTTCCACAGTCACCAAGACCCCACAGATGAAACCAAACACCAATCAGCCCCAGTTCTCTACCAACTCCCCACAGACCCCCAAGGTGCCCTCCAGCCCTCTGTTGCCACAGCCTCAAGAACACTGAAACCTACTCATCTACCCTCAGAGACCTTCAAGCCGTCCCCTGCAGGTCCCCTCCTAACCCCCCAACCCGTCACTCTTTCAGGCCCAGGCCCAGCCCGTAGCCCCGCCCTCACCCAAGCCCCGCCCCCATCTCCAAACCCTCCCCCCAGGCCCTCAGGGCCCCGCACTCTGTCTCTATTGTGTTAACCCCCGGGGCGCACGGCCGGGGACCAGGCCAGGGCTGCACTCACAAGAGGTCGCGTCTCGCGGTCTTGCAGACGATGCGCAGGAAACGCCAGCCGCCGCCGCCCACGTACACGCCGAGCGCCGCCGCTGCGCTCCAGGTCCACGGCAGCCCCAGCAACCACAGGAGCACCAGCGAGGCTACGGAGGCCGAACCCGCACCCGGAGCCCGCATCCTGGGGAGGTGGAGAGCGCTGAGGCCTCAAGCCACTCCGGCCCCGCCCCCAGGGCTAGTTCAACCCCCTGGATGAGCTCCGCCCCCAAGGGCGAGTCCAGGCCGCCCGCTTGGAGCCGGGCCCCGCCCCCTACTCAGGCCCACCTGCTCCGAACCATACCCCGCCCCCATGCCTGGGATTGGCCACATCTCGGTTATATTCCGCCCCCACTAGGGCTCCGCCCCGTTCAAGGCTCAGCATGGGCCTCCTTGCTCCTAGCCCGACACACGCTTTTCCGCCAATCATTAGTACAGGCCACGCCCCCATACACATCTCTTCCACCCTGTCAGTCACTGTCAAGCCCTGTCCCTTGCCTTGACCTAGGTGTGGGACCCCGAACTCAAGCTCCACCCTCACGACTTGGCCCCTAAGCCGGGGCTCCACCGTGTTCTCACCACAAACCCAGGCCCTTTCCAGTTACTCCAGCGGACCCCGTCCCTATACCATGACCTTGTCGCTGTTCGCGGTTCCAGGATCCATCCCCCTTCTTGACCCCAAGCCTGTCCAACCACAGGTCCCGGGTTTTCCTGCACCACCTGTACCACCTGTACCACCTGTCCCTCCTGTACCACCCCGCCACTCATTGGGCCCCACCCCCAGGATAGGCCTCTGACCCCGCCCATAAATACACGCCCCGCCCGTTCTGAGCCAGACTCCGTCCCCAGTCCTGGGCCTAGCTGGCATTCCCAGCCACAGGGTCCATCCCAGGTCACCCGCTCCACCCTCCGGACCTCCCTCAAGCCCACCAAGAGCCCTAGGCCCCGCCCCACCTGCCCGCCCAGGTCCACCCCAAGGTCCTCTTCCGACCAGTCTGGCTCAGAGCCTCTCAGCCGCATAGCGGAGGCCCGCCCCCTTCTGGAGGCCACGACCACAGAGAGGGCGCCTGGACCAGAGAGACAACAGCTAACGAGACCCCGAGGCTAGAACGGTCCGGTTTAGACAGCCGCTGTCTCTATGACAACGAAGTTTCGCCCGCCCCACGCGGAGCGTTTAGGAAACGCTTGCTTCCCGCAACCGAAAGGCGTGGCTCCTTGGCGCTCGCAGTCCCGCTCTAGATGGCATCCAGGACTCCTACCCTGGGGGACTGGGAACTTGCAGTTCACACTCGGGCCCAGCCTGTACTGGATTCTTTCCCCAGCTTGTCCTAAATCCAAGCCCAAAGCCTTTTCAATCTTAAACCTACATCCCAGGGACCCAGGCAGTTCTAAACTCACACCCTAGTGTCCCAGAAGTTTCTAAATCCAAACTCCACCTTAGTGTGAAAGATATAGTTCAAGGATCTATCTAATCCCAAAATCTTGTCAGTTAAGTCTCAATGTAACACCCCAGGAGACCAGGGAGAACAAAATCCACACACCAGGCCCCCACCCGCCCACAGGAGTCCTTTATTTGCACCCCAAAGTCCTAAATGCTCACCCAGAGACCCAAAAGCCTCACTCCAGATCAGGTGGGGCCTGCTCTGTCCTGACTGCACACTGCCCTATGCCCTGGCTGACCTGGAGCCGCTCACAGACCCTCAGTTTTGGCTGCTCCCTCGCAGGCTCCCAGAAGCTCAGGCAGGAGGCAGGCACGGATGACCAGGTCAAGACAGAAAACCCCAAACCTAACCCCAGCAGGTGGGCCCTAAGGGGTGGGGGCGTTGGAGAAGGGGGTCTCCGTATCTGCAGACTCCTGAGCCCTGCTGTGCCTGGGCTGTGTCCACGCGGTCCTCAGCCTTGGATCCCTCCCTGCAAGCTCCTCCTCTTCTGGTCCCCTGCCCACCCCACCCCTGCTTGTTTTCTGCCCTGCTTGGCCGACCTTCCCTGTGCTCTTCTTGGGAGGCGGCCCAGGCCTGCTTCCAGCACCATTTGAGGACAGGGCTGGGCAGGCACTCGTTCCCCACGCTGTCATTGGTTCCTGCTGGCCGCCCAGAGTGGTGGAATGGGGGCTGAGGAGGCAGATCCGGAGGACAGGCCCAGAGCCAGCCACTGGCCCACTACTTTCTTGGCCAGGAGTCAGTGGAGTCCCAAGGACTCTTATCCTGCCAGGTAGCACTATTATGATTACTCCTATTTTGCAGGTAAAGAAACTGAGGACTGGAGCTGTCCCAAGAGCTCCGAGTTGAAATTCACTAATTCACAAATGTGGGTTGAGAGCTTGCCCTTCCTCTTCCTCCCCTTTCCTTCTCCCTAAACTACTCCTCCCCCTTCTCCTCTTGCCCTGATTTCCCTTTCTTAGGCTTCCTCTCTCCTCCTCCCCCTCTTCTTGTTTCTTCCTCCCCTCCCCCTTTCCTGCACTTCCCCTTTTGTTCCCCTCCCCTACTTCCTTCCCTTCCTCCACCCACTCCTCCTTCCCGTTCTGCTCCCTCTGTACCTGGTCCTCCCATCCCCACTTCACCTCTCCTCTGTCTTCTCTCCTCTCTCTCTGTCCCCATCCCCTTACCCTCCAGCTTTCCCTCCTTCTTTTCTCCCCCCCTTTTTGCCTCTTCTTCTCCTTATCTCACCAAGTACACTGAAAGTCCGGACTGAATAGTAAACTTGACTATCTCTTCCAGCTCTACCCACAGCTCCTGGAGATACTCTTAGGAGTCCTCTGTCCGCAATCTTGAAATCCAAAAGGCTCTGGAAACCCAACTTTTACTTAAGGTGGTGTCACAACTAGAGTGAAGGGACCGCTTCCCCTGTGCTGACCCAGGCTGTTTCCATTGATCAATTATCGCTTTGTATGCCTTTTTATCCCTTTACATAAGGGCTACCCCTCTCCCCCAGGGACGTCATGCAACACATGGCAGCTTTTGCCCTCAGTTACTTCCTAAGATACGAAAAATTTCTAATGCCAAAACACATGACCTTAAAAATCAAACAGCTGTTTTACCAGCAAAAAGAGGTTTATTCGAGAACAGCAAAGAACTGAAATTTGGGACAAGCAAGCTATTGCAAAAGCCATAGGCAAGTCCCACAAAAGAAGGGAATGTTATTTTATGGAGAAAAAAGAAGAAATTGGGAAGGGTTGTTTTGAGAGGAAGTCCAATGAAGAAAAGTGAGAGTTCAGGGAGATAACCGTTTCTGATTGGCTGGGTTACTAGGGTAGTCGATTTCTTCTAAGAGACGCAATGTACATCTTTTCCTTTTGGCGTTTGTAATTGACATCGAGTGGTACTGTGTGAGAGCGCCCCCTTATGGCCCTCTCTCTCCATTTTAGTGAGGTTTCCCTTTACTCATTTTCACACACAACTGTCCCCAGGGATTCTGGATGAACAGTTAAGGAATAATCCTATCCCCACTTGACTGAAAGAGAAACTGAGGCGTATAGAGGGAGACAGAACTCAGGCTGTAGGGCTAAATCAGGCTCTTGCTCCTCTTTAGCTGGGTGGCCTTGGGTAGGTCACCTCTCTCCTCTACCTTGCCTGCTTTCTGGGTGATAACTCCCGCCTCCCAGGGCACTGTGCATCAAATATTTATTGATGACCCACTGCACAAAGACTGAAGACAAGGGGCTTCTCATCTGGAGAAAAAAGGAGTCAGATACACAGTAGGTGTTGGGGCGCAGCCTGATGGACATGTCCCTTCCTGGGGTGACTCCAGGACCACAGCAAAGGGAGTTCTTCGAACTTTCCAGAAGGAGAGAAATGAAGCATACATTGAAATAAAATACCTAAATATTGTAGCATGGGGATTTCACGATAGGTAGAACGTGAGCAACATAAGGGAGTGAGAGATTTCTCTACCAGTCAAGTGCCCACCACAATAGGGATACGAGCTTCCTAGGGCTGCCATAACAAAGGACCACAAATCGGGTGTCTTAAAACAATGGGAATTTCTTCTCTTGAAATTCTGGAGGCCGGAAGTCCAAAATCAAGGTGTCAACAGCCGCACTCCCTCTGGAAGTTCTAGGAGAGAATCCTTCCTGCCTCTTCCAGCTTCCACAGGCTCCAGGTGAGCTTATAGCCACATCACCCCAATCTCGGCCTCTGTCTTCACATGGCCTTCTCCTTGCATGTCTGTGTCTTCTCTCTGTCTCTTATAAGGACACTGGTCACTGAATTTAGTACCTATCTAGATAATCCGGGATGATCTCATCTTGTGATCCTTAATTTAATTACATATTCAAAGACCCCTTTTCCAAATAAAGTCAAGTCACAGGTCCTGTAGGTTAGGAGGTGGTCATATCTCTTTGGGGGCCACAGCTGGATAAAGGGTTAGAGCAGGTGACTGTCCCCTGGGGACACTTGATGATTTTTGAAGACATTTTAATTATCACAACTGGGGAAGGGAAGAGTAAGTTACTAGCATCTAGTGCGTTGAGGCCAGGTGTGCTGCTAAACAATGTACAAGACAGCCCCCACACAAAGAATGAGCTGGCCCCAAATGGCAAGGGCACCGCAGTTTGAAAATGGAGTAGATGACAGCCTAAATCAAATTGGAGTTGGCTGACAGCCCAACACATCATTCACACTGGTTGATTTGGCTACATGAGTCAGCTTCTCCCAGGCTCTGTGCTTAACCTATAAAATAGGGTAAAATTGCATGGTCCTTGTAGAACTGTTCTGAGGACACGAGCCTGGCACCCCAACACCTCATCAACATTGTAGAAGAGGTCTCCACTGTTGGGATGATTTTGCTCTCAGTGACCTCTTGAATTTACAACATGCTGACTTCCCAGAGTACTGCTAAAGTGAGGAAAATCTGTCCAGGGATTTTTTCTAAATGGAGTGAAACAGGGATACCTCTGGGATGGAGCCTTTGCAATGTGCATTAAACTCTTAGTAACGAGGATTTTGCTGTTTTCTTTTTATCATTTAAAGCCAATACCAAGTTCCTTTCAGAGTCTCCCACATTTTCCTAGGCCCTGAAAAATCCTCTAGACCAGGTGTTCTGGTTAGCTACTGCTGTGTAACAAATTACCCCAAACTTAGTGGCTTCATACAACAGCAATCAGTTATTTCTCAGGATCCCATGGGTTGCCTGGACGGTCGCTTTCTCTGCTGGTCTCACCCAACTCACTCACTCTGTGACATTCTGCAGGTGGCTGGGCTGGAGGATGACATGTGTGGCAGGTGATGCTGGATGTTCTCCAGGTGGCCTCTCATCCAATAGATTAGGAGTCTGCAAATTGCAGCTCAGGCAAAACCTGGCACACCATGAGCTAAGAATGGTTTTTACATTTTTGAATGATTATATAAAGTCAAAAGACTAATATTTCATGACACATGAAGTTCAAATTTCAGCATCCAGAAATAGCATTTTATTGGAACCCAGACATATAAATTCATTTACATATTATCTAGTGCTGCTTTGCACGACAGTGGCAGAATTTAAAGTTGCAATAGAGACTCCATGGCATACAAAGCCCAAAATATTTACTACATGGCCCTTTACAGAAAAGTCTTGCCAACCCCTGGGCTACACTGGCTTCCTTACTTGGGGCAGGCCCATCTTGAGGCAATATTTCAAATAAGTGACAGGGGGAGGCCAGATAAGACTTATCCTGTAAACTCACACCCTCTGCCACATTCTGTTAGTCAAAGCAAATCACAAAGTAGCCTGGATTCAAAGAGAGGGAAACTAGTTTCCATTTCTTGATGGAAGGGTTGCAAAATACTGTATCCCTGATTTTCAACCTGTACACCACAGGATCTTAAGGTGGGCTGCCCAGACAGAATTCAAGGGGAAAAAATCAACTTTATTTTCATTAACTTCTCACTGGAATTTAGCATGTCCTCTCACATCCTGCCAAACAAAGCAGGCATTTGCCAGCCCTGTGACTTTGTCATCCGTGGAAACTGAAGATAATTTTGTATCACATCCTGGTCATGGCAGACACCTCAAAACACTACTTACACGCATCTCAACTCGGAAATTGCAGTAATTAGTAGAGATCTCGTGAATCAGGGTTACTTAATGTGTTCACAAAGAAGTGTATATTTTTACATCACATAATAAAATGTTTTCAAACTCGTATGTCAGTCTGACGGATCTCTTTTTCAATCCTGTGCATTTGCTGCTGTCCCCTGAGAAGAGGCTCATGGGCTGCTGCCCCCTGTGGGGAGCACCTGAAGAATTACGTCAGAAGCAGGTGGTGGTTTAAGCAGATTAGTGAGGTACTAAACTGGCCTCTTTAAGATTCCTAATCCTGGGACAGCAGCCACCCAGCAGGCCCAAGGCCACACAAGGTCCCTCCACCCTGTCCCCAGCCCCAGCCAGAGTGCCATGTCCTCCCTGTTCTCCGGCCACATCCTAATCCGAAACAACAGTGACCAGGATGAGCTGGACACAGAGGTGGAACTCAGCCACAGGTTGGACAACCGGCTGGTGCTGCTGTTCTTCGGCGCCGGGTCGTGCCCACAGTGCCAGGCCTTCGCACCTGTCCTCAGAGACTTCTTTGTGCAGCTCACAGATGAGTTCTATGTGCTTCGGGCAGCCCAGCTGGCCCTGGTGTACGTGTCCCAGGACCCCACGGAGGAGCAGCAGGACCTATTCCTCAGAGACATGCCCAAAAAGTGGCTCTTCCTGCCCTTTGAGGATGACCTGAGAAGGTGAGGTGGGAGGGGAGGTCAGGGAGGGCTTCCTGGAGGAGGGGCTGTTTCTGCTGAGAGTGAAGTATTAGTTTGTTGATACATCTGCTCCATCTGGAGTTGATGAGCAGCCCCTGTGTGCCAATCCGTGTATGGAGAACAGGGGGATACACAGGAGGGTTCACATGCCCGTATCCATCCAGTCTCTGGGGAGCTTACAAGGTAGTAGGGGGACAAGAGTGAAACAAAGACTCAAATATATAATAGCAAAGTACAGCAGTGTTTCAGAGGACAAAGGGAGGGTGCCATAGGAGACCTTGCTGAGATTGGGGGTCGGGGTGCTCACCGAAGAAGTAGCTTTAAAGAGAGACCCCTAAGGACAGGGAGAATGGGAGAGTAAAGCATGAGGAAAGGGGAGGGTATTCAGGCAGAGGGCACAGCATAAAGGCTTGGAGGTTGTCAGAGAAAGAATTCAGGGAATTCTTTCACAGCCAATTCAGGGAACTGCAAGTAATTTCAGGTGTGAGAAGTCTGCAGGCACCATGTGTAGCAGTGCCCCAAATGCCACCTTAAGGAGTGTGGATGCGATCCTTAAGAGTAGCTGGGAGCCATGGAGGGTGCTGGAGCAGAGAGAGGTGGTTGAATTCAAACTTTACAATGAGCAGCAGTGTTTTAATTTGTGGCCATTTTAGAACTTTCCCCTTTTCTGCAGTAAGACTTTCGTTCTTTTTAAACTCTAACGTTTGATTATGAAAATTTTCAAAGATACCAAAACGTTGGAAGAAGTACACAAGAAAACCCACAGCCATTGTTAACATTTTGCCATATTTGCTGTCAGATTTAACTGGATGTCCTGTATTTCTATTTGCTAAGTCAGGCAACCTACTCCTGTGGTATTTTGCAAGTACCATGTGTTCTTTGTGTGGAGGCCTGGAAAAGGGCCACCCAAGAACCCAGTGGGCGGAAATTAAGAACTTTGGGCGATGGGCCCAGTCTAGCAGCTCCTTTTACTGCATGATGACTGTGTGTGCTTCTGGCCTTAGATAGGGAGTTTGGTTCGGGGTTTCCTGGGGCTGTGGATGGTTTCTCACTGGATTTCCCCTCATACTGAGAACAAAATCCAAACTCTCAACCATGACCCTGGAGGGCCCACGTGATCTAGGCTGCATTCCAATCTCCCTCCCACCTCAGGGCCTTTGCACGGGCTGTGCCCTCTGCCTGGGACATTACCTCCCCCAATCCTCCCCCTCCTCCTTCTGCAGCTCTTAGCTCAAAGGTCACCTCCTTGGAGAGGCCCTCCCTGTCCACAAGTCCCTCACCCAGATGAATATTTCTTTATGGCATTTAACAGTATTCATTCATCCCATATACATTTCGTGAGTACCTACTCTGTACCTACCCTGCATTGTTTCAGGCACAGGGGACACCAGTGAATGGAGACAGAAATCCATGCCCTAGAGAAGCTACATTCCACTGTGGAAGAAAAATAATAAACAGGAGAAATAAATTATGCAATGTGGTGGATGCTAAGAGGCGCTTGCACAGCAGAGGGAAAAGGAGGTGTTTGGATTTGAGGCTGGGTCTTAACCGGCATAGGTCTAGGGAGACGCTCCAGACAGAGGGCACGGCCAATGCAGAGGCCCTGAGGTGGGAGCAAATCTAGGGTGTTGGAGGCACAGCGCAGAGACAAGTGTGGCCCAGCATGTCCTTGTCCCCAGCGCCCGGCCCAGGCAGTGCACACAGAAGGCACTCAGTAAGTACTAGAAGGGATATGGGGCTCCCCGGCTTGGAATCACTGACCCACCTTCTCGCAGGGACCTCAGACGCCGGTTCTCCGTGCAGCGCCTGCCGGCGGTGGTGGTACTCAAGCCGGGCGGCGACGTACTCACTCGCGACGCGACCGATGAGATACAGCGCCTGGGCCCCACCTGCTTCGCCAACTGGCTGGAGGCGGCCGAGGTGCTAGACCGCAGCTTCCTGCAGCCGGAGGACCTGGACGACCCCGCACCGCGCAGCCTCACTGAGCCGCTGCGCCGCCGCAAGTACCGCGTGGACCCGGCGGCGCCAGGGACACGCGGCTCGCGGGGAGGGGGCGGTCCCGGGGCAGAAAGCCGGGTGGGGAGGCTGTTCTGACCCCGAGGGTGGGGATTCTGGGACGACACACCCGAGGAGGAGGAGGGTGAGGGGGGCCGTTTTGACTTCTGGTTTTCCCCTCATACTGAGAACAAAATCAAACTCTGACGGTGACATTGGAGGGCCGGCGTGATCAGACGGAAGAGGACCCACGGACCGGGGGCGGATGGATGATGTGCCCTCCCCACCTCGCTGGTGGGCGGGTCCGGGACTGCTTTGAGTCCCCGCAAGGTGGAAAGCTGGCGGGAGAAGGGAAGTCTGTGTTGAACTCCAACTGGGTTGGAGGGAAGGGAGCCGGGCCAGGGAAGGGGACCACTCTGCGTTTCGGCCAGGAGGGTGGGGCCCCAGCACTGGGCCAGAGCAGGGGGCGGGGACTGTTCTGAGTTCCCCGGAAGCAGGGTAAGGCGGAGGGGCAGCAAATAGGGAGAATCTTCTTGAGGTCCACGCCCCAGGAGGCGATGGGGCTGTGATGAGATCCCGGGGAAAAGCAGGGCGGGAGCTGGGGTAGCGTGGGACCCTACGGCGGTGCGGGTGGCGGAGGTCTCCCTGTGAGACAACCCCCCCAGCAGGAAAGGGGCCCAGGGCTTGTTCCAGTCCTCCAGCGGCGCGTAGCCTTCCGGCAGGAGGCCCCAGAACTATTTTTAAGACCTGGGAAAGATGGAATGGTTAATGGTTCCAAAATGGGAAAATGCAAATAAAATCGAATAATCTGTCTGAGAACTCTCAGCCCATCCGTACGTTAAATGAGTTGCCCACATATTTCAGATGCAAAATTATAACAATCCTTTAACAACAGATTTATAGTTTATATGGGATGCATTTCAATATTTGGTGCCATGCCATGTATGCTGGGGTCCGCGGCGGCGAGGAGCAGGCATCTCTGTCTCTGGTGAACCCGGGATATTCCCGGAGAAGACAGAAGAATTGAGAAATCAAAACCTCCAGTCCGGAACCACTGCCCAGATGTGTGACAGTTCTCTCCTACCAGTCACCTCCCCTCTCTAAGCCTCCTTTCTTTCTTCTGGAAAATGACTGTAAGGCCAGGTCCTACCTAGTAGGTCAGCCAGGAAGCCAGAGCTGTAGTTCTCTCCTAGCCATGAACCTCTTCGCTTTGCCTCTCGGGTTGCCTGGCCGCCGTACCTTGTAGGGGCGGAGCCAAATATGTAAATATGTAAGCCCCTCCCCCTGCGCTCAATCTCCAGGAAAGATGAGGCTGTGCTCCTGGGTTCTGGGAAGCCTGGGGACTGGACAAGTGCCTCATTTCCTGCTTACCCCTGACCCCCAATCTCCAGGTGACGACATTGAGGGTCATGTCAGTGATGCCATCTGTTTCAGGTTCCAGCCATGGTGTTCCTTTTGTGGACTTCAGTAGGCCCACCTGTGCATTGGACCTTGTGTGATAATGGCTCTTAAATTCAGTGTACCTAATACTAGGTCACAGGCTCACCGATAGCTTTTAGAATAAAGTCTTAAAACATCCTTTCTGAGCAAACCACAGGACATGCTACCCATCAATATCTTTACTATTGTTCTCGCCAGCACACAGTGGCCAGCCCTCTGCACCTGGGTAGTGAGGCAGGAAGTCCACTCCCTATCTAGTCAGACTGTGCGATGTGGGCAAGTGGTTGGCCCTCTTAGGGTCTCATTCTCCCCAGTAAACAGGAGTCATAACCCCCATCCCCACCCCTATCTGTGCAGGCTATAGTAAGGAAGGGACAATTTGGCACCTGGCCAAGGCAGATGAAATCACCCTCAGAGTGTTGCCCACAGAGTGCTACCCACTTGCAGGGTTAACTTTTCAACTTGAAGCCACACACCCCCAAACTAGAAAGTCACCCACACCCCAAAGGAAGGGCCAGGTCTTAGTATATGTGACCCCCCCCACCCAAGTCCCCAGCAAATAATGATGAAATCTAACACAGCGCTATAATGACCTTTGTCTGTTGTATGGACTTGTCCCTTTACTTGTCCAGTTTAGCATGTGTTTCCACCTCCCTACCAGGCCATGAGCCCCATCCAGAAGGGCAAGCTGGGCCTGCCTTAGTCACCACTGGATCCCCAAAGCCTGGAAACAGACACCGGGAGGGCTCCCGGTCAATGCATTTCAAATGAATAAAGGCAACTGTCTTACATCTGTGTAGCTGCAACACACGGAACAGAGCAGGGGATTTGTTCCAAATGAGACGCTGAGCCCCAGCTACCCCAATTTGGGACTTTTCCTACCTGTACAATATGGAAAATTCCTTCTAACTTTGGTGCTGAAGAAAAAGGCTGGGTGTGTTGTGTCAAAGCATGTTGAATAAATGAAGGAAGGAAGGAATGAATGATTTTCATTACAGACGAGGAAGCCCAGAGAGATTAAAGGACTTGCACAAAGCTACACAGCAAAGGAGGAGGCTACCTGGAGCTGGAGGTTCACCCCCCCACTGTCTCCCCAGAGTCATTTTATTTATAAAGCACTGGCTGAGGGTTCAGCATTTTCAAACTCTTTCCAGAAGACCCAAAACACTTGTAACCTATAAAAAACGACGCCCAAATCAGAAAAGAGACCTGGAAATTCAAAACTAGTGTGTTTGTGAAGTTGTTTAGAGCAGTGGATAGGAGCCAAATACCACCCTGCCTGTGCTAAGCTGTGTGACTTAGTGAGTCAGCCTACCTTTCTGTGCCTCAGCTTTCTCATCTGTAAAGCCCAGGTGATCACTATGCTATCTTTCAGGCCTGAGTGCATTAAGACAGGGCCCTGATTGTAGGAAGCCATGTATGTTGACTCATTCACTCTTTTTCTGGATCTATCACGAATGTGCTACCCGTGAAACCATTTTCAGGTTTGATATTTAACACTTTGCAAGAATTCCAGAGCAGGAGTACCAGACAATTTATTCATTCATTCACGGATGCAGCAGGCATTTATTGAGGGTCTACTGTGTGCTGGGTGAAGTCCTGGACACTAAGGGGACATGTTGGTGGGCCCTTAGACATCCTGTTGTCTTGGAACAGCCCCCAGCAGGGGGCCTCTGACAGCGGGGACATTGCACATGCTTCAGTGAGGGAAATGCAAAGTGCTTCCAGTAAACAAGACAAACAACTGGATTCAAAAATAAGCAAAGGATGTGAACAGACATCTCTCCAAAGAAGATACACAAATGGCCAACAAGTCCATGCAGAGATGCGCACCATCAGAAGCCATTAGGGGAATGCAAATCAAAACTGCAGTGAGATACCACCTCACATCCAGTAGGATGGCTATAATAAAAATACAAAATAACAAGTCTTGGTGGGGAAATGAAGAAATTGGAACCCTCCTGCACTGCTGGTGGGAATGTAAAATAGTGCAGCCACTGTGGAAAACAGTCTGGCGGTTTTTCAGTAAGTTAAATATAGAAAGACTATATGACCCAGCAATTCCCCTCTGGTATATACCCAAAATAAATGAAAACAGGGACTCAAAAAAAAAAAATCATAGTTCACACATGTTCATAGCAACACTAGTCACAATCACCAAAGGGTGAAAACAACCCAATGTCCATCAAAGGATGAATGGGTAAACACAATGTGGTCCATCCGCACAATAGAATATTACACAGCCATAAAAAAGGAATGAAGCACTGACACACGCTACAACTTGGATAAACCTGGAAAACTCTATGCTGAGTGAAGGAAGCCAGACAAAAGGCCACATTGTGTATGTTTCCATTTATATGAAATGTCCGGCACAGGCAAATGCATTGAGACAGAAAATAGATTAGTGTGGGGTGCGGTGGGGTGGGGTGGAGTGGGGTGGGGTGGGGTGGGGGAAACTTGGGGAGAAGAATGGGGAGTGATTACTAATGGGGATGAGATCACCTTTTGGGGTAATGAAGATATTCTGGAAATAAATAGAGGTGCTGGTTGCACAGCATTGTGAATGCACTAAATGCCACTGATGTGCTCACTTTAAAATGGTGAATTTTACTCCATGTAAATTTGATCTCTATTTTGTGCCGCGGAGGAGGCAACATTTCTGCAAAGCCTTAAAGGTGAACAGATGGAAATCAAAAATGATGGCAAGGTCCGCAGGTAAAGACCGAATATCAAAGTGAATTAAAGTTGTGTTCAAGTTTTTTAAAAACAACAATAAAACAGGTGCTTAGGGTATCGGTGTGTGTCCGGGGGTACTTTTATGAGCTTAGGGACCTGTCGGGCTCCGAGGATGGGACCACCGCTCCCTTTATCCTGGTGGGGCCGCCCCACCCCTTCTTGGCCCCGCCCCGCCAGCACCTGGAGACCGGGAGGGGGCGCCCGCAGGGTCCCGGGAGCGAGAAGAAGAGACTTTGTCCTGAGTTTTCACGGAGCTTCCTCGTCCCCACTGCGACCAGCATCCCGAGGTTCCCGCAGCCTTCCAACTTTCAGAAACCCCTGCGACTCCGCCTCCCTCGGGACCCCCCAACTCCCCTGACCCCCGAAAATCTCTGACTGCTCGACGGTTCCCAAGGCTGCAGGACCCCCGCCATGGCCCGCTCTTACGGCAGCCGGGTGCTGGCCGCGATGATCCTGCTGGGCGTCCCGGCGGCGGTATTGGCGGCTCTGGGCGCGCAGCTGCTGTTTCAGCTGCAGGCGGGCCGCGCGGAGCTGCGGGGGCCGCGCACCGACGGGCTAGGTGCGGAGCTGGGCGCGGGCCCCGGGCTGCCCGAGGACGCGGCCGGGGCGCTGCTGCCGCTGGCCGCAGCACTGGCCGCTCTCGCCCTGGTGCTGGGCCTCACCTGCCTGCTGCTCGCCGCGCTCTGCGGCCACCTGGGCGCCGAACTGGCCAGGGGGCCTGGCCCCGGCAGGTAGGAGGACTGGACCCTCCGCCCGGCTGGGTACTGGCCAAGCCTGGGCGAACCGCTGCCCCGATCTGGGGCTCAGGTTGGGGGAGAGGTTTTTTCCCTTCTTCCCTCCATTCATCCCTCCCTCCCCCCACCCCTTTTTCATCTCTTCCTGTTTCCATCCATCCATCTTTCCTTCCTTTCCTCCCCTCTTTGATTTTCCATCCCTGCCTCTCTTCCTCCATTCTATATTAGTTTAAAATTTACAGAAGGTACAACCATTGCTGCGACCCATTTTACAGATGTGGCAACTGAGACTCAGAGAGGGCCCCGGCCAGCTAGCTCTAGTGTTGAAAGCCCCTGTCATTTATGGAACATTAAGCTCTAAGTGCAGGGAGACCAGGGAGGAGGCCACTTCCCTTGTACTGGTAGGAGGTGAGTGATGATGGAAGAGCCTGTATTTCCTGGTCTCTTGGGACTGGAGAAGGGAAAGTGCCCACCACGGAAGTATGGTGCACGGTGCCAGGCCCAACATAGGTCCGCAGTCAGGGGCATCTCTTGGGAATCTGTTTCTGTCATCATTGGTGGCAAGTTAACCAGTTTCCTCATCTCCCAAATAAGCTTATGGCCTGTAAAATAATGGAAGTCAGGTGTCTAGCAAGTGTCCGTACATAATAGCTACTTCGTGAGTGTTGGATGTTTGCATGGACTGATGTATACAGATGGGTTATGGGGAAGGGGAATGGATGGTCGTTGGATGGATGGACAGATGGATGTTTGGTTAGTTTGATGGATAGTAAATAGGAGGTGGAGGATGGATACATGGATGGGTGGGTAATGGATGGATGGATTAATGAGTGGATGGATTCATAAAGCATGGTTAAATGGATAGGTGGCTGTATGATTGAATAATTGATGGGGATGAATAGATGGATGGTAAATGGTGGTAGACATTTACCTGGAAAGATGGATAGGTGGGTGGGTGGATGGATGGAGAGGTGGATGGATGGATGGATGGATGGATAGATGGTTGGGTTCTCACATAGATCTCATTTTCCCCAAAACTGGGTCATTCCCTCCCTCTCTTCCCTGGCCTTCCCCCACCAGCTCCACCTCTTGAGTCCTTTTCCTTCCTGCCCCCTCCCTCCCAGGTCTGACTGGTTTCTGTACGACTGCCGCCTCCTCAGACATGTGGCCCTCGGCCTCTTCTGCTGCGGGGTCTCCGTCTACTTAGCAGGTGTGTGCTCGGGGATAGGATGTGGGGTATAGGGCCCTGGGTTGGGGTGACCAAGGGTAATGGCCCCATAAATGGGGTCAGCTCTGGAGCCATCCTGCCTGTATTCAACTCTTGTGACACTTTCTCACTTTGAGGCCTTGGGAAAATTATCTCTGTGCCTCAGTTTCCTCATTGGTATAATGGGATGATAACTGTTCATTGCCTCATAGAATTGCTGAGAGGATTCTAAGTTAATCCCTGTGATATCTGGCCCCCCTGGGGGAATTTCAGAAATGGTACTTGTCCTCAGAACACTTCTGATTCATCAGTTTTCTACTGAAACTTTTGGTTTGAACAAAAGTTTCTATGTCCTTGGTGGTTTCTGGAGATAGTGTTTCAGAGGTTAGCCTTCGCAAAAACTATTTTAGTTATAAACATCAGACCTTTCAACTCAAGAATGGCTTAAGGAGGGGAAAATGTGATTTATACAGTAGAAGTACAATTTTAAATCCCAAAACATGAAGCACAGTAAAAATAATTAATTAGCTGGGTGCCAGAGGACCCATCCCCCGTCTTTCCTTTCCTGACTTGTAATCACTTTTCTTAAATCAACTTTCATCCACACCTGTGGGTAAAGGCATCAAAATCATCAGATTTCTTTAAAGAGACTCTTGACGTCTTATGTTTTGTTGTAATCTTGAAAAATTTGTTGATGGTCTGCATACTTCATGCTGAGCCCCACACTAATTCCTGGCAGCCCAATAAACAATCTGTTTTACTGGAAGGAAAATTATTCAACTGAATGAAAAATAGGGATTTGCTATCACTCTTTTTTATGAGTCCCACAGTAGAGAAGTAGAAGTTTAGAAGATATATTTAAAATACGTACTTATGAGATGTGAGCCTACAGCTCATTGTGGGAACTTGTATATGAAGTGCAGGGCACTCTGCATAACGTTTTTTGTTGAACTTAATAAAATACTCCAGCTGTGGGGGTTTTTTTAAAAAAAGAGAGTGGATGGGGTGACTTGTGTATCAGAAAAGATCAGGAGTTGTTGGCTTCAGGTGTGGCTGGATCCAGGTGCTCAAATGAGGTCATCAGAAATGCCTCTTGCTTCACCTCTTCACCTGCAGTCCCCTGAGGAGGACGACTGAGGAGCGCTTTTCACACAATGCCTACAACCTCCAGCCTTTTCATGAGCTGACAAAACTCTTGGCAACTTGGAGAATAAAATATCCTCATTCTAAAATATGAGAAAAGGGCAAAGAAAGTAACTATTTCAGCCTCATTAAGTGTTAAATTAAGAATTCGTGCAGCTCTCATTTAGATTCTTTTTGAGGTTAGGTGACCTCACTAGGCAAGAATTCCCCAGCATGTCCAGCCAATCCTCCATTCGTTGCTAACCAGAGCCAAAAAAATAATTATAAAGACCTTTTCAAAAATGTTTAGAGCAAAAAAAGTCCTTGGCCTCACTTTAATATGTCAGACATGATACAGTGTGGCATTTTCAAAAGCAAGAGTGCAGAGCCAGAGAAAGCATAAAAACAGCCCACAAAGAGCCAAGAAGTCAGCTCTGGACTTCTCAGCTACCAGTTCCCCAGGGAATCTGATTGGCTGAGCTTGGGTCATGTGATAGCCCTGCAGCAATCACTACAACCAGGGGAAGCAATGCTAATTGGCCAAGCCTAGTACCATACACATCACTGATGCCACAGGGGTGGGTCAGAGCTCCTAGATCAGTAGCCAGGGTTGGGGTGGCAGTTCTCAATGGGGGCTGATTCTGTGCCCCAGGAGACATTTAGCAATATCTGGAGACATTTTTGGTTGTAATAACAGCAGGGGGAAGGTGCTACTGGTATCTAGTAAGTAGACACTGCTAAATGTCCTACAATGCATAGGACAGTCCCCACAGTAAAGACTGGTGCCAACTGGATGCTGGACAGGGTGACAGAGAATAAGAACAGGTTCTCAAGGCCCAGTCACCAACCATCTTGTTCGGATGAGCAAAATGAGGCCAGAGTGGAGCTGTGATTCACTCCAGGCCAATCACAGGGATTCAGAAAGCCTGAGATCTGGGTTGTTTTCCCTGTGGTAAAGTACACATCACAACATAACAGAAAACGTACCTGTTTATGGTAAAATTGACATCATGATGTCGTTGTGGGGTATGAAGGATTGGATTAGTTAATCCGCGTGCCTACCATGTCATATGGTTTTGAATAACTGCCCCGTTTGGGGACCTCTCCCAGGGCTTGGGGTGCAAATATTTGCTGACTGAATAAATGAGAAACATTTCCTTCCTCAGCACTGTCCATCTACGCTCTGCTGCTCTTCGAGATCGAGGCAGGAGCAGCAGCTGCCTCCATCCTTGGCTTGGGTGCCCTGGCCCTGGTGGCTGTGCTGACCCACACTCTGCTCCGGGCCGCCCGGGCCACCCGCCGTGGCCTCCATGAGCTGTCCCCGCCGCATTTTGAAGATGACCCCGTCCGCCCCGCGCAAGTCTCCAAGGCCAGCCCTGAGGCTCAGCCCCAACAGGGTACCCACCACCGAACTCCCTACTCATTTTGCCCAGAACCTGGGGACCCCCTCAGACCCACAGTCACTGCCACCGCACCTGCAGCCGTGGGGGGAGGCTGGGAGAGCAGCCTGCCTGCATCCCGAATGCACCGGTCGCTATCAGCCGGTGGGGGGCACTGGGAAGGGGTCAGCCACGAGATGCGCAGCATGCTGAGCCCCAAGCCAGGGGGTTCCGGAAAGGACTCCACGCTGGTCTGAGCCCAGGGATCAGGGACAGAGAGCAGGTGTCACACAGCAGGAATAGGACTCTGTAGAGCTAGATCCAGGGTCAGCTACAGTAGCAGTACAACTTGATTTCTCTCTGAGTTCACAGCATCCTTGGCTTTTGGCCTCAAGTTTGTCACATGGCACAAGATGGCTGCCAGAGCTCCAGCCTTCACCTCCTCACTTGGAGGGAAAGGCAGAGGTCAGGGCTGGCTCAGCATCTCTTGGACTTCTTCCTGGGAGGCCTTGAAACCCTTCTCACTGACCAGAACAGAGACATATGGCCACACCTTGCTGCAGGGGGAGGCTGGGAAATGTAGCTGTGCAGAGGAATGAGGTCCTGTGATAGGCAGGAGGGGGTGGTGGGGCTTAGGTGGTAGTTCTCTAAATGTCTCCATCCATTTTACAGATGAGGAAACCGAGGCCCAGAGAGGGGCAGTGACTCACCAGGGGTCCCCCGGCCAGTACTGAGCGTCAGAGCCAGGATTTGAACCTGGGTCCTGTAACTCCCATGCTGCTGACAGTGCAAGTCCCTGCGACTCCTTCCAGGCTGTGAGCGTTTGAAACTTGTGTGTGCAGAGCTTAGAGCATCCCAGGGCCACAGCACCCCTGGAGGGCTGCACCAAGACTCCTGGCTGTGGGTCCATGGCTGAGGGCTTCACCACTCTTATGTCTCAGTTTCCTTGTCTATAAAATGGGGATGGAAGCGGTCTCTCTGCCTAGGGCTCCTGTGAGACTCTGTGTAAGCCATTCCAGGAACCTGTTCACAGTATGTTCTCAGTTCGTGTCAGGCTGTGCTGCTGTCAGTCAGTACCTGATGGCAGGAAAAGGAGGGGTTGACGGCCAGTTTCTGGGGCTCACGGAACTGACAAGGCTTGGAGTGGATAGCTTGGTGCCCCAGGGGGCTCCACTCTTATGTCTCAGAGGCCCTGGCCCCCCTCCCTTTCTGCAGAACTCACAAATAAACTTCAACCCTCACTATTTCTGTGTCACTTGAGCCACATCTGAACTTGCTGCATGGCCAAGCCCAAGCTTGGGGTGAAGGGTGGGGTAACAGGAATGGGAGGCAGGGGATATGCCCCTTGTAGACCCCAATCTGGCACCCATCTCCCACAAATCATGCATGTAAATTTCCCTGGGAGTGGGGATGGCCTGACCCCCCCACACCTCTACCCCAAATGGACAGATGTCCCTGGAAATCTTCCAGCCTGTCCCTTCCTGGGCCACATGGGGACTCCAGGGTCCAAGGAGCAAAGTAGTCTCAGCCACACAGTGGCTTGAAGACCCCCGAGACCCCAATGGGCAGAGAAATGACAGCAACCAGCAGGGTAGCTGGTTCCCAAGTTTGACCCCAGGTAGAGACCCAGCTGGATGCCTCACCAGCCTTAGCCATCTCCTTCCTCCCTGGCCCCCTGGGAAGCTACACAGACTTTCTCCTTGCCAGTGGAGTGGGGTCAAGAGATAATGTACGATAATGTACATGAGCGTCCCACGGGGTGCCTGACGTGGGTGCCCAGTAAGCATGGGCTCTTGGCAAGCAACATGAATATCAACGAAGATAAAAAAAGAATACATACATGTCACGTCTTTATCAAATGCTGGTGTTGCAGGCACAGACCAGGTGCTTTCCTGGCCTCAGTTAATCTTCAAGACAGCCCCACTCACAGATGGAGAAACTGAGGCCCAAGAAGTGAGGCCACACGGCAGTGATGGCTGAAACCCCATCCCATAGGGATCCAGGATAGAGCAGGTGCCTGAGGAATACTGGAGACTCCAGTTTCTAACAACTCCCTGGAATCGGGCAGGTCCTGGGGTCTCAGGGTGGGGGAGAGAGTAGAGCAAGGAGGAAACACCGCTGGCTGGACACCGTTGCAGAGGGCCTCACCTCCTGGACTCGAAAGGGGAGCTAGAAACTGGACCCCGTGGCCTCATCCAGGAACAGGACTAGGGTGGGGGTATAAAATTTAAGGAGGTCTGAAAGTATCGAAGTCAGGTGTTCAAACAAATCCTTCTACATGCATGTTCATAGAAGCACTAGTCACAATCCCCAAAAGGTAGAAACAGCCCAAATGTCAATCAGCTGACAAATGGATGAATAAAAGGGTCCATCTACATAATGGAAGGCTATTCAGCCATAAAAAGGACCGAAGCACTGACACACGCTACAACCTTGATGAACCTTGAAACCATCACACCGAGTGAAAGAAGTCAGATACAAAAGGTCACATAGTGTATGATTCCATTTATATGAAATGTCCAGAACAGGCAAATCCAGACAAAGCAGATTGGTGGTTGCCAAGGGATGGGGGAGGGGGTAAGGGAGTGACTGCTAATGAGGACAGGGTCTCCTTTGGGGGTGACGGAAAAGTTCTGTAAATACAGAGAGGTTGAGTCACTGCTCAGGGTCACCAGCTAGTGAGCAGTGGAGCTGGGACAGCGTCTCTCCAGAAATGTCCCTCTTGGTATCCAGGTCTCTGTGATGCCTGGCTCTCAGCACCCAGGAGCAAAAGGAGGGAAAGGTAAGACTTTGGCTCCCTCCTCTGTAGCCCAAGATGATGTCAGCTCAGCCTGGGGCTGTTAAGATTGATGTGGCCCTGCCCCTTTGGGAGGTGGTGAGGGTCCAGGCCCTCACAACAGGGCTCAGAGCTTTGGAATTTTGTAGGGTCATATAGTGACAATCCAATCAGACCTAAAGCCAGCACAGGTCCTGCAGGGGCCCCATCACACAGACACCCTGGAAAGTGATCCAGGGCTGGTTCGGGGGAGGCTGAGAAGGAAACCAAGGAGAACAAACGGGCTTTGCTTCCACAAGGCATCAGATTCCTAGGCCGGCGCCAGAGCAGCCTGGGCTGGACCTGGCAGGAGCTGGCTGTGCCCAGAGGGGGAGATGTGGGAGATATCTTAGCACCCAAGGCCTAGTTTTCCCAAACTGAGTGTGTGGGGGAGGGGGTACCTTTTGCATGGTCTCCCCTCACCCACCTCTCCAGGACAGCTGTCTTCCCACTCAGACCCCAGAGCAGGGATTTACCTCCCCCACCACCCCATGGATCACAGAGCAGGGACCCCTTTTCCCTCAGACCCCTGTGCAAGGCAGCCCTCCCCCTCAGGTCCCAGGGGAAGTATTGATAGACACAAGGACCCAGGAGGGTGAGCTGGCCCTTCCAAGTCCCATGGGAACCATTCTGGCCAATGAGTTGTAAGTGGAACTTGATCGAGGTACTTCCAGGCTACGGCATTTAATTTACAGTGTGAGACCTTTCTGTCCCCACTGTCAGAGATTTCTGCACAACTACAACCAACAGTCTGCTGCTCCCCTGCTGTGGGCACATGGTATGAACAAAAACTAAGCCTTAGCCTTTCTGAGTCACAGGGATCTGGGGACGTTCCCAACGGTGGCACAACCTGGGCTACCCGATGCTGCAGAGATGTGGGAGAGCAGAAGCAGGGGGGGGGCAGTTGGCTCAGTGGTTAGAGCGCAATGCTCATAACACCAAGGTAGCCGGTTCAATTCCCACATGGCAAATGAGCTGCGCCCCCCACAACTAGATTTAAAAAACTACTTGACATAGAGCTGATGGGTCCTGGAAAAACATTGTTCCCCAATTAAAAAATTAAATATAAAGGGGGTATGGGGAGAAGCACACACGTGGCAGAAAGATAGCGTGAGCCTGGGGCACTTAATTTCACAAATAGTCGAGCTTCATTATTCACAGATTCCTTATTTGTGAATTGTCCTACCAGCAAAAATTTATTTGTAAACCACCCCCAAAAAATCAATACTTCTGATGCTTTTGTAGTCATTGGAGGACATGCACAGAGCAGGAAATTTTTGAGTCACAGGAAGTGCACGTTCCCAGCGGAGGGGGAAAGGTGATACTCTGCCGCTTGTTCCAGTTCCAAGACTGTAAACAAGTCCTTCTTGCCATCTATTTAGTGGCACAATTTTATGCTTTTCCTTGATATTTCTGTTTGCAAAAGGCCCCCAAGCGTAGTGCAGAAGTGCTGTGTGGTATCTCTAAGCTCAAGAAGGCTGTGATGTGCCTTTCGGAGAAAGTACATGTTCGATGGGCTTTCTTCAGGCCTGAGTTAGTCGGCAGCGAGTTGAATATTAGCAAATCAGCAGCATATGTAATAAACAAGGTGTCTTGAAACACACACAAAACAAGGTTATCTAGTGATCGCTTCACAAAAATCTGACCAGAGACTTACAGGAAACTACCTGCATTCCTGAAGAGTCCAGTCAGTATTCCTAAGTCAATTTTCGCAGTGACTTCATAAAACTTAATTACTGCGAATAAGAGCTCCCCATTTGTATCCACAGCACAGTGGAGGAAAAGGGGTGCAGAGGAGGAGGAAAAGCTTGCTGATTAGGACTGGGCTCTGGGTTCTACTCCCAGCTGTGACCTTAGCCGCTCCCTGCCTCAGTTTTCCTATCTGTAAAATGGTGACAAAGTAGGAGATCCCCACTGGGCTGTGGGAGGATTAAGTGAGATACTGTGCGTCAGGTGTTGGGGACATGGTCCCATGATCAATGGTAGCTGTTATTATTATTACTGTTACGCTCAAGGATAGAAGAGCGGGAAGGATCTTCTCTATGACCAAGAGTCCTGGCTCAGGCCCTGGCTGAGCCTCAGTTCCCCATTCTGTGGAATGGGGGTGGTAACAATGCCACCTCCCCTCCAGGATTTCACCTGCTTGCTGGGTGCACAGCCAACGTGGCTGGTGCTCCGCGTGTGAGGTGAAGACCAGGAGCCACAGAGGACCCAGGGCCAGGATAAGGACTCCGGACAGCGTGCGTATTTATTGCCAGGAGGATGCCATGTGGCCTCCAGGCACCGGAGTTTTGACACAAATGACTTGAAGGCACTGGTTTCCGTCCAACCCCCACCCCTGCCCTGCAGGGCCCAGGGCAGGAGACCTCATCACCAAGCAGCCAGGTCCACCCCCTCCTTCAGGGTGGCAGCTCTGCATGGCTGAGGGTCCAGAACACCCTGTGTCGCCAAGGTCCCCAACATGAGGTGAGGCAGGCAGCTGCCAGTCCAGGGAGTGTCGGGCAGGGGGCTCTTCCCTGGGGCAGGCAAGGGGTTATGACACGCTGGGGGGCAGGCGCGCAGCTGCTGTTTTCTCCACCACGAAGCCGTAGTTGTACTGGGGGGAGAGAGCTCAGAATGAGGGAGGGACCACGGGGTGTCCAAGGAATGGGGGGACATTTAGGGACTGAGCGATCTGCAGCCCTGAGAGGTGGGAGGCCCCAGCGTTCCCTTCCCACCCCGTACCCACCTCCTCCTCAATGTCCGCGAGAGACTTGATGGTCAGATCAGCAAACGCAGAGAAAGCCTGGTGGGCAGGGTCAGGTCAGTTGGGGGCCCAGATCCCCACTTGGAACCCCCATTTCCTTACCTTCCGCCCCCTCAATATTTGCCTGAACACCCTCTCCCTCTTCCTGCCACAGCCTCTAGCCACCAGCATCCAACTGCCCCTCCTGACTCCCCCATTCAGACTAAGACCCTCTAGCCCTAACTCCTTGGCTTCCAGCCTCCCCCGACCCAGGAATGTGGGCGTGTGCTGGGGGCGGGGTGCACGGAGGACACCCACTGCATTCCAGTGCTAGAAAGGCGATGAGAAAGGGCAGACCCAGGCTCCCCAGTGTCTAGACTCACCAGGGGGCCGCAGCTCTTGCCTTCGAATCGGGGGTGCAGCGTGAAGGGAACCCCATCCATGGCTGAGGAAAGCATGGAGAGTGGAGTAAGGAGCTGAGGGGAATGAGGTTAGGGGCCTCACTGCTGTCCACGTAACCCCAGAAGCCTACCACGTAGGGTCCCTTCCCCTGCCCCGTCTTTACAGAATGCGCATGGAGCCAGTCTTGGTTCTAACCTGGGCCCTGCCCCTTCCAGGCTATATAACCTTCAAGCAGTCTTGCCCCACCCCCGTGCCTCAGTTTCCCACTCTGCACTCACCTGAGATGCCATAGAGGTTGGAGGCCTCGTATATGGAATCATTCCTCCGCAGGGTGGAGGCCCGTGAGCCCAGTCTGGACAGCGTCCGCTCTGGAAAGCCGCTCTTGCTGGTGGAGACCAGACAGCCCAGGTTAGGCCTGATCCCCCTTTGTTGCCCCCATCCCCGAGCCCAGGACTCACCTGGGCTGGCCAGGTGGGTCCAAGGAGAGGCCCTGCATATCCCGGCTGAGAGTTCGGGGCTTGGGCACTGGCCGAGGGGCCTTTGCCTTCTTGCACCAGATGGCAAAGCCACCCATGTCCCTAGAGGGGGAGGGAAAACAAAAAGGGGTTCTGGCGCAAGGTGCAGCCAGGGCTGAGAACAGGTGCCAGGAGAAGGAAAGAGGAATCCGGGCCTCTCCTGCCTGGGTGACTCCTGCCTTTTGGGGAGTTTTCCTTTCAGCATCTCAGCCCACATCCTAAGCCACTGCTGGGTCCTATCACCACACTGTGCACTTCAAACACCCGAACTTATTTATTCCTTATGACGACCCTCCGAGACTGGTGTAACTGTCCCCGTTTTAACATGTGGAAACTGAGGCCCAGAGAGGTGCCAGAAGAGATAGGAGACCTCAGGGGAGTCCCTAAGGGTCAGAAGCGTACATATGGGAGTTGGAGGGCAAGGAACGAGGCTAGAGGCTAGGGGGCAGTCCTACCCTATTCGCAGGTATCCAGGCACAGTCTTGGTCTTCCCACTCAGCCGGATGTCAAACACAGCTGTGTCCGCGGCCCCCAGGGGCACCAACTTCACACACATGCGTTTCTTCTTGGACACAGATGCCTCTGGGAGTGGGGGGCAGGGGAGTGAGAAGAGGGAAAAGCAGGGAAGGGACCCAAAGATGGCTCCAAGATGACACTAGCCAGGGCACTGTTTAAGGCAGTCACCTGGATGGTGTTAGGGCAGTGATGAAATCATAAATGGTATAGACATTCCATTCCCGGAGCCATTGGGGCTGGCTCCTCTTTGGTGACATGGAGGAGCATTCATGGGTGACCATGTGCACCACAGCTAGAGTGGGTAATTGTGGAATCAGACAGAACTGGGTGCTTATGAGCCAAATCCCATCCAACATCTGTTTTTGTAGGGCTCGTGAGCTAAGAATGGTTTTTAAATTTTTAAAGGATTGTGAAGAAGAAAAAAGAATATGCAACAGACACCACCTGGTCTACAAAGCCTTAAATATTTACTGCCTGGCCCTTTACAGAAAAAGTTTGTTAGTTCCATTATAGATAGATCTACCCTGAAAATCAAACATAAATAACAAGACACGTTGGGAGGCAGAGAGAGCCAGGTTCAGAGAGCCAGGTTTCGAGGTTAGAGAGCGCTCACCGCTGGGCGGGCAGCGCCAGGGCTGCGTAGGACAGAAGAAGAGGGGTCGGGAGAACCAAGTATTAGCTAACCAGACGAGTGGGGAAAGGGTGCTCCAGGCAGAGGAATCGGAGTGTGCAAAAGCCTGGAAATGAAAGAGAACTGCTCGCGGTTCAGCTTGGCTACGGGGTAAGGAGAAGATGTAGCAGTGACAGCAATAAAATAGGTCGCAATGGTTATTCTAGGGCAGAGACTGTGCCAACCGCACATTTTCACGCAGGGCTGGGTCCGTCACCCCGCCCTAGAACAGGGCACCGAGTCCTCGGCCAATCCTGTCATCACCCAGAGCATTGAGGGGGCGGCCAAGGTTCAGAAATCGCGCGCCTGTTGTCCCTCCACCATCCTCCCAAATCCTCCACACAGGGACGCGGACGCGCCCCCCACCCGCGAGCCTCACTGGAGTCCAGGGGGTCGCAGACCGGGGAGAAGCCCGGCGGAAGGGGGCTCTTGTCCACCAGGACCTGGATATCGGCCACCACGTTCTCCTGCGGATTCTGGATTAGGGAGAATAGGGCGAGAGTCACTCAGCAGCCGGGACCGCGCACCTGGCGCAGGGCCCAGCGAAATGACGGGGAGAGTGGGCGGACCCCGGGGATCCCGGAGGTGGAGGCCCCTTACCTCCAAGCTGCCCAAGGTGCTCAGGCACAGGAAATAGCCAGATTTCTGGGCGAAGCTCTTGCCGAAGCTGGCCGGCGCCCCCTCCACGGTGCAAGAGATCTACAGGGGGGAAGCGAGTCAGCGCCAGGATCCTGCCCTGCCGCAGCTGCCCCAGCCCCGGTTCAATTCCCACTTCCCGACGCTGCTCACCGCACTGAATCCCCGCGGCGGAGGTGCCGAGGCCGACGACCAGGCCAGGCCAGCCAACGGCGCCGCGTCGTGCCCGGGATCCATCCTCCCAGTCAAGTGCCGAAGGCGGTGGACCGCCTCGGACTTCTGAGCCAAAGTCCCACTGCCGAGTTGGGGTAGGAGTCTGAACTACAACTCCCAGACGGCCCTGCGAAGGCGGGGCTCATAATGCGCCATTTGCGCTTGCCCGGGAAGCCACCGGCCAATCTTGTGGGGACACGGAGCCACGCCCCTCATGCGTCGCCCAGGTGCCCCTGTGAGCAGAGACGTTTGCGGAAAACTCTCTTTCTTCTCACGCCCAGTAACTTCCGCCGGAAATGTATCTGCTCAGCGCCGGGCGTCCGGCTCTCGGTGCAAACCGGAGCTATGTTCCCCAGGATGCCGGGCTTTATCAGCGTCTCCTGTAGAGACACGTTCTAGGTTTCCCGAAAATTTAAGGGATAAATATGAAAACCCTACAATTCTAGTTCTGGGAAGTCATCAAAAGATACTTTCCTGTGTCACACAGCGATTAGTTTAAATAACAAAATTGCCGAGCCCCATAAGCCATGAAATCTTTGTACAACTTGCGTAAGGGTGAAATTCAGGGACTCAATAACGTACTTAGACTTAACTAGTTTGCAGTTTGACTCATCACATAGCTCTCTATCTAGCCACTTTGCAATTAGACTTTGCAGTTTGATCTCTCCTGGTATCTGTTTTTGTTTCTCCCCTCACTGATTAACTATTAGTTCCCTTTCTCAAGGCTACCTGTACCTTGTTAATTAACAAGGTCCTAACCTGGAAAAGAGCAATTTCTTAATCCTCAGGCGCCCAGACACTGGAATCCAAATTTACAACTCCCTTGCAGCGTTTCCTGGTAACGTTACCAGAGAGGGAGAAGTCGGGGCTTGGCTCTCACACCAGAGAACAAACGTGGTGGAGTCCGGGCAGAGTGTCGGGTCGCTTCACCACAGTGGGCATTGAACCTGGGTCTCCTGGGTGAGGGGTGGGCATCCCAGCCGCTGCGTTATCCAAGGATGGGCCCCCTTTGGTGCGGTGTCCAAGTTCTTGGCGTCTGGAGCAAAGAATTGAAAGAGACACAGAGGTAAAGTGGTGAAAAGTTTATTAGAAGAGATAGTACACTCCAAAAAATTAGGAGTGGGCCGAGCACTAAGAAAAGTGGCTGGAGGCCCATTGTTACAGGGGGTCTGGCGGTTTTGTTTTTTTTCTCTGGGATGGGCTGTCCCCCTCCAGACACGGGGCCACTTGATTGACACCTGTGATTGATGACTGGCTATTACCTCATCCGCTTAGACTGCAGCATGTCTCTTCCCAGAGTTCTGTCTGTTATAATGATACTAATGAACTACTGGGCATATGTATGATATTATAATGATAGTATAATGAGGCTAGGGTGAGATGGAGGTCGTTGTAGCCCTCTACTGGTCTATTAGAACCGGTCTAATTTATTCTATTTTAGACTCTTCACAGTAGCTAATGGATAGGGCAGATAAGGGAAGAATTTGAGAGGTCTCCAAGTGGTGCTCCTCATGGATTGTGTTGGACGTGCAGGAATGCAGAGACTCAATTACCTGTCTCTTAACTCCCTGCCTTGTTTTCCCTGAGAGACGTGATCCCCATAAATCTCTGTGGGCAGTTGAGGGACGGGAGGTCTCTTCTTCTGTATCCGCTTCAAGGTGAGAAGGGGGTAGAGCTGTCCCTACCTAATGGGTATTCAGGAAACGCGCACCCTATCTGTCCTTAAATAATAAAAAAAGGGGTCTCTTTTTCCTTGGTCAGAGTGCACTGGAAGCCACACTGGGACATAATTCGTATCCTGACGGCCCCTAGATGAGAAGAGACAGATATTAGCTAATAAATTAAAAGCGCTGGCTCCAGGGATGGGACTCAAAACTTCTTAACCTTAATTTCAGGTGACATTTGTTCACCCAGGAGTTAGGTCTGGACTGGCCCGGAGGAGTGTTAAGACCCATTTGGTCTCTGGGATGGCGTTTATTTATCCAAGAATTAGGTCTGGAATGGCTTGGGGGAATGTTGGGGTACCATGATTATAGTTCACAGGCTTTTAAGTAGTTATTAAGCAGGGGTGAGAGATATTCTGTGATTTAGGCTAGGAGCAATCTTTAGTTTAGGATTTAGAAACTGATTAGAAGAGTGATTAAAACCAGGGGCTAAGGAGTTAAGAAACTAGGGAAAAGGAGACTTAAAATTTCTATAGTGAGGGAGGCTTAAAACTTTTGTAGTGAGGGGGCTCTCCCATATCAATAACTCATTAAAGTCCCAGGCTTTGATGGCCGAGTCTGAGTCCAGAGTCCAGAGATAACATCGTCTTCAAACAGACCAGACCCCAGGAAGGATGTCAGCCCTCAAGCCTGCCTGACCGACTCCACCTTTGTTATATAAGTAAAAGCTAACCTGAATTTAGTGCAGCTGTCCACTCCCAGACTATGGACTGTACCCTGGCAACCCCCCAACCCCCCGCTGGTGTTTCTCTCCTTACAACCCGTGGCAGCTGTCATCTGTGGACACTGCCGTGGGCATTTTCTCTTTTCCTAACTTTAATAAAAACGTTTCTTCACTCTCCCACTTTATAGCATCTATGAATCCTTTCACCTTTTGCAAATGTCCAAGGGTTAATTCCACACCATGACAACTTGAGGACTTGTTGACAGATACAATTAGTTTTTTAATGAGCTATAAAAGTATTTAATACAGAAATGTGCTTTTACATACTTCGAGAGGGGAAATATGGAAAAATAGGGGGTTTATCGCGAGAAAACCCCTTGCGCAACATGGCGACACCCAGGTTTGTTTACTTCGATTAACCTCTCGCGCCATGGTGGCGGCCATGTTTGTCGCGATAACACCCCTCTCGCGACATGGTGGATCCCATTACACCCTGATCCATGAAACAATTCCATCAACTTGTACTTTCAGAACTTCTGATTAGACTAAAAATGATACAACAAAAGCCAAAAAAAAAAGAAAAGAAAAGAAAAGTAGGGAACCAAATATTATCTACTCTTCTATATTTTCCAATTTTCTACAATATCATGGGTTGGCCCACTGCCAGTTTTTTGGTCTGACCTGTGAGCTCAGGATATTCTTAATATTTGTAAATGATGAGGTGATTGATCAAAAGAAGAATATTTAGGGCTGACCCAGTGACTCAGGTGGCTGGAGCTCCGTGCTCCTAAAGCCGAAAGCTGCCGGTTTGATTCCCACATGGGCCAGTGGGCTCTCAACCACAAGGTTGCCGGTTCAACTCCCGCAAGGGATGGTGGGCTGCGCCCCCTGCAACTAGCAACGGCAACTGGACCTGGAGCTGAGCTGCGCCCTCCACAAATAAGACTAAAAGGACAACAACTTGACTTCAAAAAAAGTCCTGGAAGTACACACTGTTCCCCAATAAAGTCCCATTGCCCTTCCCCAATAAAATCTTAAAAAGAGAGAGAGAGAGAGAGAGAGAGAGAGAGAGAGAGAGAGAGAAAACGCAGATTAGGACAATGATTCCCAAAATAAGTAATAATTTCTTCCAAGAACCCCATGAACCAAACCACTAATTCAAAGTCCTCTAGGCTGGGGCTCAGGTCACTCACTTGTGTCCTCATGTGATTTAATAAAAATGATACATTAGCAGACTCATCAGATATGAACACACAACATTCTGATTAGATAATGGCATAGGTGCCTACTTGTGAGGCAGTAATAATGTCCAAGGCCATCCTATTTTGGAGGATTGTTTTCTTTCATTAGAGATATTTCAGTGTTCAGTAAGGGCAGGCTTTGTTGGCTATCATAGAAGTCTTGCCGGGTAAATGAAGTAAGGGCTTCTAAGTGTGCTATAATATCCTCCACACCAATGGAGGGAACAAAGATGGCAGCCAAGTAATTGTGCCGGTGGGAAAAAGAACACATGCCCACCTGGCCTTGAGGAGAGGAAGATTGGCAACTTTTACTACCAGGAAGTGGACTCTCTCCTGTGCCCAGGGAAAAACATTCTTAACCCATCCCTTGGTAGGAAGGGAAGTTCTTCCCACCATATGCTGTTCCGTTGTGAGAGCTCCACTTGCAAGAGTGCTGTGTACACTGCTAAGAACTTTTGCTCTATGGGGTATATCAGGTTTCTGCCCCCTTCCAGAGTTAGGATCAAAATCCTAAGGGCATTCTCTCCTTCTGTTGTTTCTGCCACAGTGCCCAACTCATGTATTCTGGAGTCACAGATACATCCTACTCAAATGGTAGCCCTACTTGGGAGATGCTCAGAGTTCCAATCAGCTTCACTAGTTTTTGTTTTCTTCTCAAAGACAGCTTGCTGCTCTGATCCCCAGTCCCACATATGTCCTCTCTTTACCAGACAGTATAAGGGACAGAGGCACTGTGCCAGGTGGAGAATAAAAGTCCTCCAAAACCCAAAAACTTTTACAAAGACTTGCACCTCTTACACATTCTTAGGGGGTGGATAAGCCTGGGACAATGAGCATCTTACCCAACCATGCAACTCCCAGAAACTTTATGATGATGCCTGGGCCTTGAATTTTCTGTGGGTTCTCCACCCAGCCTCTCACTTGCAGATGTTCCAGCAAAGTCTGCAGAGCATCCTGCACCAAAGGCAAGTCTTCACATGTCAACATTATCTCATCAATATGATGGGCCCACTTTACTGATGTGGGGAAGGAGAACTGGGATGGATCTTGGGCTACCATCTCATGACATATTGTGCAGGTAGCCCTAGGTAAGCCCTTGAAAGGTATATTATTGTCACTCCCATGTGAAGGCAAATTGATCTTGTGACTCAACAACCAGGGATAAAAAAATGAGTTGTAAGTGGAACTTGAACAATGCACTTCCAGAAGGCAGATATAAATAAATAAATAACCTGGGATACAAAAAAAAAAAAAAAAAGGCCCAGCAAACATTTGTTTACCAAACATTTTCTTTTCTTTTCTTTGTCTTTTTTTTTAAAAGGAGATTCCTAGCTGGGCAGCTATGTCCCAGCTACAATTCAATTCTATTATTATAGAAGAAGACTAGAGTAGATTTTTAAATTTTTTATTGGGGAGCAGTGTGTTTTTCCAGGACCCATCAGCTCCAAGTCAAGCTGTTGTTTTCACTCTAGTTGTGGAGGGCCCAGCTCACTGGCCCATGTGGAAATCAAACTGGAGACATTGATGTTATGAGCACTGCACTCTACCAAACTGAGCCACCTGGCTGCCCCAAACATTTACTTTTCCATGTCCATGTGAATTGCTTTCCTCCCCTATGAAGTCCAAACTACAACTTTTCCTCACCTTAGCTCCGGATGGCATCTAAGCCTCAACTGCCCAATTTGTCCTGGGGTTTCATATTCTCATGGCACCCCCATGTGTCATATGTAATAAAGTTGGTTATTTTCACCTGTTAATCTGTCTTGTGTGTCAATTTGATTATTAGTCTAGCCAGAAGAATTTGTAAAGGTGGGAAGAAAATGTATTTTTTTTAAAAAAACCCACAGTGAATGAGATACCACCTCACCCTGGTCAGAATGGCCATCATCAATGAATCAACAAACAACAAGTGCTGGCGAGGATGTGCACTGTTGGTGGGATTGCAGATTGGTGCATCCACTATGGAAAACAGTATGGCAGTACCTCAAAAAATTGAAAATAGAACTACCTTATGACTCAGTAATTCCACTCCTGGGTATCTGTCGCGTCCAGTGCAACACGGGCGGTGAGAGAATGAGAAGGGGAGGTGCAGGGTTAAGAAAGAAACAGAAATCAAGAAGATTATAACACAGAGGGCCAAGGGTCTCGCAGCCTCAAAGGACTGTGAGCCCCAAATCAGGCCACCTTTTGACTTTTATTGATAAACATACAAGGAAGTAGCATTGTTTTTTCCACGGTCTGTGAGTCTCATACACCATACCAGAAAACTGATTCAAACCAATCACCCTTGCCTGCAAACAGCCAGAATCGAAAGTCCCAAGATGTCTTAACGATTATGGTATGTGCCTCCCCAGGGACAAAACCTTTATGCTGAAACTTATTAAGAATGGAAGGGGAACTGATGTTATCACATCACTGATTCACTTCCCAAGCAGGTTGTGGGAAGGCAGAAGTTCTCTTGAGCCAGGGGAAGGTGGGGGCTGTGCCCACCGCTATGGACCCTGTGAGTTCTCCTGGTGGTCACCACATGGTTCCCCCTGGCTTGGGTTGTTTCTCCCGTGAGAAATCTTACCCATCATTGGCTGACCAACCATCTTTTGACAGCCAAACAGAGAGGCATGAAGTGTACACACAAAGGTGAAGCAAAATTCCTGAAAGGAACAGTCCCACAGACTCTTCTTTCTTTAGGGATAGGCACCAGCTGTTGCGTGACAATAGGTATCGATCCAAAAAAATCCAAAACACTAATTCAGAGAAATATAAGCACCCCTATGTTTATTGCAGTGCTATTCACAATAGCCAAAATATGGAAACAACTGAAATGCCCATCGATAGACGATTGGATAATGAAACTTGGCCTCCTGCGATGGCAGGGGCAGATTCTAGAAGTGGGAGCAGGAGCCAGCACAGGTCACCAGGACGTCCTTGTTTGTTGGCTCGGGCGGCACCTGGTGGCCAAGTGCGGAACTGCAGCATTGGTCACGTGGGCCCATCCCACGCGGCTCCCAGCTTGGGCAGGCTACAGTCCTTCCTTGACACACTCCATGGCTCCCTATGGTCCCCTCCGTGGCAGCAGGGATGCTACGTGAACCTCTGCTGGGTCACCACGGAGACCTCTGAACATAAAACCCAGCCTCTTGGATCAGACTCAGGCCCTGCCTGTCCCCTGTCCACCTCTCAGCCTCAGTTTCCCCAGCTGGGGACTGGACCAATGAAGGCCTCTGCCTCTTCAAGTTGGAGTAGAGAGGAACACAAGTCTGGCATGCCCTAGCTGTTCAGTAACTGCAATCGTCACCCTCAGGAACAAAGGAGAAGTGCCAGAACTTGCATTGGGTGTCCCAGGCAACTCCCCTCCCACAAAAGCTCACAGGTTGTCCGTCACTCAGCCCAGAACAGCCACACTTGTTTTGGCAGAATCAACGCACCTCTTTTCTGGGAAACTGAAACTGAAAGCTAAACTTCCCCCTCTTCCTCCAGAATCCCGTACAAGAACCTCTAAGTGAAGAGGCACAGGATTGTAATCTCTCAGAACTTGTCATTCATTGGTCAGGCTGGCTCCTATGCTAATAAGGGGGCAGCCCCATCCGGCAGAAGGTTCCAGTTTCATCCTCTGACTCCCACCCAAGCTCCCTACATCCCAAGGCAGATCTGGATGGCACCCATTTCATGCCACTACAGGCCGGTGTCCATGGATGACAGGTTGAATTCAGAGTTGGGGGACCACAAGCAGCGATGGTGGCCGGTGATCATGCTGGTCGTGGTGGTAGTGATTCTGCTTGTATTCTTGAGCATTTTCGCTGTCAAGGCCAACAGTGAGGCGTGCAAGGATGGCCTCCTAGCAGAGCAGAAGTGTCGAAACTTCACCCACCTTCTGGAGCGCCAGCTGACCCAAGCCCAGGACGTCTTACTACGGATGGAGATCGAGGCTGCCACTTGCAACAAGACTGTGGTAAGCTACTGCCACTCCTAGAGAGGACCCTGTGCTTGGGAGGGTGGGGCAAAGGTCTAGGTAGAGATGGAGACAGACCTTGAAACTGACCCTGGGCCCCTATATCGGGAGCCTGGATTTCCACCAGGGTTTGGGGACCTCTACCCTCTCTCTAGGGTGCCAGTGTGGGGCGGGGCTTTAAAGCTCCCCAGAATACCCAAATCAGGGGCCTCAGTATCCCCACTAGAATGTGGACGAATCTCCAACTCCAGGATGTTGGTCTGGGGTAGCAGAAATCCCCTCTGGGGGTTGGTGTGGGGACCTCACCAGGCCCTGCAGAAGGCAGGGGCTCTTGATACTTACACTACATCCCTAAGAGACTGGAACTTTCACTTGCGTCTTCGTTGGAGGTCCTTGAAACTCCCACTGGACATTTCATTTGGGTTCAGAAATCCCCGTTTTCTGAGTTTGCGGGGACTTCTACATCTTCTTGGGCAATAACTCAGGGGATCTGGAAATTTCTCCTAGGGTTTGGGCATGGGGAGTCTCCAAATTCCACGTGAAGGGCCTTGAAACTCCCATTTCAAGGATCATATCCTTATGGGTGATCCTGGGAGGGTGGGAGGTTATCGCCATTCTTCAAAGTGGGAGACTGAGGTGGAGAGAGGGTTGGAGGGAACCCTGAAAGGAGTTTGGAACTGAGCCCCTCTGATTCCACGGACTGGGCGGGCGTCCAGGGCCCAGGAACAGCAGGCAACCCGGCCAGGGACGAAACCCAGTTTCAGAACCACCCCCCCACACCCTCGTGTCCCAGGTGACTCTAACGGATTCCCTGGAGACGGAGAAGGCTCAGGGCCACAAGCAGCAGAAACTAGTGCAGGAGCTTCAAGGTGAGAAAAACATAAGGTCCGGTTCCGCGGACGGGTTTGGAGGGGCGGGTCAGGTATTGAAGAGCAGGGGGGTAGAGGGAAAAGGGGGGGCGGTCCCAATGTTTCGGTCAGAAGGGACCGGTGGAGAATCCAGTGGAGGTGGGAGCGGACATTCCAAGTTTCCAAGGTGGGCCCTGATGAGGGCGGGGCTAGGATGGAGCCAGGTGAGGGGCATGGCCACGGTGCCGTCGCGCCCCCTATTCTGTCCCACCTTAGGAGAGATCGAGAAATTGAAGCAGAAGCTGCAGGACACTACCACCGAGCTGAAACAACTAAGGTCGGGATCCTCCCATCCCCTGGCCATCGCCCCTTCATCCTACCTCAAGACCCAGGACCCACTGGGCTCGGAAAATTACCATTGCTCTGAAGACAAAGTTTGAGTCCCAGCCTTGTCTCTCATGGCACCCAGTGGGTGGCAGCTGCCCATTTTCCTCCCCAGCGACTTGGTGGAGGAAGAAGAGAGATTCTGAGGGGCAGCTGGTGGAGCCAGGTCCGGCAGCTGCCTGAGTTGTTCCTGTCTACAATCCAGGAAAAAGAATGAATCCTCGGAGGGGAGAAATGGCTCCACCAGCTCCGGAAACACCATCAACCCCCTGGTAATCTATGTGCTTCTGACCCTGAGCCTCGGGCTCTGCTGGTCTCAGGTCCCAGGAAGCTGCCTGGTAAGGAGGGGGCACCTGGGAGAGGAGGGAGGGATTCAGGGATAGTCAGGGTCTGGGGAGGGGGCCTGCTTGCGAGGTGGGGTGCTGGCGTGGAGAAGGGTCTCGGGAAGGGAGAGGAAACACAGTGAGGAGGGAGGGGCCCTGGAATGGGGCGGGCTTTAGGGGGGGGGCAGGGCCCCGTGTGCTGTCTGCCTCGAGTCTGCCCTGAGTCCCTCTTATGATGTCTCTTAGGCCACAACCTAGACTGGTCTGGTTCCGGCTCGGCTTCCCTGTCCTGCCCAATCCAGAGGGGCCACACAGCAGCACGGTTGCGGGGAGGGGACAGCAGAGGGAGAGGAAGGAGCCTGGTGACAGGGTGGTTCATGGGACAGCTCTGAGGGGTCTATATGGCAGCCTTGGGGGTGGCGAAGTATCAGAGTTGGCCCAGGGCTGCCTCCCCAACCCCCTACCCCCAAGCCGGGGAGGTCATGTGGGAGAGGTCATCTGCGTATTGCTCTCACAGTTCCTGGAAGGTCACGTTTTGTCTTTTTGGGGGGGGGCTCCAAAAAATAAACACCACTTTTGGGGGGCAAGACCTTACTCTGAAGTTCCTGGAGTGTCATTGTGTCACCCTCAAGTATCTGGGACCCGTTGACATCTACACCCAGCTTTCCCCATTCCAGAATGTTCCCAGGAAACCATGGGGTTTAGACAGGTACCACCCCACTGCCTACTAGCCTTCTTTTCCGCTAGGATCATCTTAAAGGACTGTACATTCTTGTCAAGAGCACTGAGTGCTCGGCGCCCTCCTCTGGGCTCCTCACGACTCTTCTGATGCCCATGGTGCCAATGAGGAAACAGAGGCTACGCTGAGAAGGACACTTTGTCCTGGTTCCTAATCCCCTCCCATGGAAAGTACAGGGCTGGAATTCAAACCTGGCTCTGCAGACACACCCAGGCCAGGCCTTTGTCACAATGTCCTTTATCACCTACACTCTTCGTCCTGCAGTACCCAGCTCTGGGAACCTCTCTTCCAGAGAGTCGCTTCTCCAAAATGAAGGGCCACTATCCCGATAGGCCCTTAACACACTTGCTTGAATTTTTCTATGCCCCATAATCTCTTGGTCCTTTGTTATTTTCCTCTAAGTTCTCCTGGAATCCCAACTACAGTGGTACCTCGGTTTTCAAACGTCTCCATTGACGAACATTTCAGTTTATGGACTCTGTAAACCCGGAAGTAAATGCTTCGGTTTTCAAACAAGCCTCGAAAATCAAACATATCAAGCAGCTTCCGCTGAGTGCAAGATCCTGAGGCCTAGCTGTCGGCTGTGTTCGAACGTTTCAGAATTTGAGCGGTCTTCCGGAATAGATTATGTTAGAAAACCGAGGTCCCACTGTATTGTCCAGGCAATTTCCTGGCCCTGGCCCTCGCCCTGCGACCAGGATCCTTACATCTGCCCAGAATTCTGCACTGCCTTCAGGTCCCATGGTCCCCAGCCCAGATGGTCAACAGACTGCTCCTCCATGGCTCCTACCGTTCACCCAGGGACCCCAAACACCATCCCTGCCACAGGTCCCCCTGGCCCTCTTATTTCTTCCCTCCCCCTTGCTCATCACGCTCCACCCTCCCTGACCATTTCTCTGTGCATGGACCTTGTCAATTTCTTGCCTCACGCTGACATTCTAGGGCAGGGTTTCTCAACCTCAGCACTGTTGAAGTTTGGGCTGGAGTGCTCTCTGCACTGGGGGCTGCCCTAGATGGATAGGATGTCACGCAACATCCCTGGTCTTCACCTACTAGATGCCTATCACCCCCTATCCCCAAGTTGCGACAACATAAAATGCAGGCATTACCAAGTGTCCCCTGGGGGTCAGAATCACCTTGGGTGAGAACTTCTGCCCTAGAGGGCAAGGCTCAAGTGCCCCCCACTTCTGTGTCCCCAGCTTGCAGGAGGGGTCATTAGGAGCTCGTGGGGTCCCTTTTACCATGACTGAGTCATTTCATTTGCCACCAATAGCCCCATCTAATAAATGAGGAAACAGGTCCAGAGAAATGCCTGGATTTGTTCAGGGCTCTCAGCTGCTGAGGCATTTGAACCTTTGGCTTCCAGCAGGTTCCTATGATTTCTAGGAAGCAAACGCTTAGCACATGACCAGGCGACCTCATCCTTAATACCCTCCCCCCACCATACTCCACTTCCGCTCCCATCTTGGGCTGTGTTTCACTGATGAAGGGGTATATGTTTGCCCAATAAGATGGATTCAACCTACTCAGTTTCTTCCCCCAACCCCCCGCACTATGGCCCAGATATAAACTTCTCTCCTTTCTAAAAATGCCCCACTTCCTTTGCTGGCTGGAATCAACGGAGCCAGGAGCCAAGGGTTGAGAAGGAAGGTCTGTGGGGGTTTGTCATGCAGGGTGTCATGTGTGGTCTCAGCTCCTGCTCCCCACATAAGAACGCAGGATATGGTGAGGCCAAAAAGGAACACCCACAAAGCCATAGATAGGGGAGTCACACCACAATATTCTCGCTGGCGGCTGGATTAGAGACACAGAAAGCAAGAGCCACACGATCCACAACCCGCCGTCCGCTTTTCTGCCAACCAACCTCACTTGCCAACTGCAATCTGCGCCTGTATGCAATCCGCAATCCGCAATCCGCAATCCGCAATCCGCCCTGCTAACTGCAATCCCCGCTTGCTAGCCACCATCCGCAGCTAGCGTAGCCACGGCAGTTATATTAGTGGCCAATGGCTCACTGGTTACAGCTGACAGCCAACTAGCCACAGCTGATGGCCATCCAATCACAGTTGATGGACATTTACTACCCGAGCCAGCACCTTTCCACGTGAGGCCGAGAGCCTGGAAACTGCACTCCTGGCTCTGTCCCCCCAGGGTTCCAGCTCCAGCAGGAATCAAGCAGTGACCAGCGGCTGCTGTGTGCCTCTGGCCTGAGACTTGGTCTCTTTGGGCTCCTATTTATTCGTGTAGAATGGGGGGACACTGAGAGTTTATAGTGTTCAGTCAGCTCACATTTTCCTACACAACTACCGGGTGCCAGGCCCAGGCTGAGGCAGTGGGAATCAGATTGATGCAGGCTTTGCTCTTTAGGGGCTCACCCAGTCTGCTAGGGGAGGCATCTGGGAATCAGTAAAACAACGGAAAATTACAGCAGAGCTGAAAGAACTCATCAAAAGAGGACTGAGGTAGTGGAGAAAGGAAGAATTTTGGAGGAGGGGACACACAGGTGGATGGGAGAAAGGGGGAGAGTTGGGTACAGAAGGAGAGGAAGGCGCTCTAGCAGAGGGAACAGCCAATGCAAAGGCCATGGCGAATGAAGGCGCTTGCCCCCAAGAACAGTGAGAGCTGGACGGGGCCCAGGAGGAGGAAATGACGTCAAAGACACGATAGGGGGCTTGAAGGGGAAGGAAGAAGAAGAGGATGGAGGAGGGTGAGATACAGCCGGGAGGGGGAAGAGATTTGATTCTGAGAGGAACGGAAACTAGATCTGATTCACGTCGTACGATCGCCCCCTTGCTGCCCAGTGGAGAACGAACAGGAAGATGGGGCCGGTCCACCCTTGTGTCTACCCTCTGGCCCTCACAGCTAGTCACAGAAAGTGTGACACCCTGAGCCAAGCCGACTTCAGTTGGCCGAGTAGCCTTTCATCTAACGGCCTCAGTTTCTCCATAAACAGAATGGGGACAATATGTCCTTAGGCCCTCACCAAGCAGTGTTGATGGGTGCTTTGTGTGGATGTGCTCATGTGATTGCCACTAAGCCCTGTGGGGCAGGACCTACTGCCATCCCCACTTCACAGAGGGGCAAACTGAAGCTCAGAGGTCTGCACGCAGGAGGCAGAGGCAGGACTGGAACCCAGGACCCCCAGTCCTGTCCTGGGCTTGGGTAGCCTGGTCTGGCCCCAAGCGGGGGCCCAACCCCTCCCAATGGACTTGAGAAGCCACAGCCAGGCTGGGCGGAACCGTGGGTGTCCTGGATCCCCAAGGTGCCAATTAAATACTCGTGGCCGTCTGGGGACAGAGCTGTGGACAGCGGCATGGCCGAGCTGGGGCCAGAGCCAGGACGCGCCTGGCGGGTGCTTGCCCTGTGCGGAGCCGCGGTGTTCCTGGCGGCGGCTGCAGCCGGGGCAGCCCTGCTGGCCTGGAATCTGGCCGCCGCGGCCTCCCGGGGGTCTCGGTGTCCAGAGCGGGAGCCAGGCGCCAATGCCACAGCGGCTCCAGGGGATCCGGCGCCGGAGATCGAGGAGCTATTGCGCCAGCTGGCAGAGGCTGCCAAACGCGAAGAGGCTCTGGTTAGGCAGCTGGACCAGACCGAGAGTGCCCGTCGGGGGCTGGAGGAGGCGCTAAGGGCCTGTGAGGGCCGCCAGGTAGGTGGGCAGGGCTGGGTGCTAGGACATCCGGAATGTGAGGGGAAAGAGCCTGCACATACCCACCCAGGGATTGCTCCCCTCTCCGTGCCTTGGTTTTCCTAGTTCTTCAGTAGGAATGAGAAGAGCCCCATAACACCTTCCAACTCTTTCCTACAATGCCAGTTCACCCTTGAGTCCATCTTCTGATCTAAAAGGCCCCACTGTCCTCTGCTATTTGCTAAATAAGTGGTGGTGACTAGACCCTTAAGTCTAGTGGATCCCAGACCCCTAAGCCTACCTGCAGAGGCCCTGTTTTATCCTGCCCCCAGGGCTCCCCCGCCTCTCCCCCCCAGCCGGTGTCCAGCAGCCCTATTTCGGGATAGGGACATTCATGTCACCTGTAATTAGGAGGCTAAAGTTGGCTTCTTGGAGGAGGTACCAGCCAGGTCCTCCCTTTTCTTCTGGCCACCCCCTTCAAACCCTTCTGTAACCCTTCCCAGCCCTGAGCCTCGCAGAAGAATTATCCTCAAAGTCCCAACCCACTCACATTTATTAACTACTGTGTGCCTCTCTGAACTGGGCCCAGCAAAGGTTGAGAAGTGTGTGAATTTTAGAAATCAAAAAAGACCCTTTACCCCTTTCCCGCCCGCCTAAGGGAAGGGTCTGGGGCAGCTGAAGTTAAAAGCAGCCTGCCCTGGGTTCAAATTCTGATTCTGCCTAGTGATGGAAGATGCTCTGAGGCCAGGCCAGTTGTTTTGCAGAATGTCTCACAGAGGTGACAGTCTTACCCCACCAACCCAATCACTGTCAACCAGTAAACGGGCTTGTGTTTGTTTGAAACCCCAGCCAGCTAGTCTAGATGTAGCTGGACTTGGAACCAGCGCTAAACCGTCTCCATATCTTGATGGCTAGGGGTTGGGGCCGGTGGACCTGGGCAGAGACCTCCTTCCACGCAGGCAGCTGTAACCACGCAGTACCCCAGACTTCAGCAGCCACTTCTGTTACAACTACAGGACCCCAAAAGACATTCAGTGTCGTCTCGGTCTCCCCTAGAAAGGGCAGGGCCAATTTATTCCTTCCTTCCCCGGACCACCCCTCACCTCCCCTTCACTTCACAGAGCCGGCTTCAGACCCAACTAATGACACTGAAGACTGAGATGGACGAAGCCAAGGCACAGGGGACCCAGATGGGGGCCGAGAACGGGGCGCTGACAGGTGTGTTGGCGCGCAAGGGTACTGGGCAGGGCTAGAAGTGGGAGGAGCCTAGAAGTCTCCTAGCTATGCAAACGACATATAGGTACAAAGTAATGCAAACAACGCGCAAATGAATGAGAAAACTTATGAAAGAAATGCACATAATTGCAAAGGTCATAAAAACCTAAATCCAACAAAATACGCAAACGCTATGTAAACGAGTTCCAAAAGCAATGCAAACCTATGAAAAGCTATGCAAATGACACGCAAAGGCCAGGTAAACAGCACATAAATGTAATTAAAATAAAGCAAAGCACGCAAATAATAGGCAGACTATAAACTCAGACGCCGGCGCACGCGGGGTTGGGAGCCTGGTCTCCCGCCTGACCCCACCCGCTGCGCCCGCAGAGGCCCTGGCGCGATGGGAGGCGGCAGCCACCGAGTCGGCTAGGCTGCTGGAAGAGGCGCAGCAGCAAGCCCGCACAGCCGAGGCCGAGGGCGGAGCATGCGCAGCCCGGGAGGCGGTGCTGCTCGAGCGCGTGTGAGTAAGGGGCGGGCCCAGGGCTGTGGACGGGCGGAGTGAGAGGCCAATGGTTGCGCAAGACTTCGTTCTTTTTGCCCAATCACCACAGGGGGCGGGATCATGTGGGCGGGGCCTTGGGGAGATTTGTGAGGGGAGGGTCATAGTGAGGGTCCTGTAATTAGAGACTAGGGTGGGTGAGCCGGGTGGGCACTCTGGGAGAGGGAATCCCCAGGTTGGGGCTGGCACTCTAGAGGCGTGGGTCCCTGGGGTCGGGCACATATGGGGGGCCCTGGGAGGGTGGTTGAAGGGTGCAAGGAAAAGGGGCTAAAGGAAGGGTGCAAGGAAAAGGGGCTATCGAGAGAGGGGCTAAAGGGTCTGGAGAGGAGCTTCTGGGGAAGGGGCAGTGAGTCTCTGGTGAAGGGTCCTGGGAATAGCCAGGGGTGGAGAAAGGATGGGGATACTGGGGGGATGGGGATTTCTGGGGAGTGTGGTTCCCAGAGGGGCGGAACAGTGCTGGGGATTCTCCGGGGTCGGGAGTCCAAGTGCTGACAAGCCTTTCCTCCCCGGCAGTAAAGCCCTGGAAGCCGAGATGGACCCTCAGCGCAGAGTGCCGCATCCCCGGCCCCGCTCCGGGTCCCGACCCCGGCCCAACACCCGCTCTCGTTCTCGCCCCAGACCCTCGGGGGGCTGCCGACGGCCGGCGAGGCGCTCATGAGGTGAGTCAGCCCTCTCCCAGGATGGAGGCTCCAGGCCAGGAGGACAGATCCTGTGGGAGCCCCGTGGGAACATGTCTAGAGGTGCCCACGCTGGATGAGATGCCCAGTCGACATCCATCAACGCTCAGGAACCACTCTGGAAGGAAACTAGGCAGAAAGAAGACTCGACCCTCTCTTCCCGACCATCTAGTGATTATTATACAGACTACAGATGGGGAAACTGAGGCCCATTTGGTCATCCAGTGAGATAGTGCTGATCTGGGACTTAAGTCCTCTCTACTGATAGTTTTGTCCTCATCCCACAGACATGAGGACTTAGGGTCCAGTCCTGGCTGGGGAGTGACCTGGAGAGGTCACTTCTCTCTGGGCCTCAGTTTACCTCGTCTGTAAAATGAATGATTGGAATCATGTTTAGAGATTTGGCTTATCCTTGACACCAAAAACTACAATGATGGCACAATGAGAAACTACAGACTCCTCTTCCTGTGAGAATGGTACAAAACTCCCAAATGGAATTTTAGCAAAGAGGATCAAGTGACACATTTTTTAAAAATACACCACAACAAAAGGAACTTATGCCTGAAATGCAGGCATGGTTCAGTATTCAGCAGTTTGTTAATAAATTCACTGTATTAAAGGGTCAAATGAAAAAAGTTCTGAAAAGGCCATCAAAATCGGGGCCAAGGTGAGAACCACTGTCAAGTATTTAATATTGTTCTGGGGGTACTAGCCAATTAGACAAGAAAAAGAAATGAGGTACAAATATTAGAAAAGAGGAAGAGAATTCATAGGTTGGATCATATGAAAGCACTGTTTATACAGATCAAAACTAATTGAAATAACACTTTCACATAGCTCAATTTCATGTTATCTTTGTTTTTTACCTGTATATTTGATATAACTTCCGACTTACAGAATAATTGGCAGGAGAATACAGAGAACTCCTGGGCACCTCTCTCTTCTTTACGAAAAACTTGCAGAAATGATGTTTCTTTAGCCATAAATACTTGAGTATGCTGCATTTCCTAAAAACAAGGAATTCTCTCACATACTTATGGTCAGTTATGAAAATCAGGAAATGGACACTGATAAAATACTGTTATCTAATCTGCAGACTTTAAACAGATTTTTCCAACTGTTCTGATAATGTCCTTTATAACAAAAGAGTATACCGGCTCACACATTATATTTGTCAAGTCTCTTTCATCTGGAACATTCCTCAGTCTGTCTTTGTTTTTCATGATATTGGCATTTTTTAAAAGCCAAGGCCAGTCATTTTGTGCAGTCAGAAGAGTTTGAGTTTGTGTGATGTTTCCTTATGATTAGTTTTAGGTTGGCATTTTGGGCAGGAATGCATCAGAAAAAAACCAACCTAATAGTATTACCTGCTGGTGGTATGATTTTATATATAGAAAACCCAAGAGAATTAACTGAAACTTTTCTATACATAAATAACTAGCTAGAAAATCCTTTGGAAGAAAAGAAAGATCCATTTTCAGATAGTTTTTTTATACCCAGGAATAAACTGATTTCCATATTATGTAAGGAGCTCTTATAAATTAAAAGTTCAAAAAACAACTCAGTAGAAAAATGGACAAAGAACATGGACAGTCAGTTTGTAGAAACATACCAAAAAAGGTGCCCAACCTCACTCCTGGAAAAGAAATGCAAATTGAAGAAATAATGTGGTATCACTTTCTACCAATTAATTTAGCAAAGATAAAAATAAAAACAAATTAAAAGTTTGTGACTACACTGTGTTGGCACCGCTATGGGGAAATAAGCACTCTCACAGAGTACTGGTGGAAATGCTCGGGTACGACCACCCGAGAAGGCAGTTTTCTGAATCTCTCAGAATTCGAAGTGCACATACTGTTTGACCTATCAGTTCTCCCTAGTAATTTTCTACAACTATATTTACATGGGTACAAAATGATGGACTAAATACAATGCAGAATCCTGGGTTGAATTCCGGAACAACAAAAAAAAACACTTAGTGGGTAAATCAAAGAAAGTCTAGAGTTTAGTTAATAGTAATTTACTAAGGTTAATTTGTTAGTTTTGACAAAGGAATCATGGTATATGTTAAGATGTTAACAAAGCTGGGTGCGGGCTAGTCAGGGACTCTGTATTAGCTCTGCAAATTTTCTGTAAATCTAAAACTATTCCAAAATTTAAAATGTACTTTTAAAAAGGAGAGAGGGGATGAGGAGATTATTACCATATTGTTGGTAAGTGCAAAAAACTGGAAACCGCAACGTCCGCCAATAGGGGGCTTTAAATGAGTGTCTGTGCTTCCACGCGGTGGAATATTACACAACTATTTAAAAAGCCAAAGCAGATCTTCTTGGAGACACAGAAATGTAAAAAGCAGAAGAACAATAATTCGTGTACATTTTTTTTAAATGCAAGGCGGCGGGAGACTTTATTCAAATATTTCCAAAGGAAACACTAGTCACAGCTGTGGCCTCTGCGGCGGGAACCAGCGGGCCACAGCTGTGGTGGGAGAGGCAGTCTCTGTATGTTTCTCTGTATATCTTTTTTGTAAAGTTTGCATTTTAAAAAGCATGCCCATGTATTACCTTTAAAAATTAAATTTTGTTTTGAAAAATTCTTGAGACTGGTGTAAGGAGGGAAGTGGGAGCCCTTGGAACTCTGATCCCCCCCCCCTCAGCCAGTCTTGCTCATTATCCCCTCCACTCACCTGGGGCTTGGAGGTGCCTGATCAGGGCCTTTACCTGAGAGGGGGGCCCACCTTGTTAGGGAAGTGGAGAGCCCCGACCCCCAGGAGGAGGGGAGGCTGAGGGGAGGAATACGAGGGTCTGGCCTTTGTGTTCTGCTGTCGGCCACCAGGGGTCGCCCCAGCCTGCGGCCCGTTTGCCGCCTGTTTGAGGTGCAGAGTTTGATGCTAAGGGTGGGTCTAAGAACCCCCTAACACTGGCGGAAATTCAGAAATGAGCAGGAAATGGTTCTCCCTCTGGAGTCAGCCAGAGCTGGAGACCAGGAGACAAGCCTTTGTCTAATTTAAGACCCCTCACTACGCAGCTGTGGGATTCAAGGGCTGATCCCTGGAAAGGGCTGGGCTCAAAGCTATACACGGCCCTAAAACATTATCATTATTATTCACTTATTCTGCTGGCTCCATCTTGACCATACCTGCGGGACCCCGGAAACTCAGCTCCGGAGATGGATGGAAATGGGGAGACATGGCAGGTGTGTGAGCAGGAAGGGTGCAGTCAGATCTGGTGTCAGAGAGTTGGGGTGGGAGAGAGGGCAGAGGTTGGGGGCTTTGAACGCCTGGGGAGGCCCGTAGGATTGGGGGTGACTTGAGGAGAACAGGCCAAGGCCTCGTCTGCACCAAGGCTCCCCAGCTGTCCAGGGGAACAAATAGCACTCCGTGGTGGGCCCTGCCTCCCAGACCCCACCTACCTCCCACCCCACAGGGCCAGCCCCTGGCCTGACCTTCCACTGTTCTGCCTCTGTCTCTTTGCCTGTCTAATAGCCACTCAAAGTCTCTATCTCTCTGTCTATGAGTCTCTCCTTGTCTCTGTGTCCACACCCCTGTCCCAGTACACCCTCCTGGGTCCCTCCCGCTGCTGCCACAGAGACAGGAATGGGAGGACTGAATGGGAAACCCTGGAGTAGCTGTGAGCAGAGGGCACCTGGGACAGTGCAGCCTGAACTCGTTGGCCCCCCAGTTAAGAAAGTGGGTCACCTTTTTTTTTTTTTTTTTTAGCTAGGAACACAGAGGCCCAGAAAGAACAGGCTGTTCCTTTGCAAAGTGTTCTCTGCCTCTTCTGTCACCCGCAAAACTACAAAACTTAATTTCACTTGAATTTAACCAAAAACCAAATACATTGGCGTAAATGTGGAGGGTCTGAACTTTGTTGAAAATTTTCTTTACCACTTCCTCAAACACCTTTTTGAAGTCTCATTTCTCCAGGAGGGCTTCAGTGTTCATTTTCAGATAGTGAAATGGGGTTGATTTCTTCATGACAGTTTTCCCTTCTCCGCCCAAACAAACAAATAAAACCAAATTGATTGTTTTTAATTTGGGGGGAAAAACGTTTAAAATCAAAGTCTAATTTTGGGATGAACTTCTGAGGGAATTTAGAGAGATTCATGCACAAAATTTCCTGTGAGCATAACAAATTGTTTTCAGGAAAAAAACCGAACATATATCAGGGCCAACACAACTGACCTCGTGTGAATCTGAGGATCAGTCACTTGCGTCCTCCCTCTGGAATTTTTCTGGCCAGGCATAGGCAAACATGTGTTCAGAAAGTCTGTTTTTAGAGATTTTAGACACTGCTGACAGGGCTGTCAGTGGAAACAAGCTTTTTGGAAGACAAACTGGTGACAGCTGTCGAAATGTAAAATACGACTGCTTGGGGAAGCATTAATTTCATTTGTGGGGATTTGATATCAAATTTTATTTTGTTCATTGGAACAAAATTTTAAAACTCTAAATGTCCATTGATAATTATTATGGTATTGTATGCGGTGAAAACCTTACCAGCAGGCAAAAGGAATCAACAGATCCTGAAGACATGATGTTGAGCAAATAGAGGAAATTACATCAATACTTTTTTAATTAAAAAAAAAATCTAGCTATTGAAACAAGTTATTCCAAAAAGAACCATTGCAAATGAAAGATATGGGATTAAATTGCCAAAAAGCAATTTGCCAAAAAGAAACAGAACGTTATTTTTGAGCTCGACAAGACATTAGTATGCATATTAAGACTCTTATTCTGACATTGTAACAATTGCTCAAAATTGTAGCACCCTCAGTACCATCTAGGGTGGCTTTTTACTTTTCTGGGAGTTTGTGGTTGCTTTCTTTTTCCTTGACAACACACATCATGCTCATATATACATATATGTAACACATTCAATAGATCATGAAGAATAGCCAGGATGATCGTAAGATATCAAGACTGTCACACCTCTTGGCGTTGGCCCAGGCACTGCCCCCATACCTGAGCTCTTCTCCTGTCATGCTCCCTTTCCCCTGTGCTCCCACAAGCCCGGAACAATACCTGGAGGAAGTGCTCTTCCCCTGTGTCTCAGTTCCTCCTCTTGGCATCAGAGGCTGTCCATGATCCAGCCCCTCTCACTTTAAAAAAGTGCCACCATTTATTAAGGCTGAATGTGTGCCAGGCACTGTAATAAGTGTTTTACAACTGGTGATGTTACCTCCACTTTAGATAGGAGAAAACTGAGGCTCAAGGAGAAATCACTTGCCTGAGGTCACACGGTGGTAGGTGGCACAGCCAAAACTTAACTCCAGGGCTCTAAATCGTAACCATGAATTCACCCTGCCTATATGGCCCCCATCGAAGAAAATGGAAGATGTCCTCCCACCCGCGGGACTGGGGGGGTGGGGGGAAGGTGGGGGGACTCTGATGTGCCTGGCCAACCTAGAGGAGTAGCTGGTTGGGCACCACTTGCAGCCCCCAACCCTCCTCCCTTAACCACTGGGAAGGGTCTGGAATCAGGAATCACCCGGTAGCTGCAAGGACCAAAGGTCAGACAGGGGTTTCCTGCCCACCCCTGGGAACTTCCTCCTTCCTGACCCAGCTCCCGCCTCCTTGATGAACACCACCCTGGAGGACCCCTTCCCCCTGTCAACTACCCCGACTCCATTACACTGGCTAATCGGGGGATGGGTCCCCTTGCCGATGCCTTCACCCTGCTCTGCCCCTCCAGGTAGTGGGCAGCAATTGTGTTACTGTCACCCATGCAGGGTCCAGACCCCTTTCCACCTCCTTGTTCCTTTCGCTTCAGTCCCTGTCCCCCCTTTACGCCATAAGGCTAGCAGCTATGTCCACCCTGTCTCCCCAAGCCTGAGGGCCCCTCCCAAATGGGCCTGGCTGTGGCTGATGCCCCTTGTGGGTCCCTGGAATCACCCAGCATGGAGGGTTTCCCTGGATCTCCTGGTTCTGGGGGGAACGGGCAGGACGGCGGACCCAGAACCCTTTGCCCCTTGCTTCCGAAATCTCCATTCCCCGGGGGTGACCCCCAGTAAGAAGGCTCAACCCCCACCTATCCAACACTTCCTGTTCACCAGCTCACGGAGACCCCAAATAATGCTTCCAGCAGGAAATTACAGTAATAATAACAACAGCTTCCCACCCCTCCCCCCCACAGCCCTGTGACTGGGCATCATGCATACCCCATCTCACAGAGGGCGAAATTGAGGCACAGATAGGAGAAGCCCCTCCCCTGAGTTCACACAAGCCAAGCCAGCTCTCCTTGGCCTCAAGTTCATTATTGCTCGCGCTGTTGCTCCCAGAGCACTTACGAAGCACCTGCATGGGCCAGGCATTGGGTGGAATGACAACTTGGGGAGTCCGCGCCACCACCATCTGAGGACCAGCCCTCTGTGAAGCTCTGATGTGCCAATTACTGAGCCCCAGGCTAAACATTCCACACAATTTAGCTCATTTAATCAACACTGCCCCATGAGGTGGGCACACGTCTGTAGTCAACACCCTGGGAGGTAAGCCCAGTTCAGTGAACCAACAGTATGAGACTTGGGGGCAGTCCTTTCCTCAACCTGTGCCTCAGTTTCTTCCTCCACACAGCAGGGACAATGATGCAGCAAGTACTGACAACAGCGCCTGGAACAGAGCAGGGGCAGGTGGGAAACTGAGGCTCAGAGAGGCCAAGACAGCCAATCACCCAGCTGGTGCCCCACCAAGTGTTAATCAGGGAGGCCAGCCAGGCCGTGGCCTACCCCCCTTCCCTTCACAGCCCGGGTGGGAGTGTTGAGATAACCTACCGCCCCCGTTTCCTCCTGGCCAGGAAGGAGCCAGGCAGAGGAAGTATTAAGAGAAGTAATATAAACACTCCCCCTGAGGGCCGCAGGGTCCAGAAAGGGCACAGCCACCACCCAGAGCAGACCAGCCAGCTGAGGAGTGTTGGTGCAGCGGGCGGCAAGCCCAGGAACGGATGGGCCTGGCAATGGAGCACGGGAGCCCCTACTCCAGGGCTGGGGGCAGCCAGCGCGACTGCTGCTATTATCTGCGCTACGTCTTCCTCTTCATCTCGCTTATCCAGTTCCTCATCATCCTGGGCCTTGTCCTCTTCATGGTCTACGGTAATGTGCACGTGAGCACCGAGTCCAACCTGCAGGCCACCGAGCGCCGGGCCGAGGGCCTGTACAACCAGGTCGTGGGGCTCGCGGCCAGCCAGGCCAACCTGTCCAAGGAGCTTAACCTCACTGCGCGCGACAAGGACACCATCACGCAGATGCTGCAGAACGCCCGCCGCGACCTGGACCGGATCAACGCCAGCTTCCGCCAGTGCCAGGTTGAACGGGGAGGGCGAAGGGCATGACACTCACCCTGGGGACCCTGGGAAAGGCATCTCACTTCTCTGAGCTTCAGTTTTCCCATCCATAAAATGGGGACAGGCACAGACCCCATATTTTGCGTGAGGAGCCCATGTAGGTCAGCAATGCATATTTTGTTAGTAAAAGTATATCTCATACAATATTTGGGATATACTTATACTAAAAAGAGATGTATTGGTTATCCATCTGGAATTCAAATGTGACTGTGCAGCAGCCTTGGGCCCATGACAATATGCACGGAACGCCTAGAATGTGCCAACTGCAAATACATAAGAACTGGCTAAAAACTCAGTGTTTGGTTCTTACTTAGTAATAAGTGTAAATGGCTTATATTTGCCTTCTGCTGGCATCTGCTTTAGAAATATAATCTCATTATTGAAGCCCAGAAGGTAGGGAGAGGCTCTAAACTCTTTTGCAGATGGGGAAATGGAGGCTTGAGAAGGAGACGGCTTTCACAAGGGGGCAAAAGCAGCCTCAGGGGGAAAGTCACAGTGGCACACTTGGGGCTCTCGTGAAGACAGTCATCCCTTAGCACCCCCAGCTTGTGTGAAGCTCACTGGACAATCGCCCATGTACCCTCACACACACATGCTCCCCTCTGTGGAGGTCTTGGTGCCAGAGACACTGAGGAAGGGGCCCCCCTCTGACCTCAGCTGGCATAGGGAGGGAAGCTGGGTGATGATAGCCTTGGTTGCTGCCACAGGAGGGGTCCTGGTTGGCTGGGGTAGGTGATGGGGGCAGGGGGAAGGATAAGACCACCCAGGCCTCCTCATTGGGCAGAAAGGCCCTTCTCAGACCTGCCCCAGGACAGTGTCTCCCCTTCTCAGACCCCAAGGCAGGGTAGGTCCCCCTCAGACTCCCAAATGGGGGCAGGTCCCCCTCAGACTCCAAAGCACGCTGTCCCCCTCATACTTTCAGAGCAGAGCAGGTCCCCCTTAAGCCCCAGAACAGGATGTGTCCCCCGTCAGACTCCCAGAAAGGGGGAACTCTCCCCTCAGACACCCAGAGAAGGAAGGGTCCCTATCAGACTCTAAGTGGAGTGAGTCCTACCTCAGAGTCCAGAGCAGAGTGGGTCTCCCGTGAGGCCCCCAAAATGGGGGGTCTCCCCCCTCTGGCCCTGGGGGAGTATGGGTCCCCATCAGACGCTTAGAATGGGGACAGGTCCCTCCTCAGACCCTAGAGCAGGGCGGATCCCCCCTCAGCCTCCCAGAATGGAGTGCATCCCCCCTCAGATTCCCAGGGCAGGGCTGTCTACCCCCTCAGACTGCCAGGGTATTGCGGCTTCCTTCAGCCATCTCACTTCCTGGGAATTAGCCCATTGGATCATCCAGGACACGCACCACCATCCGGCCCAGGAGCCATAGGAAGGAATCAGGATCATAAAGTGTTAGATACTCACACGCATCCCAGTATCCTGACTCCCCGTCGTAGAAGCTTAGAAATCTAAGAATCTGGCTCTTTATGACTTCAAAATGTGAAAATCATGCCTTTTTATCCCCACTTTGCGTTAACAAATTCTCTGAGCTGGAACCCCTCAGGGTTTTCTTTTGAGAGGACCCGGGTCCCATACCCCCCACTTCAGGACGGGGGTGCTGATGGCTGGAAATTGTGCCACAGACCTGCCCCAGCCCTAGCCCCTGTCCCAGCAGCCCCACTGTCTGATAGTAACGGATATGAATCTTGGTCTTTCTCTGGTTCTGGAAGTGCTAAGAAACATGATTTTTCTTAAAATTTCTACAAATGCAACTGCATTTGTGTCCCTGAGACCCTGGAAGAGAAAGGAGAGTTGAAAGTTGAACTCAGTGATTTTTTTTTTTTTTTAGAGTCTGCCCTAAAAAAAAGGCACCAGAGCCCTTACTCAGGATGTGGCTGGACATCCTGGGCTCCCCTTCTGACACTTGCTCTAACTGGCAGATAAACTCTTTCTCACTTCATCCAACTTACCGTGTTTCCCCGAAAATAAGCCCTAGCCGGACCTTCAGCTCTAATGCGTCTTTTGGAGCAAAAATTAATATAAGAGTCAGTGTCATGTTATGTTATGTTATGTTATGTTATGTTATGTTATGTTATGTTATGTTATGTTATATTAAAGACCCGGTCTTATATTATAGTAAAATAAGACCTGGTCTTATATTAATTTTTGCTCCAAAAGATAAATTAGAGCTGATTGTCTGGCTAGGTCTTATTTTGGGGGAAACACAGTACTTTGTCTCCACCTGCAGACCTTTCCCTTCTGTGGCTAAGTCTTTGAAAGCAGAAGTCCCTGAAACTTCCCGAGCTATATTTGTGCTCTCCCTAACCCCAGGGCGTTGGCACGGATCCAGCCTTCCTAAGGAGTAAGGACAAAGAGTGGCAGAAAGACAAACCCTCTGAACTCTTCATATCTTGTTATATTTCTGTGGAGAGTTATGTTCCAAAGTTTGGAAGGCACAGGCTTTGTTGAATCATAAAAACTTGATTCACGTGCCATACAACTGACCCATTTAAAGTGTACAGTTCAATGATTTTTTAGTACATTCACAGAGTTGTACAACCATCATGACAATTAATTTTGGAACATTTTTTATCACCCCCCCAAAGGAAACTCCATCCCCATTAGCAGTCACCCCCCACTCTCCCTCCCTCAGCCCCTGGGAACCACAAATCCGCTTTCTGTCTTTATGGGTTTGCTTATTCTAGACATTTTATCTAAATAGAATTGGACACTATGTGACCTTTTGTGATTGACTTCTCTCACTCAACATCATGTTCTCAAGGTTCATCCCCATTGTAGCATGCGTCAGCTCTGCCTTCCTTTTTATTGCCAAATTGTGTTAATCGTAACAACTTTTGAAGATCAAACCAGCTTTTCCTGTTGTGAACTGGGCTAACACAGTCCATCTGGGTGCTGGTCTGGGGCCCCAGCCCTGAGTGTCTGGGCAGCCAGGGGATCCTCAGTCCCCAAGGGGCAGGACTCTGAGCTCTGTCCTTGTCCCCTCTGGGCAGATAGTCCATGCGAACAATGAGAGGTACACGGCTGCCATCATCCTGAGCGAGAAACAATGCCAAGAACAATTCAAGGAGACTAACAAGAGCTGCAATGGTGAGTGGTCTGAGCAGCGGAGAGCTTGGGTGGGGGTCTCCCTGCCCAGTTCTTTGGCAGCCCCTCAACTCTCCTAAGTCTTATTGTCCTGTACCTGTAGCCTTGACCCTCATGCTGTCCGAGAAGACCAGGACGCTCGAGGTGGAGTTGGCCAAGGAGAAGGCAGTATGCACCAAAGACAAGGAGAGTCTGGTGCTGAGCAAGCGGGTGATGGAGGAGCAGCTGGCCGAGTGCAACAAGGCCCGGGAGCAGCAGCGGCGGGAGCGACAGCTGGCCGAGGATCGGCTGCAGAAGGTGCAGTCCCTCTGCCTCCCTCTGGACAAGAACAAGTTTGAGACTGACATGCGCAACCTCTGGAGGGATTCCATAATCCCGCGCATTCTGGATAAACAGGGCTACAGCCCATACCATTCCCTCAGCACGGAACTAGAGTCCATCCGGAGAAGCTGTGACAACCTGCCTCTCCTCATGAGCACCAAGGTGGAGGATCTGGCCCGGAGCTTGCGGGTTGGCATCGAGGGTGTGGCCCGTGAGAACTCAGACCTCCAGCGCCAAAAGCTGGACGTTGAGCAGAGCCTGAAGGCCAGTCAGGAGGCCATGGAGAAGGTGGAGAAGGAGGCCCAGGCCCGGGAGGTCAAGCTCCAGGCCGAGTGTGCCCGGCAGACCCAGCTAGTGCTGGAGGACAAGGCAGCACTACGGAAAGAGCGAGACAACTTGGCCAAGGAGCTAGAGGAGAAGAAGCGGGAAATGGAGTATCTCAAGAGGGAACTAGCTGTCAGCCGCTCAAGTTTGGATGACTGCAGAAAGGCCAAGGTGGGCCGGCAGCCCCAGACTTAGGTGGCACTGGAGTTGGGTCTAGAGGCCAAGTTGGTGGTGATGTTGAACTTGGGTTTCAGGTTGGGTTAGTGAGGACTCACTGGAGAGTTTCATTGACATTAGGATTGGGGCCAAGCCTGGAATGGGATCAGCATTCCAGGAAGAGTGTGGGATTAAGACTGGAGTCAGAGGTCGGGGGGCTGTTGGATCCAGGGTGGAGTGAGGGGTGAATCTAGAATGTCAGGCTAAATTGAAGCATTGAAGGTAGATTTAGAATTGAGTCTGGGTTCACACATAAGAAGTGGAGTCTGGCGTTGGTTTAAGAATTATGGTTATCTATTCATGTGGATTTTATTGGCATTCGGGTTGGGGTGGTTGGAAATTGGGAATGACACTAAGAAAGGTTAAGGATTGGGGTTGAGTTTAGGGCAGCTGGATAGGCCTCAGAATTGGTTTAGGGTGAGGACTAGGGAGGGATTCATTAAGCATTGGTGTCAGGATTGGGAGTTATCTGAATTGAGTTGAAGAATCAGGGGACACTGGGTTAGCGTTGAGAGTGACATTAGATTAGAGTGAGGGTTAAGGCAGGTCGAGAGGAAGACTTGATGTGGACATTGAATTTGTTTAGACTTGGATCCAAGTAAGTTCTTGGTAACTGCTGCGTCTAGAGTTGGTTTGGGTTAATCTTCCATCTCGTTAGTCTTAGAATTGGGGTTGAGTTTGCAGTTTAGATTGTGAGAAAAGATGAAAACTTCAGCTGGGTGTTGCATGCAGGTGGGTTGTTAGGTCTAGGGTTGGATGAGGAGTGAATCTAGGATGTCAGTGGCTTTGAATGGGTTGAATTGAGGCACTGAAATTGGAGTTGAGGCTTGGGTGGATGTAGGTGGCTAGTGGTCTAGAGATGATTAGAAGTTTGGGGCCAAGAGTGGAGTTAGGATTTCATGGGCATTAAGAGGGGCAGGGATTAGCATTACTATGAGTTAGGATTTGAGGTTGGGTTTAGGGTGGCTGAGTGGGGGTTGAATTGGGTTGGCATTGGGATATATTTGAGGTGCAGGATTAGGTGACTCTGGTTTAGGGTGGGGATAGAGTGGGGTTGGGGTGAGGCTCAAGGCTGGTTCTAGAGTAGAAGCTGTGTGGATGCTGATCTTGTGGTGGGCCTGGGTTGGGGTTCTGTTTCAGGTAGAGGCTGGGGTCTGAGGTTGAGTTGGGAAGGTGTTTGTGGGTGGCCGTGGTGGAGCGCAGGGCTGGGGTTGGGGGAATGGCGTTGGGGTAGATTTTTCATAGCAGCTGAGTCTAGGGCACTGGTTGGCATCAGAGTTAGATCTAAAGTTATGGTCAGATCAGGTATATCGTTGGGATTGGGTTTAGGTCTGGGTTTGATTCTGAGGAAGTCTCTGTTTTCACGTTGGGATCAGATTTTAAGTGATTGAGTTCAGAACTGGCTTGGGATTTCAGGATTGGGAGGGACTGGCTCAGGTTTGTTCAAGGCATGGCATTGAGACTTGGGGTCCAGTGATTTACAGAGTGAGTCGGCTTCAGTCTGGAGAGGGGCTGGGTTGGGTGGATGGTTTCCGTGGGGTCATGAATTGGGGTCAGGTTGGCACTGAGGCTGTGATGGAGACCGAGGCAGGCTGGCCTTGTAGAGTAGGTTCTCTGGGGGGGGGGCTGCCAAAGGAAGCCAGCCCCTGGGGTCCCCAATCATTTGAGGGCAGATGGGTACGCGTGATGATTATACATCCATTAACACGTGTCCTTCTCCATGAGGACCTGTTTGTTTCTCCACCCTGGCATGACCTCAGAGCCATGTCTCCAAGAGCATGGAAGGGCAGGAGCCTCCTGGCACTCTGGTTCAGGGGTCCCAGCTTATGCCAACCTCCCTCTATCCTTCTTCCCACAGTTACAGCCGATGCTTGTGCCAAGACCTTTTGGCCCTGCCCCCAACACCCAACCCATTGGTGAGTGAGGCCAGAGCCAGGGATGGGGCGGGTACTCTCCACGCGATATCCGGGACTTCCCGCCTACCCGTAACCCAGGTGAAGGGGCTACTAAGGCGATAGGTTGGGCCTAACCCCTCCCTCTCTTGCTAGACACACGTGACCTGGAAGAATTCAAGAAGAGGATCCTAGAGTCCCAGCGGCTTACTGCAAGCAACTCAGTCCTATCCAGGTGAAGAGCTGGGCAGGCTGAGATAGTTCAGTCCCAGGGCTTTGGTCTCAAGATGGGGGGATGGAGGGAGGCTCATCTCATACTTGCTGCTTCCTTAATTGAGCACCTACTGTGTACCAGGCCCTATGCTGAGCCCTGGAGACACAGGAGTGACCAAGACACATGCAGTTGCATTTGTGAAACTCCCTAAGTAGAGAGAGACGATGATGGAGCCATGATAAGAAGAGTACCCAAGAGCCTATAATTATTAGGTGCTTAGTGTGAGCTCAGCACAGTTTTGAGCACTCTGTCCTATTAAGTCATTCAATCCTCACAACCAGTTGATGAGCTACAGTTATTCCCACTTTCCGGATGAAGAGAGTGAGGCACAAAGAGGGTATGCACCGTGCTCCAGGTAACACACCCAGGGAGGGGTGAGCTGGGACATGAACCCAAGTATCAGACTCCAGACAGGCAAGGAAGGGCCTCAGTGAGAAGGGGACCTTTGAGCCAGAGGATGGGCAGGAGCTGGCCTGGGAAGGACAGGGGGAACAGTGCTCCAAGCACACGAACTGCTAGGACCCAGGCCTGGGTAGCTTGGACTAGGGTGGTTGAGGGTGGCTGGAATGGAGGAAGGGAGGGAGAGAAAGCAGCGTCCAATAGTAGCCCTGGGCTTCTTGCTCCACACCTGTGAGCCTCGCTTTCTACTTCTGCAAAAATGGGGGCCTCTGAAATCAAGGGCATGGAAACACTTTGCCAACTGTAAACTGCTGTCCACCAGTGCCTGGAGCAAGGGTCCAGGGACCAGAGCAGGGAGCCTCAGGGTGCTGGTACCCGCTCAGGTCATGGCTCGATGCCTGTGCCCCCCTCGCTGCCTCCCGGAGCCTGGTCATCTGGCCAACAACACCCTGTGCGTCATAGGGAAGGTGACTCAGGCCACCACTCTGAGAACACCCTGTGCTCCGTCCTTGGTTGAAGCCACACTCCCCACTCAGGAACACACCGCTGGCTTAGGACCTGGGGATGGTCAGGCCCATTTGCAGTTTAGGACCTGAGGCCCGGGGGGACACCTGCGATTTGAAGATCACTCTGACCCCAAAGCCTGTGGCTTCCTTGAATGACTTTGCCACCAGACTATTGCCCACCTGGGTCTATTTCAGCTTCAGGGTGCTATATGCAGGCCTTGGGTCCAGACTTCCAGAGGTCTGTTGCCAACGCCTCGGAGTCTCCACATTCTTCTCCATCTCTACTGTGCCTCTTCTTACATACCCCTTACAGTGGGAGCTCACCCCCTTACGGTACTGGTCCCCTCGCTCTGGATGGCTCTGCCTTAGTGAAATCCCTCAGCCTGGGCAGCCCGCAGAGAGGGAAGCAAGAGGGTAGGGAGAAGCCCCTGCTCTGAGTAAACAGTTTTCCTCTCTCCATCTTGGCCTGAAGCCATCATGGCAAGGAAGGAGGTTCTATTATTATCCCCACTTCTCAGAGAGGGAACTGAGGCTCCAGGGAAGTGATCAGCCAGGGTCATGCGTCAGCAAATCATGGCCAGAGCCAGACCTGTCTGGGTCCCAGCTGAGAATCGGAAAGCTCTTGACATTGTTTACCCCAAATGACATTGACCTGCCAAGAAAATGCGCACTTAAGCCTGGCCCCTCCTGCTTCTCTCTGCAGGGTCGCAGGAAGGGCCTCTGGGCTCCAGCCTTAATTAGCCTTCCCTTGAGAAAGGGGCCGGGTGATGAGCAGGCCCTGGCCATCAGCTCTGGGCTTGAATCTTGGCTCGGCCAGCCACTCAGTGGGCAACGGTGGGCAAATCACTGGCAAGAGAATGACAACATTCAAATTTTAGATGAACCCAAGCAGGGGCCAGGTCTGAGGCCCACCATCACCCATCTCCCTACCCAGGAGCTGATTTTCTTTCTCTTCTTATTCCTCTGTGCCTCAAGAAAGTCTCTCCTGGTGCTAACTCGCCCTGAGGCTTCCCCCATACCTGCTGCTGTCCCGTATTCACAAAACGAGGGCAGACCCAGGGCCTAGTGTCACCATGACTTGAGCACGAGGCTTTCCTTCTTAATTGCACATTTGTAAGTCATTTTCTGTTGATGGCAAGTGCACCTTTACTTGGGTAAGATTGGGTGTCCTTCGGAGCTCAATTTAATTTATCTTTTAAAAACCACAATGGAGATGAAGACAAACATTCAGTAAATATTGGTTTAGGGCCTATGTGGCTGGAGGCGGCAAAAGTTGCGCTGTGGAAGGTGGAAGACGCGAATGCAGCCCTGACTCTGTGCCGCGCACGTAGGGTGCGTCGCTCCATTGCATTGCCGTCACTATTATGATTTGTTTGTTCATTGAACCCATATTTCTCGAGCAATTGCTGGGTGCTGAGGACACGGGCAGGAACAAGGCACAGAAACCCTTGCTCTTGGTGGGGCTCACAGTCTCGTGGGGAGACAGATGATAAACCAGATGAATGAGTCAGTGCAGGTCCCCTTAGTGATAGGCAAGACAGATTCGGGATGAGGGAGTGTGAGGTTAGAATTTCCCACAGGAGGCCAGGGCAGGATTCCCTGAGGAGGTGACATTTGAACAGAGACCTGAAGGACGTGAGGGAGGAGCCATGGGGTTGTGGGGAAGGAGGTTCCTGGGAAGGGTGTACCAGGCGGAGAAGACAGCCCACGCAAAGGCACTGAGGCAGGACTATGACAGGTGAGTTTGAGTGAGGAAGCTGGTATGTCTGGAATTATCAAGGGGGGAGAGTGGGAAGAGGTGAGGTCAAGATGACGAGGACAGATCGCGGAGGTTTCTGTGCTGCGGGGACTTTGGAAGCCCTGGGCAGGCTGTGAGCAGAGGAGGATGTGACCCTAGTCGGGTGTTCACAGGCGCCCTCTGGTTGTGGTTGGGGGTGAAGGTGGGAACCAGGGACCAGTGATGAGTGACAGCACTGGTCCAGGCCAGCAATGACGGCTTAGGAGCCTTAGTCTGTGGAAAATGGTGAGGGGTGACCCTCCCTTGTAGGCTGGCGGGGAAGAGTGCGTGAAGCACGTATGTCAGACAGAGAGGCTGGAGCCGGGGAGGGTGGACCAGAGCCAGCCAAGGAATGTGAGGCTCGGGCCCCAGGGAAGAGCCAGGGAAGGAAGGGAGGGGGCCAACGGAAGCGGGACTTGGCCACAGCCCCCTTTTCCCTGACCAGGAAACAGCCTCTGCGCCAAGCCCTGACCCCTCATGAGAACCTTTGCCAGGCCAAGGTGGGGGAAGGGCATTGCCGACAGCAGCAGGATGGCTCCTGAAGGGGCAGCGGGGGGACTGTGGCAGGGTTTGAGTCTCTAAAGAGAAGGCCTAGTGGGGCAGAGTGGGTGGAACCTTGAATGCCAGGTCGAAAGGATCTGGCTTTGTCATGAGGGCGCTGGGGGGCCGTGGAGAGCGAGTAGGGGCCAGCTCATCAGAAAAACCCTCCTGGGAATGAATGTGTGTGGGGTGGGGGTGGACAAGGGTTTTGGGGCAATCTCCCAGAATCCCCAGGGCCTTCAGAAAGACTGTAGCAGAGGCCTGGAACATAGGAGGTGGCCTCTCTGAACCTCTGACTTTTCTTCTGTGTCATAAGGAAGCACACATCTCAGTCCCACCTCTTCCAAAGAAGCTCCACAAGTAGGAGAGTATTGGAGAGGGTGAACCCCCAATGAGCCAGAGTCTTTGATAGCAACAAGGGGTGGAGGTAGGAAGAGGCAGGCCCAAGGAAGGTTTGTCCTTCTGTCGGTCTGATGGACTATTGTATTCCCTTCTCCTTCCTGCCTTAGTGGCTGAGGAGGCTCTGGGCCCCAAGGACTGAAGGGGGGCCCTGACTTGCTGATCTGCAGACCTGGTGCAGCGAGACGCCACAGGACGAGAAGCAGCCAGGGCGGCAGTCAGGCGATAACCCACGCATGTACCACAGTGGGCACCCTCGGCCTGAGCCCCACGCCCCACCCATGCCTCCTAATACTCTCACAGGCCCACACCCGCACCACACAATCCCCCACCCACAGCAGCCACAATGACATCCCAGAGACACAGAAATGATGTCACACAGACGCGGTGACAACATGACACACACACTTCTGCCCAACCCTCGCCCAATGTCACACGCCTCTGCACAGGCCAAGGCACCCATAGCACCCCCTCACACTCCTGTGCCCTCATCTGCACACCTGTGCTGCCACCCCCCCTCCTCTGATTCCCTTATCTCCGGGTGCTTCTTCACCGCCAGTGCTAATGGCCTGGGAAATGAAAACAGAAAGATATTCAGCTCTATCCCTGGGAGTTTCCAGGCCCACCTCTGTGTCAGGGAGCATCTGGTCCCAGGGGGAATGTAGCCCACCGGCCCCTCATAGCCAGTGAAGGCACTGATTCTTCACTCCCTCTCTTCATACCCAGCCCTGCCTATGATCCCTGTAAACGTTAGGCACTAAATAAATGTTATCGATCCTTTCAAAGACACCAGAGTTGTGATTTTTGCTTTGAAAAGGCACCACTTGGCCTTGAGTGAGAAAAGACTAGAAAGATAAAAGCTGGAGAAACCCCTCCCCAATATCCCCAGGTCAGAAGACCCTTCAACCGAGAACAAATGGGGGACACCAGCTTCCCCCATCTCTCGGCATCTCCACGTAGGAAGAGACGGCATAGTTGTCGATTTCTTGTTCCCGTAACACAGCAGATATTTACAAGGCAGTTTCTTAAAAAGCAAATTATCCATTTGTAGCTTGCATTTTTCTGGATTTGCAAAGATTCCCCCAGGTCAACAATTGCTGAGGTTACCACGGCCTGTCGTGAATTGCAGGAACTCCTCCTCGCCAAAATTATTCCAGGAACAACATCACAAAAGTCTCAGCTCATTTGTTTTATTTTGTTGTTTGCGGCGAGATAGGATGTCAGAAAGGGCACCTGCATCCAGTTTTGGAGCATTTCAACCCTCATCACTAACTTAGCAGGTAGCAGGGGAAAAGCACATTAGAGGCACACAGGGAAATCACATTGTACCCAGCAGGGGGTACCCAGCAGGGAGGGAAAAGTTCAAAAGCCGTTATACCTGCTGCTGGTGAAGATGTAGAAAAAAGAGCATTTTCCTACAGGACTGGTAGAAATTAAGATGTCATTATGGCCCTTCTGGAAATTAGTTTGGTGATATTTAATAGAAGTAAAGATGCACTAACTCTTTGACTCGGTCACCCTGCTCCTGGGACTTTATCCCTGAAAACTCCAGAAAAAAAAAAAAAAGCCACGGACTGAAAAACCTAAAAATTGTGATCTAGAATTTCAGCCTGTCCCCCCACCCCCAACCCTTACCCTTGATTCCCTTCCAGCCCATCCCTTGGGAGAGGGATGAATCATGAGGATGAGGTTGGCAACACAAGCTTCGGGCAGGCAAGTCTGGAGGGACAAAGGAGCGATACTTCCTGGATAAGGAAACACGGGGTGAGAGACAGCTGCTGCAGGAAACACTTGGCTGGGGCCCCGCCAAGCCAGGGCAGGGGGGTCAGTAAGGCCAGGCTGCCCAGAGGGGCCAGTCTGGAGGACCCAAGGAAGCGGGAACGTCCCTGACCCTAAGTATACTGCTGAGCAGCCTTAAGTCCTAGAGAAAACACAGACGCTGGCCAGTCCCAGCAACCACAGGAAGCCGAGTTTGGGTTCTGGAGCCAGACATCTTTGGGTTCAAATCTTGGCTCAGTCCATCTCAGCCTCCATTTTCTCATCTGAGAAATGGGCACAGGTCTGTAACTTTTGGTTCGTCTCTCTCATCCAGAGCATCCCAGGATGTCATCCCTCCAAGTAGTCCCTATGCGCAGCCCTGGTCCAGTCCTCTAACACCTAGACCTCAGCCTCTGCTTCCAATATGGCCCCCATACTGGCCCAGAGGGATCTTTCCATCACAGGATCCGACCACGTCCCTCTCTGTCACACACCCTTCATGGCTCCTCATTACCCTGGGCACAGTCCATTTTCCTGTCTCTCTTGTACTTCCTCCCCCCATGCACAGGGCCGCCATGGCCTTCAGTTGTCTTGGATGTTTAATTCTCTGACTAAAGACTCACCAGCTTTTTTTTTTTTTTTTTTTTTTAAGACTCACAGGCTCTCTATTTTAATTTGGGCTGTGCCCTCAGACTAAAATACCTTTTTCTTGCCCGATAAATTCTTCCTTCAAGGCCCAGCCCTAGAGATCCCTCCTCCAGGCAGCCCTCCTGGATGACCCAAGGTCTAGCCCTTGTTCCCCCTGGGGGCCTCCCCAGCCCCATCCCTCTTTCGGGCCCTGATCTTGTAGCTCTGACTCACCCAGGCTTGGTGGCTCCCCTGGGGGCAGAGAATAGACGGGGACTGAGTACCAGTTGGGAGCAATTGGCAAACCCTCTCCCTAACCCTACGTAGTCCAGCCACTGGGTGAGGTTCTGACTCTGAAGATTTCCTGTGACCTCTATAAATAACCCCCATGGCTGCTTCCCACAAACTGCCTCACCCTTCTTGGAAAAAAAGGACTGTAGCCAAGGACCTCGGTCCAGCCATGTGCCAGTGTCCAGGGGGAGGTAGGTGGAGGCCCAGGCATCCTGACCCAAGAGTCTCCCTCCCCACCCAGACCCTGCTCACCAGTCCTGGGAGCTCTCTGGACCCTCCCCATGCTATGATATCTGGACACCCACCTCCACTAGACCCTCAATATTGCTTTTCTTCTCTGAACATCAGTTTGCTTTTCTGCAAAATGGGCATAGTAGTAATATCCATGGACTCATCTAGAAGAGTGACCTTTTCCCTCCAGGAACCCACCCCTCAGGGGCAACCACAGCTGTTGAATAAGCAAAGAAATCAACCAATAGTGACATATTGCAGTAAAGTCTGTGCAGACCCGAAGTTGGGGGTCCCCTTTAGTTGGGTGGTGGGTGTCTCCTGAAGACCCTTTCATACCCTTCATGAGCCCTGGACACCACCCTGCCTCTGCTCAAGTGTCCCCTGGAACCCAAGAGCTTATGTATTCAACCACTGGAGGTGGAGACCTTTTTCTGATTCTGGAAAAGATCCTGACCCTATTTAGGACTCAGTTTCCGCCTCTGGCAAGGGAAGTTGACCATTCATAAGCTGCCAGGTGGGTGAGGAAGCCTGGATCCCTGGGACCCTAAGGGACTGGAGCGCTGATGGAAAGGAATCTTCTTTGTTAGAGCAAGGCGCCCTCTGCTGGTTCATCACCACTATAGCAGGCCCCCCCATAGATCAAAATCAAAGGCCTCGCTATAATCTGGCCCTTCCTCTCCTTGAGCTCACCTCCCTCCTCTCTTCCCTTCACTCCCTCTGCTCCAGACACACTGGCCACCTTGCTCTTCCTTGATCATAACGTGATGCTCCCACCTCGGGACCTTTGCATAAGCCGTGCCGTCTGCCTGGGACACTCTCACAAGCCTTCTCTATCTGGTTTCCGCCTTCTCACCATTCAGATATCAGTGCAAACGCCACCTTTGCAGGGCAGCCAGCCAAGTCCCTGACCAGGTCAGGTCCCCTCATTGTAAGTTTGCACAGCAGCCATCAGACCTCACTGGAAGGAGCTGTGCCTCTAACAAAGGCAGGGGTGATGGCTGCTTGTTCCCATCCATATCCCGAGCACCCTGCACTTGGCTGGTTGCACAGAAGGCCCACAGTGAATTCAAATTAAACAGACCTATGTGCAAATCCCAAAGCTAGGGACCTTCATCAACCAACTACAACTCTGATCCTGTTTCCTCATCCGTAGAACTGTAACAAAATGCCCACCACATTGTGCTGGTATGAAAATCCAGTAAAATGACGTGTACAATTCTAGCCCATAGAGGGTGCTTAATAAATATTCACTGAGTGAATGAATGTATCAATGAAGACCAAGTTTGGAAAGAGAGTAGGGCTCCGTGATTTTGTAAGTCACTTTTAAGATATAAGACGCAAAGTTTTGAGATTAACACTGAAAAAGGAATGAGCACTAAACACACGATGTATATAGAAAATACAAGACAGGTATTTTACGGGTGTATCCACAAGTATGCCAACACTCTGAGAAAGTTCTAGAAGGACACAAGTTAAACCATGACCCGAGTGGTGGGTGGTGGGGGGAGGGAGATTTCTACATTTAAATATTTCTGGATCACCTGAGTTTTTATATTCCTTTGGAATTTGCAAAATAAAAGAAAAACTATTAAACAAAGACCCCTGAGACCCTCCTACCTCCCTCCCAACCCTCCATTGCTACTCCCCTAGCATAAGGCGCCCAAAGGGATCTCTGTTCAGCTCCACTCCAGGGCCTGAACTTCCAGCAAGTTCCTGCAAGGCAATCTGTCCAGCTAGAGCTTGGTCACCCCCAGCAGCAGGGCGTTCACTCACTGTTTTGGGGTCAAGTTCTTCCCAGAGGAGATAAGAATCTCACTTGGCTTAAGCTGCTCCCAGATGTCTCCCAGGCTTCTGGGCTTCCACCCAGCCTGGTCTGAGCTTCAGCAGTCCCCTCACTTGCCCACACAGAAGTCCCGGAAGATAATGTCCAGGATCTCCTCGGTGCCCCCTCCACTGGTGAGGTGGGCCAGGTGCCCCCGGGCGACCCGCAGTGCCTCGGCTGCCAGGGATACGTCTTTAGCTTGCTTGTAATGGCCGAGGGCATCCAGGCAGCCCTGGAGGTGATGCTGGTGCCTTGCCCGCGTCAGAAGTGGTGGGCCTGTGGACGGATCTCCACACCTAGAAATGACAAAGAACATGGTCTCTCTTAACCTTTGCAACCACCACTCAGAGGATAATCATACCCATTCTGCAGATATAGAAATTGAGCCTGTGGACAAGTATGTGCCCAGAGCCAGTGACTCAGCCCTCACGTGAACCTGTTTAGAGGGAGGTTGTGGGGAGGCTCACACTGCAGCCAGCTCCTTCCGCAGCGCCTCCAGGAGGTCGTCCAGCCCTTCCCCCGTCAGGCAGGACAGCAGCAGGTGAGGGGGCAGGCCAGGACTTGGGTCTGGGCCCCCAGGGGGCAGCAGGTCTGACTTGTTTAGCACCAACACGAGACGTTGGCTGTTTCCATCGGGGCTCCGGCCTGCGGCGGGGTTGACAACCTCGTCCAGGAAGTTGCAACTGGATGGAGAGGCTAGGTCAGAGGCGTCCAGCACCGCAAGGATGAGGTCAGCCTGCTCCAGCCTGGGGGGAGCAGGGAGAAGCAACTGAGCAGTGACCCCAGAATTGACCCCAGCAATTAAGGGCACTGGGCAGAATGGAGAGAGAGCCGGCCAAGCAGAGCGCTGGGGGCGGAGCACTGCGTGAGGGGCGGGGCAGAGCGTGAGAGGTGGGGCAGAACATTTGGGCAGAGGCCAAAATCTAAAGGCCGCCCTACCCAAATCACCGAGTTCCCACTCAATCTTCTGATTCAGAAAGAAAAACAAATGCAACAGGTAGAAAGGGAGAGGAAGGCCCCACTCATTTCATCCTCCCACCACCCACCCACTTCACCCACCTCTCGCGGGCACGCCGCACACCCTCCTGCTCCACTGGCCCCATGCCCTCCCGCAACCCTGCGGTGTCGCTCAGGAGTGCCGGGAACCCGGCCAGGTCCACAGGGGTCTCCAACACATCTCGGGTGGTCCCCGGCTCTGGGGACACGATGGACACAGGTTTCCGGCCTGAAAAGGGGGAGAGGGTCAGAGAAAGGGGCGGAGGTCAGTAAAGGGGAGGGAGCACCTCCCCCAAGCTCATGCCCCTGACTGAACAGAGCTTTCTAACTCCCTAACCCATTCCCCACATCTGAGTAGCTCAGTTCCACCGGCCCCTGCTCCAGCCCCACCCCCTGCCCACCTCCCACGCACTGAGCAGGTTCACTAGGCTGCTCTTGCCGGCGTTGGGGGGTCCCGCGACCACCACGTGAGCCCCTGAGCGGAGCCTCTGCCCACGCCTGGCATCTCGAAGATGTGAGCCCAGTGCCACCTCCAGCTCCCGCACTTGGCTGTCAGCTGTGGATGGAGGAAAGAAGAGGGGAGGGAGTGAGGGGTCTCCTGGGGGCTGAGATGCCAGATGTCCCCATCCCCCCACCCCCAGGTGGACCCACCTCGTTCCAGGACGCCCTCCTCCAGGTTGTCATCCTCCCCAAAGTCAATATAGGCCTCCACATGGGCCAGAGCCTAGGGGAGGAGTGGTAGGTACTGTGATCACCCAGGAACCCAGCCCCCCAATTTGCCCAGGTCCAGCCCGACCTAAGGGTCTGATTGGAGGCTCACAGACCAGCTTTCACACAGGGGACGGACAGGTGGGGTCTCTGAGACAGAGACCGTGCAAATGGAGCCTTGCCTTAGCGAGGGTGTCCGCCCAGCCCCGGCAGAGGTGACCCAGTTCCCCGTCCAGCTGCCTCAGGGCCTGCCGCCGCTGTGCCTCAGTTTCCGCATGGATCAGATCTGCCAGCCCCTCCACTTCAGTCAGGCTCAGCTTCCCGTGGGCGAAAGCCCGCCTGGTGAACTCGCCTGCCTCCGCTGGCCGCAGCCCTGGCACCCTGCCTGGGGGACGGTCCCAAGTACTGAGCACCTGGCCCCCACGCAGGCCCCCGGTAGAACCAGACCTCTAACTCAAGGCTGCAGACTCACCCAGGGCCTGCAGGACGCCACTCACCACGGCCGGGCCTCCATGCACGTGGAACTCGGCGCAGTCCTCACCCGTGAAACTCTGGGGACCTGATGTGGCGAGGAGTCAAGAGGGCATAGTCTGGGCAAACGCTTGGGAGGGTCAACTGAGTCACGGGCGCTACAGGAGGTTCAGGATCTGGAGCCCCTCACCTGGGAACCACAGCACTAGCGCGCGGTCCAACGGCTCCCCGGAGCGGGGGTCGCTGAGCAGGCGCAGGCAGGCCCTGCGAGCCTGGGGCAAGTCCCGGGGCGCCGTGAGGCTTCGGAGGGCGTGGCCGCTGGCGGGGCCGCTGGTCCGAATCACAGCGATGCCGCAGCGGCCGTGGCCGGAACTCAGCGCGAAAATGGTGGCCCCGGATCCGGGGACCGGGGTGCCGCTGCCCTGGCGCGTGCACGGTCTGGGACAGGAGAGGAGAGTCAGTGCGTCTGGGAGGCTCTGCTGCAGAGTGGCAGGTGGAGAGAGGGTTCGATAGTCGAGAAATGACCCCAACTGGAGGCCCTGAGGCCAGAGGGTGACTGGATTGAGGACTGAGGCCAGATAACCTATATGTGGGTTCTGAGGCGGGGGGAATGAAGAGACTGGGGCTTGGAAGAACTAGAAAGGTGGCCCTGCCGCAGGGAACTAGGCCCCCAGGTCCCAGAGAGAGGATTTGGGGCCCAAGAAGCGCCCCACGCTGTCACAGCCCTTTCCCGGGTCACCCCACCTGAGAGGCCCACGAGCCGCCCGGGCTACCAGGGTCAAGAGCAACCGCCACATGGGTTCCCCGCCAGCCGCTCGCCCGCGCACCCTTCCTGGGAGGCTTCAAGTCCAGGCAGGAGGCCCCGCCTACTCCGCAGCGTGACTGGCAAAGTGCTCAACGATTCTCGACTACCATTGGGCCCCCAAAAGACGTACCGCCCACCCACTGAAGATCTTCGTTTCTATTGGCTGTGTCCAGGGACAGAGGCAGGGGACTGCACGCGGGGAAGCCCCGGAATAGCGTACCCCCTGGCAACACGAGACTGAATTTTTAGGATCCTAGAGCTGTCGGGATCCGAGATACGGGAAACGAAGAGCAGAAGGAATACAGGCACTGGGCGGTGGGAATTACAGTGAGGCGAGAGTTCACTGATCTAGTCATCCGTAGCCTTACGCGAAGGAAAAGCATCTCAGTGGCTCAGAGGGATGAGTTCCGCAGAACCCACACAGTGGCGCTGGGAAAATCTTCTCCAAACGTCTGGGAAGATGCCTTCTTGTTTTCCCGGAACAGTCCAGGTTTTCGCCCCTCACCAGCTTTCCCTTCCGCCGTTTCCTCGGCCTCGAATACCCTTCCTCACTTGACAAATTCATCCTCAGGGCCTCAAGGTCCCCTCCGCCAGAAACCCTTCCTGGAACCCTCAGCACAGCCCTCTCTTCCCTCTGTGCCTCCCTGGCCTAGGTCTGCACCTGCAAAGCTGAATGTCGTCTGTCTCTGCCATCCCCCCCCCCAAAAAAAGGGGAGTCTAGGACATTACTTTCAGGGTAACCCAGGAGAGCGCAGGATCTAGGCGGAATAAAGCGTTGAGGGTGGAATTCCAGGCACTGCCTGGGCGGGGTCTCAGGGGCGCTTTCGCATGGCCAATTCTCTGGTTCTTGGACGGAGCGGGCGGGCGGCTCACTTGCACTTTGGGAAGAATCTGTTGGACGGGCTAGAGTTCTGATTCCCCCCACTGCCCGGCTCTGCTCAACTTTTAAATTTGTAGAACAGGGCGGAGCAATGACATTCGCCGTCTCCGAGTTGCTGCATTTGTCACAAGTATACATCAAGCGCCTATGACCGCACCCCTGCCCTGACTCGGCTTTAATGGAGGAGGCGTCTCAGGATGGGCAGGTGTTCAGGTTACACGCAAAATACAGGATGCCCATTAAATGTGAATTTCGAATAAACAGTGAATAACGTTGTGTCCCATATAATATTTGGAACATACTAAAAATTTCTTCGTTTATCTAAAATTCATATTTGTAAAAAATAATATAAACGGAGCCACTTTAACATGGAGCCAGAGCTGCCATCTCGGAAGAACTGCCTGTACGTCTTAAGCCTCAAATCTTTGGGACGTTAAAACAGGGTACAACAACCTTTAGACTGGGCCTAAGCAAACTTGTTTCCCAAAGAACTGTTTGCACAGGTAACAAGAAAGCAGATATTATGACCACTGGACTGAAAATTTAAAACATTGTTTAGCATTAACATCAGTATGTTATGTTACCTGCACCAATAGAAATGCCTTCTTTCTGTCGATGTAATTGTGCCCCTTCCCTTTCTTATAAATACCCATTGCCTTTACTTCCTAATTGAAACATTATTTGGGCTTCTGCTCTAATCAGTCCATCCCGAATAGCTGTTTTTATTGATCTTAAATAAACACTTTTTCTCACTTTGAAAGGACTTTTATTTTTAAGGTAACAATATCTAACTGGGAGGGCTGTATTTTTATTTGCTAAATTGGCAACTCTATCTGGTCCTCTCTGAGGTTACATCCTGAAGGATGCCAGGTTGAACTGGACAAAGGGGGTGAAGGGTGTCCTTGGCAATGTCCTAGAGCATATGCTAAAGCCCTGACGCAGAACCTGCTATAATTATTCACATTCCAGCTGTGGTGGTTAAAGTCATCGTCACCCGGAATCTTCCCAGACCAGGCCTTCCTCACTCACATCTAGTTGTAATCAAGTCACACCCATCTCAAATTCCAAATGGGCCTTTTCAGAGAGGAAACTCAGGCGGGGAATCCGGGGCGTGCGGGTACGAGACCCAGAATTCGGCGCGGGCAGGGAGACCCGGGCAATGAACTTTCGGTGCGGGCGGGAACGAGCACCAGAAACCGATGTGGGCGGGCGAGAACGAAACCCAGAAAATAACGCGGGCGGAGTCGAGAACCCCAGAGCGACGTGCGCAGGGCCCAGCTGGAGACTCGAGGTTCGGCGCGCGCGAGGACGAGAAGCAGCGCTCGGGCACGCGGGGACGGCGGCCCGCGCGGGCGGGTGCGGCCTTTGTCTACTCCTACGGCGCGCTTCGCGACTGCACCCGCCCCATGCTCCCGTGGTCCCCCCGCGCCCCGGCCGCCCGCTGCCCCTGACCTGTCCTCGCCATGGCCGAAGCCGCCTCTGGCTCCGGGGGCACGTCCCTGGAGGGCGAGCGCGGCAAGAGGCCCCCGCCAGAGGGCGAGCCGGCAGCCCCGGCGTCCGGAGTTCTGGGTAGGTGTGCGGCGGCTGGATCTGTCAGGATTGCAGGTGCCCTGGGCTGCTCGCGGCGGCTAAACGAGAAGGGATATTGGGGTCAGCTGTCCCCGTCCTGGAGTCCAGTGGAGGGGCAGGCTCCTCCCGACACTGCGGCTGCGACCCTGCGAGCGCGGGCGGGAAGGTGCAGCGGGGGTTAGGGGGTCCCAGAGCAGAGACACGGACACGCCCCTCCGAGAACCCAGGCTCTTAGATGAGCCGCGTCACCCCTTGGGCTACCGGATCGCGGCCGGGCAGGGATGCGCTTGAGAGTTGCTCTCCGCAGAGGGTACAGAATCATACAGTCCTGGGTTCGAATCCCAGCTTGGCTGTGTGACCTTGGGCGCGTGACTTAAATGCTTTGGGCTTCTGTTTCCCCACCTGTGAAATGGGGGTAAGAACCGCACCCAGCTGTGAGGATGCGCTGACATACTGTGGTGAAGTGCTCAGGGCTGCGAGTGAGCGCCCCATCCATTGTGGTTTTGGAGGCGGAGCTGGGCCTCAAGAATGAGTAAGATTTGTAAGTGAGGGCCTGGGGGAAGGGCATTTCTAAGGAGGGCCCTCTGGTGCAAGGACGTGAAGGGAAGGAAACAAGCCAAGGCTAGAGCTCGCAGGGCCTTGCATGCCAGGCTGAGTGCTCAGGAGCCCTGGTGAGTGTGTGAGCAGGGGTAAGGGCTGGAGGCCAGGGAGTGGCCTGACCCCAGGTGTCCCGCCTGCCCCCCAGATAAGCTTTTTGGAAAGCGGCTCCTGCAAGCCGGTCGATACCTGGTGTCCCACAAAGCATGGATGAAGACTGTGCCCACGGAGAACTGCGACGTGCTGATGACTTTCCCAGGTACCTGTGCCCACCCGCCCAGTGCCCAGACAGGGCTCCCCTGAGCTGGGCTCCCCTGAGTAGGAGTCTGTCTGTAGGAGGCCTCGGACCCTCTGTGACGAGAGCCATCAGTCCCTGTGCCCCTTGGCAGACACAACGGATGACCACACGCTGCTATGGCTGCTGAACCACATCCGCGTGGGCATCCCCGAGCTCATTGTGCAAGTCCGCCACCACCGCCACACGCGTGCCTATGCCTTCTTCGTTACCGCCACGTATGAGAGGTAAGTCCCTGTCCCTGGCCTCTCTCTGAGCCTGCCGCCCAGCTCCCCACCTTTCCAAGCGCCGACTACGAGGTCCAGCCGCTCTGTGTTTCTCCCAGGCGGCCGCCAGTTGCACTATCCCTAGTCCAGGATGGAGAGCCAGGGTCTCCCCGTGATCCCACCTCCCCTGCCCTCCCGCAGCCTACTCCGAGGGGCCGACGAGCTGGGTCTGCGCAAAGCAGTGAAGGCTGAGTTTGGCGGGGGTACCCGCGGCTTCTCCTGCGAGGAGGACTTCATCTATGAAAATGTGGAGAGTGAGCTGCGCTTCTTCACCTCCCAGGTGCGCCAGCTCAGCCCCAGTGCATACTCCTAACACCCAGGCGGCTACTTGCTATACTCACGCCCTGTCCCCTGCAGGAGCGCCAGAGCATCATCCGCTTCTGGCTTCAGAATCTGCGTGCCAAGCAGGGTGAGGCGCTACACAACGTGCGCTTTCTGGAGGACCAGCCAATTAGTGAGTGAGGTGTACCAACTCTCCAATCACATGTTGGGAGTTGGGCCTAGATCCAACCAATCAGGGGCTAGTGAAGAGTTGGGCGGGGCCTGGAACCAGATCCATGAACTGAATGGGCGTGGCCTTAGCAAAGGGTGGGGCTTATTCCCCAGGAGCCAGATTCAAGAGAACCTTTTCTGAGTCTGGGATAAGGAAGGGGCAGGACCATGGACAGCACTCCATGTATATTGTGCTGGGCGGCCCTAAGCCTCAGTTTCCCCTCCAGGAAACCAGCGTCTGCAAGTTCACCTTCTGACACCAAATTTGTACCATTCCTCAGACATTCAGAGCAATGAACTGAGGCCAATGGCTTTACTTAAAAACATGGTTCCCTACTGGGACCCCACCCTTCTAGGTTTCTTGCACCCTTCCCTGCCTGTGCCCACACCTCTTAAATTCTGAAGGAGAACCAGATATTCCATCCACCCAGAACTCGTCCCCTGGGAAGACCTTTTGCAGGTTTAAGAGCAGACAAAAAGTTGTGACTTGGGTTTTAGCCAAGGCAGTCTGGCCAGGCCAGGCACAGGAGGGGGTTACCCATTCTTGTCCCCCAACAGTCCCTGAGCTGGCGGCCCGTGGGATTATCCAGCAAGTGTTCCCGGTACACGAGCAGCGCATCTTGAACCGCCTCATGAAGTCATGGGTGCAGGCTGTGTGTGAAAACCAGCCTTTAGGTGCGGCCTGGGCCAGGGGTGGGTAGGGATCCCAGGAGGCAGGCAGAGCTGACCAGGAACCCCTGTCCCCCTGGCAGATGAAATCTGTGACTACTTTGGTGTGAAGATTGCCATGTACTTTGCCTGGCTGGGCTTCTACACATCGGCAATGGTGTACCCAGCTGTCTTCGGCTCTGTACTCTATACCTTCACAGAGGCTGATCAGGTGCTGGGCGGGGGCTGGGTTGCTGGAGACACCCTCTTCCCTGGGCCAGCCTGGCCAACAGCTAAGCCCTCCTCCACCACTTCCAGACAAGCCGGGATGTATCCTGTGTGGTCTTTGCCCTGTTCAACGTGGTCTGGTCGACGCTATTCTTGGAGGAGTGGAAACGGAGGGGGGCGGAGCTAGCCTACAAGTGGGGGACACTGGATTCACCTGGGGAAGCCGTGGAAGAGCCACGACCCCAGTTCAGGGTAAGTAGGGGTATGCTAAGTCCAAGGACTCTGAAAATGGGGGTGCAGGCAGGGAGCAAAGACAGGAACTGTGAAACCAAGCTGCAGTATCAAAAAGGGTGTGCCAAGGGGGGGCGCTCTACAGTCTCAGAGGAGAGGGGTGGGAAATTGGATTTGAGAGACAGGGAAGGGTGCACCAGGTGGGGGCACTGTGCAAGCAAAGGCACAGTGGAAGGAAATTGGGAAGGATGTGGGAAGGGTGTGTGGGGCAGGGGCAGCCCCTTAGCCTCATGCTGGGCCCGACCCCTGTCCTCTGCCAGGGCGTGCGACGCATCAGCCCTGTGACGAGGGCTGAGGAGTTCTACTATCCACCCTGGAAGCGGCTGTTCTTCCAGCTGTTTGTGAGTGTTCCTTTGTGCCTCACCTGCCTGGCCTGCGTGTTCCTGCTCATGCTCGGCTGCTTCCAACTGCAGGTGACGTCCAGCCCCCAGCCCTGGCCCCAGCCCTGACTTGGTAACCACCCACCTAGGTCCAGCCTGACTCAAGGTCAGCTGCTGGGGGTGACCTGTGAACTCCCTGCCCTTGCAGGAGCTGGTGCTGAGTGTGAAAGGGCTGCCTCGTCTTGCCCGCTTCCTGCCCAAGGTCGTGCTGGCCTTGTTGGTCAGCGTAAGTGCAGAGGGCTATAAGAAGCTTGCTATCTGGCTCAACGACATGGGTATGCCCATCAGGGGGAGGTCCCTGCTGCCCTGCCCGTGGGGAGAAAGATCCCCAGTGCCCATGGGGAGCCTGGCTGCACTCTCACTCACTCCCTTGGCCCCCAGAGAATTACCGGCTGGAAAGCGCCTACGAAAAGCACCTCATCATCAAGGTCGTCCTGGTGAGTGGTGGCCAGCAGGTGGGGCCCAGTGGGGAGTCCTGGGGTGGGATGGCAGGGTGAACGCCCGTCTGCTTCCCTCAGTTCCAGTTCGTCAATTCCTACCTGAGCCTCTTCTACATTGGCTTCTACCTCAAGGACATGGAGCGTCTGAAAGAGGTGAGACCCTGACCTGAAGCAGTGCTCCCCACGGCGGCCAGCGGGGGGCCAGGCCTGGCCCAAGGGGTCCATGGGCTCTCCAGCCCCTCCCCCCCCTCCTCCATCCTTTTCTCCTCTCTGTCCGTCCGTCCATCCGTGTGTCCTCTCTCTGCCTTTCACCCCCCATCTGTCCGTCTACCTGTCCGTCGGTCCCTTCACAGCTCCTGCTCGTCCTGTCCCTGTCCCAGAGCCTCGAGCGGCAGCTTCGGGCGGTGCTGGTCCCGCTCGCGGCCCTGCGGTTCCGCCTGCTCCTCCTCTCCCTCCGGGGCCTCCTGCGCCTCGCCCGGGCCAAAGTATGGGCAGGTGGCGAGCCCAAGGGGCTTCGCTGGGGCGGGCAGTGTGGCTGTGCTGGGGGCCTCACTCCAAGCCGAGGGTGCATGCTGTGAGGAGCTGGGGCTCCACTGGTGGGGTGCAGGTGGCAGGGGCCCCTCAAGGTCCCAAGCACTGGCTGAGCTCCTAGGCAGTGCTGCAAGCAGGGCAGCTCCAAACCTGCAGCAAGGTTAGCTAGGAGCGCTGGGGCTGGCTGGGCTGTGGTTGGTGGCAGGTGAATGGTGATAGAAGCAGAGGCTGGGGACTCTGTTTAGGGACGTCCAAAAGGGAGGAGTTAGGAATTGGGTTTAGAGTGAGTGTCTGGAAACTTGCTCTGGGAGGACGGGTGCCGCCTCCTAGCAGCCTGTCCCGGTGCCCAGGGCCCCGCCTGCTCCCCACGTGGCCTCTCTCCACCCCCTTCCTGCCCCCAGATGCTGGCCACTCTGCTGATCACCCGCCAGTTCCTCCAGAACGTTCGCGAGGTCCTGCAGCCACACCTGTACCAGAGGCTGGGCCGTGGCGAGCTTGGCCTGCAGGCCGCCTGGGAGCTGGCCCGGGCCCTGCTTGGCCTCCTCAGCCTCCGGCACCCTGCACCCCACCGCCTTGAAGCCCAGGCCGAAGAGGGTGGTGGCAGCGGTAGTGGAGGGAGCCGCAGGTGTCTCAGCGGGGGCTGCGGGGCACCTGAGGAGGAGGAGGAGGAGGCTACAGAGGAGCAGCGGCCAGCAGGGGAGGGAGGGGAGGTGGGGGAGAGGCTGCGGGGAGGCAAGGAGGAGGAAGAGGAGGATGAGGACGAGGAAGACGAGGAGGAGGAGGATGAGGAGGAGGGCGAGGAGGGTGGCCTCCTGGACTGTGGGCTTCGTCTGAAGAAGGTCAGCTTCGCTGAGCGGGGGCTGGGCGACATCGGCCTGGCCCAAGCCCGGAAGCCCTCCTGGAGGAGGGGAGCCCCACAATGGTGGAGAAGGGGCTGGAGCCCGGTGTGTTCACGCTGACGGAGGAGGACGATGAGGCGGAGGGGGCTTCTGGCAGCCCTGAGCGGGAGCCCCCAGCTGTCCTACTCCGCCGGCCCAGGGGTGAGGGCCGTGACCAGGGGCCATATGGGGGACCAGAGCCAGAGCCTGGCTCAGGCGACTCAGCCCGGAGGCAGCGGCGGCAAAACCGGTCCTCTTGGATCGACCCGCCCGAGGAGGAGCACTCACCCCAGCTCACCCAGGCTGAGCTTGAGAGCTGTATGAAGAAGTACGAGGTGAGGCGGGTATCTGAGGGAGGAGGCAGGGCCATCAGAGGGGCAGGCGCACAGTGTGATGGTGGGGGTGCGGGTGGTCATGGGCCCTTGATGTGATCAGGAGCCTGCCAGAGGGAGAGACTTTGGGTCCATTCTGGATAATCTAAGGGAGGTGGGCTTCACAGAGGAAGGTACTCTAAGGGGGAGGTGTCCTGGTCGGAGGGAGGACCCGAGGCCACACCCCGGTACATGCCCACAGGACACATTCCAGGACTACCAGGAGATGTTCGTGCAGTTTGGCTACGTCGTGCTCTTCTCGTCCGCCTTTCCCCTGGCTGCACTGTGCGCCCTGATCAACAACCTCATTGAGATCCGCAGCGACGCCCTCAAGCTGTGCACGGGGCTGCAGCGGCCCTTTGGGCAGCGGGTTGAAAGCATCGGCCAGTGGCAGGTGTGGGAGGGCCAAGGGCTCCAAGCAGAGACGCACAGGGAGACGGGGTGCACTGAGGAGGAGCATGAGTCCCAGGGAGGAAGGCTGACCCCACCTGAGCCCCACCATGTCCTCTTGCAGAAGGTGATGGAGGCCATGGGCGTCCTGGCAATCGTGGTCAACTGCTATCTCATTGGCCAGTGCGGGCAGCTGCAGCGCCTATTCCCCTGGCTCAGCCCAGAGGCAGCCATCGTGTCCGTGGTGGTGCTCGAGGTGGGGCTGGCGGCTGTGCGGGGGAGCTGGGCTGTGAACAGGTATCCCTGAGCCTGCAGCCTCCTCCTCTGTCACCTCAGCACTTCGCTCTGCTTCTCAAGTACCTTATCCACGTGGCCATCCCTGACATCCCGGGCTGGGTAGCTGAGGAGATGGCTAAGCTTGAGTATCAGCGCCGGGAGGCTTTCAAGGTATGTGGCATGGGGTGGGGCTCAGTTTACCCCCCACTCGGTGGGCCATCTCCTCCACCTGGCTGGCTGCCACGGCCTTAGCCAAACAGGCCCAGTCCCTTCCAGAATCCCAGAGACATCCAGCAGCAGGCTGGCACTCGGGACATTCAGGCACCGCCAGTTGCCCCAGCGGCATCCCATTCCGACTCAGGGACATGGCTGCTGCTTCCTAGAAGCCCAGCCTTTGCTGCATTCCTCAGAAAGCTTCAGAGTGGGTCAACTAGCTCATGAGCACCAAGCCGCAGAGCTCTCCATGGGGAGGGAGATGTCCTGTGTCTGCACTGCCCGTGGAGCCGCTCACAACAGGTGGCCCATGCACACTTGGCATGGGCAAAGCCACATGTGGCTACTGGACTGGCCAGTGTGCACTCTGGTCTATGCCAGTCACAGCTCTGTCTCTCATGGGTTCTCCAGAAAGCAGGGAACAGGTAAAGCCCCATATTTGCTTACACTCTCCCAATTCCTAAAACGGTGTCTGGCATGTGGCTGGAGACAGAGTTGGTGGCCAGTAAACGTTTGTTCTGTTCTTCATTCTCAGAAAGCACCAGCATGGGTCTGGGGATACAGTTGATGCCCAATAAATGTTTAGCTCTCTCCCCACTCCCACAGAGAGCTCACATCCCGTCTTCCCAGTCCCAGTAATAACCTGCTCTGCCCACAGAGACATGAGCGCCAGGCCCAGCACCGCTACCAGCAGCAGCAGCGGCGGCGGCGGGAGGAGGAGGAGCGCCAGCGACACGCAGAACATCACGCCCGGCGGGAGCGGGACACCAGCGGCCGGGAGGAGGCGCGAGCGGAGGGCACCGGGCTGGACCCCACTGCCCCGGATAAGGCCTCAGCCAAGGCCAAAGGCAGCGGGGCAGGTGGCCACGGGCCGGAGCGGCCCAAGCGCCCAGGGTCTCTGCTGGCACCCAACAATGTCATGAAGCTGAAGCAGATCATCCCACTACAGGGCAAGTTCCTGTCGTCAGGGGCTGCGTCCTCCCTGGCAGGCACGGGGCCCAGCCCCGCCACCCGGCTGCCCCAGGCCCAGTCGCCTACAGGCAGTGACACCCGCCTGCCCGCCTTCCTCAGCTTCAAGTTCCTCAAGTCTCCGGAAACCCGGCGAGACCCTGAGCGCAGCCACTCACCGCCCAAGGCCTTCCACGCCGGCAAGCTCTTCCCCTTTGGCGGGGCCCGGGCTGAGACCGGGGCCAATGGGGCGGGCGGGCAGGCCCGGCTGGATGGGACCCCCGGCGGTGGCAGTGGCAGCACCAGTGGCCGGTCTCAGTGCAGTGGGCCGGCGGATGAGGCTGCGGTTGAGGAGCCGGACGTCCCCCGGCCTGAAGAGGAAGGCTCAGGTCACAAGCTTTAACTCGGGGGTGGGGACTCTGGGCTGGGCTTTGGGGGTCTGGTGGGGTGGGCAGGCCTGCAGGGAGGGGTTGAAGGGGACAGAGGAGGCCCAGTCTCTGGTATTGGTTGGGGACCTGGGTCCGTGGTACCTGAAGCCTCCATCAAAGCCTGCTCAGTCTCCAGGACCCTCGAGCACCTGGAGCCCCCGTGCCTCACCCTCCTCACCCCAGGGAGGGATGCCAAAGCCCCCTGTCCCGGTGCCCTCCCAGGGCACCCCGCCCACCAAGCTCTGGTGCCAGCAGAGACGAGGGAGGCCCCTTCACCACCTGGCCCAGCCTCTCCTGCCCCCATGAGACCCCTCACCCAGCTCACTCTGGGGGGACTGGATCCCCCACGTCTCTATGCAAGTCCTCACCCTGCCGCCTAGTGTTGGAGGAAGCCTTCCTGAGGCTGGGGCTGCCCAACTAAGGAGCTTGGGGTGATCGGTCTCAGGCTGCACCCACAAATTTGTGCTGAGCAGAGGTGCAGGCCTCACCCCCAGTCTCTCCCACCTCACTGGTCCCAACTCCAGCCAAGGGTCCAGCTGCCCATTACCAGGGAGCCCAAGAGATGGCAGCTGCAGGACCAGGGACTTAGGTTTGAAATCAGAGGGACTTCCTCAGACTGGCCTCTTCCCGGAGAGGGAAGGGTGCCGTGCTTAGGCAGGGTATTCACCCCAACACTGATTAGGAGCAATAAGGCCCCGATGTGCCTGGAAGCCGGGAGGGAGCGCGGGCAGGGCCCGAGCGGGATCGGCGGCGGGGCGGCATTCCCCGGAACGGCCCCTCTCGCCTCCGCAGGGACAGCGCTGGCCCTCGTGGGCGCCCCTGCCCTTCGCACCCACCGCAGCCGGAGCCCCGCGCCATCAACACCGACGCCGCTGCCCCGGCCCCCGACGCCGCCCACCGGCTGCTGGCAGTGGGACAGGCCATGGGGATGCGGGGGTGAGGGTGCCGCCCCCCGCCATGCTCCCACCGCCGACACCGAGTGCCCACCCTGTGCCCTGGCCGGGCCCCCGCCTGGCCCCCAGCCCCTGCCGGGGGATACCAGCTTCTACAGCCTAGCGCCTCCACCGCTACCGCCATCCTCCGAGCCCCCCGCGCCCTCGCCCAGCCCCAGCCCCAGCCCCAGCCCCAGCCCCCAGGCCGTTTGCTGGCCCAGCGGCTGGCACTAGCTCTGCCGGGCGCCCTGCCTTCCTGTTCTCATGCAATAGCAGCCAAGGAGGGGCGGCCGCCACCCAGGAAATGCTTTGGCCCAGCCGTCGCCCAGTATTGGCTGCCCCCCAAGAGGCAAGGGCCCGGGCATCCTTATCTGCCGTTTTCCTTTGACTGGATGGGGGAAATGAAAGGAAACACCCCCCCCCCAAAAAAAAAAAAACAGAAAACACAGAATAAGCGATTATTTATTTGTTTTTAATTTATTTTGTCATATTTTTGTAAAACGGCAGAAATGCAATAAAAAGTATATTTCAACAGTGCCCGAGGATGGAGTAGTGGAAATGGGGCTCAGAAGGCCCACTGACTAGAGGTTGGTGCTGGCTCTTGGGGCCTGGTGGGCCTGGGTGAGTGCTCCTCCAGTCGCGTGACCTTCGTGCCTCCTCCTAAGAACTGGGTCTTGAGGCCATGGAAAACTCCAGACTGCGGCCTCTGAGACGGCCCAGATTTGGGGACCGACTCCAGGCGTGGGTCCCCTGGGAGGAGCAGCATAGCCTCAGGCCGCGTCTTCAGCCTCCTAGACAAAGGAAGAAATCTCAAAGTGCTGAAAGGACTCAGCAGTTTGGGTGCCAGGCCTGGGGCCTGAGTCAGCGTCTGCCCTGCTGGGTGACACAGTCCTCTCAGCTGCATTTTCTGGCACATCTGCCTCCCAGGCCGCCATCTGAGGAGCCAGGGGCCATGACAAGAACTTACAGCCTGAAAATTGAAAGGCACCTTGCGCCCAAATTGAAAAATTGAGGGGAGATTCCAGGGAATCCCCCGACAGAGGGGGTGGTGTTAGGGAGTGACTAGGATGTCCTACTGTGGGGTGGCTGTCAGACCAGTTACTGGGACTCATCCCTGGGTAACCAGGGATGGAGGCGGCCTCTCTCCGAACCTCAAATGTGTCCACATCCAAAGTCTCAGAGCCTGATGGGGCCCTGCCCCAGGGCCGGAGTAGCAAGTATGAAGAAGGGGCACTGGGGGGAGTAGACTCTGAAAGTCAGGGGTTCACTGAAGACAGGAGAGCAGCCTGTGCAAAGGCACAGAGGTGTGGAAAGGCAGTTAGGTATTTGGGAGAGCAGAGGAGTACGGGGGGGGCCACAAGGGCAGGAGTGGGTGGAGGCTAGTTTCGGGACCTGCACCCAAGTCCACAGGGAGGTGTGGGTTGGACGTGGTTGTAGGAGCCCTGCCCACCCACACCGTGGCTAACATTGGCAGGATGCAATGGGGGGCTGGGAAGACGAGGGTACAGGTACTGCCTGCTCCTGCTCTGCTGTGGCTTTGAAGCTGGTCCCGCCAGTTCTGTTACTAACCATCAGCAATGCCATGTGCCTGCCCAGGGCCAGCCCAGCCCTTGGGACTGGGCATTCTCAGCAAGTCTGAGAGCCGCAGCACAACCACGGTCAAGCCTGCCGTTTCCTGGCACCTGCCTTGTCACCACAGGGTCCCAACACTGCACTCATGGTGGGGATACCACCTAACTGGGAGGTGAAGCCCCTGGCCCCATGACACAGAGGAAGGGCCTAACCTGGAAACTTCTACCAAAGGAGGGGCTGGGCAACCCGAGCCTTGCAGCTGGCTCAGGCAGGGCCCTTCACACGGGACACGTGGAGCAAGAACGTCCTCCAGCTCCACGGTCCAACCCCTCAGCACCCTCAGCTCTGACACAGCAGCCCCTGCTCGGGACTGCTGGGGGAGAAGCAGGATGCCCCCTGGCCCGGGGCCCAGTGCCCGGGGCCTGGAACTTTCTGCCTGGAGCCCGAACACCCCCTATGTTCCACCGCACTCCGTGTGCCTCCTCTTGGAACCAGGGGCCTGAAGCCAGGCCACCTAGGGTCTCCAGTGGCTGCTGGGCGTGCCGCCATGCTTGCGAATGTCCCGGTGTGGCATCCACCTCAGCTGTCATTGGTGGCATGGACTCTCTTGGGGGTGTCATGATCCTCGGGGACACTTGACAGGTGAGGCAAAAGGGTGGGTCCAGGCAGGTCTTAGCTCTGAGCAAGGTGGCTACAGCAGGCTCCCAAGAGAATCCAGCTGCTCCTGGGGCCCCAGCACTTGGGGGGGGCCCTCTTGGCTCCTCTTGGTGATGATGGGACAACTCTCAGTGGCTCCGTCCTCTGGGGCTGAGGCACGTGGAGCAAAGACTCGAAGTCAAATAGGAAAGATCCTTTTATTGGGGTGGACATGGAGCACGAACAAGTCCATGATAAAATGACAAGAGAAAGATCCAGAAGGGCCGACTTCTCCCAGTGGTGCCAGCTCAGAGCAAGGTCTGAGCACAGAATAGGTCTTGGTGGACCTCAAGTCAAGGCCAGGTGTTTAAGGCCAGACCAGTGGAGTGGGAGCGGGGAGAAGGGTCCCACCCCAGCCGCCCAGCCGAGGCCTGGCCTGTCTCTAGACCCTCGCAGACACGCTCTGGTTCTCCGGAGGACTGAGGGGCAGAAGGGGGGGATCTGGAGGGGGGTGATAACAATGTTGTTTTGTAAGAAGCATCTACCAACATCACACTACTGGGTCTGACGTCCCCTTTAACCATCGCTCGGTACATTTTACAGCATAAATAAAGACTCAAGGAAAATAAATACATCGGCTCCTATGAGGATGGAAGTGGTGTGCATGGCGGGGTGGGCGGGCCGGCGGGGTGGGCGGGGCGCTTACACACGGCAGGTGGGTGAGGAGCAGAGTAGACGGGAGGCACCTATGGGGGAGTGTGTTTTAAGTGTCCTCGTGCATGTCTGGGCTGTCGGTCCGTGCGACCTTGCGGGGGGGCGCCGAGCTCTCGCCCTCGAGGTCCACTTGCTCCTGGTCTCTCTTCTTGGCAGCATTCTGGGGGGTAGAGGAAGGAAAGGAGCCATTGAGTCTTCACTTGGGTGAGCTCCCCAAATCCTACTGCAGGGGTGGCTGAGCTGGGCCTGGAGCGGCACAGTGGCCTCAGAGGCCCTGGCTGGACAGCCCTTCGCACCACCCAGACCAGTCCCACTACGTCCGAGGCCTGGGGCTGTGGGCCTGTGACAGACACTGCAAGAAGTCACTGCAGCTCACCATGACCCACACACAGCCCAAAATGCTCAGGCAGTGATGTACCCTGCCCAAGAACAAAGGATCCTCAGGAGCCTCCAGGGAAACCCACACATTGCCACAGAAGAGCAAAGTGGTCTGGGTAAACCTCCTTGCCCCGCTGGTGGGAATCAAGGCCTATGGGCTAAGGAGGGGGCCAGCGGGGGCCTGGGGCTCGGGTTTTCTGAGCAGTCATTTCATTACGGGGTCACCCTCCACCCTTGATCAGAACAGGTTGCTGTCAGATGTTCAATGTGAGGTGAAGAAACAAACTGCCCACGTTGTAACGCACCTTGGAGGTGCTCAGGCCTTGGTACAACTGGACAGTCCCCTGCCTACCCCGGAGCACCAGAGGCCTGTGGCTTCTGCACAGCCATTCCCTCCTCTGCAACACTCTTCCCTCTCCTGGACTGCCTGGTGAACTCCTATTCAGTTTTCAACACCCCACTCAAACCCCTGGTTTCCCAGTCACCCATGTCCTTCTCCCACTCAGAAACCCCGTGCTGGGCACTGTATATCCCAAGTCCCAGCACCCGAACCCCACATGCCTCACCTTTTTGTCCCATTGCTGATGTAGGTAGCGCAAAAGAATGTTTGTTTTTTCTGTCACAATGACTAAGGAGGAAAGAAGAAAGACAAAGTTACAGGAAGACGCTGCAGGGAGCCAGCTGCAATCGGCCCAGACTCCAACCTGGCCAGCACTGCCCTTCCCAGGACAGCGTTCACCCCTCCTGGCCTCCAGGCCATCTCTGCCTTGAGTGGCCTTTCTGGGACTCAAGTCACCACCTCAACCCAGGAGATTTCAGGAAGCCCAGCGTTTTCCCTTCTGAGCCCATGGCCACTGCCGGGGCCTAAGACAGCTATTCCAGGGTCCCTGCTTCTTAGAGAGACTAAATCCACTGCCACATGTGGGTTTCCACTCAGGAGCAGGGGACGAGCCCCAGCACACAGGATCATGAACATGTCTTCCCAAGCCAACCAGGAACAGAGCTACACAGCTGTGCCCGTGATCACAGAAGCCATCCAGCAGGATCCATGTGGATTCTTTGTCGTGGTTAAAATAAAACACCATGGCCACAATAAACAACCTCCCACTCTGCATGCTCCGGGCCTTTCCCTGCACACCTCTCTACCTGGAAAACCCTGCTGCCTGCCCCAGGCTGGGCTAGGTCCCTGCACCGTAGTACTTGTTTCGGGGTCTGTGACATGGAGCTGACAGAGGACACCTAAACTTGATGTAAAGGGACAGGGACAGGGCCAGTGAGCAGCAGACCAGGGTCAACTGGGGCCCCCTGGGGCTGGATATGAACGCCAGCATGTGGAGATGAGAAAGCTCGCGCAGAAAGCCAGGATCTCCACGGCCCCCAAGGTTGGGGAGCTGACCGGTGTCCCATAGGTCATCTCCTGCACCACCCTCTGGCCATCCCCCTTGACAACCAGGATGAGACAGAGTGAGAGTCCACTTACTCTGTTCGGACGGGTACTCCCGCGTGGGCAGGTAGACTGAGGGGCGTCGATTCTGCAGGAGGGTCAGGAAGAGGGGGGTTAAGAGTGCAGGATGACTAAGGTCCCTTCACCATTGGACTCAGTCCCCACCCTCAAACGCCAATTGGAAGATGCTCAAAGATTTTGGGTGGGACTAGGCTTGAAGATGAACCCTTGTTCCCAGCAAGAGGCTGATCAGGGGTGCACATCACCCCCCGTCTCCTTTCCCCAACAGTGCCCCAAACCTGCACTCACCGAGGCTTTACACACAGAGTCGGCATGAAATCGACTAAAATTGCTTTTGTTGTAGACGGGCAGTCCTTTCAAAAAATCTGCCTAAAAGGGAAGATTAGTTGAGTTAGAAACCCAGCAGGGACCAGCCCTGGAGCACCTGCGATGGTGGGCGGGGCTTCAGGCAACTTCCAGTTTCCTTCTCTCATTTCCCAGAACGCAGGCTTGAACAAGCCACCTTATGTGTACATTGTTATGACCAGAAAAAAAAGTAACCAACCCCAAGGGAAGTGCCCGTTCTCCCTTGGGGTCCTCACAACAGTCCTGTAACCTACCGAGAGGTGGGGAAACTGAGGCTGAGGCCACTTGTTTCAAGTCACACCCTGAACAAGCAGCAGGGAGAGGAGTCAGATTGGACCAGGCTGTCCAACTGCAGACCTGCCCTCTGTGCTTGTTGAATATTAAACTCCCAGTTTTGTCTCTGTTCATCCACCTTCAACAGAGACCTGGATAGAGAAAGGCTTGTCCACCCTAAGAAACTCTGAGGGCCAGCATGACAAGAAACATGGGCGGAGAGAAGGAGCCTGGGTGAAGGGGACAGGTGGCTGGGACAGGGGTCTGCCTAGACACAGGACTGGGAGCACAGGGTCTACTGAGCCTCTGAATTCCAAGAAAACTCAGAAATCCAAGTTTAATAGGTCCGTTTTCTAGAGTTGGCTGGGCTTTTCAGAAAGTGCTGTGTGGACCAGGGTCAGCTCAGGGGCTGCTCCTAGGGTCCCCACACCCAGAGGCTGCCCTGTGAGGGGAGAACGGCTCTGGGGGCCAGGGCCAGAGGCCGAGAGGCCCAGAGGGAGCAGGCTGCCCCCCCTTGCCGCCTGCGGCCTGGGGCGGGGGCTCGGGGCCAGAGGTCTCGGCTCCACAGGGTGCCCAGGAGCCAGCAACAGGATTCATTCACAGCCCGACTCTTGGAAAGTCCTTAGTTCCTGACACTCTGCTGTGAGCTCAGCAAGCAAGGGCTGTGGAGCAGGAGAACCCTCATTTGGGGCGGAGGGAGGCGGGGGGGGGCGCTGCGAATCTCAGCCAAAAGATGGGGAAATAAAGGCCAACAGGAGATGTGTCCACCTCAGGAAACTGAGCCCAGGGATGCAAGGGAAGGGATAAAGGCCTAGAGCTGGGGGCAGGGAGTGATCTCCCAGCAGAGCAGGAGTTTGACACTGTGGTCAGGCCAGGAGCGGGAGAGCCAGGGAGAGGTTCCCCACATAGCCTACCCTGGGCTGGAAGCTTCCCAATCTGGAGTCACCCTATCATAAAATGGGGAAACCGAGGCAGAAAGGTCACAGAGCGCTCATCTGAAGTCACCCAGCTCCAACGAGAAAACGAGGAAGCCGAGCTGAACTCAGGTTTGCCCAACCTCAGAGGCTAAGCTCCTACCACGGGACACGCTTAGCATCTGCTTCCCTGTCTGAAATGCAAGGGCTCAGAGCCCCTGCAGGCTACAATGACGCCCCCTCAGAGCAGGGGAAAGGGGGAGTCCATCCCCATGCCTGAGCCTGGGCACTGCACCCGTGGTGAAGCTGCTCTTCAGGTGATCTGACACCACCCTGTGGGGCAGGCGGGAGCAGGCGTCCTCACCTCTGGGGTGGCCCTAGCGAGACCTCGGGGAGATGGGCCAACCAGGGATGTGGGAACATGGACAGGCCTCCTGCTCCTGCCCAGGGTGGCCTCCTGCTTCAAAGCCAGCTCACAGCCCCACAACCCTACCTCCCATCACCAAGGACCCCTGCCCCAGCTCAGCCCCAGACGAGGGGGCCAGCTTCATGTAGCCAGCCAGGCTTTCTCAGGCCTCTACTATGCAGCAGGCCCATGCCAGGCACCAGAGCACGCAGGGGCTGGGGGCGGTGTGGGTGGGGAGGCAGAGGGCACAGCAGACCAGCTCTTGGCCCCAGGAGTACCCAGTACAGAGAACACAGGTATGGATCAAAGAGCTGCACAGTGAATGCAAAGTGGCCCTGAGGACAGGGTGCCCTCAGATACTATGTGAGGCCCAGCACAGTGGGGGAATGTCTGCGGCTCTGGGAGGGTTAGAGAGGCCTGCCCAGAGGCAACGATGAGACCTGAAGCACGAGGAGGGGTCCCTGTGCCGGCTCAAAGTGTGGAGACAGCTCTGGCTGGGCTTGGTCCCCGCTCACCTCCTGGCATACACACCCTCAGCCCATCCTGTGCCACTGTCCAGGAATGCTCTTCCTTTCTCCATGTGGGAAACACCTGCTAACCTCTCCATCCAGTTCAACAAACCCCCACCCCTCCACACACACACCGCTATGTCCCTCTCCACACCGTGGGGGGCTCTACCACCCGGAGGAGGTCATCTGTGGACATATCCACCTCCCTCTCTGGCACATCCCTGAGAGTAAGACAGGGCTACTCCACCCTGGGCTCTGACGCGGCTCACCCAGAGGGAGAGGTTCGAGAGCCTCAGACCTGCATTCAGTCCTGGCTGGGCCCTGCCTGGCTGTGTGACCTCCCAGCCTGGCCGCCTCTGGTGAACCAGGGGTCCCAACAGGGTCCCCTCCCAGGATTGCTCTGAGTCTCAATAAGGCAACCCAGGGAAAGAGTCTTGCAGAGCATCCTGGAAGGTAGCTGTTAGCAGCAACCTGTTTGTGCTGAATAAATGAAGACGGTTCAGCCTGTACTTCCGGTCAGCTAGGCAGAAAAACAAGGCCTCAAACACGGAGGAATCCGCCCCTCGGCCAGACACATCCCAGCCACAGCTGGGCCCAGAAGTCATCCACAGCCTCGGCAAACACTCACTGGACATGTGTGTGCCAGTCCCCTTTCAGTCCGACCACCAGTGAACCCACCAAAGCAGGATGGAGAAAAGGGGTGTGCCAAGGGAGGAGAGACATCTGGGCCTCCTACAGTCACAAAGGGGCCCTCTGAGGTGACGCTCCCAGGAGGAAGAGCATTCCGAGCAGGAGCAGCAGGTGCAAAAAAGGTCAGTGTGGCTGGAGTTCAGGATGAGGTCACAGAGGTGGGCGGGGTCCTTGGGGGGGCTGGGGGGGAAGCTGGGGCTTCATCTGGGTTACATCACCAAGCTCTGGGAGTGTTTTATAAATTAGAAAGTATTATCATCTGATTCACGTCTTTAAAAGCTCCCTCTGGTTCCAGGTGAATTGCGAACCGCCAGGGGGACAGGATGGAGGTAAGGAGACCAGGGAGGCTGGGGCGGGAGTGTAGGCAGGAGGCGGCAGCGCCGAGACCAGGGTGGGGACCTAGGGACGGATTCAGGATGTGCTCTGGAGGCAGACCCAACAGAGCCTTCCGTGGACTGGGCGTGGGCGATGAGGCTGCAGTGACGAATCAAACACAACACCCAGGCTGGGGACCCACACTCTCAGAACCCACTGTCCCCTCTTCTCCCCGACCAGAAACCTTCTCTTGCCCATCTCACACCACATGCCGTGATTTGTGGGCTGGGACCAGGGACAATGCGGTTTTGACTTGTCCGGACAAAAGCTTCCATTACCCTTCAGCCGTGGGGAGGCCAAATAACGGGACGCAGCGGGGGCTTCAGCCCAACTGGGCTGGGTCACCGACCCACTTCACAGGTCGGGGGACCAAAGCACACTCACTGTACCCAAGCTGGAAGTGAGGGAGCGGCCCAAAGGGGATTTTAACCTCCCAAGGTGGCATTACGTCCTCTTCAAGATGGGACAGGTGGGCGAGGATGTCACCGATCCAGTCACCCAGCTCATCTGTCAAGTGTTCACTGTCCTAAACGCTTTAGCACGTCAGTTCCCTAAATTGTCACAACCCTGTGAGGTCCGGACGATGACCACGCCTGGGGCTCGGAAAGATGAAGTTGCTCTCTCTTGGGGACTGGGTGGAGCCTGGAATGGAGGGCATGGGGTCGGGGCTCTCGGGGACCAGACAGTCCGCGATGTCGCATTTCCTTTGGCGGCGACAAAGCCCCGCATGTCACGATGTCAAGCCCCCTCCCCCGCCCTGCCGCCTAGGCCGGCCTCCCAAACCCGCCTGAACTGGAGAGGCCCAGGTGCGGCGCGCCCACGACGGGGCCCGAGCTGGGGGTCTTGGGGGACCCCATCCCCACCCCAGGCGATTTCCGGGGGAGTCGAGACCCGGAAATGAATGAGTTGTCAGAGACTGTAATCCTAGATGGGGTTAGGGGTCGAAGCCGGGGCGGGGTCAGCAGGAACCTTACAGCAGGGCTCGGGGGTCGAAGGTCATAGGTCAGAGAGAGGGGCGGGGTCGGGCCTCTGGGTGCCGGGCAGGGAGGTGGGGGTCTCGGGGATTACTGGAGGTGGGTGGGCCCGCGGCGCCATTTTGTCGAGCAGAGGAGGATTACGGGCAGGGTGACCGCACTTACCATCTTCTGTTCCCTCCGTCGCCGCCTCAGCTACGGCCTCAGCCACCGCCGCCGCCACCACCGCCGCCTTCTTAGCCGCCGCCGCACAGTAACTTCCAGCCACGGTACAGCCCACCTTGATGGCGCCGCCGCCCTCCCGTCATTGGTCCGCGCTCTAGCCCCGCCCCAGGATATGCGGCTTCTGTGAACTCCCAGTGGCCAGATCCGGACAAGTCAGGTGCCTATTGGCCGCCACGCCTCCTCCTCCGTGGTCAAGTTTGGTTGAAAGAGCAAAACTCCGCCCTGGACTTGGATGGGGAGGCGAAACCCGGAAGTGGGCGGAGGCCGCGCCCCGGAAGCCTCTTGGAATTTGTAGTCCCCAACTCCCAGAGGCTCTGCAGATACTTCTAGTTTGCTACCGCTTTTTAATACGGTGTTTCATCAGGTTACCACAACATCCCTGGAAGAGGGGGACCCACCGTAACACTCCCCTCCTCCTCCTCGGGGTCTCAACCCTAGGTTTCGGCATATCTAAACTGCTCCTACATTAACTCTTTCAACATCACACTCTTGTTCATACACCTCCCGTGGGTCCCTAATGCCCCAAGGATCCAACCCACCTCCTCGGCCCCAAATTTTGGGCCCCTCTAGCCTCCCTCGTCTACCTTTTATCCTGACCTCTGTCCAATCCCTTCCCCCTTTGGGCCCTCCCAGACCCTACTACCTCCTCCAGAAATCCTTCTCTGATTGCATTCTTCCTAAGGCCAAGTCAGGCGCCTCCTCTGGGCTTCCATAGCCCTCACAATCCTCCTCCCAGCCCCGACTCAGCTGTGTCCAAAAAGCCTGTCCCATAGCCCTCACAGCCACCCCCCACACACACACCCTGCCCTCGAGTGACAGCATGGTGAGGACAAGGACGCAGTACATAGGAAGTACGGAATAAATTAAGTGGAAGCTACCAAGTATTAGTACTCCAACGACACAGCAAAGGAGAAACAGCACCTCAACTTATTGGAGCCAAATGAGCCTCAGGAGGCTGAGGTCTTGCTCCAGGTCACACAGCTCATCCTCAAGGGGCAGGTGGAGGATTGAAAACCCTCCCACTTCCTCACAAGCCTTCGCAGACCTGTGAAGATTAAGATATATATATAAGACAAGTGGAAATTAAAACATTCAGTAGATATTTAATGATATTAAGGAACTGTGGACTTTTTTTAGGCGTGAAAGTTTTATGGTTATGTTTTAAAGGGCTCTTATCTTGCAGAGATGCATTCTGAAATATTTACAGATTAACTGGATGCCTGAGATTTGCTTGAAAATAACACAGGAGGGGGCAGGACAGTTTGTGGGTAATTGGTAGTCAGAGCTAGGTGGGTGCAAGGGGGTTCACTGTACTATTCCATGAACTGTAGTCGTTAAGTTCGAAATTCTTCCTGATTCAAAAGTGTGAAAATGGGACTTCGCAAAGGTCTGACTTCCCACACCCCTTTCCAGTCCGACCACAGACTTCTGCCCCTGGGCCAACCCCACAACTGGAGGAACACTCAGTCGTCCAAACTCCCTACAAAAGGCAGCAGGAGAGGTCTGAAGCGAGAAAAATGCTTTAATGTGGGTCGCACCGGCAGCGTTGCGCTCAATGGCTCAGCGATTTGCGGCCCTTGAGCATGCGGCGAAGGATGACCTGGACGCCCGGCGGCGTGCTCAAGCGCTTGACCCAGCCGTGCTTGTGCTTGCGCTTGATGTTACTCGGCTGGTACTCGTTCCCGCGCGCCTTGCCCCGGCTTGGCTGCGTGGCGGGGAGTCCCCAGGCGTCGGGGAGCCTCAGCCAGACCTGGGGCTGGAGCCACCTGCGGGGGCAGAGAGACCGCGAGAAAGGTCAAAGGGGCCCTGTGTGACTTTGGCTTGGCGCTCAACCTCTCTGAGCATCGGCTTCCCGATCCGTGCAGAGACTAAGTCTGGCTGCAAAAGGCGCTCCGTAAGTGCCCAAGGCACTGGCAAGTCATATGGTTGGTAAAGAGCTGGCGCCAGCCCCCGATACCGCCCTAATTCCAAAATTTGGGGGAGGGCCCCCCGAGGACTCACCTGATACCCAGTGGCGCCGTCGACCTACAGACGGGACCCAACAGGCAACTTGGGGATCTGGCCCAGACAGCCATGTCTAGTCGCGGATCACGCCGTCCCCCACGCCAACCACGCCGAAGCCCATAGGCTCCGCAGCTGTAGAACGGAGACGTCTGGGAAATGTAGTTTCTTTTACAGTGGAGGCCGCATTGCTGCAAGGGCCTCCCGGACTTGTAGTTCTACGCCTGCGCACCGAAGGCGAGAGCGCGGTACCCGCAGGGGAGTGTAAATCCTCCCTTGGACCAGCAGGAGCAGGCAAACGGCACTTCCTGCGCGTGTGTACAAGCATTATGTCCCGAGGTCTGCTGGGAGTTGTAGTTCCTTCTCCTGTCGGCCGGCAGAGGGTGCTCTGGGGTGGCCTTGGCGCAGCTGGTGGCAGCTGCCGGAAACGGCTGGTTGATCCTCCCACCTCCAGCGGGAGCCCAGCAGATGGCACACAGCTGGCTGGCAGCTTTCCTCTGGCCCCAGCCAAGTCTCCGTTCCTTGGCGGAGAGCCCAGGAGGCCCGAGTTCGAGTTGGCTGGATGTCCTTGGGGTGATCCCTGCTCCTCTCCAGGATCCAGTTTCTCAGTCTGTAAAACCAATAGGTTGAAAGCTTGCCCGTGGCCGTGCTCCATTCAGGCTCTAGAAGAAGTCCCTTTCCTTCTCACACACACTCTATGGCTCCCTATTGTCCCAAGTGAAATATCCAGCTCCTCCTGCAGGCATGTGAAGACACACACACACACATACACACCCCTAAATTTCAGCCACACCCTCTCCTGCCTGGTACTACCCTAGTCCTCTTTTTAAAACCCTTCTCAGGTAGTCTCTGCTACAGCTTTGTCCTCTCTGGCCCTACCCTGACCCCACATGACTTTCCCCAGACTCTCCTTGAAGCCCAGGGGACCTTCAAGGGCCAGGCTTGGGGCTCAGTTCCTGCAGGCACCCCAGCATCTCACAGCTTGAGGAGTGGAGGAGTGTTTGCTGCAAGAATAAACTAATCTCCCAATAGTACCCCAAGTGGGCAGGAGTGGGTGGCTGGACCTAATCTAGCCCTGGCAGCAAATTCCAGGAGATGGGAGTGGGTAAAGAATGGTTAACCCCTTGTTCTCCGATGTCCATCCTACTTGCACCGACATTTAGCAAACCACTGCAACGCTACACCAGTACAATAATGCCAATAAAGTATTGAGCGTTTACCATGCTGTTTTACCTGCGTAGGATCTCATGAGGGGATTAATTTCATAGAGAAATAAATGGAGTCTCAGGAAAGTGACTTGTCCAAAGTCACATATCTGCAAAGGGCAGAGGCTAGATTTAAACCGTGGGTTCTCTGACTCCAACTGGGACCATAGAGTCATCGATTAAATTTGCAGATCTGGGAAACACCAATTCCATACTTTCCCATAGCGGCAAGATTTCTGTTTAAAGTTTTGACGAATACATTTCCAGGACTGTGAATCATACAGCCCTGATTCCAAATCCCATCTCTGACTCCCCCTCCACTTGCTTTGTGACCTTGTGCCCTTTATGAACCTCAGTTTCCCCACCTCAAATTGGAAAGATCTAGGAGTCTCCAATCAGAAAGGTCAGCACAGAGGGGCATGGGGGCTTCATTTGTAGGGGACACGGCAGTTCAGAGGCAGGGGCTGGCCGAGGGGGTCCTATTCGCAGCGAGGGGGCTCCAGGTGCAGCCTCCTAGAAGCTCCGCAAATCCCAGGCTGAGACCCCTTCTCGGCCCTGGGCCAGGCCCAATCCCTCCCTCCACCTCTGTAAACCCCTGAAAGGGGTTAGGCCGTTGCATCCAGAGCCCGCCCCTATCCAGGAGATGCCGCTTCTGATTGATAGTCGAACGAGGCCAGGCCAGTCCACAGCTGCGATTGGTCGAGGTGCCCGTCCGTTAGGACGCGGCTCCGCCCCCTCCTGGGAGCGACTTAAAGGGACGGTTTGCTCAGCAGCGGTGCGATGCCCCCTCGCTGAGTGACCCAGGCCCTCGCCGGCCCTCGTAGACGCGCCCGGTCCAATCCCGCGCCACCATGTAAACGGACCCCGCAGGAGGACGCTGGCTTCTCCGCCCGGTATCCCTCCGCCCTGCCCCGGGCCTCGGGGCCCTCGATGAGGTGAGCGGGCAGTTGTCCCTGGGAGGGGGACATCGAGGCCCCCGGGACTTCTACTGCGAAGCGGGTGTCCACAAAGCCCGCGCTGGGGCTCTTAGGAAGCCGCGGAGCCCCAGTGGCCTTGACCCCGCCACAGCACTGACAGACACCCTGGAGACAGGGGTCTGGCTCTGGGGAGGGGGCTGGCGGCATATCTGTGCCCTCCTCCGCAATCCCGGGTTGGGACCCCGCCGGAGGTGGGGGATGCGGCCTGCTCCCCCTCCATCAGCAAGTACCGGCTACCAAAAGCCGTCAGTGTGCGTTATCCCCGCGGCGCCAAGGATGGAGACAGGGGAGGGGTTGGTCCCATCTCCAGGCCCTAGACAATGGGGGTGTGCTGCGCGGGTATCCCCCTCGAATTATGTAACTGCCTGTGGTTGCCATGGGGGGGGGGCGATGGCCCAGGAAGCAGGATGGAGGCCTGGAGGCCCCCAGCCAGAGCACTGCCTTCCCTGTCCTCATCTCCACCATTTGGGGTTGTGTCAGACCCCCCAGAATCCAGTGTCCAGGCCACAGCTTGTCTGTCTGTGAAACAGAGCCAGCAGCCCATGGTCTTGGAGAGATGGACAGGGCCTCTGGATCTCAGTCCCAAACCCCATTCCCTAGGGCCTCACTTTTCAAGAGCCAGGTTCAGAGACCTGGGATTGGGGCTCACTTAGATCTGCACATTTTTAGATGCCTTCAGAGGCCCTCAGGACATGCTAGTTTAGTGACAGTGAGTTAATGAAAGAGTGTATGCATGAATGAATAGATGGATGGACGGATGAATGGACTTAGGAAACCATAGCTACTATAAATCTGAACTGGGGGAGGTCCTCTGTATTAGGCCACATTTGCCACAGTGTCCCCCGCTTTAGGAAGCCCTCCCTGACTACACCAGCTTTCCTATGGATGCCTCTTGGGGTCAGCTATAGCCAGGTCCTCTCCAGGATAGACTAGGCTGGCCCAGGAGGGTGGTTGACCACCACGTGGACACTGACCAGACAGAACATCTAGGTGCTTGGCTGGCTGTGGTCCTGTGAAAACTGGAGCCTTAGAAGTGGTCTCACAAGGTGGCTCATCTGATCCAGGTGTGGGATGTGGGTGCTGTGAGGGTGGAGGACCCCAGTTTCCACGGCTGCTGAGCTGGCTCTCGTCCCGACTCACAGGACACACCATGCTGACCGGGATGACCGATGGCTTCTTCTGCTGCCTGCTGGGTGCGCCACCCAATGCAGTAGGGCCTCTGGAGAGCGTCGAGTCCAGCGATGGCTACACCTTCGTGGAGGTCAAGCCTGGGCGCGTGCTGCGGGTGAAGCATGCTGGACCCGCTCCGGCCCCCACCCCACCTCCACCGCTGCCTGACGTCGCTCAGGGGGACCTATCTGGCTTGGTCCACTGCCAGCGCCGAATCACCGTGTACCGCAACGGGCGGTTACTGGTGGAAAATCTGGGCCAGGCACCGCGAGCTGACCTCCTACACGGGCAGAATGGCTCCGGGGAGCCGCCGGCCTCTCTAGAGGTAGAGCTGGCGGATCCAGCGGGCAGCGATGGTCGCTCGGGCCCAGGCAGCACTGGGAGTGGCAGTGGTGGGCGACGGCGGCGAGCCCGGCGCCCCAAGCGGACCATCCACATTGACTGTGAGAAGCGCATCACCAGCTGCAAGGGCGCCCAGGCGGACGTGGTGCTCTTTTTCATCCATGGTGTGGGAGGCTCCCTGGCTATCTGGAAGGAGCAGCTGGACTTTTTTGTGCGCCTGGGCTACGAGGTGGTGGCACCTGATCTGGCTGGCCATGGGGCCAGCTCAGCGCCCCAGGTGGCCGCAGCCTACACCTTCTATGCGCTGGCAGAGGACATGCGCGCCATCTTCAAGCGCTATGCCAAGAAGCGAAATGTGCTCATTGGGCATTCCTACGGGTGAGCCAATGCTGGGATGGGGGTAAAGGGTGGGGGCTGGCAGGGACTGGATAACCTGAAAAGGCTAATTTCCCTCCCTGAAAAATACCATTAACATCTGCAACAAGATAGGGATTCCTACCACCAGTGCTATTGTTTCACATTGTTTGAAAGCAATGTTTCTCACTATTGACATTTGGATCAGGTAATTCTTTTCTGTGAGGGGCTTTCATGTGCCCTATAGGATCTTTAGGAGCCTCACCGGACCTCTACTCACTAGATGCCACTAGCACAATGGTCTAGTGATGATTGTGACAATAAAAAAAATGTTTTCAGATGCTACCAGAGGTCCCTGATGGGCAGAATCACCCCTGGCTGAGAACCACTGTCTTCAACTAAGTTAAAAAATCCCAAGGGCTCTAAGGCAGGGCTAATTGGAGTCCCATAAATTCTGTTTACAAGGTACAGTTTGCTGTAATTCATTCTCCCTTAAAGTGGTGACAGCTAATACCATCTAGCATTTAGATGAGAGTCCATTCCATGGAAGGTTCTGGGCCTGGGCACCTGATCACCATCAAATGGTATCACTCCCGCCTTTATCCAGGAGGAAAGATAAGATCCAATCAGCTAGCCAGGTTGAGAAACACTGTTTTAGCAGTTGTAGCCAATGCAATTAGACGAGAAAAAGAAGTGTTACATAAACTTCTGAGGGAAAAAAGGAAACCAGATTGGGAGGTAATATAGCTCTTATTTGTTTATATGACAACACCCAAACTAGCTGCTTATGTTCAGTGATTTCCTCCAATTAAATGAGCACCCATCTGAGGTAGTTCCTATCACCCATAACAATGCTATGAGGTCAGCACAGTTACTCTTTCACTGGTGTGGAGACGGAGGCTCAGAGAGGTTAAGCAATCTGCCCAAGGGCACACAAAGAGTGACTGGCACAGTCAGGTCCACCTGACTCCTGCCTGTCCGATTGTCCCTCTTTACAGCAGAAATTGGCAAACTTTCTTAAAGAGCCAGATAGTAAATATTTTATGTTTGTGGGTCATATATTAGTCTCTTTTGGAACTTCATAACTAATGTTATAGCAGGAAAGCAGCCATAATTGTAAACAAGTGGATATGGCTGTGCTCCAATAAAACTTTATTTACAAAATATTTTACAAATTTACAAAATCGTAACATTAGTTTACAAAAACAAGTGCCCAGCTTTAGAGAGAATGAGGAGCTGGACTGGGGGGGGCTCCTTGGGCTGTGCCCTTCCACCTTGTATAAGGCAGGCAGATGTGCCACACTAGAGCCTGGTGAGAGAAGATCCTTAAAGGAAACAGTGAGTGTCTCTGGGCAGACAAAAGGTTTGTTTGATTAGATTGCTTTCCTAACACTTGGCAATAAGTAATTCTTACCCCTTTGGAGGTCATGGTGACTTTGAGGATCTGATGAAAGTTCTAGATTTGGATCCTCTCTCAAAAAAAAAAAAAAAAAAATTCCACCCTCAACACACAATTTTGGGGTATCAAAGATGCCCCACCCATCCCTTACCCCCATCTGCTGCCCATGGACCTCAGGGGAAGAAACTTGGCCTTCAAGGACCTGGCTCTGGGGTGAAGGGAGTGTATTGACCCCCTCACTGCCTGTACCCCGCTGATTACCACCCTTCAACCCCACCCACCACCCACCCACCGGGCAGTGTCTCCTTCTGCACGTTCCTGGCGCACGAGTACCCAGACCTGGTACACAAGGTGATCATGATCAATGGCGGGGGCCCCACGGCGCTGGAGCCCAGCTTCTGCTCCATCTTCAACATGCCTACGTGTGTCCTGCACTGCCTGTCACCCTGCCTGGCTTGGAGCTTCCTGAAGTGAGTGACCTCAGCCCTAGCAGACCCCGGCACCTCCCCTAGTTTGGTGGGATAGGAGGCTGTACCGCTGGGGATGGCATGGGGGGGGTACCCCTGGTGGCCTGAATGGCATAAGGGCTCCAGTGGTGCTTCCCCACCACTAGGGCTGGCTTTGCCCGCCAAGGGGCCAAAGAGAAGCAGCTACTGAAGGAGGGCAATGCTTTCAACGTGTCATCCTTTGTGCTGCGGGCCATGATGAGCGGCCAGTACTGGCCCGAGGGTGATGAGGTCTACCACGCCGAGCTCACTGTGCCTGTCCTGCTCGTCCATGGCATGCATGACAAGTTTGTGCCAGTGGAGGAAGACCAGCGCATGGCTGAGGTAGGGGCGTGGCTCCCAGCCACCATACCCCCAAATCTCTGGCCTGCAGCCCAAGGGTACTCGGCTGGATTCTCCAGCCCCAAGGATGTGGGAGTTTAGATCAAGGGTCAAAGTTGAAATCCAGAAAGTGGGACTGCCCTGGCCAGCTGTTAGAATTATGCACTGTCCCCCTGCACCTAAAAAGGCACTCTTTGCAGCTGAGATTTGTGTAAGGGACCAGTGATAGGCTACAGAATTCTTGGATGAGGGAGGGCCAGATGGTCTTCAGATCAGATCGCCAGAAAAGGGTCTTGGGATCCTTAGCACTTGGATGAGCAGTTCTTAATCACCCACAATTCTGCCGCCACCACCATCTCCCCGGGGACACTTTGAAATGTCTACAGACAGTTTTTGTTGTCGTGACTCTGGGGAGAGGGGAAGGTGCTACTGGCATCTGGTACGTGAAGGCCAGGGATGGTGCCCAACACCCTGCAATGAACTGGATGGCCCCACAGCAGAGGATCCAGCCCCACAGCAGAGGATTTCTTAGTCATGCTGGGACTGAGAAATCCTGTTCTGGACATGTTGTAGGAACTTAGTAAATGTGGAATGAATGAACACCAGGTTGGGATGCCTCAGGGCGACACGCCATCCTCCAGCTCCCTCTTGGGTGGAAGTGGAGGGATGAAGGGTAGACTGCAGGAGGGACTTCCCAATGCTGCAGGTCATGCGTGGCTGGTGGGAAGTCGCAGGGCAGCCTGTCCCCGCCTCTCTGAGCCTGTTTTCCCCACAGATCTTGCTCCTGGCTTTTCTGAAGCTCATAGACGAAGGCAGCCACATGGTGATGCTGGAGTGTCCAGAGACAGTCAACACGTTGCTCCATGAATTCCTGCTCTGGGAACCTGAACCCTCGTCCAAGGCCCTGCCCGAACCCCTGCCCATGTCTTCGGAGGAGAAGTAGCTGCTGGGGCAGCTGGGCATCGCCGAAGAGCAGGAGGTGGAGGAGGCCGGCAGCCAGGAGAGTCAGGGCACGGTCTGCAGCCTCCACACTCCCAGGCCCAGTGGGCCAGGCGTGGTTTTTGAGGGAGCCAAGTAGGCACAACGCTCTCAGCTTGTGTCTTGTGAGGCCCATTGGCTTCAGCCAGGACTCCCGCGGAGGATGACCTTGTACACAAGCCCCCTTCCCCCAAGGCCACTGCCAAGACTGGCCGCTCACCCAGCTCTCTGTCTTCCGTGTGTCTGCCATGCTTGATCCAGGGACCCGTGGGGCCCCGCCCCATTGCCCAAGACCCCTTCTCATCCCCTATTCCTGGGCGTTGGAGTTATTGTTGCCCAAGAGGGGGAGGGATTGGGGGGGTTGGCGCCATCGAACCTGCACATCTCAACTTGTAAGTCAATAAAAAGAAGTGACAATCCTAGCCTCTGGACCTGTGCTGCGTGACGGCAGGGCGGGGGTGTCACCCGGAACCTTCCCCATCTGAAGATGGCTGATGCAGGTGCCAACCCCCTCAGGACCTTCCAGACTTATTTCCCGAGTTTCCTCCTCCCCCTCAGAAAGCAGAGGTACTTTGGCAGTATTCCCAGAGCAGAAGACAGAGGATCTGGAAGTGAGCTCCCAGTCCCTGGAGGGGAGAAGGTGGTCCGACTGGGGTCCATGTGGAGGCTGAGGTGAGGGTCACTGGATGTTGCATGGGATTAGAACAGCCACAACTGAGTACTGTATAAAAGGCCCCACGAGTCACTGAATCCTCTTCACCCCATGTCACACAGCAAGTCAGTGCTTCTTACCATACCATTTTATCTTTCAACTTGATTTAGGGTGGCTTTTGTCACAAAGATGATTTTCATTTTGAAGGCACCCAATCTTTTTGTCTGGTGGATTTCCCTTCCCCACAGCCATGCTCCTAGTCCTTTATATTTTATCCTAATGTATGTATATCTAGGTATATCTGTGGTTTGTGTGGACGATATGAGGAGACCATTGTTCCCCGGATTGCTGCCTCTTGGGTTCTTTCCCCACTGGTGTGTGGACCCACCTTTCGTTTAGTCCAGGGGTTCTCACAAGACACAGCAGTCCCTTGGGAAATTCTGGAGACAGTTTTGTCACACCTGGGAGGGGCAGTGCGACACCAGCATCTAGTGGGTGGAGACCAGGGGTGCAGCCCAACACCCTACAATGCAAAGGACAGTCCCCATTCGAAAAATAATTTGGCCTCAAGTATTAGTAGAGCTAAGGTTGGGAAACTGTTAGACAAATCTCATCTCTTTTGGGACTTCTGGGGGTCTCTGGGGTTACTTCCCAGCAACCTGTTTATGAATTCCTGGGCAGATGGCACACTGTGTTAATTGTTGTCCCTTTGTCACGAGACTTGGTGTCTGTGAAGCTGCCAAGCTCAGAGAGAGAGGTTTCTTCAGTTCAATTAAAGTGGGAGAGACCAGGCCCCCTCCAGAGGCCGGGTACTAATTACAAAACAAGCCATTTCTCCCCAGGGAGAGCCACGGGTACCGCAGTAGAGGAACCGAGGCAGGGGTACCTCCGCCTATGTTACAGCTCGCCCCCTGCAGGATCTGGTTGGCTGAGTCGCAAAGACCGGCAGGTGGTGAACCCAATGAGTCAGCGGAACTCCCGCAGTGCCTAAACCCACTGATAACTTTGAAGAAGCAACATCTGGAAAATTTAAATGATCCCGCCAACACCTCACCAACACCGCAGCCTGGCATTTTACTGAAGCTCTCTGCATATGAATAGTCTGAAATCACAGGTCATCATCAGAAATTGGGGTTATGGAACTCATTTTATGGCAGAAGAAACAGGTTCAACCCCAGAAAGCTTGCGTTGCACGGTAATCCGGTGGCTGGCGTCTCACACCCAACTCCACCCCGACTCTCCTGCTGCACTCCCTCCTTCCCCTGGCCTCCTGTTACCACACACAGCCCTTGGAGAACATCAGGGCACCTCCCTCCCCAGGGAAACTTTCCACCTGGACCACCTCTGGCTCAGGGCATGGCTCTGAGCCACACCCTAATGCATGACTTCATTTAATCAGATCCCCACAATGACACCTGAGGTAGGACCTCTCAATGTCCCCGTGGTACAACTGAGGAAGCTGAAGCTCTGACAGAGATTACTGGTCTGAGGTACCACAGCTAGCCAGCAGTAGAACCCAGCTCTTGAGCTGGGCAGATTCCCTTCATGTGGTTGAGAAAGCCCCCAGTCCACAATGTAGGTCCCCTTTGTCTGGGAGATAAAAGTGGACTCTGTCCACACAGACAGGACCAAACTGTGAAAGCACTGGCATGTTCCAAAGCACCAAATGTTCCAAAGAATCTTCTGGTCTACTTGTTCTCCTCCCATGACGGGGAGCTCACTACCTCTCCAGCAGTTCCATCTGTAACAAAGTCCTCCCTTAGTCTGAGGGGGAGATCTGTCCTGCTGCCCCCTCCACCAGCCTTTGAGAGCTAGAGATGGAGGGCTGCTCTCAGCATGGGGCAGGTGGAACATTCAAACACCCTGATCTCTACCCAGGCTGGATGGGCAATTCCCAAGGGCTCAGCCGTGGGCCTGGATGTCCTGGGGTCGCAACTCTCGCTCACCCTCAGCCAGAAAGACAAGGAGAGCACGGTGCAGCAGATGCACCCCCAAGCGGCAGCGCCGGGCAGGTGGCCAGCTTGCTACCACTCCATAGTAGTGTCCTTGTTTCCGGTTAGTCAGCGTCCGGATCCCTGGAGAGATTGGGGATGAGGTCACAGGGGCAGCCTCAGCGAATCCCCGAAGAAGTATGTGACAGTGAACTCATTGTATTGCCCTCAAGCAGGGATAAACCAAAGAACAAAATATGTGCATGTGCAGGCACATAGTCAGTGTTCAATCATTGCTCAATGAATAGATGAACAGCCCTAGGAGGGAAGGGGTGAGGGAACTGGTCGGTCAAGTGCCCTTCCTGTGACCCCCACCACACAAGTTAGGCACCCACCTAGAGCATCCACAAGACACGCCTCTCGAGTGTAAGCCTCCACAGCGACAACATGCTGGAAGCAATGCAGGGAAACAACGCCGTGACCGCTGGCCCAAATGTCCAAGATCTGGCGCACCTTGGGGCAGGCCTGGGGGGCCAGGATGGGGTCAAGGGTCTGTCTCCTAATCCCCTCCTTTCTCTACCTTCCCGCAGCCTGGCTGCCCCTGCTCTGACCCAGGTCCTTATCCTCACACCTGTTTTCCTGGCCGCCCACAGTAGCCAAGGGCCTCCCAGAGATGGACATTTGGCCGGGCCCGTGTCCCCTTGCCTACATAGAAGATGGCATGAACAAAAGTCCGAAGGCATTCAGTTAGGGTCAGTGAGATGGCTCGGGCTGGCAGGTCCTGAGTCTCCCTGGATGAAAGGGGGTGGATCAGAGAGGAAAAAGTGACAAGAGTTGTCCTAGAGAAAGTCTCTAATGTCTTAGAGCAAACTTAACGTACATCCAGTGACCCCCATTCTATAGGGCAGAGGGTGGTGGCTGCTTCCCAAAGACTTGCAGCAGCCTGAATTAGATCCAGCTGCCTTTTATAGATAAAGAAGCTAATGACCAGAGAGGGCCAGTTCCCTTCTTGAGGACACAGAGCATATAAGAACCAATTCCAGAATTTTCCAGCTCTCACTACTGAGTCCCACTACTGCCCAGAGTACCTGGGGTCCAACAGCAGATATGTGAAGCTGGACTTCACGACCCCCTCCCGCCACCTTCTGTTGGGATCCGGCCGCTCGAACTGCTGAGCAAGGGCATCCTCATCTGCCTGGGCATCTGGGATTCGGCCTGTCTTCAGGGCTTCAACCAGCTCTGGGCTGTGCCCTGAAAAGCCTGGGCCTAGGAGGGGAAACTGAGTCAAGGAAGACAGGAAGGGGTGGTTCCCACAGATGAAAGGAGAAGTGGGACTGAGAGCCAGGGGTCTCCAGGGACTCCTGGAACTTCCTTGAACTCTGGATGCTCAGAAGGAACTAACCGGAAGCAGTGTGGGCTTCTTCAAGCCGGCGGAGGTAGTGTGGCCGGGTGAAGGGTGTGATGGGGCCTGGGCTCTCGCCAAGTGCCCGAAGCCCTTGCAGCAGCTCCAGATCAGACATGGGGGGGACTGGCAGGCACCAGCAAGAGGGAACAGGGTTCCTGACACCTGTGGAGCTCTCCTCATCCTCTGTGAGCCAGAGGGCGGCCACGTCCCTGTCGAGGGACCACTGGTCGTCAGTTAGGAAGTGGAAGTCAGAGGGTCCAGGCGGTGGTTCCCGAGGGGGGCGGTCGGCTGGGCTTGCATCTGGTTGGTATGTGAGAGAGGTGGAGGCACGTGGCAAGGACAGAGTCAGGGACTGTAGATGGGCATTTAGTTCAGCCACCTTGCCTGCCAGGACGTCTCCATGCCCCAGCTGTGGGGTGCCAGGAGACTTTGGCACCCTCTGGGATGGCTGGACCCGAGGCAGGAGTCGCTGCCTGGTCTGGGGCAATGACCCAGCCCAGGGGGAAGTGTGGGGGACTGGGTCCTCGGATCCAGAGGCCTCAACTGCCGTGACAAAGGAGGCATCTGAGCTATAGTTCCAATGCCCTGGGGGAGGACCCAAGCTGCCACCCTTGTCGGCAACCCCAGGGTGAGCAAAGAGGCTGGGGGATCCCGGGCCAGCCACCAGGTCCGTGTCCCTGCCATCACGTCTGCGCAGTGCTGTGGAGTCCAGCGTCACATCAAGAGGTCCAGAGGGGCTGGTGTCCAGCCCTCTTCCCCTGGGGCTTGGGCCTGGAGCAGATAAGTGGGAGTCAGAGGAACGGAGGGGGGAGCCAGAGACAGAGATGGGACTCAGATCAGCCAGAAAGAGGGGGCTCGAGTCAAAGGGAGAAGAGAGAGTGAAGGCAGAGAGAGCTGACCCAAGACACTGGACGTGAGACAGAACAAGCAGGAGACAGTGGACATCAGTGACAGAGACACACTAACCGCTGTGGCTGTGCAGGCCCCACTCACCGCCGGGCTCCGGCTCCGGCTCCTGGGTTTCTGCCCGGGTTCGGGTAGGGGTCCTGGTCAGCGTCTGGTGCTCCCTGAGGACGCGTGCACAGTCCTGATGTCCCTGCAGATCCGCCAGGTCCAGCGGCAGGAGTCCGTCCTGCGGCGGTGTGGTCAGCAGGGGGCGCCCGAGGCCCTCTTCCCTCCCTCCTTGGCGTCCCCCGCGCAGGGGCCCCTCACCTGATCGCGCAGTTCCGGGTCGGCTCCCTGGCTCAGCAGGAGCCCCAAGCCGCGGAGACAGCCCCAGGCGGCGGCCACGTGCAGCGGTGTCAGAGCTTCCACCGATCTGGGGCAGAAGCCGAGGAAAGGTCAGCGGAGGAGGGAACTCGCTCTCTGCCCCCGAGCTCCGGAATCTTGGCCCCCAGCCACCCATCTCCAACCTCCAGCCTGAGGCACCACCCTAAGAACCCAGATCCTGCGCCCTCAGGCTGGGATCCAAAACTCTGCTCTCTGACCCTGGAGAGTCTACCCCGAGATCCGAACCTCTGATCCCCACTTGGGTCCCAGCGCAATCCCATATTCCACCCACTGTCAGGGACCCTAGGCCCCGCCCTTGGATTCTCAGGTTCCTTCCCTAAATTCCTCAAGCTCCGCCCCCGGGCATCGAGTACCCACCCTTGGACATAGGGACGCCCTCTCCTTGACTCCCGGGCTTCGCCTTCGGACTCGCGAGACCCCTCCCCTGCGCGGGAGACTCCACCTCAAGCCCAGTCCCTCCTCACCGAGCGTTTGGGTCCCCGCCTCCACGCAGCAGGGCCTCGAGACATCGGAGAGCGTGTGGGTGCCGGGCTCCGGCCGCTAGGTGCATAGCAGCCACGCCATCCGCGAGCACCAGGTTGGGGTCGGCGCCGCGGCGCAACAGATCCTCCACGGCCCTGCGATCAGGGTGTCAGAGTGGACCGCAACCCTCTCCCCGCGCCCCGGGCCCTTCCGCTTCGGGTCCCCCCTCACCGCGGTTCCTCCTTCCGCAGCGCAGCCCGCAGCTGTCGTGCCAGGCCCGCAGCCTCACCCATGCCCACGCGATCCTTCGGCCCCGCGGCTCCGTCTGCCAGTTTCAAACTTCCCGCTTCGCCCTTTTACGCACGCGCTACGCAGCCCCTCTGCTCCAGTCACTGCAGCCGCTTGCCGCACGGGGGCCCCAGCCAGGCTGATCCGCGACGCACCCGCGCCTACGTCGGGGTTGGAGAGCTTCAGTGCTCGCTGCTCTGGCTCGCGATCCGCAGGGCCTGGGGCCGCGGATAAGGGCTGGGGCGGGTGGAGGCCATTATCGCTCCTCAAAACAGGGAAACGACACACCCTGCTGGAGAGAGTGGAGCTAAGACTCAGGGAAACCCGAGGAGCCCGCAGGGGAACCCTTTACGGAGGTGGCCTCCATTAGCGCGCACATTCAATTAAACAGTTCCAGCCTCCAGAAGCTCTGTTTCGCCCGTTTTCAGTCTCAGAGAGCTGGGAGTCCGTGACTTTGGGGCGCTGGGCCACTCAGGGCCTTAGTTTTCCCATCTACAAAATGGGAGAATAATCTCTTCCAGGCTGGTGATACTGAACCGGCATTTCATCACGGGCCTGGCACACAGGTGCCCAATAAATGTTTGTGGGAAAGAAAAGCTGTTGCTCAGTAAAGCTAATTTCATTTTCTATGAAACTGAAAATGTAGCTGGTGAACTTTTTTCACAGTTGCTCATTACCCAGGAAGATTGTTGAATGATGAACCTTTTGTGTCTGTCTTGTCTCCCTTCTTCTGAGGAGCATTCACTCTCTTCCCTGGTGGAGTTGTAACGCCCCCTTCCTCACAAGAGGCTTGATCCAGGCCTGCCTGGACAATCAGAGCACGCCAGGGCTCTGGCCCATGACCCATATGGGGTTGCTGGGAGCCCTCACTTCACCTGGGCTGGGGTTTGAGGAGTTGTTACAGCCATACAACCAATGGTCATTGGGTGACAATGCAGGGACAATAAGAATCCCCAATTTGGGGGGCAGTGGAGGGGGAAACAACTCAGCAAACACCTGAATATGGAACAACACGGTCCCCTCCATCAAACTGCTTTCAGTGTTTCAGCTCCAGCCAGGAATTCACTCTTTGGTGCTAAAGGAATAAGCACTTCCCAACCAGAGGGTAACTGACAGAGGATGGTCTTCCCTGCCCTTGGTCCCTGATTGGCCAGTTCTCATGCAAATGAAGACTCCAAATCCTTAGTTTGATTGGTACAAAGAGCACTATCCTGATTGGCCAGAATGGGGGGGGCGTCTCAGTCCTATTAGTTGAAATATGATCCCTGGGAACTCCTTTATAAGGGTTGGCTCAAGCAGGAAAAACACAATGTAGGAAGGCAGTTCAGTGCAAACTGCAGTTTAGCGCAGGCTTCTCCCAAAAGCCCCGCTTCCATGAGAGGCCCCTAATCAGCAATGGCTGTGAGGCCATTTGCTCTGTTTTTCGTTTTGTTTTTTGAGTCCTTTCAGCCACCACGAACCCTTCTTGGTATTTTCTTTCCTGGGGTCGACACAGCCATCTCATCCCTTTCTACAGATTGGGGGGAAAGCAGGACACCCTGAACACCAACCATGCAGGGTATTTCAGTCCATCCCAAGGGCAATGTTGTCTGAACAGCTGAATAGAGCCATTCCTGAAGCTACACCTTGGCTTCTCCACAAGAACCAAGCCATTTCCCTTTCTGTTCAGTGGGTGGGTTTTCTGTCACTTGCAACCAAGATCCCAATTAACACAAGGTGATTGGTGTAGACCTGGCTTAGGGATTCCTCAGATTTTTATTCTGATGACAAAATCACACAGGGAAGAACAAAAATTACAACTGATAAACTGGGGAGCACAATGTGGGCTGGGAAACATGGAGAATGGGGGCCCACAGTCCCTGGGATGCTTGCTGGAATCTTGGGTTTCCTTCAAGGGCTCCCAAGTACCCTGGGTACCTCCTTGAAGCTCCCTCCCCAGGGGTTCCATGGGGCCCAGTTTGAGAACCAGCACTCCAGGCCAATGGTTTAACTGTATGAGAAGGTTGGATGCACAGGGCTGGTTCAGACAGTGGCCTCCACTTCAGTGGCATCATCGTCCTCCTCCAGCAGACTGTAGGAGGCATGGCTCTGACAGGGCCGCTGCAGTGGATGAGCCAGCAGCTTGGCCATACAGTTGTGCAACTCGAGGGCTGGTCCAGCCAGCGCCACTTCATACTTGTAGCTGGTGCCCTTGGTATCCAGGCTGCCCATGAAGGCAAACATGTCCTGTGGGGTCAGGAAGGGGCAAGGGGCTCTTCAGGCAAGAGCTCCCATAACAGGCCCTCCTTGCCCCTGGAGGGTTTCCCAGAGGAAGGAACATCAGGGGTGGGTTCTGAAGGGTGAAGAAAAGTTTGCCAGACAGAAATCATTCCTTACCACCCACCCAGTGTTAGGGACACCGGGAGATCTCAGTCCTGGAGCCCCCATTATGGAGACAGTTGGATGCAGACTGCCCCCCCCCAGCCCCCATGCTGATCTTCCTTGAGGAGGAGGGAAGGCTTCCCAGGGTAGAGACTTTTGGCTTAGGTACTGAGATATGAATAGAAGCTGGTCTCAACTCCCTCTATTCACAGTTGGGTAAACAGGCTCAGAGACATAAATGGTTCACTCTTGAGGTCCCATAGATAGCTCAGAGCTAGGATGTGAATGCCCAGCAGGACCTGGAGAGGTAGGGATGGAAGGGTGCTCCAAGCAGAGGGTACAGAAAGAGAGAAGCAGATATTGGGGATGAGGTGGGCAGGATCCTATGTGTTCTCAGGGCCAATGTTCAAACAGCTCCCACGAGCTCCCAGCAGACATGTGGAAATGATTGTTGAATGACTGAGTGACCAGGATACAGGAGGTAGGGTCCCCCAGGCCCAGGGTAGGTGGGTTCGGAGACATCCCATCTATACCCACCTACCACCCACACCCGCCACAGCCTCACCTTCCAGCTCATCTCCTCCTCCTTCTCTTCAGCGCCATTGTGGATGTAAACAACATCGAAGAAGAAATACGGGCACTGGAACATTTTCTGCAGGGAAGAACACTAGCCTTTGGGACTCAGATTACCCCATGCCCCCATGGCCACAATTCCTCAACTTCTGTCTTGGACTCTGGGTACCTGCCTGTAGGCGCCCCAGATCTTATGCTCAGGAAGTCCCTCCTGGTGTCTCCCCACCCTCTCCCAGGCCTCATTCACCTTCATGGGCTCAGTCAGGGAAAACTGGGGCTGGCAGGGCGGGCGGCTATAGACGAGGATGGTGCGGACCACGTATGGGGGTGGGATCGTCTGTACATTCTCCGTGACTGGCAGCTCGGTTTTCTGTTGGCTGCACAGTGGGGGGAGGGAATAAGTCAGAGCACACTCTGGGGGTTCCCCCACCCGCATCATCACTCTTGAGGGGCACACAAGGCCCCATTTGAGCCCTCCCAAGTTCAGTGCTGCCTCTGAGCTTTCCCACATGCTGTTCCCTCTGCCCAGAGCACCTCCCCAGCCTCACCCTTCTGCCTGACCTCTCCTGTTCCATCAGGGAGGCTTTGCTAACCCCAAAGCTGGGGCCTGCTCTTGCTCTGGCCACCCTGAGCCACCCCTCGTTCATTACTATGTGGAGTTGGCCCTGCCCCACCAAGCCAGGAGACTCTTAGGCAGGGACCTGGTATTGTATGCTAAGTCAGCACACACTTCCCTACGTGGCCACAGATGGACCTCATGTTAGGCAGACTACACTAGGTCAAGGGCTGAGGTCCTTTCTATGTAAAAAGCAAGCTTGATCATCAACAAGACATCCTTACAGAAAAACAAGTAAAGGGGACAGACAAATCACTGAGGGAATATCAAATACCTTAAAAATGAATTAAAAATGTGAGGGATATAAATGATAAACGTCTAACTATTACATTGTTTTGTGCACTTCAAACTAATAAAAAAAATAAATTTAAACAAAAAAAGATATATAAAGCCACATTCAAAATTAGCCTAATTTTTTATGTATTTATGCAATAAAATTTTATGGAAATAAAATGAATTTTAAAATGTAAAAAAAAATGAATTAAAAAAAGACTCAAAGAAAAACACAGCAACATGTGACCTCTTCCATTATGACACAGATAGAGCTTTTCAGCAACATGATCAATCCTGGTGCCAGGAAAGGTAAACAGAGTTCATTTCTGGCAAAGTGCTTTGGCAATGTCTAGTGAAATTAAAAACACCACTTCCCCACCTTGATCGAGCATATCCTCCATTGCAAATTTACCTAATAGGTTCACTTGCAAAATTTGCTGAGATGTTTGTACCAAGTTAATCATGATGGTAAAGGCAACACAAGCTATGTGCCCACAATCAGGGGCTGGTAATAATGGGGGTTGGAACAGTGGGGCCCACAAGCTAAGAATGGATTTTATATTTTTAAATGATCAGAGAGAGAAAAAAAAGCAAAAGACTATCTCATGGCATGTGGAAACGATATAAAATTCAAATTTCAGTTCCATCAATAAGGTTTTACTGGCACTCGGCCATGCCCACTCTTGTCCCTATGATCTGTGGCTGCTTTCCGATTACGACAGCAGAGTCATCACGACAGAGACTATATGGTCTTCAAAGCTGGAACTATTTACTGTCTGGCCCTTTATAGAAAAAGTCTGCTGCCCACCCCCCAGGTTAAAACAATGGACTGGAGCACCATGGGATCATCAAAGGCCTAACAAGGAAGGTAAGATGCAGGAAGGGAGGACTTACATGAGGCTGAAGAGACCTTCCAAATCTGGTGGGGGTGCTAAGGAGAAGGTTGGTGACAGAGAAGAGGTGGGAGGGGTGGGTGGCTTCCCTCATCCTGATGCCAAGAGAGCCCTGGCACCTCTGAGCCTGGTGCTAGGTACCACTGTGTGGGAAATGTGCTGTGTGACCCTGGCCTTGTCACCTGCCCTCTTTGACCCTGTTTTCCTTCAGCACAGATCACAAACTAGGGGGCCGGCACTGGAGGCCCTGAAGACCCTTGGTGATTCAAAGCCCCCCTTTCCCTCAGGGCTGGCTGGGGCTGCTCGCCTCACAAGCAAAGAACCAGGGGTGTCCCTTTCCCCTCCTCCCAACACTCACCAGTTTTCTAAGTACAGGGATCATATTCTATTTAAGTTCTGCATGTGAGCATTTCATGTTCAAATTAGCATAAAATGTGCTACAGTTGTGACTTTGATTTTTCAGTCACATACTGTCATTTACTGAACACTGAGTGTATAACTGGCCCTTCATGGAGTGCTCCCCTGTGGGTGCAGTTTTGACATCCAGAGTCCAAATCAGCTGGTTTTGCTTCTGTGTTACGACTTCACTGGGACCTCATGGGATAGGAGGTTGTCTGCCTCCCATTTTACAGATGAAGAAACTGAGGGACAGAGAAGTGACTGGCCCAAGCCTGTTGCAGCAGAGCTGGGTTGCAGCATGAGCTGGCCCCCTTCATGGCTCAGACTTCCTAGGTTCTGGGGACGGCAGGACAGGACAGCCCTCCCCACCCCCACTGGGCGCCCTTGCCTGGAAGGATACTGAAAGTGGAGCAAGAAGCTGTCTCCAGGTCGTAGAGGCAGCTGCAGAGCTCACGGGGGTCTGAGGTCAGGCCAGACAGCTGTGGGGAAGTACAGGCCTCAGCCAGGTGCTCCCCTCACCCCCAGGGATCGCAGGGCAGCCTGGCCCCACCGCAGCCTCACCCAGGCAGTGTCATCGTTTACCACCACCAGAGCAAACTCATGGCTTTTGTCGATCTTGTGTTTTGTCCGCACGAACATCTCAATCATCTTCTGGGAGACGTTGAGGGCATTGGTTTTGGAGCTGGGGAGGGACAGAGAGTGAAGGGGCTCGTTAAGGAGAGGTCTGCTGATCGGGGGAGGAGTGTTCTCTCACCCGTCTATCATGGGAAACCCCCCCTCCAGCCCCACAACAAAGCCCTGAGACCCAGGTCACGCTGCAGAGGGCAGCATATCTGGCCAAGCTGACCATCTCCAGCTCTTGCCCTCTCCAAATGGGTTCCTCTCTGGCCAGCCTCGGTCTCATATCTGACCCTCATGAGGCCCCTACATACCTTCACTCAGTCATGGGTGGTCAGGAGTGCCAGCAAGGGGAAGGCAGGCTTGTGTTAAGCATCTCCCAGAGCCCCTTGGGCCTTCTCCAAGCCCTGCCACCCCACCCCACAGAGACCTAGCTACTCAGGGCAAGGACTTCCAGGTCAGCCAAGCCTGAGTCTGAATCCTGGCTCTTTTTATTCGCTGTGATGCCTTGGGCAAGTCACTTGCTTCTCTGAGTTTCCAAGTCATTGTTGTGACATGGGTGGCACATGGAACAGAACCCAATGGGCCACCACTATATCATTACCAGTTGTTGTTGTTACACTCTGATACTACCAGGCCCCAGGCCAGACCACTATGGTGTGAGTCTCAGAGAGAAGGTCTTGTGTTGTTCAGGCTGGGCCCCTCCCAGCTGTGGTTACACATTCAAGCCCCAAAATGTCCCTCTCACCCATTGAATGACTCCAACTTTGGCAGTGACATTTCCTCCGACAGGTCCAGGCAGATGATCTGCAATGAAGTTGGAGGGTAGTGAGGGCACTGTGACAGGCAGTGCCTGGTGACTGGATGTTAACACCAGTCCCCACACACTTGGCCCTCTTTAAGCAGCCCTGTCTGAAAAGGAGCTAGGATGGTCCCCAATTCCCAGCCACGCCATCCACTTTGGAAAGCAATGGCTAAGGGGAAAGAGCACTGGACTAGGAGTCTAGGTTGATGCGTAACTAAGTCAACCAGAGAACATCTGACACAGAAACAACGAAACAAGCGTACAGTGGGTTGAATTGTGGCCCTCAGAAGATACATCCTCTTAGAACCTCAGAATCCTGACTTTATTTGGAATTAGGGTCTTTAATGATGTAATTAAGGTAAAGATTTTTGAGATAAGATCATCTGATCTAATGATAAGTGTCCTTATGAGAGACAGTAGAAGAGATACAGAGACAGAGGGGAAGGTCATGTGAAGATGGAGGCAGAGATTGGAGTGACACAGCCACAAGCCAAGGATGCCTGGAGCCACCCGAAATGGGAAGAGGCAGGAAGGAGCCTCCCCTAGAGCCTCCGGAGGGAATGTGACCCATTGTTGTGGCTTCTGGTTTCCAGAAGTGTGGGAGAATAAATTTCTGTTGTTTTAAGCCACCCAGTTTGCAGTACTTTGTTGTGGCAGCCCTAGGAAACCCATACAAAACGACTGTTTGCAGAGTGAATCCCAAAAGACAAGAATGTTAACCTTGATCGAGCATATCCTCCATTGCAAACTTACAAGGTTCCCCAAAGCCTCAGAGTTGATGGCTGAATTCCCACTTACCACCTTCTCTGGACAGTTGACCCTTGGTGTCCGCACCTGGACTTCAGGGGCTGGCGGGGGCACCTGCCAGGGCTTGGGGCCAGCTCCCGGAGGGTTGGGGGTCCCATCGTCAGCACTGGCCGCCTCACCCTCACCCTCACTGCGGCTGCCCACACTGGCCTGGGCCCCCAGAGCCCGGTCCTCAGCCCCCTCAGGGTTGGAGCGCGTGCGGGGCCTTGGCTCCACTGACTGCTCCTGCTCCTCCTCCTCCTCATCTTCCTCCTCTTCCTCTTCTTCCTCAGTGGGGCTGCTGGGCTCCACCACCTCCATGGCTCCTGAGTGGCTGAATGAAGCAGGGATGGATAAAACCAGAATCCTTCCCTTGGGGATTTCAGAAACATTTGATTACCAGGCAGGATAGGGCACAAGCTGCTTACTGACTATAAGAGTCACTCCTCTCAGGGCCTCGGTTTCCTCATTGGTAGAATGGGTGCTTTACACTTATCACTCTGGCATCCACTGACTTAAGGTAATAGTCTCCTATTTATTTATTTTTCTGTAGGGCCAATCCCATCCCTGCCCCTTGGTCAATGAGCATAAGTGGCTACTGTGAATGGCTCAGAGATGGGGACACGATCCAATACAGACCAGTGAGAAGCAGCTCTGAGACTTCCAATAGTGTAGGGGAGAGGGGCTCGTTAGAGTTGCAGAGCTGACAAGATGTAAATGGAGAGCTTCCAGGAGCCTCTTTAGCCTCCAAGAGGGGAAAGAAAGCCTGCCTGAGTGATACTCACCCAGAAAAGATCAGACAGACTTCTGAGCACTTGAATCCAGCTATGCCTGGAACCAGTCCGATACGCCACTAACTTCCCTTTCTTGCTTGAGCCAGATTGAGTTGTGTTTTCTGTTACCTGAAACTGAAAATGATTTGGTGAACAAAGGAATAACGTCTGGGCTTCTTCTCAGTGGGCGCTGGGCTGCCTAAGGGGTGTCTGTAAAAGGGAAGGGCGCAGATCTGGGTGTTACAGGTCTCTTTGAGGAAAGAGAGGACGCCAATGGAACGGCTTGCCTAGCTGGGCAAGGGGTGCGGGCTGCCCGGGATGGTGTCTGAGCGCCTTGCAGCTCCCACAGCCTCTAAGGAAAACAAAGCCTTAGTTGCAGCAAGAGGGATGGAGACCAGAATGCAGGAAAAACCAGAGCTGAAGGCGGAAGCTTCAAGGGAGGCGAGGGGCTAGATCTCTGGGGTTACAGGACCTGGGCCTCTGGAGACGAGAGCCGCAGGCTTTCACCACCCAACTCTCTGCTCACCGTAGCCTGAGGCTCGCTCCAACTTGGCTGCCGAATCACTAGGAAGCCGCCATCTTCGCAGCCGGACGTGGTGCCGCGGTAGCCGCGACGCCTCCTGGGAAATGTAGTTCAGCGGGCTGCAGGGAGAGCCGAGCGACGAACTGGACGAGGCTGGAGAGTCTTGGAAGTTGATAGGCTGGGACTGCGCTAGGAGGTGGGGTTTGGAAGGTGATGGAGGGGAGTGGGGCTGAGTGGGGATGGATCTGGAATGTGATTGGCTAAAGCAAGATGAGGCAGAGTTTTTATGTTTCTGATGGAATCATACTACTCTGGTCAGCGCTTCTACCGTGTTAGGCTGAGACGAGGCCGAGTGGACTGGGGTTTTCGATAGACTAGGCTCAGAAGGGTGGAGAAGGCCTCGTTTGCAATGTGATAAACTGAGTGGGACAGAATTGGGCGGGATTTAGGGGAAGAAGAGGGTTGATTGGTGATGGGTGGAGCTGACTTGGACCTCAGTGAGGGGTGGGATTTTCCGGACTGAGGTGGGAGTGGTCCAGACCCCAAAGCCCCTCCCAATTACTTAATTCTTATTTTACATATATTTGCAAAAATCAAAAATACTAAGTCCAAACTATTTCAAACCATCTTTCCTTTTTCATGCACTCTTCTCCCCTTAGCCCCATAATTATTTAAAAACCACTCTGAGCCTCAGTTTCTTTATTTGTAAGAGTTAAGCTTGCCCGCATCTGCTAAGCTCTGATTTAATGACAGCCGGGAGGGGCTGTGTAGGCGAGCCTTGAAGGATGGAGAATTTGCTGGAAAAACAAGAGGGGAAAAGGCATTCCAGGCAGAAGGAACTGGCTGGGCAAAAGTCTGGAGGCTCGGAAGAGCCTTGGAGTGACAGAACTTCTCACAGGTTAATAAGGCTGAAGCAAAGCTAAGAGTGAGGATTTCAATGCCCCTTCGAACCCCAAGTCAGTAAAGTACAATTTCTTTCCCTCCGTAAGCAGGAAGATTCAGCCTCATAGGGTCTGTCAGTGGGACCTGGAAGATTCCGGTTACTCCAGTCTCTGCACAGTTAATCCAAGTGCAGAAGGAAGGACAGGGTGTTTCAGGCAGAGGTTAGAGCATGGCCAAAGGTCTGGGAGCGTGAGAGAATTGAGAACCTTCGGCTGTTCATGGAGGGGGCCATTATGGCTACAGTGTGGCGGATACATGGGTGCAAGAGCAGGCATAATTTTGAAGGGCCTTGAACGTCAGGTTGAAGAGCTTGAAATGTTTCCCGAAGACAATAGGGAATAGTGGAGTGTGTGTGAGCAAGGGAGGGAAATAATAAGATCTCTGTCTCTGGGGCCTGGGTGGGGAAGGAAGTGGACGGGAGCCCAGAGAGGGGTATGGGCTGGCATCTAGGTGGGACAGTACCGGCTTGGGCTGTGACTGTGGATGGAAACAAGGAAGCCCATTAGAGGTGGATGCAGGAAAAATGGGCAGGATGTAAGGACTATCTAAGGCTCTGAGGAATCCAGCATTTATGTAGGAGAAACAGCAGCTAGCAGAGGAAGCAGAGATAGGACTGCCAGATAGGTAATAGGGAACAAGGAGTGCATGTTATGTATGATTCAGTTCTCCTATGGTGCCTGGCCGTATGCAAATTGCTTGTGAAAACTCCCAAGACACTGTAGAAACAAGCTGTCTTTATCCCCTAATTTACAGATAAGGAAATTGAGGCTCAGAGGTGGAAGAGCTAGGGCCTGAGGTGAAGAGGGATGGACATCTCGGGAGCTGGACACGTGTCCCCCCACTGGGACTACAGGAGGAAGGCGCTGTCCTTGAGGAGGAAACTACACAATAACAAGTCATGTGACCATAGGAGGGGGCTTCCTGTTTCCCGGTCCCTCCCAGGCCAGCCTTGGCCAGCCCTGTCCTGAGCAGGCAGTAACCAGAGTGACCCCAAGAGTGTCCATGGACTCAGGCCTCTGACCAAGATGCTACCAGAGGAACAGAGAAATAGAGCCAGCTGAGGGGAACCAACTCCAGGTTCAGGACCTCTGGTTCAGGAGCCCTGGGGAGGAGAGGACATTCTTGAAGTCCTTGTCTTAGGCTCAGATAGGGAAGGGAGGGGACACCAAAGCAGTGAAAGATAAAGGAGACAGAGGAGGAAGGGGAGGTCAGGGCAATCTTGAGACGTAGTGAGCTGTCTGTCAACGGAGGCATTCAAATGTGTTAAATCAACGTTGACGACTCAAGATCTCTTCTGAAGGGGGGAAATCAATGTCCATTTCACAGAAAAGGAAATTGAGGCTGTCGTTTGCCCAGGACAACAAAGGCAAGAGCTGAGATCAGGTTGTGGTTTTAGTGGGGAACGAAGGAGGAGGATTCAAAGAACACTGATTTCTGGAGAGCGATGAGTGCCAGAGCCACACGGCCCCGGAGCCGGCGAGGGAGGCATGCTCCACCTGTAAGTGTCCTCCCTCCCTGCCACAGCCAGCTCAGTGGGACCCCAGAACCCAGCCCTGCCTGGCTCAGAGCTCAGCACAAGTGGTCATTTGCAGGGTGAGCTGGACCCTGTGGCAGAAAGTACAGAGGAGGCCGAGGCAGCTAGTGGAAACTCTGAGCTGGGCCCTGTGCCATCGCAGGAAAGCTGCAATCCGGAGCTGCTGGGCCCTGAGGAGGAGAGTGAGCAGGGCCTGGGGAGCAGGTAAGGCCCTCTTGGTCTGTTGCCTCTACTTGGCTCTTTCCCACCCATAGCTCTATGTGTTTCCCCCCATCCCTGCTCACACACACACCAGGGCCCCCCATTGCCCTAATCAGCCTGACTTACAAGCCCCTACATGATGCAGCCCTGACTGTGACACAGCTGCTGTGTGCCAGCCACCTCAGATGTCCCCATTTCCAGAACCTTCCATTTCTCACCTCTTCACAGAACTGACAAAGAATCTGATGGGGACTCTAACAGGGGCCTGGCTCCAGCCCCCGAGGGCCCTCATGAGCCTGCAGAAGAAGCCCACCAAGCCCCAGAGACAGCCCCATGGGATGGGGAGACTGTCTCCTCTGGACCTGGAGCCACTGACGTTTTTCAGACTCTCCAGCATGCTCTGAGCTCACTGGAGGCGGCAGCTGCTGCCTGGCGCTGCCAGACCCTGAGCTGTCCTGGGCCAACAGAGGCAGAGGGCAGAACGGAGGGTGGACCAAGTCCCTCTCTGGAGCAGGAGGGGGCAGGAGGCTGTCAGCAGGAGGTGGCCTGTCTGGCTGAGAAGAACGCCTGGCTGCGTTTGGCCCTGGGCAATCGCGAGGTCGAGCTAATCAACATGCAGGCTTCCTTGGAGGCCATCCAGACAGAGAAGGAGATGCTGCAAAGAGAGGTGAGTGGGGCAGCCCTGCCTCCCAGGGCTCCCTGTCTGAGGGAGGAGGCAGCTTGGCATAAGTGATGTTCAATCACTTGTTCATTTGAAAAACGTTTATGCAGCGTTGACGTCTGAGCCCCAACAGACGCAGGTCCCTTGCAATGTTAGTCAAGGTGATCAGGGAGGCCTACGGATGAGGTGACACTTGAATAAGGACCACAAGGAGGTGATAGAGGAGCCATGCAAAGACCTGGGGGAAGAATATTCCAGGCAGAGGGAACAGCATAGGCAAAGGCCCTGAGGTGGGAGTGTGATTGGTGTGTTTGAGAAGCAGTGAGGAAACCAGTATGGGGGTGAGTGGGAGGAGATTAGGGCAGGAAGACGAAAGGGCAGTTCCTGCAGAGCCTTGAGGGCTGTAGGGAGGATTTGAGCTTTTGTTGGGAGTGAGGTGGGAGCTTCAGAGTGCTCTGAGCAGGGGAGGGTGGCGACCTGATGCAGGTGTTCAAGGCCACCCCCTGGCTACCATGGAGGAACAGGGTGTGGGGGTGAGGGTGGAATTATTGAGATTCGGGAGGAGGCCCTGGTCCCATTGCCAGATGGTGGAAGTTGTGGAGGTGGTGAGAAGTGGGCAGATTCTGGGTGACGTTGAAGGTGGAGCTGGCAGGTGTGGGCATGAAGACGAGAGGAGTCCTCAGCATGTGGATGGAATCTAAAGCCATGTGGCTGATGGAGGTTGCAGAGAGCAGGCCTTCATCTCCAGGAGGCAAGACTGGGGCTTTGGGAGCCCAGAGCAAGGGGTGGGGCCCACTCCCCTACAGAGTAGGGCCCATTTCCTGGCTGGACAGAGGAGTTGGCTTTTTTTTCTTCTTTTAATTTCACCCCCACTCTCCACTTCTGACAACCTCCAGTCTATTCCTATGAGTTCGGTGTTTTGTTTTCTGTTTAGATTCCACGTAAAGTAAGATCATATAGTAGTTGTCTTTCTGACTTATCTCACTGAGCATAAGGATCTAAAGGTTCATCCATGTCGCCATAAATTGCAGGATTGCATTCCTTTTCAAGGCTGAGTAATATTCCTTTGTATATCTCCGTCTTCTTTATCCATGTATCTATTGACAGACACGTGAGTTGGTTCCATATCTTGGCTATTGTAAATAATGCTGCAATGAACAGAGGGGTGTACACATCTTTTTGAATTAGTGTTTTTTGTTTCTTTTGGATAAACACGCACAAGTGGGATTTCTGGATCCAATGGTAGTTCTATTTTTAATTTCTGAGGACCCTCCATACTGTTTTCCACAGTATCTGTACCCATGTACATTCCCAATGGTACACGAGGGTTCCCTTTTCTCCACATCCCCACCAACATTTGTCATTTCTTGTCTTTATGATAATAGACATCCTAACAGGTGTCCGTGATATCTCATTGTGGTTTTGATACGCATTTCCCTGATGATTAGTGATGTTGAGCACCTTTTCACGTCCTGTGGGCTATCGGTATGTCTAAAGAAAGAGAAATCTTAAGTGGCTATGTGATTTGCCCAAGGTCACATAGTGAGGGATTTGGCGCAGTGAGTATCTGGGGCTCCTGCCTTCCAGATGGGGTTCTTGCCACTTCCCCAAGAACAGATCTTAGGGAGGGCTAATGAGTATTTAGAGACCTCACGCCTGACATCCCCCATCCACCCCAGGTTCAGGAGCTGCAGGATTCCCTGTTAAGGATGGAGCCCTTCCCACCTCCCTCCTACGGCCAAGCAGGTGGCTCAGGCAGTGGTTCCAGCAGCTCTGGGGCTGACACAGAGCCCTGGACCACTCAGGTGAGTGTGGGAAACTCAAAACCACCATCTTGAGATCCTTAGGGTTTGGGGCCGTGAGACTCAAGTCCTGGTCATGCGATCCATCAGCTTCTGGGGTTGGGAAAGCCTAAACCCATGGTGCTGGGCTGTTGATGACAATCTGGGTGAATCAAAGTCCCCTCTTGCTGCAGGACTCCTTCTCCCTGTCTCACCCCCTGCTCCAGCGCCTCCAGAGTGATTCCAGTGCCCAAATCCATGGGCCTCTTCCCACCCAGCCCCTTGCCCCCGAGACACACATCATGGAAGCCCAGATAGAGCAGCTCCAGGGGTAAGAGCCACAAATGCGGAGCTCGTAAGGGCACGGCGCCTCCTCCGCTGGGATGTATACCCGAGAATGTGGAGCTAGAGTGGGGGTTGGAGAGGGGGGAGGAGGGTGGAAATCAGTGGATCCTGACTGCCTGACGAGTCCTCTTTCTTTCCGTCTTCCCTACCTTTGGAGTCAGGAACATCCAGAAGCTCAAATGCTTCAACCGTCTGCTATCAGCTGTACTCCAGGGATACAAGGGCTGGTGTGAGGGCCTCAGCATGCAGCGGGGCCAGCGGGAGGCTGAGGCCACAGCATTACATCTGGCCTTGCAGTACAGGTCGGTGCCCCCCTTCGTTATGTCCCTGGCCGGGAATGGAATGGGTGTGCGCAGAGAACGCTGCTCATCCACCAAGAAAGGCAGGGCCCCCCCCCGCTACGTGAGCGTTTCCCCCCACCACAGAAATTAATTGAAGGCAATTTTAGTCCAAGGGTGCTGAAGGGCTTTGCATGCCCTCCCTGGGGTGGGGCTGGGAAAGCAAGTGGAAATATCACCTATGTAGAAAGGTGGGGCGGGGTGTCCTGGAGGCTCAGAACCAGTGTCCCACAGTGAGCACTGTGCAGACGCGTATGCAGTTCTGCTCACTCTCCGGGATGTGTACTCGGGAGCAGAAGAAGTCCCCAAGAGTGACCTGCAGGCAGCTGAGAAGGAGGCTCAGAGGCTGCTGGCCCAAGAGAAGTCTGCCATGGATGGAGGGACACTGTGGGGTCCCCAGCCAAGGTACCTCTAGGGACCCCGGAAACTGGGCGGGCCAGGGAATGGGGTCCTGATTGGAGAACAGGACTCCCAGAGCTGGCCCTGTGGAAACCTGACTGGAATTGGCTGGTTACTACTCAACTAATTTGTCATCGTCGTTGACAGCCATTGGGGTTGGTATATAGGACCCACCAGGGTTGGCATGAAGGTGGATGATGGCTCACGGATTAGAACTGGCATGAGGTGCTTAATGGGGTTGTCATGATGCTGTCAAATAGGGCTGGTAAGCCGAGCGATGATGCCCATTGGGTTGGTGTGATGGCATCCACTGTGTTTGCATGAGAGACGATGCCCGTTGGTGTGATGGTATTCACTACGTTTTCTTTATGGATGATGGTGCCCATTGGGGTTTATATTATGGTGCCCTCCATGTTGGTGAGACAGCACCCACAACAGGTGGCATAGGACCCATTGTGGTCAGTGAGATGGAAGATGATGGAGCCCACCAGGGTTGGCATGAAGTTAGCACAGCCATGCCTGCTAGTGTTGACAGCCCTCTTCTGTTTTCTGTAGCCCTGAGGGCAGCAGTGTGGATAGGCCCACATCACAGGAGCTAGCTACCCAGCTCCGAGGCTATGTCCAGCGTCTCCAGGAGCGCCGTGCTCTGGTGAAGATTCCCCCGGAGCCTGGCCCGACCTTGGCACCCATGCCCACTGTGCCCTGTGCAAAAGCCATGGTGCAGGCCATTCTGGGGACACAGCCTGGCCCCGTCCTACCCAGGTTGGAGAAGATGCAGATCCAGCAGGACCTGGTGGCCACACGGGTACACACGGGGGTGGTGACTGTGACAGTCTTTCCTGGTGGGACGAAACCCTTTGCTGAGGCTGAGAGGGATGTGATTGGGGGACTAAGTACCAAAGGAGCGTTCTGCTGGGCTGGGATCAGGCTTCCTGAGGGAGGAGAATTGGGGCTGGAGTTTTGAGGGATGAAGAGGAGTTTGTCCTTTGGAATTCAGTTTCTCATAAGACTTTGAATCTAGCTTTCAAAACTACCCTTCCTATGGAAAAGAAATGGGGCAGGGGACACAAAATCCGAGGTTTGTAGCCTGGCATGAAAGACGTAAGGTTCTGGAGTTGGACAAACTCCAGACCCTTTCACTGAGCTGCTATTTAACCTTGTCTAAGATACACACCCTCTCTGAACTGCCGTTTATCTACAGTTGTAGTTTTTAATGAGAGGATGATATTTTCCACCACACAAGATCATGGTGAGGGTTTCAGTTCTTGCCCACATTCAGTGGCTGCCTCTTGAGGCTGCAGTTTTCCTAGCAGTTGACCCTAAAGGCACAAATTCTCTGCCCGCCTTGGTTTCTCAGGAGACGCTGGAAGACCTGATGCTGAGGTTACAGCTGGTGAGGCGGGAAAAGCGGGGTCTAGAGTTGCGGGAGGCTGCCCTCCGAGCCCAGGGCCCAGCCCATGTGCTCCTGCTGGAGCAGCTGCGGTGGGAGCGGGCACAGCTCCGGACGGGTGGGGCCAACAGCAGTGGTGGTGACAGCAGTGGCGGCGGAAGCAGTGGAGATGAGGAGGCATGGTCCCAGGTGAGCGACTCTGCTTGGACCTGGTAAGGAAGCAATATACTACTGGCTAGGTGGCTCTGGCTAAGCACAGCCCCCTCGGAGCCTCAGTTTCCATTTCTGCACAAATAAATGAGTTAAATGGTAAGCTGCAGGTCAAAGTTCACACTCTGTACTTTGGGCTTTCTTTCTTCGAGGGTATTGAGCTCGTTAAACTCCAAAGGATTTAGTGTCTTCCACTTAAGCCTGTAACTCCTTCCTAGCCCCCAGGCCTGTTCATACTACCCCCTCTCTACTCCAATAGCCCCAGCCCATGCTTCCTCTTTTCCTAAAGTTTGGTTCTAGATGCCTCCCTGAGTCCTTCCTTTTTGCCCCTTGCTGTATTACCATGCCTGCCTTCTGCTTAAAGCCTTCAGTGGCTTTCGCAGCCCTCCTTTGAATCATCTCTCCCACCTTCATGTTTTTGTACCTGCTGTGCCCCTGCCGGGATCATTGGTCGCTTCCCTTTTTGTCTAGTTAAGTCTTTGACTTACTGCAGCTCTGAGCTCAGACATCACCTCCTTCAGGAAGCCCTTCTGAATTGCCTTCAAATGAGATCCCATTATTTATTTCCCTGGTTAGAGGGTAATTTTGTCTTCATTGGGATATCTCATTAGACTGGGGTGTCTGTGAGGGCAAGGCTGCCACTGTCTAGGCATCTTCAACATTCAGCTTGACCTGAGCACATACTTGGCCTTGGCCAATGCCACTTCTCTTCCTTCTGCTTCCCTCAGGGCCCTGCTGTCCCTAGTGGCAGTAGGGGCACTGGTGGAGATCAGATGGGCAGAGTTCAAGATCCAGAGGAGCTAGCTCAGCAATTGTCGGCATCACTCACCCGGTATGTTCCTGGATCCTGGGTTGGGGGATATGTTCCTGGGGGTGGTGATGGTGGTGCATATGTGAGAGTCCTTGGGGGTGTTGTATGCAGCAGCACCAGGCTGGGTGTGCGTCCATGTACAGGTACGCACCCATGGAAACACTGTGGGCAGGTGGATGGAGGGAGGGAAGATAGGACTGGCTATGGCTATCAGCCCTTCTCTCCCCACACCTGCACCAGGGCCCTGGGCCTGCGAGAGCAGCTGCAGTCTCTGCGGCAGGAGCTGGAACAGGTGGCTCAGAAGGGGCGAGCCAGACGTGTTCAGAGTGCTGAGCTGAACAGTGATTTATGTAAGGCTCACAGGTGGGTCCCCCTGCCCTGCACCTCCCCTGGTGACCACAGGAACATCCCTGGCTCTCAGCTTCCCTCCTATAAGGTGTTTCATCCCATACCTTCTTTGGTGCCTGATGTGTGTCAGCCCCTGCTGAGAGATGCTGGGACCCCAGGAAGACCAAATCTGGGAGTACACAGCCCCTGTCTTGGGTAGGGTGGGGGGCTGTTTCCTGGCTCAGTACCCTTACCCCCTCTAGCACCCTGGTTCTGGCCTTTCGGGGAGCCCACCAGAAGCAGGAAGAGCAACGGCGGAAGCTGGAACAGCAGGTGACACTAATGGAGGCCAGACAGGCAGAGGAGCTGGCTGTGTTAGAAGCCACAGCAAGAACCCTGGGGAGGCCCAGGCCACCCCATCCACCTTCCCGGCCAGGGGAGACCTTACTGTAGGCTCTGTACTTGGCTGTCATAAACTGTCCTGGAGTGATGTCATGTTGTATGACTTTGCATATTGAGGCATGTTCGACGTGATGGGGGCTGATAATGCCTGGGTTTCTTGGGCCTGATGGGGAGTTGGCAGGGCGTTTGAGAAAGATTTGGTGTCTTTGGTCCAGCACCATGTGGCACGTGAACGGGGTCAGTAGGGTCATGCCAGAGGCAGACTGGGCTGTGGGGATAGGGTCTCCAGGGCTGGGTCAGTGAGGCTATATATATAGCCAGAACTGAAATTCCAACTCTCACCTGTTTCCAGAAGCCCAGGGAGGGGCACACCTTCTCCTGCATCCCGAACCCTGCCCCACTTCCCAGGGAGATGCTGGTTTTGGCCTGGCAGATGCTTCCAAGAGGAAGATGCCTGTATCCCAGAAGGAAGACTGAGGCCCCCACAGTTCCGGGTGTGGAACGATAATTGGAAGGGCAAGTGCTCTCTCTGGTTGCAGGTAGGGGAGGAAGAACTTGCAAGCAGAGAATGTGGAGCTAAGGAAAAGGGCTTAAAAACCTGCAAGCAGAAACTCAGGGGTCTATGCTACAGATGCTGAGTCACTCAGAGTGGGTGCTAATGGTGTGCATGAGGCACACTCGGGCGGCAAGGGCTAAATTTTGGCTTTCACCATCAGGCGATGGAAACTGGGAGGTGTGTCAGGTTAATAACAGGCATCGGATTAGCATGTCATTTGCATAGGCCATACCCCCGTCCTTCCAACCCACTCAGGCTGGGTCTTGAAACGGAGGCTGGGCGAACCCAGCAGCCCGGCTTAGTGGCCAATTGTCCCCTCCTGGACAGTAGCTGAAACTCAAGCTGGTGTTTAGCAATATTTTCGTTCCCACACTGGTGGTGGGGCCGTTTACCAGGCCTCACCTGTACAGGTGTATGTTGGGCGGCTGCCTCTAGCGGGGTAGGGCAAGACTGGCCTGAGTTCAGTGCCGGTCAGCCGCCTGGCCTCAACCCGGCCCTCCTGACCCACAGACGCCTGGGGAGAGTGCTGGCGCTGGTGACGTTCGCACCCCCGTGCACTCTGTGGACTGAGGCCGGCTTGGAAGAAAACAGGGAAACTGAGGCAGGCAAGGTTGCCCATGAGGGGGGTCAGAGGAGCCGACCTTATTCTCTCTTGTCCCTCTACCCTCCTCCTGAGTCTAAGACTGACCTTAGTCGCCAGTGCCACCAGGTTGCCCGTGGGGGGAGGGGAGCAAAAGGGGACAAGGTCACCTGTTGGAAGGTGGGGAAGGAGTTCCTGCTGGTGGAGGAGTCAGAGGTCAGTTCTCAGGCCGACTCGAGCAGGGTCTGGCCGTTCCCACGGGGTGCCCCAGCGGCAGATGGGCCCAGGCCTCTTTGTCCCCAGTCTGCGGCCGCCGCAAGGTCAAATGTCACCGCGGGGCCGCGGGCAGGGGTCATGGGGGTGGAGCCGGACCTCGACTCCCCTCACCGCAGGGGGGCCCAAAGGAGTGCTGGGGCGGTGGAGCTCCTGGGAAGGGGCGGGGCAGCCGCCCGGGATCTGGATCAACTCGGGGGTGTGAGATCCGAGGCGGACCTTCTTCCCCTAGTCTCTAACCCAGCCCAGCCCATCACTTATGAGCCCCCAACCCTAGGCTTGTGTACTTCAAACCCCAGTTCCCTGCTTCTTCCCCTCCCCCAGCCTCCTCCTCTCCTTTCTAAGTCTCCCTTTCTGAGACCCCTCTCCCCCCACCAAGGGTACTGGAAGATTCAGGCCAGGGACCTAGGACCCCAGTCCTCACCCCAAATAATAGCCACCACCCCCACATTCTCAGGCAGCAGCAGAACCAAAGGGTCCCCATCCCCAGCAGGGCTTACAGGACAGAAGTCCATTCTAGTCAGACCCATGGAAAGTCCTGCTCATGTCTAACCCTAGCTCTTCTAGCTCTCTGTACGTGCTAAAACCTTCGCCATCTCGCACCCAGCCAGACCCTTCCTGGAAGGCGCAGAGTCCCAGGGCTGTGCCTGGCTATGATGGCTTTCCCAGAACCTCCGTATCCTTTTTAAGTGTTTCTTGATCTCTAAGCATCTCCCACCCTCAGAGCACTCCTCCTCCCCCCCCCCCGCCCCGCCCCCGTGCCTCCTCAGATGTCATTTGGAGAGGGGGTGCTTTTTCCCAAGGCCCCTTCCTGAGAGAGGAGTACATAGGAGTCTCATAGGCAAAGGGCACTGCTCTCCTGCCCGCAGCCCTCAGAGGCCCAGCCACGTGGCCTCGGCCTCAGGGCAGGGTAGGAGATAAGGCCAGGCGACTGGACCTGGGGGACTCCAAGGTGAAAGGTCACCACAGGAAGGGCTTTCCCAGCCGGTTAAATGTTAACAGGCCCTGAGCCAGAGGCTCAAGCTTCTAAGGCCAGGACGGCGGGGGTGGGGGTGGAGGGCATATAAAAGGTGCTTAATAAATGCTGGTCGGCTCTAGCCCAGGGTTTGGGTGGGGTTGGCGGGGGCGGGGAGTGCAGGCGAGCGGCAGCTGGGAGGAGAGCTCCGGGAGCCTGGAATAGACATCTGCAGTCCAGCCGGCCTCCTGGCCAAGCCCTTTCTATAAAGCACAGAAAGAAAAGGAAATTAAAGGGGAAGGGGCAGGCCCCGACAGGGGTGGTGGGCATTCCTGTCGCCTCCAACTTCTCCGGCGTGTGGACGCCCTGCCCCCAGAGGCCTGAAATTCTGGCGAGGGGCCCCGTGACCTCACGCCCCCGCCAGTCGCAGACCATCACGTCCCTTCCCCCTGGAGATTCCGAGCACCAGGTGTTCGCCCAAGCAGAGAGAGGGTGGGTGGGGGTCGGACGCAGCGACTTTCTGGAAGGGGAAGCAAACACAATCCATCTTGCAACTGTGCAAGGCAATGCCCCTGGGTGCGTGGACGCGAGACTGCGCGCGCGCGCGTGTGTGTATTGCGTGCGGCCATGCCCCTCGGGTGCAACTGGACCCCCATTATCGCTTCTGTCCGGCATAGGGGGCGTCCGAGGGGCGCCTCGAGGGCGGTAGAGCGACCCAACGTCCAAGGCCGGAGGTGGAGGGGAGGGCCTTGGAGAGGAGGTATCTTGGCGAGGCTGCGGAAGGGCAGAGGGCAGCGGTTGCCCAGGTTCCCGCCGCGGCCCGGCAGGGGTTAAGGCTGGATCCCAGCCGAGAACCGAGGATGGTATGGTGGGGGAAGTCGGGGGGAGGGGGAGGGTCAGACCCAGCGGCCCCGCGCTCCGCCCTCGCCCCTCCCGCCGGCCAGGGCACCCGGCGCCGCGCACGGCCACCCATGCCCTTATAAGGGCGGCCGTCGCCGGGGCAACGAGCGCCCGCCCCCAGCCCGCGGCGCGCGCCCCTGCCCCCGCTCCCGCCCCCCGCCCGCCCCGCGAATGGAACGTTGTGTGTCAAACCGGCCGCAGCGCGAGGCCGGTGCGCGGGGTCGGCGGCGGCAGCGAGAGCGAGGCTTGGGCCCAGGTGCAGGCCCAGGCCTGGCAGGCTCGGCCGCAGCGGGGGCAGCAGCTCGGGAAGCGCCGGCTCGCGGCGCTGCAGGCCCAGAGCAGCCACCTGGGGGAGCCGGGGACCCAGGGGGCGCGGCGACCGGCCCGGGCGCGCGCCCGCCGCCCCTCCCCCTCGCCGCGGGCGGCCGCGCAACTTGCGGCCAAACTTTCCCTCAGGCCTCCGGCACCCGGATGGCGGCCCGCTAAGTTGGCCGCAGCCCCGGGCCGAGCGGCGGCCAGGCCAGAGGGCGCCCCCCGCTCAGCCCGGGCCGGGCCATGGCCCGCGCGCCCCCGCCGGTGCCCCAGGGCGGCGGGGCGCGAGTCCTCCGGGCCCCCGGCTCGCGCCTCTAGCGTGCCCCCCCGGCCCGGGGCCCGGCCCCGCGCACGCGTGGGAAAGTTGGCCTGGAACCGGCCCGACCAGTTCCGTCCGGGCGCGCGGACCGGCCGCAGGAAGTTGCTGCAAAACTTTTTTGGGGGGTGCAGCCGGAGCCCCCCGCGCGCCGGGGCCGGATGCGCACCGGGTAGAGTCCCCCGGGCCGACAGGGGTGCCCGGAGGGAGGAGCGCAGAGGGGGCGCCCCGGCCCCGCTGCCCCGGGGCTATGGCCATGGTGACCGGCGGCTGGGGCGGCCCCGGCGGCGGCGGCGGCGACACGAACGGTGTGGACAAGGCGGGAGGCTACCCGCGCGCGGCTGAGGAAGACTCGGCCTCCCCCCCCGGCGCTGCCAGCGACGCGGAGCCGGGCGACGAGGAGCGGCCCGGGCTGCAGGTGGACTGCGTGGTGTGCGGGGACAAGTCGAGCGGCAAGCATTACGGCGTCTTCACCTGCGAGGGTTGCAAGAGCTTCTTCAAGCGGAGCATCCGCCGCAACCTGAGCTACACCTGTCGGTGAGCACCCCTGTCCGCGCCCCGCCGCCTGTCCCCGACCTGGCCCGGGCCCTGACCTGCTCGGTCACCTTGGGCCTGGCGCTGACCTTCCTTGGGCCTCCACTCCCCCTCTGAGATACGGGTACAGCCCCCTTTCCTCTCCATTTTATTCCTGAAATTGCGTACGCAGTCGGCACTGTATGGATAGGTACCCCCTGTATGGGGCAGGTACCCCCATCAGGTGGTCCCTTGCGCCTTCAGCCCCAGTTCCTTGCTCCTCTTCCCTCTCTGTTTTCTCCCGAGAGGGGACATCTCCTGTACGGGGAGAGGTTGGGGTGCTGCTAGGGTGGGACCCTAACCCCAGGACACCCCTTTTGGGAACGGCGTTGCACGGGGACCCCGCGGGAATCGAACGTGGAACATGGACTGTGCAGCTTGCAGCGTCCAGGGGCCATTGTCTGCGGCCGCGCGGATCAATACGGCGCGCCCTTGGGGTCAAACATCACTTCCAAAGTCGCTCTGGCCACAGAGGCGGAGGCGGGAGCAAGACAGAGGTGGCACAGGGCGGCCGCCTCGGCATGGGGGGCCCTGCTGTGGGGGGCAGCTGGGCTGTCCATCAGGTGGGCACCCCCCTAGGCTCACCCTGGGTCTTGGGTCACCGGAAACTGCCGCTGGAGGGCGAGGAGGACGGGGAGGGCGGCTGGATTTGACCGCACCTCTGTTGCTCCACCCCCGCAGCCAGGAGTGGGAGCAGACCTGGGGCTCCTGGAAAATCCCTGAAACTTCGGTGGCTAGGAGACAGGGTGGGGTGAATGTTTCCAAGAAGGCCTCGGCTGTGCTAGGTTGGAGTCCCCACTGACAGGGAGGGGCCTTGCTAGCTTCTCTAGTTGGAGCTGGGGTTAGGTGTCCAGCCCAGGGCACCCTTCCCACCACTCGTGGGAGAGCATCCTTTGGCTCCTTGGGCAAGCCCCTACTCATGATCGTCCCCCACGAACATGCCTGGGTTCTGCAGAGCAAGTATGGGGAGCCCCATTTTCCATATGTGCAAAACTGTGGCCCAGAGGGGGCCTGGTGTCTGTCCTGGGTTACCCAGAGAGAGACCCTCCCCTAGTTGGGGCTTAGCAAAGGGGACTTCCGGGTGAGGAAAAGGGAGGCGGCTAAGTCAGGATCAGGGTCCACCCCCGGGAGGGCTTATTGGTGAGGCCACTGGGCTGGGCCCTGGGCACCTAGAGTTTGGCCCCAGGTCCGGGGTCAGGGCCTGTGTGTGTGTGTGTGTGTGTGTGTGGTGTGTGTGTGTGTGTGTGTGTGTGTGTGTGTGTGTCTGTGTAAGCTGGCTTCCTGCCTCTTCCAGTGCTAACTGGGCCACCAGACTTTGGCCTCATTCTTGCTGCTGGAATAACTGTCTGCTCTCTGGCCTGGTCTTTGGGGAGGGTAAGGGAGGTGCTCAGGAGGTTTTGGGGTCCCAGAGGCTCCCTGATAAGCGGGGACAGGGATCACCAACGTGGAAAGGGGGCATTCTTAGGGGCTAGCAGTTTCTTCAGAAGTTCTGTGCTGTGTCACCAGATGAAGTCACTGCCCCTCTCTGAGCCTCAGATTGATTCAGCAAAGTTCCTTCAGGGCCCAGCCTGGGTGGTATGATGCCAGCCTCCTGGAGAGACCCAAGCTCCAAGCCCAGTTCTCCCAGTCTGGAGGAGACACAGTGAGATGCCTATTCCCCCAGCCTGTTGGGGTCTGGGCTCAGCCAGAGGAAGGGATTGGTCTGCGATCCCAGGAGGGAGCGAGGGGCTCTGCCTGCCGGTCAGGGAGGGCTGCCTGGAGGACCATGGCAGGTGGGCCTTAGATCATGAGGGGTTTGGCCCAGGCAGATGCCCAGTGGCAAGTTGGGAGAGCAGTGTTGTAAGATGAGATTACCCCAGGCATGGGAGGAGTTAGAGCTGAGTGTGCCTGAAATGCTGGACTGAGGGCCACAGGGAGTCATGGAGGATGTGTGAGCAAGGGAGGGCTCTGACCAAATTGAACTGGAAGCCAGAAGCCCAGGGAGGAGGCTGAGTTGGGTCCTGGGGTTGGGCCAAGCATGCACTCTTTAGGTGGGATAATAGGTAGAACTTTCTGTTTCCCCCTGTGGAGGGCTAGGAGAGCTGTCGTGACTCCATAGCTGGGGAAGTTGAGGCAGAAGCTTAGGGCCTCCCCTGAGGTCATGGGGCCCTGAGCTGGGCCCCTGCCTACCCTCCCACCCCAGGCTTGGCTGTTTCCAGCCGGCTGCCCAGGACCCTCCCACTGCTTGCCTGCTGGGCTTTGTTCTGGTTCTGCCTGAGCTCCCTTTGCCCTAGAAGGGCCTCCTTCTGGGGGCTGGGGCCGGGCAAGGCCCAGAGGCTTGGGCTCAGAGGCCACTGTAGGATCTAGGCACTCAGAGCCCCCACGCCCCCGCCAGAGGCTCAGCTCTCCTAAAGCTGCCATTGGCACCCCTGGCTGGGGCCTGGGTCCGATGCCCTCCTCAGAGCCCCTCAGACCCAACACATCCCATATGGAGCTGGTATCTGGCTTCCCTTTTCCAGATGAGGATACTGAGGCTTGGTGGAGAAGTTGCCATCCCGGGGTCAGGGCTGCATGCCCAGCTGAGATGTATTTGATTTTTAACTTTATCGAGTGTTTCACTCTGTTACTGTCTCTGGGTGACCTTCTTGGTCCCCAGCTGGAATCCCAGGGGTTTCTGTCCTAGGTCCGGGCTTCAAAGAGCCCTGAACCCAGGGTGGAGAGAAGTATGGAAGGGCAGGGGCCCAGGGGAAACGTGCTAGGGACATTTGAAGAACAAGCACCTGAATCCTCCTGCTTGGGGTTGACTCTGGACAGGGAGCTCATGGCCTTGCAGGGCGGGGCCACCTGTTTCATCCCAACCCTTCTCTGGGGGCCTCCAGGAAGAAGCTTCTTGGGTTCACTTAGGAGTTGGAACGTCTTCCCAGAGGAAGGGATGTAGCTATGGGGTCTTAAAGTGGGGGCAGGAGTTTGTTCGTTTGTTTGTTCATTCATTCATTCATTGCCAGTGGCCTTGTACACGGCAGTTATGATAGGGCCCTACAGTGCTGTGACCCCATAGAGGACTGGCCTGGCTTCTACTCTCTTAGTCAATTCACAACACCCCGCTCCTTGACTATGTACCTTCTGTGCTCTCACATTGCCCTTGGGACAAAGACCTCGCCCCTTAGCCTGACAATGACCATGTCAAATTAAACTGCTTAGGCCTCCATATATTCACATTTCCAACCTTTTGATCTCCTTGTACGCTGCCTGGAGTTGCCTTTGCCTTCACCTGGGGAACTGTTCATCCTTCAAAACCCAATTTCAATATGCTAACATACTTTGCCACAGACTCCAATTCATGCTACTGTCATCCTTTCCTCTTTGCAGCTCTGTAGGCCTAGCCGGTGCACCCCTTTGGGGCCACCTGTCCAGCCCTGGGTGGGGGGACACTGGTATTTCCCAGGTGCAATCTTCAGAGGAGGCTCCCAGGGTGGCTCAAGGAGCAGGACATGGGTGTCATGGTGACCCCCACGGTGCCCTCTGTGTGCCCTCAGGTCCAACCGTGACTGCCAGATTGACCAGCATCACCGGAACCAGTGCCAATACTGCCGCCTCAAGAAGTGCTTCCGGGTGGGCATGAGGAAGGAGGGTGAGTGTTGGGGTGGGGCAGGCAGGGCGTAGACAAACAACCCGTCTTTCACTCCCTCTCTTGGGGTCTGGCTCCTGCTAACCTTGTTCCCACTGATCCGAGATCCTATGGGCCTCAGTCTGGCCCTGGCTGGAGGAATCCGATTATCTGTGGCCTCCTGGTGGCTGTGCTGGAGCTGGAGCTATAGTACAAGGGATCCCTGACGTGGGCCCCCGTGAGGACTGTTGTCCAGACCCCAGTCTCCGAGGCAGTGCTCTGGCTCAATGATGCCCTCTGCCTCCTGGCCACGGCTTTCTGAACAAGGATGTATTTTTTTATTTGACTTGCTCTCCCTCCCTCTCCCCTCCACCCCCTGCTTTGTGTTTGCCCAAGGCAGGAACTCACCCGATTAAGTCAAAGGGCAGCTTGTCCTTCCGCCTGACCCCGGGCCCTGGGAGCTTAGAGGGAGGCGCAGCCTCTTGTCCCTGCCCCAGGGACTTGGGTGGACATGTGCTGGCGGCTGGGCCTAGATCTCCACCCTTAGAAATGAAGTGGAACCCAGAGACTTCCAGGCAGAGCCTGGGGGCTCGAGAACGGGTCTGGCCCCCCTGCTGGGCATCATGTCTGCCTGGACTCTCACGGGCTAGGCCAGCAATTCTTCACTCCATCTACCCTGAGTCTCTCCCGGTCTAAAGTTGGTTTCTTCTCTGCTGGGCTTCCAGAAAAAGCTGGGAATGGCTGATCAGAGTGTCTCTTAAAATCATCTGATCACTCTGTTTGGTCTTTTTAAGTTTGGGGTGACTCTCTTGCCTCCTCCCCTCTCCTGGACTTTGCCGTCACTTGTCCATTTGACCTAATATGCTGATGTATTTCAAATCAGGGCTTCTGATCTCTAGTCTCAAGCGTAGATATCGTCATAATCACAGCTCATGCCCCAAGGACAGCCCTGCCTCAGGGCCTTTGCACAGGCTGTTTGCTCTACCTGGAGTGCTCTTCCCCCAGACAGCTGCATGGCTTCCTATCTCACTTCAAGGTTTGCTCAAACAGCACCTCCTCAGGAAAAAAAAGCTCTCCTGATTATCCTTTGTCATTCTCTTTGATTTCACACTATCTACCTTGCTCTGTAATTTACTTGCTCCCCCACCAGAATGTCTGCTCCCCGAGGGCAGGGACTTCTGTCTTGTTTTCTGACATATCCTCAGTGCCTAGACCAGGTCCTGGCATACAGAAGTTGCTCAATAAATGTTTCTTGGCTTGAATTGTTATCCATTTAGCCCTTATTATGTGCCAAGTGCTGTTCTAAGCAAATGAGATAGATTCTTATGTAATTCAGTGACTGGTGTCATCATTATTATTATTATCACCTATATCTGACAGATGGGGAAATTGAGCACAGGCAGTAGAGAGGTAAGACCAGTTGCCAAGGTCTTAGAGCAGCAGAGTGGTGGTTTGGGTTTGAAGCCACATAGTCTGGATTGAATGAGGAGGAAGAGCTGTGGAAAGGGTGCTCATGAAGTGGGAACAGCAAGTACAAAGGCCCTGAGGTGGGAACATGGCCAGGGCTTGGAGGAATGGGGGGGGGGTGTTTAGAACCAAGTGCGCAAAGGGGGAAGGAGGAGGTTCACCCACCCCCGAGAGCCAGGCTCAACCTGAGCCCTGGGCTCCCATCCACGTCCCCTTCCCCATCTGCTCCATGGCAGGTTGACAAGAAGTTCATCAAGGGGACGAGACAGGGCATGCCAACTCATTAAACTTCATTTATTAGTCTCTACCTGGCATCCAGCCCAGTTTGCCCCTCTTCCAACCCCGCTGGTCACTGGGGACACTGGCTGAGGCCTGCATTGAGGCCTGTCCCTCCTCACAGTCCAGACTACTTGTGCTTATTGAGCATCTACTACTGTCCAGGACCCCATTCTCAGCACAGGGGCCACTGCAGGCATCCAGAAAGGTGCTCCTGGGGGCCGTGACCTGGGAGATGGGCTGGGAACTAGAGAAATAATTCCATCTCCATTGGAGAGATCGTTTGCTTTAGGGATAGGCTGGCCAGGGGTCCCCAAGGCCTGGGAAGGTACCCCTGTCCCCATTCTCAGCTCTGGCACTTTCATGATTGACATATGGAGACATGACTGCCGGGTCAAGCCTCCCTTCCTGCTGAATGGAATTCACACAGTCCAGTCGGAGGGGGCCAGGCATGTATGAAATTTCCCCTCACCCAGTGGTCCCATTCCCACCCAGCAGGACTGTCCACAGGAAGTAGAGTGGGGGTGGGGGCGGGACAGGGGCTCAGGCTGGAGGCACAGGTCCTGCAGGCCTCTGGCCTCCAACAAGATGTGTGCCCAGGGGGTGGAGTTGGGGGTCCAGAGAAAGGCTGGGTATGGTGGGCCTTGGAGGGGAGGTGTTGAGTGACCCTCTGATGACTTTGCCTTCCCCCCTTTATTTCTCCCTACCTGCACCCTATGACTCTGGATACCCACTTTTCCCTTATTCTCCCCGCCTCCCTCTTCCTGCTACCCCGTCTCCCTGGCTGACCTCCTCCCTTCTCTGCCCTCCCACGCCCCTCCATCCCCCATCGCCTGACCCCTCATCCCCTCTCGGGTTTCCTGTCCCCCCTTCTCCTGTCTCCCTTCTCCCCTCCCTCCCCTCCTGCCCCCTTCCCCTCACTCCTGCCCATCTCCAATCCCCACTCCCAGCCGTCCAGCGCGGCCGCATCCCGCACTCGCTGCCCGGCGCTGTGGCCGCCTCCTCAGGCAGTCCCCAAGGCTCGGCGTTGGCTGCAGCTGCGGCGGGCGGGGACCTCTTCCCAGGGCAGCCAGTGTCGGAGCTGATTGCGCAGCTGCTGCGCGCTGAGCCCTACCCCGCTGCAGCTGGGCGTTTCGGCGCCGGCGGAGGCGCGGCGGGCGCAGTGCTGGGCATCGACAACGTGTGTGAGCTGGCAGCGCGGCTGCTGTTCAGCACAGTGGAGTGGGCGCGTCACGCACCCTTCTTCCCCGACCTGCCGGTGGCCGATCAGGTGGCGCTGCTGCGCCTGAGCTGGAGCGAGCTGTTCGTGCTGAACGCAGCGCAGGCGGCGCTGCCCCTGCACACGGCGCCGCTGCTGGCTGCGGCTGGTCTGCACGCCGCGCCCATGGCCGCCGAGCGCGCGGTGGCTTTCATGGACCAGGTGCGCGCCTTCCAGGAGCAGGTGGACAAGCTTGGCCGCCTGCAGGTCGACTCCGCTGAGTACGGCTGCCTCAAGGCCATCGCGCTTTTCACGCCCGGTGAGCTGCGCTCCAAGGAGTGGCTGCGGGGTTTCTGGCGGGGAGGGGAGGTTGCGACCCCATAGCCCTCCACTCAGGGACCTGCAGCCTGCCAGACCTGTGGCCCTGCACACGCAGTGAGCGCTGATGGAAGCAGTGGAGGAGGGGATGCAGGCGGTGTGACGTCCTGATGCCCCCACCCTGGATCCCAGTTCTCCCTAAGAGCTATGACTGTGGCCCCTCAGACCCCAGGCTGGGTGTGGATTGGTGACGCAGGTTCCCACAACCTCTTCCTTTTTCTGGGCTCCCTGAGACGGCCCCCCACTCCCCATCCCCTCATCAAAGTGTTCTTCATACCAGCAGAATGGGAGGGGAGGTCCCTGACACCTTGTCTGGTCCCTCTGCCACCCACTCCCTGGCCTCTGGCTCCCCAAACCCTCTGACGCCAGCCCCCCCAGATCAGGAGGCTCTTCCTATTTACTGAGCACTTACACGAAGGGCTACTAGGCAGCGGTACCCTGACACCTGGTTCTGGGCCCTCCACTCCCTAATCCCTGTGATCCCTGACCTCTGACCTAGGGCCCTCAACCTGTCCCCTTGGCGACCTCCAGGTGGCAGGAGGGGGGGCTGCTGGGATTGAGAAGGGCTGTGGCTTGGAAGCCTTTCCCATCCAGGGGAGGGGCTGTCCTGGTACCTTCCTTGCCAACTGTAGCCATCCAGCAGCCAAAGCTCTTCCTAATTCTAGGGACTGGTGACAGAGCTGGCTCTACTCTGGAAGGTTCCAGACCCCACTAGGTGTTTTCTTGGGGCCAGGGTTGCAGAACCAGATCCAGGCCATTTTAGGAGGTGGCTTTCATCTGAGAAATAATGGCTTTGCGCTCCTTTCCCCAGAATAATCCTCTACCCCCCACCTTTATGGGGCCCCATCTAGATGCTGTCAACATTTACTCACGCCCCAGGCTCCTCTGGGTCTTGCTTTTTTCCCCAAGTGCACCCCTCAGCCCCCCCCCCCCCCCCCCCCCCCCCCCCCCCCCGCTTCCCCTTGAGCGTGATAAGAGCTTTTCTCCATGACAAAGCCTCAGTTGGGGCCCCATCCACCCTTGAGGTATCCCTGTCTGCACCCTTGTGTCATTGGCCTCAGATGAAGCCACCTCCCTATCTCTTGAGGACTGACACCGCCTTAGATACCACTGTTTGTGCCCCTGGTCCCTACCTCCCATCGCCTGAGGGTCCCCTCCCATCACATCCACAGCCCTGAGTGGTGTCCCCAGTCACCTTTGGGGCCCTGCGTCTTCTCGCCACCTCCCACCCCAGCTCACTGCCCTTGTCTTCCCAGATGCCTGTGGCCTCTCAGATCCAGCGCATGTGGAGAGCCTGCAGGAGAAGGCGCAGGTGGCCCTCACCGAGTATGTGCGGGCCCAGTACCCGTCCCAGCCCCAGCGCTTCGGGCGCCTGCTGCTTCGGCTCCCTGCCCTGCGTGCTGTCCCTGCCTCCCTCATCTCCCAGCTATTCTTCATGCGCCTGGTGGGCAAGACGCCCATTGAGACCCTGATCCGAGACATGTTGCTATCCGGAAGTACCTTCAACTGGCCCTACGGCTCGGGCCAGTGACTGCACAGGACCCGGGCACCGTGGTAGGGTTTGCAGACCTCAAGGGTTGTGGCTGCTTGGGCCTCAGGGCGACTACCACATGGAGGACCCCAGCCTTTCTCCTCAGACTCCTATTTTTTAAAGACTGTGAAATGTTTGTCTTTTCTGTTTTTTAAATGATCATGAAACCAAAAAAATGACTGATCAATTGTCTAGGCTCCAGCTTCGTCCTCCCCAGAAACCCTAGGATTGGGCAAGGGACTGAGGTTCCAATCCTGGACAGTTCTGTCCCTCAGCGCCCCAGGCATGAACTCGTGGGACGGTAGGGTTGGCTTCCCTGGCACGATGGACAGAGGCCTGGCATCTGGACTGGAGGGACAGCTGCAGCTGGGCAGGGGTCGAGTGTGCCATGCATCTCTGGACACGTGATCCACGTTGGACACTACATGATGAATGAATCAAGGCCAATAATAAAGGTGTTTCCTACCTGCACAGCTTCTGTCGTCTTTTGAGGGGAGGGTACCTTACCATGGGGACCCACTCCCAGCCATATGGAACACCCACAGCCTAATAAGAGCCCTACTTACTGTTTTTGTTGGACAGTGTTGTGCGAAAACTGAGGCTAGGGGAAGCGAGGGGGGCCTGAGGTTGGCCAATGAGTCTGTAGGAGTTAAGCCCAACCGATGGCTCAGGTTCAAATTCTGGCTCTAGCTTCTGAAAGTGAGCCTGATAAATTCACACATGCCTTAAGCTCCTCATTGGTTTCTTTGGTCAGCCCTTAATCATGGTGTCTGGGTCCCAGTGTCCTCAGGACAAACATCTGGGGCTAATTCTATCTCAAGTTTTCAGCCCAGACAGAGCCCTCCATTCCCCTGGCCACAGTTATTGGTTCAGGGAGAGAATGTGGCCAGTGAGATTGGATAGCAAGATTTTGGACCTAGGAGGATATAATCAAAGCAAAGAAGAGCCAAAAGACCAATTTCCCAGGATGCCTTTGGAGCCCCTGGATCAAGCCATACCTGAAACCTTTGGTTGTATCAGTTCCATGAGCTCAGACTTCCCCTTTTGTGCTTGAGCCAGTTTGAGTCCATATGTAACTAAAAATCTTGTTTCAGAGATTGGCATATGAAAGGTGGGGACCTCTAAGGACAGACTTTGAAATGTGGACTTACTGAGTTGATCTGGGGTGATACAAGTCACCAGGGACCTTGCCATCCTGACTTCAAGTTTGCAGACCAGCTCTGGGGTGGGAAAGGCACCTACGGGAGTTATTGCCAGGACTGTGGCTCTAGGGAATAGGTAGAAAGGGCCTGGATAGTGGTGTGGGTGGCACTTGGTCCTGACTGAGGTCTTGCCAGGCAGAGACAAGCTCTCCATCAAAGATGACCCTTTGAAAACAGGGAAGAACTTGGGTCTCACCCTGAAGGTAGTCCCAGTGCTCCCAAAGGCTCCTCATTAGCACCTCAGCCTCCCCCATGTCCATCTGGGAAGAGGCCTTGGAAGACGGGGATGGTAAGGCCATTTCCTGTAGAATGAATGAGGGTCTTGTGGGTATGCCCTGCCCCCAGAAGGGAACTAGAGTGGGAGTGGGATGGAGCGGCTACTGGAAACCCATCGGAAGGTGGACTGGTTCCTGCCCTGGGTCAGCAGCTTCTGAGACGTCCTGTGGGTAAGTGAATGTGTGTCCATTTTAGTTGGACTGGGCAGCAATGCCCCATTTTTCAGATTCACGGGATATCTGAGGACCGAGTAAGACCACTGCACCTGTTTTGCTTCCAGTTCCCAAGCCAGAGACTTGGACGTCTGTCCAGGCCTGACTGCTGAACTTCTATAAAACCTTAGTTACCCTTATGGCCCTTCCTGCAAGAAGTTATCTTGAGCCTCCCTGGTTAAGATTGCCACCCAGCCATCAGTTATTGCTCTGTCACACTTGGCCCAGGGCGGTCTTCCCTGGGGATGGGGCTCCATGAGGACCCATCTGGGGACGGAGGCCTCTCTGTGACCTAGTGGCTGGCACTGTCTTCCCTGCCTGCCGTCTGCCTCCTGGAGTCCCTTGTGGCTCCTCCAGGAAGGCCAAGACTCAGAGGACAGCTGCTGGGTTACCATCAGCTCACCATAGGTTACCGTCAGCTTACCACAGGGAGCCTGGCCTTACTGGTGTCCCAACCAACCCTACCCAGGGCCTGACGTGTGAACTGTGCTCACACAGTGCCAGGTGTCAATCACCATTCAGCCTTTAGTGCCCAGAAGTGGAGAATCACAGGGACCCATTTATCTGGTTGGCATCAGGGCCTCCTGTGTGATTCTAGGCTGAGTCTGCCGCCTTCAGGTGGTCCCCAGCATTGCACCAATGAGTTCTGAACCCTACCCAAGCAAGACTCTAGCTAGGGTCTTCTGTCTCCATTACTGGACCTGTGGAAACTCCTGGCCCCTGGGGCGCCACCATCCCAAGCCTGGCCAAAGAGGTGATGCTGGCTGTTGGCCCCTCAGCTTCCCACCAGAAGGGCCACTTGGGACTCTTGGAGGAGAGGGAGGCCCCTGGACAGACAAGGGTTCATACCATGCCTGGAGACCATGGACAACAAGCCTGTATCTCGGAATCTTGATATTTTTCCTCTGGAAAATGAAGGAACAACTTTTTGGTGACAACTGAATATTAAGCAGCTATACATAGCATGTATTTAAGAAATGTTTATTCCACTGGGATGGGAAAGCAAGACCTGCTTCCAGGGGATGGGCTGGATTTGGGGTCCCCATGGTGTCAGGGCTGGGGTTCCCAAAGGAGGTCCTGGGAAGGCTTCCTGGAGGAGGGATCATCAGAGCTAAGCCTCAAAAGCTGAGGCATTTGCAATCAGGGGGAAGAGTAAGAGCTAAGGCTGAGAGGTAGATAGAGAAGCAAGAGTAAGGTGGGACCGCCATCCCGATGTGTCCCTCTGCTTGTTTGCCAGGACGCTCAGAAGTATACAGAGCCCTCACTGTCTCCTCGGTCATCAAATTTCTGGATCTGCGCCTTGAGGTGCCTTAGTTTGCTCTTCAAGTAGCGGCAGCGAGCCTGCTTGTCCAGGAAGCTGGGGTCCTGGGCAGGGCGAGAGCCGGGAAAGTTCTTGTGGCAATCTAGTCTACAGCCCTTGAGCTGCTCCACCCTTTGATTTTCCTCTCTGAGCTTTGGTTTTCTTTCCTTGAAACTGGGCACTCATGGAAGTGTTGGGGGTCCAAAGGCCAGGCTGTGGGACTCAGGAGGCCATGACTCACCATCTGCTTCTTCTCAAATTCCCTCCAGACATGGGCTGTGACTTGAGCCTCTTTCTGCAAGGGGAGAAAGAGGAGGGTGACTCAGGGATGCTGGACCCAAAGAGGGATTGGGAAACTGAGGCTCAGAGAGGCACAGTGACCCACCAGGACCTCAAGGGCTGATGTTGGCCCAGCCTGGAAGAGGAAGTGGCCTGGAAACCTGGACCCAACAGGTGTGCTAGAGGCCAGAGTCCCGCCACTTGGAAGGGCTGTGGGGAAGGGGTTTCTATCTGGTTGCTCACCTGGCTTCGGGGTGCAGGCAGTGAGGTCAGCAGAGCCTCCAGCTGCTGGAGCTTTGCCTGTGCAGAGCCCACCTCCTGCTGGAGCTCCAAGAACTCTGCATACTGGTCCTGGAACACCGCGACATAGCGGCTTCGTTCTCTCTCACTGCTCACTGCTGGGTACTTTCTGCGTGGGGTTGAAAGTGGGGCAGAGCTTGAGTGTAAAGAACCCCTGCCTTTCCCCAAATCAGTGTAATGTGTTTTGTTTTGCTCATACTGGGCTCCCTGATCAACCCCCCCCCTTTTCTCTTACTAATTGGCTAACTCTTATTCACTTGTCAAAGTCTCAGCCTCTCTGTCCCTTTCCTGTTCCCAGGCACCAGCAACAACATGGGAGACACTCACAGCTCATAGTCCGGCAATGAGTGGGGCCTAGGCATATGCCTCCCAAGGATGGATCCAACAGGCTTCTTGGTGCCCAGGACGGGTCTGGAGGGCAGCTCATCCTCAAATACAATCTTCTTGGGCCGGGCCCTGTAGGCTCCTGGCTGGGGTTGGCACAGAGGACGGGAGACGCTGGTTTTGAGGCCTCGAGGTACCAGTCTCTGCAGACGCCGCAGGAATCATGGTTTGGAGTTAACAAGGGTATGAAGAAGCCGGGATCCTTCAAACTGGGGGGAATGAGTCCTTTGCCTAGGCTCGGCCTGGGGACCCTCCTCCCGTTCAGACTCACCGGGGACCCCGGGTCAGGCGGGCGGGTATGCAGGTCCCCCCGGGAGCCGCGAGTCTTGGGGGGCTCCTGGGTGGGCATCTGCCTCGGGGAGGCGCCCCTCGGGCGTCCCTGGGCCGGCAGGCAGGTCCTACGGGTGGCGTCGCGGCCCGCGCGTGGCGGGTGTGGTCGGCGGGCAGCCTGTGGACACCGGAGAAGAACGCGCCTGGAGGCGAACCCAGTGGCGGCCAATTCTCCAGCCGCGAGCGCGTTCCCAGCCCCATCGTATTTGCATAGACGCACGCAATTGGTCTCAGAGCACGCCCCCGCCCACAGTAACCCGGAAAAGCGCTATGCAAATGACCCATGACGCCTCCGCGTATCCCGTGCCGGGCTCGCGTTAACCCCAGCGCTGCCGCATCCTCGCCAAATGAGGCGCACATAGCCCACGGACAAGGCCCTTGAGAAGCCCCCCGGCCCCCGTCCCGGCTGGACAACTCCCGTCGGGGATCACCTGTCCCAGTGTCTGTCTGGGGCTCCGTGTCTGGATCCACTCTCAGGGCCGCCTGAGTCCCGATAGTGCGTTAACTGCGGACTGGACCCAACTGGCCGAGTTGCTCCGCAAAGCGGGGGCGGGGCTGACGGGAGGGGCGGGGCCTGGCGACAGGGGAAGTGGACTCACACCCTTGAAGCGCAGATTCGAGTCCAGCGGAGATCCGAGCGCCTCTGTGTTTGGGGCTGGTGATTCACTCTCTCGGGCCCACAGTTTATTAGTCTGAAAAACCGGTGGTTGTGGCGAACTTGCACTTAATCAGTTTACAAGGCAATTATGTTTTAAAAATATGTCTCTAATCACTAGAGGCATGCTTAGAAAATTCAAACAATAGAAAAGACGCATAGGGCAAAAGTGAAATTTTCATCCATCCCTGTCTCCAGAAGCAGCACTTAATTGTGTCTCCTAATGGAAAGATCCTAATTCAATGACAAACATATATTTTCCTCACTACAGACAATACTGCAAAAATATTCACATGCAAATTTATTTGGCCATTTGTGGGAGGATTATCTGTGGGATAAACCCATAGACGTGGAATTGCCTGGCAAAGGGATCTGTGCATTTTAATTTGGAAAGATACTGTCAAGTTGTTCTTCAGTGAGGTGTTGATGCTCTGACCAGCATTTAAAGAAACGTTGGTTTTCCCAAAGCCTTTGCAACCCTAATGTTATTACGGTTTTCCACAAATGTATTTCTAAAGTTTTCAATCTCACCTAACCTGGTGAGTGAAAAAGTTTACAAACAATTTGTATTTCTTTTCGTATTTCTTGCAAATCTCTTTTTCTTGTTGATTTTTTGCAGCTCTTCCTATATTGAAGTTAGTTTAGTTTTGAACGGGATCTTCCAATGTATTTTGAAGTTGTTTGGAAACTAACTTAAATACTCATCAAGTCCCTAACTAGTTTATTGAATTATTAAAATAGCTTTTTAGTTTGGGTCTTTCATAGACAATCATATCATCTGCAAATAATTTTGCCTCTTTTCTCACTTTTCAATCCTTCTTTTTTAGAAATAATGTTTTAAAAAATTTTATTGGGTAACAGTGTGTTTTTTCCAGGACCCATCAGCTCCAAGTCAAGTCATTGTTTTCAATCTAGTTGTGGAGGGCGCAGCTCAGCTCCAAGTCCAGTTGCGTTTCCAATCTAGTTGCCGGGGGCCGCAGCCCACCATCTCATGCTGGAATCGAACCAGCAACTTTTTTGTTAAGAGCATGAGCTCTAACCATTTGAGCTAACTGGCCGCCCCTCAATCTCGTTTCTTGCTCAGTTGCATTGACTAACATCTCCAGACAATGTTAAATCATTGGGGGATGTGAGTGGACCTTGGGCATCACTCCACCTCCTCACTTTGATGGCAGAATTTCCAGTATTTGCCCATTAAACTCAGTGCTGTTTTTGGCGTGAGATTTTTCAGTTAGAGGACAAAACCTCTCTCTTCCTTATTTAAAGAGATCGTTGTAACAGATCATTGTACTGTTCAGCAACAGTACAGAAGACCATTTCACCCTGCCTACTCTATGGTTTTGCTTCCTGTTGCGTTAAGGTGGCTATTGACAGCCTTCCTAATATTGAACTATTCTTGGGTCTCAGGCATTAGCCTTCTTTTTATTTATTTGTTTGTTTGTTTATTTATTTTTTTTTTCAGGCATTAGCCTTCTTTTCGTGATCTACTTTTTAAAAGCTGCCATTAGAGCTTCTAAAAAGCTTGGTGGTTTTGTACCAGTGTTGATGGGACTCCCATGTGAGCGCCTTCATGTGTGTCCCACAGTGCTTGCTCATGCTGCCAAGGGTCTGGGACAAACATATACCCATGCACTTGTCTACACTCCCTCACTGAGCTCCCTTGGTCAGCATGCTTTTGGGGGCTTTGCCCCCAAAGTCTGGAGTGAGGGTGAGCAGAGGCCAAGACCCACTGTTTCCCTGAACTCCCACTCATGATCCTTTCCAGGGTCCCAATTCCAGTGCCCACCCAGTTATCAGCTGAAATGAGACTATGGCCTGGGCAGAGCCCAAAGCAGGGCCCAAAGCAGGGCCTCCACCAACCCTGCTGCTTGCTGAGTAACTGTGTGAAGCACATCTGCAATATCCTGAGAACTTAGGCTGTGCTGAGAGCTGCCCTTGAATTATCACCTTCAATTGCAAGGAAGGCTCAGCACCAATGTCCCTCTTCCAGGCTGACTTCCAGAGATGGCCCCACTCCTTCCCCACCCTCCAGGTCTCACCCTGACTCCACAGGGCTGAAGGCATGGTGTTTTGCTCTGACTCTACCAGACTGGGGACTCCTAGGGCCTCTAGGGGCCCCACCTGGTCCAGTGTGGGGTAGGTACCAGGGGAAAATAGGGAGGGGGTTGCTGAGCCACCCCTCCTGCCCAAAGCCTGATCTGCTTCCTCCCCTGCTCAAGTACTCTCTGGCTCTTGGGGACCTCCACAGGCCTTCCTATCTTGTCGTCCACCCCAAAGGGTACATCTGGACAAGAGGTGAGGGCAGAGAGAGGACAGATGGCGTGGGCTGGGCCAAGTCTTTATTTGAGTTTGGGCATGATACGGATAAAGAGGATCATGCTGATGAAAATGAAGCAGACTATGATAAGCATGGCCCAGAGCAGCCAGTTGACTGACTTCTGTGCGTGCTGCTCCAGCCGCTCTGATTCTGTCTTCAGCTTCTCCAGGTTCTGGTCAGCCATCTTGAGTGAATGTGACAGGGTCTGTGGGTGAGGTGGGGAGGGTTAGCAACAGGACTGGGATCGAGTGTGGCCTCTCCCTACTGCCCTGGGGCAAGTCAGCACCTCTTGGCCCTTGCTTGCTGGTGCTCTTTCCTCTGCTAGGAACACCACTTCTTGCTTTCTACCAAGCTCCTACTATTTATGCAGCCAAGCCCCAGCCACAGTACCCCTCTGCTGGGAAAACTGATGCCCCCGGCAGAGGCTGCAGAATGCCCATAGTCCTCACACCTGGTTGTCCTTCTTGATGACGCTCTGGGCGGCCAGTGTGTTGGTCTTTAGGCTCCGGGCCAGATCTAGCATTTCTTCTGCCAGCTTCTCCTGGAGGTTCTGGTGTTGTTGCAGGACGAGGTCTAGCTCGGCTGCCGACTGCTTCTCATCCCCTGGCCTGGGCCCTGCCACCCCACTGACCCCACACACGGGTGGACGGGTGGACATGAGATGGTGTGGGGGAGGGGAAGAGACCAACATGATCCCAAGGAATCCACAAGTGATGGCTACAGCCACTGCCCTACTTGGGGCTCAGTTTCCCCTTCTTTACTTTGGTTTCTGGGAAGAGCAATGGGTGGTTTAGATGCTTGTAGTGGTGCCTCAGTGGCTCAAGGTTTGTCTAGCCCCCCTACTCCTGCAGTTCTGCCCAAGGGCTGAAGATACTCACATTCTCTTTCTCACGTCCAGCGCTGGTTCTGGAAGCAGAACAGGCCAAGCAGGAAGGAGAGGACTGGTTTCCTGTGTTCCAGCTTCCTGAGCATTATGGGTCTGCTACCCATAAGGCCCTTTCCCATCTTGTCTGGGATGTTTTCTTCACCCCCATCTGGGTTTCCCTAGGCCCCAGGTCCCTCCCTCCCTCCTGTTTCCTCTGAGGGCCAGCTCCTCTCTTCCCAGACCCCTCCAGGCATGACTTGGCGATGCCCCCAGGGACAGTCTCTCTAGGATGCAGAGGATCCTGTTGCAGCTAGATGGGGCACGAGGGCTGGGGGGCAGCAAGGACACATGTCCTGTCCCAAGCAGCTAAGGACTTGAGTCCTGTTCTACTCAGGGTGACTCACCTCCAGCAGAGTCCTGTGGGAAAAAGCGACAGGCAGGAAGTCACCTACCCTGTTATGCTCCCAAACCTGTCCTTTCTGCTCTCAGAACTTCTGAGCCCGTAGTCAGGGACCTAGGCAAGTCCTGTGCCCTCTGAGCCTCAGTTTTCTCATCTATAAACTGGTAATGATAACAGCTTATACTTTGAAGGGTTTAGCTGATTTACGTAAAGTGCTCAGAAAGGCACCTGTCATCCTATTTTACAGATGAAAAAAATCTTGTCTATTTGTGGAAAGTGTGAAGCTAGGAGCCAAACTCTGGGCTTGCACTGGGCCAACTCTGTGGCTTAACCAGATGCGTACCACTTTTGCCTTGTACCAAACAAACTCATTCATCTGGCTAGTAAAGCCCTGGCTACGATGCCCTTCTTTTGGGAAACCTTGTTTTATGGCCTAGGGCAGAGGCTGTTGGGTCCCCTAGGGTCCTTGTACCTGACAGTATTTGTTGTTCTGGTCATCCCCAGGCACTGAACTCCTGTCCCTGCCTGAAAGGTTCCCAGGGACCATGTAGGGAGCCCTACCGTGCCTAGCAGCTCGCTCCGCATCTCACTGGTGTACCGAGCCCGTGACTGCAGGTGTACAGTCTTGGTGGCAGGCACCCGCTCCCTGGCTGTGGTTGGCACCCGGCCAGGAGCCAGAAACTGGTTGGCTAGTGCCTTCTCAGAGGAGGAGGTCTGCAGAAGAGGGAGGAGGAGTCACCAGAGGGGCGGGACCCAGGAGAACGTGATAAGCGCCGAGGCAGCAGAGGTGCCCCTGCTCACCAGCTTCTCCGCCTGCAGCATCCCCTTCAGAAAGTCGACCTTGCGAGAATATTCATTGATCACCTCGGAGGCCGGTTTGCTGGATGACGAGACGTGGAAAAAGGAAACCTGTCTGCTGTCCCCAGTTCAGAGAAGGGTCCCAGCAGGGATGGAGCCCAGGGGTCTCCCAACAAGAGAGGGCCCCCTGGCCTCCGCTCCCACCCCGGATTTAAAGCCCCTATGGCCGCCTGTACTCACCTCGCTTGGAGTTTCAGGGCCTGCAGCATGTTCTCGAGGGCTCCCACGTACTGGGGAGAGAAAGTGGGTGTTAGCCGGGTCCCCCGAATACCTCCCCATCAGGCCCGAAGAGGGGCAGAGACAACAAAAGGCGGGGCTAAGACAGGGCGGGGCTGGAAAAGGGGGAGGGGCCGATAAAGAGGAGGGGCCAATTGTCAAGGAGGCGGGGCCAGAAGAGCCCAGGGACGAGGGCGGAAGTAGCTGGTGGACGTGGCGGAGCCGACCGGAAGGGGCGTGACCAGAGCGTTTGGTGGGGAGGGGGAGACCGGCCCAGTGGCTGTTAACCCCGAGGACCACCCTACCGTAGTCGGGCTCTACGCAGCAGCCCGGGCTCCCCTCACCTTCTCCAGACGCCACTCGTCCGAGTCCCGCTTCTCTGCTGCCATCGCCTCGCAGCGGCACAGCAACCGCACCAGGTTCAGCTCTAGCCTTGACGCGGCCATCACCACCCGGCGGTACCCCGCCCCTTCCGCCGGCGACATCTTAAGCGAGGGCGGAAGTGCCTTTACTTGACTTCCTTCCGGGCTGGCGTGCCCCGCTCGCTCTGTCTCATCTTTGGAGCCTAAGTAAAGTCTTGTTTCAAGGAGTGGCCATCCCATCCATACTTAGGGCCAAATCGCCTGCTTTCCTCGCGAACATCTTAACCCCTCAGGGTGGAGAGGACCAGATCATTCGGTGTCAGGCCCACATGCGACGCGTTCTCTGCTCATTCCTTTCCCCAGCTCAAAATTCCTCTACCACACTTAACCCCTGTCTAGGTTCTTCCCACACCGAGCTCTCCCGCATCCAGGCAGCCTTCCCCGGTTTCTCCTGGGGTTAGGCGGAGAGCCCTGGGCCTGGGACTTAAGAATCCAAAGCTCAGGGGACCGTCCAAACTTCCGCGGGTAAGAGCTTCCGGGTCGCAGCCCTGACTCTGGCTCCACCTCCCGCCATTTCTGGGCGTTTCCTCCCTTGGGAAATGGGCACAGGGGCAGTGTCTGCTTGAAGGGGACACAGGTTAGCCCTGGGGGCGAGGGGTGGGGCCAGGTCACCCCCAAGGCTCAGATCCCCGTGGAAGAGCCCAGTCCTCGCCCCCTGGGAGCCAAGGCGCGTCCTGCGAGCCCCCTCCCGGAGTGGGCAGGGAGAAGATAGAGGCTCCACAGGGATGCGCGAGGCGTGCGACCCCGTTTTCTTCCCAGACCTCAGGTCACCTACGTCCCGGTCACATCAGTGGGCCTGGTGTCCTCGCAGGACACAATGAAGGAGACCAAAGCCAGGGTGGATAAAGGAAGGCTCTAGAGGCAGCCCGAGCGGTTTCGAAACCCAGCCACACCCCATCCCGGTGGTGTGACCTTGGAAAGCGCCCCAGCTCTCCCGCACGTCTAGTCTGGACTCCCATTCGTCACTCCCCCGCACTTGCCAGCCAGTTCCCACTGGCTGCCCACCCTCAGGGCCGCCATCTCCCAGCCATGTTTGCAGCCTGGGAGCCTGCCTGTGGGAAGGTTGCTCCTGGCTCTGTGGGGCCACCAGAAACTGCCCTCCACCTCCGCCCGGGGGCAGATGGCCCAGCTGGGCGCTGAGACGGCAAGGGGGCAGCTCCTGGGACAGCAGGCTTTTCTCACTGAATGCCGCTGCAGGAACTCCCTGCTCCCCCTGGTTTCTGGACAGGCCCACCTTGCTCAGGTGAGGATTATGTGACATTCTAACAGCAACAGTTTGCTGGAGGATCACGGCAGGTCCTCTCAGACAGGCCACAACCCCGAGACTGCAGGGTGTACCCCCCCCCGCTGGCCTATGCTCCTCCAACCCCAAGCAGATCTGAGCAGGAATCACATGCAAACACTTTTCAGGCACTTTTTTTTTTAATTTCACATGGTTTGTGGGGCACCTCTTTCTAGACCGGAGCCATCTGTCCAGGTGTCTGGGGATGAGCAGAGCCTGAGAGAGGGGAGCCCTACTCCAGAGATCCCCAGGCCGTCACTATAGGCCTGTAGGGACACGCAAACACAGGCCTTGCGCTCCCAGCCTGTGAGTGGTCCTGAGTCAAAGGCTCCTATTTTACTATACGGTGTGGGCAGTGCCAAGGGCAGCTTCCTCTATTCAGGGAACGGTGGACAGTGGGGTGATGGCCACATTCGAGTCTCCCTGGATGTGAAGTCCATGGTGCCCTGGGTACAGGCCATCCCCCACCTTATGTCCTGGCTCCAGCCAACAGCCTGGATCCCCATGGAAGACTACGGCTCCTTTGAATGCATGTGGGCCAGGCGGCCACAGGTCGGGTCACAGGATGAGCGCTGGACAGACTCTGGGCAGTCAGGTGCCCCAAATGTCCAAACCTTGCTGCAGGGTCCTGGTCCGTGGATGTCCCCTGAGCTGTCAACGCGGGCCTGAGCCTTCAAGGTGGTGTGGCTTGTATGGGCTTTGCTCTTTAGTCTTGTGTCCAGGTTATAAGGGTGAGGCAGGGCGTTAATATAAAAGTTTGTACATACACATATAAAAAACAATTTGGTCTTCTGTTAAGGCTGTTACAGTTTAAAAGTTATGTAAACCAGGCACAAAGTAACAGTTACCGTACAACCGTAAAAAACAGGCGCGTGGGAGAGGCCAGGCTGCCTGCCAGGATTCAGGGCTCTGGGCAGTGCCTCTGTGCAATGTTGGGCATCAGCCCCAGCTGGCCTCTCGCTGCCTGGACTCTGCACTGGGAGTCGGTGCCCACCTCACATTGCTCTTGGAGCTTTTCATTCTGGATTCTTCTCGAAGAGATGAATGCTGGCTCTGGAGCTTTGGCACAGGGCCATCCTTAGAGGTGCAGATTCTGGCTCTGCAGACCCTCAGCCGTTAGCCTGGCCTGAGGTGGGGGGCAGGCAGTAGGTTGGGGGGTCTGAGTACCTCCGCTTGGCCCCAGGCAGCGGGCTGTCCTCGTCCAGGGTCTCCTCAGTGCCCTGTGCAGGCAGGTGAGCACCCGGCGTGATATACACAGAGTGTACCTGGTCTGGGCGGCGGGCAGGTGGCTCCCGGCGCCTCACTGAGGCGGTGGCCTCAAGGGCACCTGGTGCCCGGCCAGGGAGGTAGGAGGGCAGGCCGGGTGGGAGCTTGATGTTAGCTGTGGGCATGATGGGGGTCCGCCGGGGGGTCTTCACTCTGACCGTCACGAAGGACGACGGCCTTCGTCTTGGAGGGGCAGCCACCTCGGGGAGGGGGCTTGGGGCAGGCGTGCTGGGACTAGGGAGAGCAGGTACGGGGGGCCCTTTTGAGAGACAGACAGCAGGGTTACTGTAGCTTCAGGGCCAGGAGATGGACCCTCGCCCTGGGGCCTGCCAGGGATGGTCACGGGAAGGAAAAAAGCAGACACTACCTTAATACTGACCTTCCAAGGTCCCCCGCCCGGCTCGCTCTTCTAACAGGCTCTCGGTGCTGGCTGATGTTTCTGAGTCTAGGTTCTCCTCGTCGGAGCCCCGAGGGTCCAGTTCTGGCAGCCGGTAGGTGATGTCCTCCCTGGGGTGATGGGGTCACATTTCTAAGGCTGTCCCAATGGTGAAAGACCACCCCATGGAAAGTGCCCGGATGATGGGACAGAGCAGGCCATCTTGGTACTGGATGGGATGCCCTGCTCCCAGAACCTCCCACTTCCAAAGCACGCCTGGCCCAAAATGCCCCTGGCCCTTGAAAGCTCATGGGAAGAAGGTGTCAGGTTGCTGAGGGAAGCCAGGCATCTGGCCCTGTACTGAGCAAATGAGGAGCTCCTGCATCAGGACCTTTGCATGGACTGTTCCCTCTGCCTGGAGCACCCTACTCCGTAAGACCACTGTGGCCAGGTGCCCTGGCTCAAGCCTGTACTCCTGGCATAATTTTTTAATAGCACTCCTTTTCACACTCACATTTCGACTGGACAACGAATTATTCGGTTACCCTAGCTAAGGCCACCTTTAAGACAAAATCTGAACATCACCCGTTGCCCTTCCTTTCCCCGTGGGCCACCATGGTTCCCTGTGGTCAAGCATAGGCTTTAAACGGAGCCCCAAGCTGTGTTTTAGGACAACAGCATTCCACGAGATGGGTCCTGGATGACGGGACTGAGCTTGGCTGTCAGCCTCCCTAACGTCCAGGTCCTCTTTGCATAGTGCAGGGACCAGTAGATGGGGGTTGGATGGTGCAGAGGAGGGTGGGAAGGGGGCAGAGGGACACTTGCTTCTCCTCCTTGATGGACTGGATCCGCTCAATGAGTATCTCCTTCTCCCGGTCCTCGTCGTCACCAGCTGCTTCCTCCTCTGGCAGCACCCCCAGCTCTTCTGGGCCGCTGCTGCTTCCCCGGGCCGTGGGGCTCTTGTTCTGCAACAGAGAAGTGGCAGGTCTGGCCGGCCTCTCTGGGCAGCTGGGGTCAGTGCTTGTGAGTGGGGAGAGGGTGATGTGCACAGCTCCGGGGGAGGTTAGTTCTGCCGTGGACGGCAGGCTTAGTGAGGCTTCTCCAGGGGCCATGTGGGGACCAAGTGGCCGGTGCACAGCTGGTTAGTTGTCCTCAGCAGAAGTGGGCAGCAGGCAATGGGTCTCCCCCAGCATGCACTTTCAGAAGTTTAGGACATGCTGGGCCTATCCTACGAGGATCCCAGGGGCCGAGGGGAACCCCAGCATGCACTGTGCCAAAGACACGCAGGGTGGGCCAATCAATCGAGTACATACCAGGACCCCCTCATAGGGAGACGAAAACCCCAGTTTGAGAGGCCATGGCTGGGGGAGAGATGAACAGAGGATGACTACATGGTGTTATGAGTAAGTCACAGGTCGTGTCACAGGCACTGAGCCACATCTGACCGCAGGAACAAGGACAGGGGAGCCCAGGAACCAACCCCTTACCCCTCACACTCTGGGGCTACTTCTGTGGGATCAATCTCCTATGGGTGGGGCCCAAGTCGGCAAGGGCCGGGGTTGGAAGACGAGCAGAACTACCAAGTGGGTGACAGATCTCCCCCACTGCCCTGAGAGGGGCGGATGGCATGAAACAGAGAGGGTAGTGGTCATTTGTCTGAGGGGGGAATCCACCCCTAACCTGTCGGCCACAGGCCCTTGGCCAGGCTTATGTGGTAAAGGAGGTGCGACCCCGCCCCTGCCCCCTAAGGCCTGCCTACAGGGCCACTCCCACCCAGGCTACACTCCAACCACGCCCCCCACCGAGGCTCCACCCCACGATATGTACTCACAGTGTTTTGTCGCAGGAGGGAAAGCCTGCGGAAGGCGATGCTCTCCGCAGCCTCCAGCTGGCTGATCTCGTCCATCTTTACTTTGTACTTCCTCATCTGTTCCTTGATCAGCATCTCCACACACCTGTGGGGAAGGCCCACTGAGAGGGTGACTTAGGGATAGCAGGTGTGGGGGCCCAGTGTCCAGAGAGGTGCTGGCTGGAGACTGGGACATGGTGGCCAAAGCAGAGACCCACCCAGAAACCAGGCAGGGCCAGCGACACAGCTATGGCTCCCATATTGGCCCAAGCTCACTTGCTGTGTGATCTTGAATGACTCACTGCACCTTTCTGAGCCTGAGTCTCCATCTCCTTGTTTGAAGGAGAAAGTATGTACAGAGGATTGGAGTGAATTGACCCCTCAGTCACCCTGCAGGGTGGAGATTATTCCCTCTCACAGAGAAGTATGAGGCGTAGGAGACTGGGTGACTTGTCTTAAGGAATGCAGGCAGTTGGCCCCAAGGGCTCCAGAATGTGTGCTTTGACAAGCAGCTCATCTGCTTAGTGGTCAAAGCCAGCCTGAGTGGTCAGTACAGAGGGGACTCAGCCCAGAGTGGTCAGTGGATTCAGCCTGGAGTACCAGGGGGATTCAACCCCAGAGTGATCAGTGCTTGGGGGGACTCAGTCTCAGGGGGACGGAGCCTAGAGTGGTCCGTAGTGAGGGACTCGGCCTCGGAGAAGTAGTCACAACTCAAGGTTCCCACAGCACGAGCACGTAAGAAGGACAGGAACAAAGACTGCTAGAGGACGCTGCAAGCACGTCTGTCAGGCCCCGCGGGCTCCTCTCCTTGCTGCCTGTCATTGTTCATTAATTATGACGAGCATGGCCTAGGGCTGTACGATCAGGCCTTTTTGGTGTGTTTGCCTCGTGAAACCACCTACACTGACAGGTTCTTGTCTTCACAAGCCAACATGCTCTTAGTGACTGATGTCTGACAACTTTCTGAGTTCTTTTGAAGAACTTTTGGAGAACTTTTGCGGCTGGAAAGAAGAAACCTCGAGACCAGAGCTTGAACACGGGCGCCACGTCCGCTCCTTGCCCTGACTTTCCCTCCTTAGAGGTGCTGCAGCCTCAGAAGAATTCAGGGGGGTCCCTGGCAAGTCTGCCCCGAACTCACGTGGTAATCTTGAGGACGTCCTTCATGCTGGTCAGCGGGTCTGAGTTGTCAGGGCAGCGTAGGAGGCAGGGTGCAAAGATGATGGCCAGTGCACTGGGTGACATGCGATTCACGTCCTCGAGCAGGGCCACCCTGTGTAGCGAGCAGCAGTTAAGGGACGGCCGGGAGCCCCCTCACCGACCCGCCAACATGGGCCCAAATCCTGGCGCAGAACCCGCCGAGAATACCCGCCTGGGGATGGGCGGCGGGGCTCCTGGCAGGGACCCCCACCCCAAAGAGAGTGGCAGCGGGTACTTGCTTGACCAGGTGGAAGATGAGCCGCTCCAAGGAGTTGTGATTGGCTTCTGGAAGATGCTCCAGGACGGCGTAGATGGCAGCCAGCTGCTCCTGCTTCTCTGGCAGCTCTAGGAAGGCCCAGGTGTCAGCTTCCTGTGGGCCCCACTGAGATACCCCTTGGGGACAGGGAAGCCTCCCACCGGGTGGGGCCTGGGCTGGGTGTGTGGCAAGAATGAAGGGTCCCAGAGGGGTCCCAGCCCTGCCCCAGGTCTTGGTTTCTCAGCTCTGCTTGGGTGGTCCTGTGTCCCTGGCTGGCCACAGTATGCTTGTGGCTTTGACCCCAATCTTGACCACCCGCCCACCCCTGTTGCCATGACAGGACTCACCGACGGCACGGAGGAAGTCACTGTACTGGGCGAAGGTCATGAGGGGCTCGGGCAGTTCCCGCAGCCACTGTTTGAGCACCCCAGTGATGGCATGTATGGGGAAGTTCTCCAGCTTGACGGCCGCGGGGTCTTTGGAGAAAGTGGGCAGGGCTGGTGAGCGCAGTGCAGATGGGAGGGCTGTGCCCTCATGGTGCCCACGTGCCGGAATAGCTACCTATTTGCAGGCCCCACCTGCCACAGCACCCACCTGACTGTAGCGCCTGCCGGAGCTCCCTCGTGCGGTTGGCAGCGCCTGATTTGCGGTAGAGCCCCTCGGTGTACAGGCCGTGCATCTCCACGTGTTCCAGAAGCTTCTCCAGCACGATGGGCACCGAGGCCTTATCGCTGGTCAGGCTATCCACGCAAACACCAAAGTGGCCCGGCTCGGCACCTGGCTCGCTCTGCAATGCCGGAGGCGGGCGTGAGGCCTGGGTGGTCTGTCTTCCCCAGCTGCCCTTCAGACCTCCTCTGTGGGCTCCGTCCCTCGGCCCCACATCCCCCCTTGCAGGTCTGGCTGTGCCGGGCTGCGGAAGTCAGCTCAGTAGCCGCTGGGCAGGTGCTCCATGCAAGGAGCACCCACGGCCCCTCAGAACAGTCCGTCCTGGCTCCTGCTGCCACTCCAGCACTTGGGACCCTGCCTTCCTCGTGGGTACAGCAGGGGTATTCCCTCCGCCCACAAGAGGCAGGAGCAGGGCCAGGTTCTGAGATGCACACACAAGCCCAGCCCCTGCCTCGGGGGTCTCAAGGCGCTCGGGCAGAACCGGGTGCTTCACCTCAGGCCCAGCCCCCCTCGCCAGCTCCCTGCGTCTTCGTGACGCCCTCCCGTGGCCTTGCACCAGGCGCACCCTCTCCTCCACACCTCTCAGGACTGCCTTCCACAGGCACCTGGTCCTGAACCTAGTGTTGTTCTGGAAAGTTCCCGGCCTCGGTGGGCTCACCTTCCTTCCGCATGGGTAGGAGCAGTAGGTCTGAATCTTGTGCACGCACTTCTTGTGGCAGGTCGTCTTGCACACTAGGAGTCACGGCGGGGGAGAGGGTGGTCACAGGCAGACCAGTAGGGGCCTCCGGCTCCCAGGGCCGCCTGCCCCGATGGCCAGGGGCCTGCTGACTAGACTTGCATCACACATATCTCTGCCCTGGTTCCCAGGCGAGGGAGCCATGTGGGCAGGTGTTCACAGCTGGTGAGTGTTAGTGGCTTCAGAGCCAGCCTGGCCAGTGAGAACCAGCCCCAGGGGTTTAGGGGGCCCTGCCAGGAGGAGGCCCTGGGGACTTGGCCTATAACAGTGGTGTGAGTGATGTCGCTTTTGTTTCTCCCAAGCACACCAAACCCCAGACTAGGGGACATGAGGCATGGAGAGAAGAGAAAGAGGAGGTGGTATCTGGGTATGTCCTTATCTTGGAACAGTGACACATGCCCGGGTATTTATGACGGATGTGGGAAGGGGGGCTGCTCCTCACACAGGACCCCAGGGGAGAGGAGGAGACCCTGGGTTGAAAAGACAGAGGAGCCTGGCTGGTGCTGGTATGAAAATGCAAGTGCTAGAGGCCCGCTGGACCTCACTAGGCCTCTGAGGGTCGGCTGATCTCCAGGCTTGGCGTGGCTACCCCCTGGCTGCCCGACTGAGGGCCATCTGGGCTATCCTGGGCTATGCCCATCTCTCAGGGTCCCCGGGTGGGGACTGACTGGCCTCTCCTGGCACATAGGGGAAGAGCCAGCAGCTCAGGCAGTGGCAACAATGCGTAGAAAGGCCCGGAGGTGGGACACAGGGTCACCTGCCTAGGTTGGGTTTTGAGTGGGGAGAGATGTGGCCAGGACAGTGTTCTGGAAAGATCTGCCCTGTGGCTGAGGTGAAGGTCCTGGAGCCCAGCAAGGGGTTAGGGACATGGTGGCAGGCTTCAGTGGGGTTCAGGGCGTGCAGTGTGGGAGGCTGGGGCGCTGAAGCACTCACCGCTGCAGAGCAGGGCCTTGTCCATGAGCCAGATGTAGGAGAGGCACTGCTCACACGACTGAGGGATGCTCACTTGGTAGCTGGCGAACACGTGCCCGTTGTGCTGCTGGACCTAGGGGCCGAGGAGGCAGGGCTGAGTGGCGAGGGTGCCCCCCCTACCCCTCCCAGTCGGGCTGCCAAGCATGGATGTTGCCGGAGGCATCTTAGGGCCGGGGGCCGCTCCTTCACCACTGGGGTTCCTCAGGGCTGGGCGAAAACCACACATGCTCACCTGCGCACACTCACGCACACACATACACGCATACTCACCGCGCGCTCCTGCTTCCGTTTCTTCTTTTGAGCTTTGCTCTGCTGTGAGGGAGCACAAAGGCAGGTCTGTGTGGGCCTCTGGGGTAGCCCCGCCTCCAGCCGGCCCCCCAGGCTGTGCCAGCCCCCTGCCCCCACCCACCTTGGGCAGCTCAAAGTCGTTTTTGGTGTGCCCGCGGGTGAACTCGTCCAGCAATGACTGGAAAAGGTTGAGGACCAGGTTGGTGTCCTTCTCGCCACGCTCAGCTGCCAGGTTGCTCACGACAATCTGGTAGTTCTCCATCAGGTCCTTGTAGCCAACGTGGATCTTCCCGTTCTGTGGGGACGGAAGGTGTGACCCCCCCTGGACAGAGAGAGGGGGGGACGTCCTGGGGAAGGCTCAGGGATTGCCAGGTTCCCCCGGGGCTGGGGACTACACGTACGGGGACGGAGTACATGGTCTTGAGGTTGCCCCGAAATTTCTCGGTGGCCTCGATGAACAAGCTCTCAATGGGAGTCTTCTGGGAACGCAGGTCATTTATCTGGAGAGAGATGGGGGGAGAGACCCACGGACCCTGTGTTGCCTCAGGCCATATATAAGAGTGGCACCACTCTGCCCTGTCCCCGAGCCCTTCTCTGACTCCCCTGGGCTTGCAGGATAAAATCTGGGCGCTCCACTCAACCCTGGTTTCTCTCATCCCTTCAGTTCAGGTTCAAACTATTGACATTCGGGGCCAGATCACTCACTGTGGGGTGTGGAACAGCACCCCCGGCCTCCACCCATGAGATGCCAATAGCAGCCCTCACTCGAACACCAAAAATGTCTACAGATGTTGCCAAGTGTCCCCGGAGGGCAGAATTGCCACACAAGTGCTCAACCCCTGGCCACGCCCCAGGACCGAGGGCTGCCTTGAACTGCTTGGTCCTTCTATGACATGTCTGCCCCTTGCAGCGTCCCCCGCTGCCCTTCTGAGAAGCTCCCAAATCCTGCTGTGGGATTGTCTGTGGCTGGGGCCGTAAACACCAGGAGCATAGGCCATGGCTTGTTTACCTCTCCTGTACACAGTAAGTGCTCAATTAGCATCGGCCACAAGACCCAATGCGTTTTGTAAAAGTGTATTCTAAATAAAATAAGAAATTCAGGGGCATGGCTGGGCCATGGTGGAGCCACAGTGAGGCTGCAGGACCTAGAGAAAGCCTGGTGGGACACAAGTATGTTCAGTGCCCTGCCTGGAAGGTTATTCTCGATCTTGCTGTTTGTTTCCTCGAGTGTGTGAGAAGGGGGGCAACTACCCCCCAACGTCACTGCAACACAATAGACACGTGTCTTCTAACAGCAGATCGAAAATATTCGGGAAAACAAACAAACAAAAAAAGAAATCCCAGAACGTCCCCCAAACCAAAACTTGAATTTGCTGCGGGCTGAGCACTATGCTGAGCACATTACCACAGGGGTCACGTGTAGACACAGCCTGCTGTAGCCTATGCGCAAACGTAAGGGACTTATATTTTGGGATTTGCAGGGGTCCTGGAACCGATCCCCTTTGGATACTGAGGGACGACTGTGTCTGTCCTGACCGAGATGAATGTAGGTCACAAATGGTGTTATGTGAGCCCACGCCAGGTTTTACAGAAAAAGAGCTAATGTCAAAGTTAGGAACAAGCATCATGTTTCTGGAATTTTCTGTGTGTTGGAACTGTGCACCTGGACTTTCTGTTCTGCTACGGGTTCTGATGTGGTGGCTCAGAAAACTCTGCTGGATGGTGCCAGCCCTTGTAGGAAGGCCCAGGTCTGAAGACTTGCAACTCCTCCCCCTGAACCCCCATTGCCCCACCTTGTTGAGTAGGAACTCGTCCAGGTACTTGAGCTCATTGGCGTTGGTGATCTGGCGGAACACCGACTCCCGCCACTTCTCTGACACCGTGATTCTGCCAATCTTGAGGTTCCGGTTTTTCTTCCCTTTGCCTCCTGGCTCCTTGGTATGCTTCTCGCCTGCAGTGTGGCGGTGCTGGTGGCCTGAGGGGGCTATAGGGCAGAAGGAGTGGCTGGCAAGGGCAGGTTCTGGGGGAGGATGCTGAACAGCTTCTTGGGGCAGTCACAGACAGCCAGGACCCTATACATGGCACGCTGGGGCCCACACCTACAAAGTGCCACCAGGGATGGGAACCAGCCCTGAAGCAGTATGCCCAAAGCCCCAGGGGCCCCAGTGGCTCTGCTGTGCATTCCTGAGGTTGAGGGTGACCAACCTTCTAGATTCTTCTTCATGATGGCAGCTTCCAGCACAACATTCCCAGGGGCTGTGTTCTCCGTGTCCTCCACACCCTCCAGGCTGTACTTTTTATCCTTGTTCTTATGTAGGAAAAGTCTCTTAAATGTGGACCTGAAGGAGAAAATAAGGGGTTCCGTTTAAGTCTCAGGAAATGAAAACAGAGGTGAGCCCAAAGAAAGGGTCATCTTACCATAAAGAAATAACCCGTCTTCATTATTAATGAAAATGAATGCTACTAAAAATAAGATCGAATTGCGTGAAACTGATGGAGGAATCAAGTGAAAAAGCACGGTGCTGAGCAGATGCTGATCCCATTTTCATATATATATATATATTCACATATATATATAAATAAATAAAACCATCCGATCCCTTTCATGTGTTTTATGACACAGGTTAGGAAAAAAATTCACAAAGAATAAACAGAATCGTGCACTGTGGCTACTAGGTGTGTGTGGGGTGAACTTATTTGGGAACCGGGTCTTCGCAGATGTGACCAAATACTGTAGACTGAATGTGTGTGTCTCCCCAAATTCATATGCTGAAGCCTAATCCCCCATGTGATGGTATTAGGTGGTAGGGCCTCTGGGAGGTGATTAGATCATGAGGGTGGAGCCCTCATGAATGGCATTAGTGCCCTTATAAGAGACCCCAGAGAGCACACCCTGGCTCCTTCTGCCAGAAGTCGTCTACGAACCAGGAAGTGCGTCCTCATTGGACACCAAGTCTCCTTGGCACCCTTGATCTCAGACTTGCAGCCTCCAGAACAGTGAGAACTAACTGCCTGTTGTTTAAGCAGCTCAGTCTGTGGTATTTTGGTATAGCAGCCTGAATGGACTAAGACCCTAAGTAAAACATCTCAAGATCAGATCATCCTGGATTACCCAGATGGGCCCTAAATCCAACGACAAGTGTCCTTATAAGAGACAGAAAAAGAAGACACAGGCGAAAGAAGGTTACGTGATGATGGAGGCAAAGAATGAACGGCTGTGTTCACAGCCAAGGCTGCCTGGAGCCCCCAGAACCTGGAAGAGCAGGAAGGTTGCTTGCCCTAGAGCCTCTGGTGGAAGAGGCCCTGTGACACCTGGATTTCAGACTTCTGGCCTCCGGGACTGTCAGAGAATAAGTTTGTTTGAAGCCACCCTGTTGGTGGTTCATTGCTTTTGGTGGTGGGGGTCATCCCACAGTGGGGGGCTCTGTGCCTCCCACTACAGCTCATTCTTCACCTTCTTCAGTCTCTTTGGATCAGAGCTCCCCTGTTCTGCTCTGGGATGAAACTAGCCGTAGCACTTGGGCAGGAGCTTCTGGAGACAAAGCCTCGGCCGAGAACCCAGGAGGACTTCCTGGAAGTAGGGACGGGGGAGCTGGTTCTGGTTCCATAAAAAGCCAAACGGAACCCACCCATCTGTACCCAGAAGAGGTGACCCCGATTGGCTCTAAACTCCAGTGGGATCATTTCATCCCAAAATGACCAGGACCTGGGCTCCATGGGGGCCTCTTGTGATGGAATTGCTACTGAGGAAACGCTTTTGCCCGACTCAGCTTTGTAAATGCCGTTGGTTTTGGAAACCGGCCACTTGGAGACTTTAAGTCTTGTCAGAGGCCCTGGCCATCCTCTGTGGCCCAAGCCCACCCTGAACCCCACCCACACTCACTTAGAGTCGGCCTGGGGGCCTGGTGACAGTCCTGCATCTGTGCCGGTGGCAGATGCGTCGCCCGATTTCTTCTTCTGGATGGCTGGCTTCTTTGTGCTGGGCTCACCATCCACACCTTCCGAAGGAGGCTACAATAGAAGAGGGCTGGGTAAGCAAAGGCAGGTGGCTTCACTGGAGGAAAGCAAGGGGTCCTTAAGTCGCCATGTGCTCTGTTCACCGACTCCCCTTCTCTTGTCAGCTGCCCTTTGGGCAAAAGGGAACCGGGGCTCTGAGGGTTGAGAGCTGAGGCCTGAAGCTTTACCTGAGTCTTGGCCTGGGCCGGGGCTGGGAGGAGCTTGGAGACGTCGCTGGTAGATAATGAAATGCGCCTCTCCCTGCGAGATCACAGAAATGTGGCTTTGATCAACAAGAAAGAGTTCAGAGGTGGTGTTGGTTGTTATGACTGGAGGGTAATTCTACTGGCATCTGGTGGGTGGAGCCTGGGGACGCTGCTCTGCATCCCACGTACACAGGATGGTTCCACCCCGAAGGCAGCCCCATGTGCAGAGGGCCGTGTCCTCCTCCACTCTTCCCTTCAGTTAAGTGGGCCTCTGGGACAAGGGGCTGGTACTAGTCACCAACATTTAGCTAAGTGAGGCTCAGGCAGTGTGTGTTAAGAGCTGGGGGTAGCTCCTGAGCAGTGTGGTCACCCCCATTCACTGATAAGGAAACCGAGGCCTAGGTGGGGCAGGGTGTGGGGCCCAGGGGCTTTCTGAGTAGGGGCTCCCAGGGTTCAGGGTCCTGGCCAGGACCCAGCAGGGGGGCCCTAGGCAGGTGCCTCATCCACACCGGACCCCTCTCCCTCCTTCTTCAGGGCTCCACACACTTCGTGTTAGCTCTTGGGCACGAAGCTGCTTGTGTGTTTTGGGGACACCTGTACCCCACAGAATACGGGAAGGCCCCATGCAGAGAATAAGGTGGCCCCAAGTGCTGTCGTGTGAGACCAGTCCTGCTGTCAGGCCTTTGACCGCACGGCCCCTGCCCAGCCCACTCACAGTGCTTGGACAAAGGATGGTGTGGGGCTTACTCTGTGGGTGTGAGGGTGGCCCCTACAGCTCGGTGCCGCTCGCTCAGGTCCAGAGACTGGCTCAGCATGGTGCTGGGGCTGGTAGCCGTCCGGTTCTTGCCCCGCCACAGCTCCACAGCACTGGCCAGCCGTTCGGAGGCTGGGTCCCGGTACCGCTGGATATAGACGGGGCCTCCAGGGCTCTCGGGCCTGTCCTGTGCCCTTGGGCTACCACTCAGCTTGCTCTTCTCCTGGGGGGTCTCGGGGGTGGAGCCAGGGGCTGGTGTGCCAACCCTGCTGTCCAGGGCCAGGCTGGTGGGCCGTTCCATTCTGCCCTGGGGTACCTGCGGGGTTTCTCTGGGGACCTGGCAGGTTGGCGTGGCTTGTGGTGGCCCCTCAGGTTGCTTTGTCTGAACAGATTTCTCCATCTCTGTTCCTGTGTCTGAGGGGGCTTCATCTTCTCTGCTCTCCTTTTTGTCTTTGGGGAGATGCTCCTCCTGCTCCAGGGCAACCTTTCCAGAAGGTTCTCTGAGGGCGTTTTCATCCTTACAGGACTGCATGTGTTTGTTCTGGAGTTCCACGTGCTCTAGCCCTCTCTGCCTCCGAGACTCACGCTTCTCCCGGCTGCTGGACACTTTCTCATGAATTTCAGGTGCGTTTTTCTGGGGTGGGAGAACCTTCTCAGGGCTGGGGCCCTCCTTCTTGGGGTGGGAGCTTTCCGCTGGGGGCTCATGGGTTGGCCATCCCTCGGGCTCCAGTGCTGAATGCGTGTCATCCTCCGATGGTTCTGGGCCTAGCCTGCCCACTGTGGTTTCTTCCCTCGCGGCTTGCTGGGCTTCCCTCTCTTTCTCTTCCGCCTTCCGCTTCTCTGTGACCATCTGGCGGAAGCTAGTGTGAGGAGAGTAAAAAGGGAGGGTTCAGGAACCAATGTGCCCGTGGCCCCTAGAATCCACCCAGGGCGTCAGAGGCCTCGGAGCCATGTTCTAGTGGGACTCCTGTCATGGGCTCAGGCACTGGGTGCCATCCCTGGCCTTGAGAGATGCTTCCAGGTAGGCAGAATCTCCTCAGCCTACAAAGGGGAAACAGGAGGGTGGCCTTGTCCTCATGGCCACCTCTGCCCTGGGTCTGCCTGGCTGTTCAGGGGTACCATCATTTGGTCTGTCATGGGAAAGCTGTTAAGAAATCCTTGAATTCCTTTGGGGTCCCTGGCCCAGCGGATGCCTAAGCTCCCTGTGTGGTGGAAGGGGAGCCCACGGTGCGCTGGTCCAGGGTGGCCTGAACCGCCCCCCACCCCGAATCCATGTGTTTCACTGACCGGCTGGGGGAAGTCGGTGTAAAGTTCCCTGGTGGGGACCAAGTGCAGCTGGAGGCAACTTGGGGCTTCACATAAGCACTGGCCACCAGGTCTGGGGCATCTTTATGGGACCTGTGTACCCAGACGGCTGGATTCCTGCCAGCTTCCCTGCGTCCAGAATGACGTCCTGACAGCTGTGCCTGTATCTCAGGCAGCTTTTGGGTGAGTGTTTGGGTGAATGTTTCCTGGCTTGTGAAACATTCTGAGGGGTGGGGCCCTGTTCTGCTCACCTCTTGCGCTGCAGGTGCCCCCGGCAGAGGCTCTGTAGGTGGATGATGCTCTGTCTTTGGTGCTGGTAGGCCACTCGCTGCCGGTAGCCCCTCCATGTGGCCTGGAGGTACAGGGCTGCCTGTGTCCTCTCCAGAGCCTGCCTGACACGGTAGGACCGCCAGCAGGCCTGAGAGCAGAGCAGGTGTTCAGGGGCCAGGCATGTGCCACTCCCACACCCCAGCCCATTGGCCCATTCATTACCTGGATGGTGACAGCTGCCCGCCTCATCTGCAGGAAGTGCCGGCGTTCCAGCACCATCCGGAACCAGCTTTGCAGGAGCAGGATCTTTCGTACGACCTCCCGGTGCAGCGTCTCCTGCAGGGCCTGTCGCTCTGTCTCCTTCAGGAAAACCTGGAGGGCGCGAGCACAGGTGGGGGTCAGCGAGGCCCCCAAGAACCCCTGGGCCCAGGAGGTCTGCACAGCTAGCCTGGGAGTGAGTGAGACCAAGCTGGTGTGCTGACTGACCTGAGCAAGGGGAGTGTTTCTTGAAATGTATTGAGATGCAATTTACATAACACAAAATTGACCATTTAAAGCAAACAACTCAGTGGCACTTAGAACATTCACAATGTTGTGCAATTACCACCTTTATCTAGTTCCAGAACGTTTCATCACCCCAAAAGGAAACCTTATCCCCATGAGCAGTTGCTCCCCATTCTTCCTCCCCCAGCCCTGGCAATCACTAATCTGCTTTCTGTCTCTTTGGATTTGCTTATTAGATATTTCAGCTAAATGGAATCATGCACTATGTGGCCTTTGGTGTCAGCCTTCTTTCACTCAGTGTAATGTTTTCAAGGTTCATCAGTTTGTAGCGTGAATCGGGGCTGAATAGTATTCCCGTGTGGATGGACCACATCTTATTCATCCATTCATCAGCCGAAGGACACTTGGGTTTGCCCAAGGATCTGTTTGCCGATTGTGACTAGTGCTTCTATGAATATGCGTGTGCAAAGATTTGTTTGAATACCTATTTTTAGTTGTTTTGGGTCTATACCTAGGAGTGGACTTGCTGGGTCACATGGTAACTCTAATGTGTTGGGGAACCATGAAGGGATTTTTCACATCAGGTGAAGCCACAACAGGGATCTGTTGGATAACAAGCAAGCAACACCCATTCAGAGGTGGGAGATGGTTTCTGGAGGGAAGATGAGTGAAGGCAACCTGCCAGGCATTACAAAGGTGACTGACTGGTCCCTGAACACCCTGGGTCATGTGCTGAAAAATCGTCTTGTAGCCTGTGTGCTTGAGAAAATGAGAAATAGGCCTGATGCCTGAGCCCCCGCCCCATAGGTGCACCCTCTGCCTTGCAGGAAGAAATAACATGCTTGCAGGAAGAAATAACATGCCAGGCCCCAAGAAACGTACTGCCTTAGCAGAGCCCTTTACTTTTCAGCACGTGACTCAGGGCCTTGGGCCATGGGAAGACCCTGTCCTGGGTGTGACGGAAGGCAGGGTGCAGGTGTGCGACCACCCCGAAGGGTGGGAAGGCTGACCTTAGTCTTTCCGATCTGGTAACTCCTTTTGTCAACATTCATCTTCTCCAGCAGGGCAGAGATGACCTCCCTGCAGGGCGGGGAGTTCTTGGGCAACAGCACCTGGAACTGCTCTGTGAAGTCCTGGGTGATTTCGACCGAGAAAGAGAATCCAAGTGAGCATTTCCGCCACTGACAGGGACACAAAGCTCTGGCAATTCCCTCATCGAGCCGGTTTCCGAAGCTGAAACTTGGGTTGATGTGAATGGTATTGACGAAGCTAATATCTCAGACCTTTTGAAATAGTATAAAACTTAAGAAAGACGATCACAGATACAGAGCACTGGATCTTTCAGTCAATTGCTGAGTAGCCATCGTGTTTCCCCCAAAATAAGACCAAGCCGGACAATCAGCTCTAATGCATCTTTTGGAGCAAACATTAATATAAGACCCGGTCTGATATCATAGTAAAAGAAGACGGATCTTATATATTAACGTTCGCTCCAAAAGATGCATTAGAGCTGATGGTCCAACTAGATCTTATTTTCGGGGAAACACGAAAATAAGGAGGCCTGCTGGTGCTGGCATTGTTGGGGGGTACCCAGGAGATGAGGCCGCCCTTGGGGGGGCTTATAGCCTATGTCTCGTTAGAGGGCTGGATCATAGCTGGAAGCATGTGCCTTTTAAGTAAACAACTGTGTCAAATTTTAAGAGCCAAGCATTAGTAAACCCCACTAGCACTTTCTCCCTTTCCTGTAATTTTGCCTTTTCTATTTCCACTGAGAAAGATGGCATTTCCAGTCTGTGGATAAGAAAAGAGGCATGCCGTGATGAAGCCACATCCTCAAAGCCATTCGGATAAGCTTGAACAGGGACCATGGGTCACCACCTTCGGCTTGGGGGCCAGTGCTCACTTAAGCACCAAATAGCTCAGAGTACAAGCCCAGAATGCTCAGTCTGGGCCATGCTGATCCCTGGGGACATGCGGTGAGGTCTGGAGACTTCCTGAGTTGTCACAACTTGGTTGGGGGGCGAGGAGGGGACGCATGTGCCACTGGCATTGACGGGGTGGAGGCCAGGGACGCTGCTCAACATGCTGCAGTGCACAGGACGGCCCTGCCACAGAGACTCACTCAGCCCCCAGTGTCAACGGCACCATGACTGAGAAACTGCTCTAGCAATTTGGTCTTCACCAAGCTGAGGTGACTCACGATGCCTTGTGTTTTGAGAATGCCCAGTGAGCCATTGCTGAGGTCACTGCCTCCCTGCGCCTCAGTTTCCATATCAGGAAAATAGGAACCAGGACCTCCTTGCTACTGGTTAGCAGAATAAAAGTGATGGGTATCCAAAGTGTCTGTCACAGAAAGTGCTCAGTAAAGGACAGAGCCGCGCAGGGACGGTGCAAATCCCTCTTCCCGGCGTGGCTGCACACCTCTGTGTGGTTCAAGGATGGGCTTGGGCCCAGCCACCTCTTCGGAGAAACTTGCCCCCTTTCTGACAGAGAAAGATCCGGTACAAATACCAGTGGTGCTGGGCAGAGAAGCCTTGGTGGAAAGTAACCCTCTGGGTTCCTGTGCCAGGGCCCTGCTCTCTCTGGCAGAGGGAGGGGGCTGGCCCTCCGGCCACGGCAGCCACGTGTGCTCAGCCTACCTGGAACGTGTACTTGGCGCTGTAACCCGACCTCCGGATCCTCACGGTTTCCAGCATGCCCGTGTAGCGCAGCTGCTGCAGCACCAGCTCCTCATCAAAGCACAACTCTTTCTGAAATGGGATGTGCGTGGTCAGGGCAGGTGCCGGAGGCCTGACGCCAAAGCCTGTGGTCGGCTGGGGATGGGGCGCTATGGGACAAGGTCCTGCAGGATTCCAGATATGGACACGGTTTGGACACACATGCGCCTCCTGGTTGGTCTGGGACTGTCCCGAGCATGGAGGCCGTGCGAACCTGAGCACCTGCCTTTCCTTGCTCCAGGCATGCTTTTTAGAATAAAGAGATAAGGCTGGTCAGTAGCGGGGCTTAGGGCATTTGTCTTTTCTACAAAACCTGATCTGCTCTAATCCCTGGTGTCCAGCAGACAGTGTCCAGCCACTCCTTACCCGAATTCAAGATAATGTGCTGCAGAGGTCTTTCCTAAGGGCCCTAATCCAAACTGTGCTGAACTCGTCATACTCTGTGCCAGATGCTGGGCAAAGTACTAGGGATTCGAAGGAGAGGTCTGGACGTGGGAGACAGACACATACCTTAAGGGGGTGGATGCTGTCAGGGCCCCTGTGGGAGGTGTCACAGGAGAGGGGACCCGAAGCTGAGTGCTGAGGGCTGAGGAAGGTGGGGAAAGCTGAGTAAAGGCCCAGAGAAGGAAAGGGAAGCTGATGGGGCTGACAGGGATATAGGGAGATGCCTGTTTCTGCGGGAGAGGGGAGCAGGTGCTGGGAACGATGCTGGCTCAGGGGGCTGCAAACCCAAAGCTCAGGGGCCTTGCCTCCATGCTGGTTCGTGTTATTTTAGTGGATGGAGGGGAGGGAACGGCATGGTGGGGGGGTTGTCATGACCAGGTGAGGGTGCTTCTGGCATCTAGTGGGCTTTGAGGCCAGAGTTGCTGCTGAACAGCCTATAATGCACAGGACGGCCCACTAGGGCAAAGAACCACATGCTGGTACAGCCCCTGCCCAGAGCAGGTGATGATGGAGCGTTTCTTGGGTTGCCCAAAGCTGAAGGAAGCATCCCCGATAGACGAAGAGGGGCCATTCTGCTGCTGGATGAGTACGGGGCATAGACCTTCTCTGAGACACCACTGGGGGAACTGGAAGGCAGGAGGGAGAAGAGGAGAGGGCAGGATTGGGGTCCTTGCTGAGAGGATGGAAGTCATGACACCTGGCAGGGAGAAGCTGGCTGTGGACATTACCAGTGTCCCAGGAGCAGGGGAGAGGCAGAAAAACAGGACGAGATGGGCGGCTGGATGGTTCAGTTGGTTAGAGCTTGAGCTCTGAACAACAGGGTTGCTAGTTCGATTCCCATGTGGACCAGTGAGCTGCACCCTCCACAACTAGATTGATGACAACGAGCTGCTGCTGAGCTGCCAGAAGGGCGGCCGGATGGCTCAGTTGGTTAGAGCACAGCTCTCAACAAGGTTGCGGGTTCAATTCCTGCATGGGATGGTGGGCTGCGCCCACTGCAACTAAGATTGAAAAAAACGGCAACTGGACTTGGAGCTGAGCTGCGCCCAGCTGCGTTGAAAGACAACGACTAGGAGCTGATGGGCCCTGGAGAAACACACTGTTCCCAAATAAAAACAAACAACCAACCAACCAGGAAGAGTAGAGATAGAGTGTGAGAGAACAGAACCACTAGGGTCTCCTGCTCAGGCATCACTTGCACTGGAGAGGGAGTCCAGACCCCACACAGCCCCCTGTAAAATCCCAGTGGAAGCCTGGGGCGCAAGAAGCCTGGCAGCTAGGGCTGAGGCTGCTGTCGGAGCTCTACTGGTGCTGTCTTTCCAGAAACTTCTGGATGAGCAGCAAGCTCTGTGCTCCTGCTGCACAACCTCCGCCCCTCCCTTCTAGTACCTTCTGCACTGGCTGCTTTTGGGATTATCTGAAGAGCACCTCTGACCTGTCCCTCCTCGAGCAAAGCTCTGGTGTACTTCCACGTTCCAGATGACGTGCTTGCTTGTGGCTGCCCTTGCTGCCTTCTGCAGACCCCCTTCCCCCACGTCCCCCGGCCAGCTATGGCACACCGTTTGTGAACACTCGATTCCTTGAGGCCTTGCCTCCCACCAACTGTGCGGCCTTCACCTCCCTGAGATGTGGGACCCCCTTACCTTCTCAGCATTGGAGCGGATACAGCGGATAAAGAAGGGCTCTGCCTTCCCCAGCGCCTCAAGGAGCTTGTTAAGGGATGTCTGGGGAAAGAGAAAGAAGGTGCTCTGCTTGGACCCTCTCCAGCACCCCTTTTGGTGAGACGGGATCCAGGTCACCCACCTGCATCATGGTGGGAGGGGAGGGGGAGTTCTGTGGTAATATGGGACATGGGAGATTGCAGCAGAACGTTCTGTCTTGGAGGCTGTCCTACCCCAGGGAGCCCCTGAGGGGAGGTGCGGGGTCTCTGTGGCTAACAGCCATCTTCCTAGGGTCACCCAGCTCTGATCTTTGCCTCAGGTGGAAGGATGGGGGGTGGAACCAGCTAAACTCCTAAGGATTTAAAAGACGTGTTGCAGATGCCGTGATTTTGGTCTGTGCTCTGCTGTTCCCAAAAAGAATCTATGGGAACTGCTACATGAGGTGACGGGAAAAAAAAAAGCCTAAGTGGGAACAGAAGACTGTGACTGACGAGAGAGAGAAGGAATAAAAAACCTAACAGTGATGGTCAGCAGCTGTTGGACCCCCTAAAAAAACAGTGTCCCCAAGTTTCCTGGCAGCCAGGGAAAAAACGGGAAACATGACCTAAGGACACAGCTTGGTGGTTACATTAAATCACATGCTAACTTGTGATTTTTTTTTTTTTAAACTTGGTGATTCTTAACCAGGGGCGATTCTGTCTTCCCAGGAGCATTTGGCAGTATCTGGAGACATTCTGGTTGCCGTGACTGGACGATGCTATAGGCATCTGGTGCGTGGGGAGGCCAGCCATGTTTAATATCCCACAATGCACAGGATGGCTGCCCCAGGGAGAATGAATGACCTGACCCCAACTGTCAAGCAGTGCTGGGTCAGGAACCCTGAGGTAATGATCAGCTGCCTAGGTCGGGTTTGTTTTGGCTGAGCCATGTGAGCGTCAGGCCACCCACCTGGAACTGGGCACTGATGCTCGGCGGCTTCTTCTTCTTGTGCAGATGCAGCAGTGACTTGGTGGTGCGGTCGTGCAGGGTCATGCTGATGATGAGCTTTAGGGACTTGGAGTCCAGGAGGTTCTAGGACAGACACATGGGATCGGGTCTGCCCTCCGGAGGCCCCAATGGGAGGCATTGATCCCGGAACCAGGATAAAGCCCCGGGGGGTGGCAGCTTTTAGGATAGGTCTCAGGACTGTGCTTTACAGATGACACTGGCTTCGGGAGGGCTGATTACAGCCTCTTTCGTGGCCGGAGTGCCTGGAAGGCCAGGGCCATGGAGCATAGCCTTCCCTCTGTGCAGCCCTAGGAGTGCTGACCCTTACTATTGGCCAATGAGAGGGACCTGCACTGTCCCCTCGGCCGACCAGACTAGAGTCTGCTCTTATTCTTCTATAAACTTCAAAATCCGTCCGCATGCTGTCCATGGAGATGAGACAGAATACCTGGGTGCATGTTACCCATGGCCAGCTGCTGGGGTCTTGGCTGCCCTCTGGCTGAAGGACCTCCTCTCCCTGAACACCCATGATGCACTGCGACCCCTGGAGGTGGCTTGTCGCTAGACCCCCAATGTGGGGTAGGACAGAAGGGTCCGTTGCCTCTGAGCAAATAAGCTCTGTGGTATTGTTCACGCTCTGGGGCTCTCCGTGGACCAGGCTGAGCCCACCTCCTTGCTTAGTCCTTCCCCTGCCCCCTCTTAGGGTTCTCCTGGGAGCTCTCCTCTACCTCACTTTTGCAAATTCTGCTCCTAAGAAACCCAAAAAAGACAACTCCAAATCATCTCCAATAGGAGATTGGGGCGGGGGGGGGGGATTGTGGGAGAAGAGGAAGGAAGAAACCAGAGACGTTAAACCACCCCCTCCTTGCCCCCGTTTTCCAGAAAATGACTTGAGCCAGGAGCTCTAAGACAGGTGAAAGCAAGGCAGCATTAGATGGTTTCGCGTGTGTTTACCTTCGGAATGATCTGCTTTTGTTTGGTACCTTTACTTTTCCTGTCAAAATATTAAAAATGGTTTTGTGAACAGAAGGAACACAGGGTCTGGATCCAGGTTAGTTCAGCAAGCCACGCCTGGCGGGTTAGACGGAGCGAGAGCAGAGAGCGGAGAGTCAAGAAGCACAAGTGCAACGAGGCCGCCGCCGCTGCCTCTCCAAGGACCCGGCGGGGTGCTTCTGCTACGGTCTGTGCACACTGGCTTCCCCAGGTGACAGGAGCATCTGGCCTGGGAGCCACCTGAATGTCCAGGGAGCAAAAGGGTAACCTGGTAACCTACATGGCGGAACATGCATCTGTACAGGGCCAGGAGTGGGGGTGATAGACTTCACAAAATGATGGGGATACCCTGAATAGAGCTTTGAGGGACTGCAAGAGGTTCCAACATCTATGAGATGTCCCAGCTCTGTCTGCTACGTGTTGGCAAACTTGAAGCAGGCCCAGAGCCCTGCTGGACATCTGGTAGCAGGGCAGAGGTCTGCCCTGCAAAAAATGGAAACGGGGCCTGAGTAGGAGTGCCTTTTGGACTTGCACTGGTGCAAAGTTAAAAATGAAAGCTGATCTTTTGCCCGAGGAAGGGGGGATGGCCCCCACACCCTGACACTTTATAGAAACAAAAGAAAAACTTTTACAATTACAGCTTGGCACACTTTTAAGACCAGATGGAGACAGGGCCCCACAGATCTGCAGAACGCGTGGCTGGGAGTTTCTGCATGTGTCAGCTTTCATCTTAGTACCCATGGGGTGGAGTAAGGCCTAATAAAAATGAATTTGGAAACTGGCTCCCTTGTGGCTACAAGCTGTGCCCTGGGCCAGCCCTGAGTGTCTGCCTGGTGCTGTGGGTATGAAAATCAGCACCCCTGCTTTGCAGATGGAAGACAAATACTTGGCGCAACCAGGCCACAGGGTGAGTGAGCAGGAGGGAGTCTGGGTCCAAACCCAGTTTATGTGGCATCTGGGCACTTCCTACCATATCATGCCACTGTCCACACAAAGCAGGGCCACAAAAATCACAGGCCCGACTTCCGACGGTTTCTTTAGGAGCTCACAGGGGAGAGGGAGAGAAGAAAGCAAGCCTTGCTCTGCAGGTTTGGGGGTAGAGAATTACACTTCACGGGAGGTGCATTCCTGCGAAGCTGTGCTGGGCACTGGGAGCTGACAGGGATTTGGGCCACAGCGCAGACACCGGGGCAGGCGTATTACAAGGGCCATTGAGTGACAGCTGGTGTGAGAACAAAACCGCAAGGCAGAGCACAGCGTTTACAGCAGCTGATTCAGCGGGTTACTTGTCCAGGGAGCAGGGGAGGCGGTCGTTGCACTTGTGTGGGGGTATCCGCAGCCTTGGGGGACTCACAGGATGAAGGTGCGGGGTTTCTGGAGCCGACTGAGGGATTGGAGAAGCCTACGGGGGTCGTCACCCTGCCAGGGCAATCCTTTGATGGTCTTGATGATTTGGTCATGCAAATCTCTGAGAGTGAAGGGGTGGGGGGGGCGCGGTGACAGAGAGGAGACAGAGTTAGAGCAGTGGACCCTCCACCTCGAGGTCCCTGGCTCGGTCGGGACTGTCCCCAGGCCACTGGAGCTGAAACATGCAGCTTGGGAAGCCTGCTCACCACTGCCTATTCCTCCTGCACCAATGTAAGGTGGGGGTTTGGCTAGAAGTGGCCCCCATCCCAAGGAGGCTTGCCCTCCTCGAGGGCAGTAGGGATCACTTCGGGCCAAAGGGATATTGCAACATGGTTTTTCAGATCACTGAAAAAGGCCTCATGTTGAAGAGCCTTTTGGAATCTGTGAAAAGCATCAAGGGGCTGCTGAAAATAGAAGGTGGAGGGGGGTGGTCGGTCTCTGTGGGAAGCAGATTAGTTTCTCTTGATGATTCTGTGGCCACATGTCAGCCTCCTTGTTGGCTTCAAGAAACGCCTTGAGAGGAATAAACTGAAATTCACACAGGGGTTCTTAACAGGGGCAATGCTGTCCCTTCCTCCCCCCGCCCCACTAGGAGACATCTGGTTGTCACGAGTGGGGGCACGGTTGGGGGCATGCTATTGGCATCTGGTGGATGGAGGCCGGAGAAGCTCTTTAACCTACTATGGTGCTCGTGACAGCCCCCACCCCAGAGTGACAGGCACAGAGCTGAGGGTGGGCACCCGGGCTGAAGGAGATCTTAAGCGTTTAAACTTATCCGCTGTTTTGTTCAATGACTGTGGGTTCAGGTTCAGGTCTGAGAGTATGTTCTAGTTCCAAATGCTGGCACCAGTATGTGACAATGAGAATGGCGTAAGAGGCAAAAATCGAATGCTCTGAAAATGGGTACATGTCAAGGCCATCTAGATGACAAATGTTGTTGTTAGAACTTTGGGAAGTGAGGAAGCAATGACTGCAGGATGAAGATGGGAGATTCAGGTTTTTTGTTTCGTTTTTGTTTGAAATTCCTCATTCCAGTTATTTCAAATGCATGTTTAAGCTCTGGGCAGTTGGCCTGGAAAGACCCCGACCGGCAGCCCCTCGTGTGTTCCATGCACCATGCCTGGGCCTGACGGCCATACTTACCTCTGTTCCCTCGCCCTCCAGGGAGGCACGGAGAGCAAAGACAACAGAGTGGTCACATTTACCTCCACATCCTGAGCAGTCAAGGCAGCGGCCAGGGCTCTGGACAAGGCCCACGCGTGACTTCTGACCATAACCCCCTAACTTCGCCAAATATGGCGAGAGCGCCCCCTGCAGGCCCTGGCGCTCCCTGGCTCCCAAATCCCCTCTCTCCTGGCCCTGGACGCGCTGCGCTGAGCGCCGTGGGACACCAGCTCCTCTGTTGTGCCTCCCTGGTCTTGGGTTCGAAGGCCCTCGCTCTACTTACTTCTTGCTTTCATAGAAAGCAAAGATGTCCTCAAAAGCGTTAATATCGAACTCCTCAGACCCGTCAACTGAGAAATCTAGCATTGAGCAGCTGTAAGGGAGAATCTGTATAAACTAAATGTGTTCCCGGGGTGGGCAACACAGTTGAGGGGGGGCAGGAGCCACAGCCCAGCCCAGGGGCCACGCCCCAGGGAGTCTGATATTGCTTCAGCAACTGCTGGTCAGGGGCCACCTTTCAGTCTTGGCAGGAAAAAAACAAAAACAAAAAAACCGACAAGCAAATGGGAGGGACGCGTTTTTTTCTCCTGCCCCCTTTTGGATGAAAAAGCCTATTTAAGAACGCACCTTTTCAGAAGCAGGAAAATGAGACGCTGTGCTTTCAGACAAATGACATTCAGTCACTTACCCAGGTGCTAGTTCTACCTTTATACACACACTTACATGCATCTCTCGAAGAAGTTTTTATTACAAAGGTCACAAAAATAACTTTTTAGTGTTTGAAAATTTAGTGACTCTCTTGCTCCTTGGCGATTTGTCCCAGTCTGCTTTGTCTGCCTCAACTGGTCCCTCCTCTGGCTTTGGCATTGCTCAGATATCGGTCTGGTGTGGCCTTTTCTACCCCACCTTCCTGGGAGCATGTGCCCGCTCACTTTTACACTCAGCACAAACTGGAGTATATGAAGGGCCCTTGGTCATTGCTAAGTGGCCACAAAACACCCCACGTCATCTCATGTGCAACGAGGGGGTGCTGGCATTTCTGACTGTGAATGAAGTATCTTAGCAGATCTGCTTTTGGGAATCCCTGCCTAGGCTGAGGGAGGAAGTACTTTTAAATCAAGCCTGTCACTCTGTGGCACCAGCGGCCCCTTTGGCTCCACCCACCCCAGCCATGAAAAGGATCCTTTGTAAACTGAGCCACCCTAAATCTTCCTAAAGCAGACAACACACCAAGGGAGGCCTGCCTTTCTCGGTGCAGAAAAGTGGCAGCCAGATGTTGTTTGCTTCTGGGTCTTTTCGGTTCAAGCGGCTGCCGTGTAAGGTCAACCCCAACCTGGGTTTAGTGTGTGGGGTTTCCGGCCCTGTTTTAAACAATGCTCTGCCTACTGGCTTCAGTTGGGACAAATCAAGGTCTTGCTCACCGGTACAGCTTTTCCGATGGGGTGCTACCTCCTTTCTGCAGCTCTCCCAGGTGACTTCGGGCACCCGGGCTGCCCAGACCTGCCAGGGACACAGATAAGATGGAGTTGGGGGGCTCAGAGTCGCCTGCAGTTCGAAGGCCCTTGTCTCTTCCAGGCGGCTGTGATCTTGACTTGAACCCACCTTAAAAAAAACAGCCTGATACTCAAATGCAGGTAGAGCAGGGTACTGGGAAATTTCTAATACCCAAACAGCACCATTTATTCCTACTTCTCATAAAGGTCTTATCCTTTTGGTTCTCCTTTTCATCAATGCCCATCATAAAATAGAGCTCATGGCTGTTGTCTGAAGCCCAAGGGCCCTAAGAGAGCCACTTAGCCCTTTTGGACCCCAGGATATCACAGACAAACGCAGACACGACTTTCTGCTTTGTAAGGGGGACGAGATTAAATTATACACCTGATAGAGTTTCTGTTTGGGACGATGAAAGAGTTCTGGAACTAGGTGGAGGTGGTGGTTATGCAGCATTATGAATGCGCTAAATGCCACTGAAAGGTGCACTTCAAAATGGACTGTGAGTGTCCCCCTCTCGAAGGTGATATGTCCCCTGCCCCTTGCCTCTACCTGCAGCCTTCTCAGCCCTCTCGGCCCTCAGGCGGCCGGCCTCCCGGAGCACGGCCATGGCCCGGATGGCTGCCCGGAGCACAGCCCAGCGGAACACGGCCACCGGGTCCATGCCAATGAGCTCCCGCACGTAGGAGCTGTCACTGCTCCGCAGAAGGGCTACAATGTCTGGTCGCATGTAATCCATGTTCTTCTCCCGGAAGTCCTGGGGGGAAAAGAGGTGGGGGGGTGTCACTCGATGCCAGCACAGGAAGGGCTGGTGGTGGGGCAGGGCCCACTGCGACAACAGAGAGTGGTTCCCACCTGTGGAGCTGGAGATTGAGGGCCGGGGATTTGGGACTGGGGATTCGGAGTGGGAGATTCGGGGTTGGGGATTCACGGCTGAGTCGGAGCACCCTAGCACCTCTCCTAGCACAACCGATAAAGGGGATGGATTGGCCAAATACCAGAGGGAAGGGGCTTCCACGTCACCCCTGTGATCCCTTTCCTGCCTCCAGGGCCCGACGCATACCTTGATCTGATATTTCACCTTCCCTGCGAAGTGCTGAATGATGAACGCAGGCTCCATGACGGGGGTGCCCAGGAAGTACCTGTTGTCCTCGTGCTGCTGTTTGAACTTGGCCAGCAGGGTCTGGCTCGTGGCGTGGGGGAAGCTGGAAAGAGGATTCGAAATGGTTAGCTGTAAAAACAGCGGCTAATCACCTGCTCTGCATGGCAGTTTGCAGGCTCTCCACTGCCATGGTGGGCGAGTGGTGCTCAGGCTGCTCTGGGCGGTGAGGCTGAGGGCCGGGAACCTGCTGTCTGGTATAAACGGGCCAAGAGCGAAGGGACGCATTCAGGGCTGAGGAGTGAGCCCAGCGTGGGAAGAGCAGTAAGACTAGGATCTGGGCCCACAAGGGGCTGCTCCCAGGAATGACCCCAGGATGGGGAGACTTCTGACCTCGGATCTGTCTATACCTGGATGCTGTGTCTTGGAGGGGGTCTTGCCCGGGCTCCCCTGTTAGAGGAAGGGGTGTAGGGGCAGAATAAGGCAGCCATTGTACCTGGCTGTTTCTGCCTCCCAGGAAGGATATGTCACAGCCTGCTTTGGCACACTCTGCCTGTGCCTCTGCCCAGCTTCACCACAAACACAGCAGTGCAACATGCCTCTGAATCCCCAACGCCCACGACTTAATGGGGGTGGGGGCCAAAGGGGAGATCCTGTAGCTATGAAGCACATTGTTTCCATGGTCGGGGAAAGGGTGTGGAGAGTGAGGGACCTGCTCATGTGGTCGTCAGGATAAACAACATTTTAACAAACTATTTTAGAAAATCTAAATCAATGGAGAAAAAAAATCCACGATGAATCAAAATGGCCAGATATTAAACAAAGACTATTCCAACCCTGCTGGGCCTGGCCCTGCCTTGCACGCCTCCTCCAGATACGGCTCTGGGAGTTTCCTGGGAGTGACAATTTAGTCCTTCCTCATGCCCTGCCCTTTCTCTTGTCTGAAAGTTCTCTCTCTGGATTCTGGTGTGAACGGATCTGTCTGTCCCCATCCTGGATGGGGACTTGGTGTAAGGCGGGAGGTGAGCCTAATTACCCCCGTCTCACACGGACCACAGCACACAAAGGCCCAATAAAGAGGTGTTAATTAAAAAAAACGTGTCCTGATACCCGAAAGCTGGGAATGTGACCATAGTTAGAAATAGGGTCTTTGTAGATGTAGTCAACTTAAAATGAGGTCACGGAGGGTGGGCAATAGGACTGGGGTTTTTGTAAGAAGAGAAGACAGAGACAGACCGAAGAAGAGATGGTGATAGGATCAGAAAGGCAGAGATTGGGGTGATGCAGCTACAAGCCAAGGACGTCTGGGGCTGCTAGAAGCTGAAGAGGCAAAAAGATCCTCCCTAAGAGCCTTTGGAGGGAGTGTGGCCCCGCTGACACCTTCATTTCAGCCCACTGATATTGATTTTGGATTTCTGGCCTCTAGAACCCCGAGAGAATACATTTCTGTTGTTTTACGCCTCCCCCCATTGTGGGCATTTCTTACAGCAGCTGCAGGAAACTAATTCATTAAGTGAAATTTAGTGACTGCGATTCCACGATTCCAGTGACTACAGGTGCAGGATAAGCACGAGGCACCCTTCCAGCCTTCACCACGGCCTACAGGCAAGGGATGCCAGGCTTGGCAGAGAGTCCGGTGTCTGGACCTGATACCACACGCTGCCCTTTGCAAAGAGGCACCAACGGGTTCCCAGTTTCCAGACTCAGGTCCCACAATCCTCTTCCAAGAACTCTGGGGGCGGGTGTGTTTCAGAATTCAGTTACTGCATGTGTTACTACTGTGTTTCCCCGAAAATAAGACCTAGCCGGACAATCAGCTCTACTGCGTCCTTTGGAGCAAACATTAATATAAGACCCGGTCTTATTTTAAAATAATATAAGACCGGGTCTCATCTAACATAAGACCGGATCTTATATTAATGTTTGCTCCAAAAAACGCATTACAGCTGATTGTCCGGCTAGGTCTTAGTTTTGGGGAAACACGGTATTTCCATGGTGAATGGTACATGCATTTTGCAAATGGGAGGGCAGGATTTCTGGCCAAGTGAGTCTGAGAAACTCTTAAGTTCTCAGGATGTGTGCATTTTGGGTGAGGCTCTGAGGGCTGCAGAACCGGACTAAGCGCGTGGGTTTGTGGATGCACCAGGCCGTGGACACTCACTTGCTCTCTTCGTCCAGCAGATAGAAGAGGCCAGTGGGTTTCTTGCTGATTAGATGGATGCAGCCAATGTTGTCTGTGTAGTCAATGTTGTGCCACGAGATCCCTTCACTCTGGTACTCCTCCTGCATGGTCAGGGGGATAGCCAATCAATTCATTATTTCATGGCTGTTCGTGTTTACATAGCACATGTTACATATAAACAGGTTATGTTTAGTATGCACAGACATATTTATATATAGACATGTAAATAACAGAAAAGGGATTATATCAATAGAAGTGCATTAATTGTTTAAGATTATTATATAAGTTAATAATTAGCAACATGAAACATTCTTAAACATCTATTATAGCAAGGTGCTTAAAATCACACTTAAAGTCACCCAAGGGTTAACAAACTTTCTCTGTAAAGGGCCAGATTGTAAATATGTTAGGCATTAAAAGCTAGGTGGTGTCACAATTACTCAGTTCTGCTGCTGTAGCTTGAAAGCAGCCACAGATGTTATGTTTTAAAAAAAGGGGGGGGGGGTGTCCATGTGCTAATAAAGCTTTATTTATAAAAACAAGCAGAGGGGCCGGATTTGACCCATGGACCCCCACTCTGGAACTGCAATATCTATAATAGCTATACAATGTACAATACCTACATAACTTTAAATTTTAAAATGTAAAACAAAACAGGTGAAGATAATAATATACTTCATTTAACCCTCTACCCAAACCTTTGCAATTCACTGTATATTTTGCTCTTCCCTTTTAACTCAATTTGGACTGACAACAGCCAGAAAATATAACAGTAAAGTCAGCTAAATATTTATATAACCCCATCGGTTTTTTTTTCCTGTCAGAGTCATCCACACGAAGGGTAACACATCAAGATTTAGTAGTATTTAGTAGTGAAAAGACACATAATATAGATTATCAATATCATTGACCAAAGAAAATCCTTACAAGGAAACTCCGTTTCTCTCCCGTGAAGGGACTTTCATGTTTGAGCAGAGAGAAGATGTAAAATTGACCTGTGGCCAAAAACACCCAATAGTTTGCCTCATCCTGGGCTGGGTGGGAGTTTCCTGGACTTTCCCTTTTTGCAGAGAAAAATTCTGGGGCAGGTTTGCTGACAAACTGGACCCCCAGGGAGATCCCGTTTCTAGCTCATCCTGTCCTCCTTTGGGCTAGAAGGGTGATGATGGCATTTCCTTACCTGCTCTAGCTTGAAAATGTGCTGGTTGAAGTAATACTGGAGCTGCTCGTTGGCATAATTGATGCAGAACTGTTCAAAACTGTTCCTCTCGAAGTCCTCAAACCCGAAGATGTCAAGGACCCCAATGGATAAGCACTGGGAAGACAGAAAAAACGGGTGTTATGGTGGGTCCTCCCGTGGGAACACTTTTTTGGTCATGAGGGCCCTGCACCTGGCTGAACGCTCTGCTGTCACCGCATTGGAACCTGTAATATTTGAACAGGAGCCCCGTGTTCTCATTTTGTGCTGGATCCTGAGAATTGTACCCTGTCCTGTCCTGTTCCCTGGGCTGGGAGGCACTGGCCTCCTGCCTGGCACTGGCTGCATCTGCCTGGGCTCCTGACGGCACAGGCCATCCATCCACCTGTGTGGCACTGAGGACACAGTCTCTCCAGGCCCAGCGTGGCAGGTGCGGCGGGTATGAGGCACTCACCGAGACGGACTCTTCCATGTCTTTCTTATTGAGGAGGGCATGGTTGATGCGTAGCACAATCCAGTCGAACAGGGCGCTGTATAGAGACTTGGCCATCGAGTCGCGGGCGGTGATGGCCTGTGGGGACAGAATGGGCGTCACACCTCAGCAAGGTAGCCCTCACACTGCACCACCCCGAGGTCAGCACACAGGGGCAGTCGCGGCAGGGACTTAAACACCCGACTCATCTGACATGCTCCTTCTCACGTTGCACTCCGTCCTGTCAGCCGGGATGCCCTTGTACACTGAAGCAGGTACCGCGAAACCTGGACCCAGCGGCCTGGGGTTCAGCCAAGTCTTTCTTACATGCCAGCTCACTTCTCAGAGCCACTGGGGGCTGATGAAGCTGGATCACACGCTCAGGGAGGGTACCAGGCTTGCCCATGTGGGAACACTCGCCAGGAGGCCGAGCTGGGTTCAAAACTAGGCCCCTTGCTGTTCTGGAAGCACCACGGGGCCAACAGCATAAAAGCAGGAATGGCTTTAACAAATTTTTTTTTTTTTTTAACAATTTTTTAAAAGGCTTATGGAGGTCCAGTTTACATGTAAGACTCTTCCTTTTTATGTGCTCAGATCTAAATTATGAAACCATACTCAGTCACAATCACGATCCAGAACACACCCCTCTGGTTTTGCCTTTCCTGGGAAATCGTGGAAAAGGAGGCATGAGGGATGCAACCCCATGCCCCATGTCTTTTATTTAGTATGGCATCTCTGGGGGGCAGCCATGCTGCTGGGCCTCAGGGGTCCTTCAGCAACTTTCACATAACATTGCAGGGTGCCTTTGCCTCTGGGGGCTTACATTGTCCATGGTGCCTGTTTGAGATGCCCAAGCAACTTCTACCACCAGCTAAAAATCCCCAATGGCTAGGTACTTTCCTGCTGCTGTCCAAACTTTAAGTTGCAATCATATTGATCCTGAGATATAAAATGCATGAAAAATACACCACAAACATCCAGGTTGGGGCACCGGCCACAGAGAGGCACCTTATCAAGATTTACACAGGACCCACACAAGGTTTGTAAAGGTCAGGCTCTAGCTCTGGATTGACAAACTTTTTCTGGAAAGGGCCAGAGTCAACATTCTCGGCTTTGCGGGCCAGATGGTCTCTGTTGCAACTACTCAGCTCTGTGTTATTGCAGGAAAGCATCATGTAAACGAATAGGTATGGCTGCTTGTCAATAAAACTTTATTTACAAAAGCAGGTGGTGGGCTAGATTTGGCCTGTGGGTTGCAGGTCTCACTTCCTCTGCTGGTAAGAACCAGCATGCCCGTGGAGCAGCCGGGAACAAAGAGGTGAACACCTGTGGTCCAAGTTCTGACTCAGGCTGCCGTTTGCTGTCTACACTGGTTTGTGCTGAGCTTGAGCTCATGTGAGAACCACAGGCACCACGAGGGTTCTCCTCTGTCACTTTCGGGGCAGGAAAAAGACCACCCGTGCTGGGACCTCCCTCCACTTGTGTTGTGGGGACTGGCACCCTGCGAAAGCCCAGGGCAGTGCTCACCTCGCTGAGACTGTAGGGAAGGATGAGTTTGTCATTGGCAGTCACCGTTTTTCTTTTGGTCAGAACCTCCACCAAGATTTCTCGCTTCACCTGTTTCAAGGTAAAGGAGGGAGAGGGGGAGGAAGGGTGACAAACGTGTCCAGTGAGTTCTGATGTCATTGAGACAAGGCCTGAAGCCCGAGGAAGGCAGAAGAACCTACCAGTGGCAATGCCGGAAGTGGGCCCAAAACCCACCCTCAGGGCTGCAAACCACAATGTTGCTATGCTTAGTGCATTTCAGAACCATCACACCCTCAGGCTTGCTCAATGCCCATGGCTCACAGCCCTGGGTGTATGGTTGCACAGGCCTGGTGACCTGCATGTATAGCTATTTCCAGCCTGTGTGCAGGGGTCAGGGAAGCGCTTTCCTTCCTCACTGCCAAAGCCCCTACACAAGCCAGTGCTGGTCAAGAGTAGGGGCAGGGAAGCTGCTTGAATTTCCCAGAAGGTGTGCTCACTCATAGCATGAACACAACAGAAGCTGGGGCTCCTTCTTTAAGAAGTGCCACAGGTGGAATACGTGCTTAGAAAACAGAAAGACTGAGGGCAGGGCTTCTTAGCCTTGGCACCACTGAATTTTGGGGCTGAGTCATTCTTTGCTGTGGTAGCCTGTCCTGTGCATTATATGATATCAAGCAACATCCATGGCCACTACCCACTAGCTAGTAGACACTCAAGTGGTAACAACCAAAAATGCCTCCAGACATTGCCCTTGGGGTTAAGAACTAGTGGACAAGGATGGCAGGTCCAATGAGAAGAGGACCTCTCTGATCGAACTATGGTTTTAAAGAGCCTTTCACATGAGGGGCTGAGGCAGGAGGCGTCCGTGCCTAGGAGGCAGTCCCTCAGAAATGAGGAAGGGCTGTAGCAGAGATGGTGGGGAGGAAGCAGGCGCAGGCCCCGGTTTACAGAAGCTCGGTCAGTGCAGGAAGTTCTGGGTCCTTTGAGGCCATAGGCCCTGGGGCGGCCCAGCATGCTCCACGGTAGCTGAGGACAGGAAATGTTACCTTCAGGAGTTGTGACAGGGTGTCCAACACCTCGGGGGGCCCAACCTCCAGACCTTCGTCTCGGCCCGTGGCTCTCTTCTTGTACGTGACGTTGCCCAGGTACAGGATGGCTGAGAGGACAGAAAAAATCCTGGGAGGAAAAAGGAGCCTCAGTTGGGGTGGTTTCCACAATTGAGAGACGGCAGAAGCTTCCAGACAACTAGGCTGAATTCATAACACCATTTTTGTTTTTTAAACTTTGATTTATTTAAGTGTGGTTTTCCAGGACCCATCAGCTCCAACTCAAGTAGTTGTTTCAATTTAGTTGTGGAGGGCGCAGCTTACAGTGGCCCATGTGGGGGATCGAACCGGCAACCTTGTTGTAAGAGCACTGTGCTCTAACCAACTGAGATAACTGGCTGCCTCCTATAAGACCATTAAATTCTAGTCAGAACACATGAAACCTGAAAGACGTCAAATCCCTCTGTGGGAGACTCTGTGTGGAATGTGACTTGATAGATATCTCTATTTTATTTTTGGTAAGGGGGGAGCTTAATTTGTTTTATTTTATTTATAGAGCATAACAAGCACATGCAAAAAAACACACAATTCCCAAGTTTAGAGACAAATTGTCACAAAAGGTACAGAACCCCGTAAACTAGCGCTCAGACCAAGGAACAGAACATTCCAGGCCATGGAACCGCCCACTCCTACAGAGGAACTGCTGTCCTGAGGTCTAACATTGTCTGTGAACTTGATATCCATGACATTGTACGTACTTGTATCTGGCCTGTCACTGAATACGTGGGATGTATTACTGTACACAGACTCGGTTTGTTCATTCTCGGTGTCCTAGACAAGTGTATCTGAGCCTCAGCACTGCTGGCACCTTGGGCTGGATTATTCTTTGCTGGGGTGGGGGTGGATGGGTGTCCTGGGCGCTGTGTGATGTTGAACAGTGTCCACTCACCCCGCCTCCCACACACAGGTAGTGCGACAACCAAAGATGTCCTCAGACAAGGCAGAACCCTCCCCCACTCCCCGATGAGAGCCGCTGCTGTGGATAGAGTATTTCTGTACGGTCCCCGAACTAAGTTTTGTTCTGTTTAAAGGGTCATTAAAAACCAAACTGAGATGCAGAGAAGAACATGCAGCGGAGACCCCGCGGAGCACGACGTTGGAAACATTTACTGTCTGGCCTCCTGCAAAACGTTTGCTGAGCCCTGCGCAATTTGTTTAATCTCCTGTTGGTGGGCATCTGGGGGTGTTTCCAGGCTTTGGGCCTGTCATACAGGAGGCTGCTGCTGTGTGTGCGTGTCACTGGGTGAGCGAATGCATGTGTTGTTGTGTACCCACAGCTGTAGTGGAAACAACCAAATGGTTTTCCCACGGGGCTGGCCTGTGCAACCTCTCAGCAGTGTGCAAGTGTTCCTGTTGGAATTTTGGCTAAACAGGTAGCTGTGGTTTCCTTTTTTTTTCTTTTTTCTTTTTTTAAGGAGAGCGCAGCTCACACTGGCCCATGCGGGGATTGAACCAGGAACCTTAATGTTATTAGCACCAAGCTCTAACCAACTGAGCTAACTGGCCATCCCCAAGTGTGGTTTTCAAAAATTAAGCAAAAAATGTCAATGGGGGGTAAAATACGCATCGTATAAAATATGCCATCGTAACCATTATTAAGTGTTAAGTTCTATATGTTCCATACATAACATTATTGGGCAAAAAAACCCCTGTGGTTTTAACTGGCATCTCCTAATGACTGATGATGAGGGTCTCTTTCCACGTGCTTATCATCACTGGGCTACATTCGTTAGAGAAATTCTTTCTGGGGTGTTGGTCAGATCTTAGAGAGTGACCGGTAAGATCTGGGGGTGCCCATGTGGGAGGTGGCAGGATGGCTGGCTAGCCCACTTACTGTTTCTTGGTGGCAGGGAGGAAGCCCACCATTTCCATGGCCTGCTTGAGTCTTTCGAAGTCATGCTTCAGGTCTTCTCCGTCTTCAATCTTCAAGTTATGCTGAAAAACAAAGTCAGCAACACGTTGGGTATTTCTGGGCCAGGGAGGGTGGCATGTCAGAATGATTTTGGCTGGAACTGATGGGGCAGGGCGCAGGACATGGGGAATGAATGGGCTCCTTTATGCTGCCTCTTTGGAGTTGGTCTGGGGCCGGAGGGGGCCAAGGCAGACAGCCTCTGACCTCCGGCAGCATGTAAACAGCCCGAGGGAAACAGAGGTGGTGTTTGTGGCCGGCTAGGCTGTTTACCTGGTTGAGGTAGAAATAATCTTCAGGCTGCTTGAGCTGAAATTCTTGTCGCTCTTCCTTGCTGACGCCAAGTAACAAATAATAAAACACGTGGTAATTCCTGTGAGTCAAAATTAGGGGAAAAAAGTCATTTTTGGAGGCCAAACAGCTACTCTTCAAACCACTACTAATATTGCTTTGGAGACCACACAAGGGAGGAAAAAGCTCAAGTATGTACAAATTTGAGACAATAAGTCAATTCTTATTATGTCTTAAACCCTCCCACCTCCCAAAACATGGGCTTCTCCCATCAGATTTTCCAGTCAGATTTCTCAGGGGGTCGGGTGGTGGGTGGGTATATGTCTCGCTCATTGGTCAATCAGAGATGCCTCTAATCTAACCCCATTTTGGCAGAAATCTGAGTACCTACTCCAGGTAAAAGCCTCAGGGAGATACAAAAATAAACACAAAATGGTGCCTTAGCCTCACAAAGCTTGGGGCCAGGCCCCGCTCCCTGGAGAGCTGTGCCATGGCTCCCAGGGAAAGTTCCTCCATCTCAGAATACCCGCTTGTCTCCTCCAGAGGGAAGGCAGATGTCGGGGCTCACCGAGGATATCTCCTCCTACCTCTCATCCTTCTCCTGAGAGACCAGGCGAGACTTTTCAAGCAGGTACTTTTCAACAACAGCTCTGTCATTTAAAAAAAAAGAAGGGATAAAGCATTACATTTGAATACTGTTTCCTTAAAGAACTAATTTGTTACCATGGTAAAGCTAGTTGTGGGTTAACTTCCTTAAACACAAGGTAAATACAGGGACACAGCTATAATCACCCTAAAAGGCAAAAACACAATCACTTCAAGTGTGGTAAACACAATCACCCCAAGGCTACCATAGGGTAGCCTTGCCCTGACTACCATCTATAAAAAGATAAGGAACCTGGGTTGGCCACTTCTGCTCCACAGACCAGATTCGGGCTGACCGCTGCACAGAATCCCGGGTGGGACCTGCCTCCCAAGAGGCGGGAACTGGAGCGATGGTACCATGGACAATATAGGAAGGGATCCCCCCTGCTCCCACGAGCTCCTCAGTAATTAAATGTTTCTCCAGTTGACAGTCTAATAAATAGAAGATGACAACAGGTTTATTTTTCTATTCTTTTTACAGCTTTATTGATTCTTGATGTAGGGTAAGGTATGCAATGTGATGAGTTTTCACTGGATCCTTTCATAATCCGTATTTTTTAAGAACAGCTTTATTAGGTGTAATTGATGCACAATAAACTTAAAGTGTGCGATTTGATGAGTTAGGACACATGCAAATATCTATGAACCCACCACCACAATCAAGATAGTGAACACATCCATCACCCTGGAAAGCTTCCTTGGGACCTGTGTCATTCCTCCCCACCCCAAACAGCCACTAGCAGCCCCATTTCAGATCAGTTTGGATTTTCTAGAATTTTAAAGAAATAGGTTGAGCCATGTTGTAGCATGGATCAGAACTTCATTCTGTTTTATGGCTGACTAATATTCTACATACCGTTTACCCGAAAATAAGACCTGGCTGGACAATCAGCTCTAATGCGTCTTTGGGAGCAAAACTTACAGTAGATAGCTAAATAAGACCGGGTCTTATATTCATTTTTGCTCCCAAAGACGCATTAGAGCTGATTGTCCGGCTAGGTCTTATTTTCGGGGAAACACGGTATATAGACACATCACATTTTGCTTATCCATTCATCAGTTGATGGACATTTGATGGACATGTGTCCATGAGGCTGTACGGGCGCTGGGGAGGTGCCAGGTACTTCTGCAGCCACACCATCAGCACTAATAGTAGTGACAGCAAATGTTCCAGGCACTGTTTCATGGGGTTTAACATCCTGAATCCTCCATCCCTCTGGGGTGGGCACTATGGCTCTTGTTAATGGACGAGGTACTAAAATTGGAGAGGTCACACGCTGCTGGGGACCCCACAGGTGGGAGGTGGCCCAGCAGGGACCCGGGCCTGGCATGAGCCCTGCTCCCTCCATACCCACTGGCGCTGGAAGGGCTGGTCTCATGGGCTCCATTATCACCAAGTGTGGGAGCAGGGCAGGTTGGCAGGCCAGCCTCACCTGAGCCTGTCCTACTTTACGGGAGAGGCAGCTGGTGCCCGAGGGGTGACAGGGCGGGGCCCCCGGCCCAGGACTTGCTGGATCCCGCTTGCCTGTCTCTCCAGGATGGCAGTCTTTTTTCTGCAGTCTTGCAGAGGACATACGCACATACCACGCACAAATGGGTTTCCAAGGGCTCCGCCTATGCCTTCCCTTCTTTCAAACCCATGTTTTCTTCTATTCCTACCCGTCTAGTAACTATTTTAGTTAGCAGCAGTTTGTTTTCCTGGGGAGGGAGGCTGCATCTGGTTCTAGAATTAGACTCCTGTTGGAATTTCAACCTGTGGCTGATTCCCTGGGCTGTGTCAGCATATGGGAACAGACACAACTCCTTGCCAGCCCAGAGCTATCATTTCACTGATGATAGCCCGTTTCTTTTCCAGATCATCTTGGAGGCCCAGGCCCCTATGAGGGTTAGTAGGGGGCGAGGGATCCCCTGGTACTGAGCCTTTGAAACCACAGGAAGAAGAAGCCTTGCAAATTGGGGAACTGGGGGAAGGCTTAGACTGCCCTTGACCCTTGGCCGCAGCAGGAAACAGCACCGAGAAGTGTCACCTGCCCAAAAGCAGAACCAGGTCTGGCTGTAGCTGCTCCCTGGACAGGAAGTGCACCTCCCTCATTGAAGCGTGGGCAGGCCATGGTCATGGGCCAAGAGGGGACTTCCTTTCCTGAATTCAAGGCCACAGACATGATTCTCCATTGCTGGTGGATGAGATGTGGCCACTCAGGGCCTCTGGCCCTGAGCTTCATGGCGTCTATTTGGCTGAGGACCAGCCCTTGCTGGTGTACTGGGTCGAACAGTGGTCCCCAGAGGATATGTCTACCTGGAACCTGTACCTGGGACCTTATTTGGAAAAAGAGTCTTTGCAGCTATAATTACGTGAAGGATCTCAAGATGAGGTCATCTTGGATGATCTATTACAGGTACTAAATCCAATGACAAGTGTCCTAAAGGATAGAAGAGGAGAGACAGACACAGAGAGACACAGACGGGAAGGCTGTGTGAGGGTGGAGGCAGAGATTAGAGTGATGTAGCCACAAGCCAAGGAATGCCTGAGACCGTCAGAACCTGGAAGAGACAGAAAGGATCCTGCCCTAGAGCATCTGGGGGGAGTGTGGCCCTGCCCACACCTTGATTTCGGACTTCTGGGCTCCAGAACTGTGAGAGAAGAAACTCCTGTTGGTTTAAGTCACCCCGTTTGTGGCGCTTTGCTTCAGCAGTCCTAGGACGCCACATGGAGAAGAAGAGTTGGGGGAAGGAAGAGGGCAGCAGTGCCCACTGGGAGCAAAGGCCCTGATGTCTGTCTGGCCTGCAGCGCCAGCCCGGGAAAACGTGAAGCAGCCTCTTGGCTTCTCTGCTCTCGGCAAGGGAGGCCCTGGAACTGTAGAAATTGTACGTTTCTGTGTTGGCTGCCCAGTCAGATATCCTGGGCATCCCCTACTGGACCCGTGGGACAGAAAACATTTTAAATAAGGGTTAGGGTGTAAAGAAGAGGCCGAGGCCTGTAGGACAGGGTGGCTCCAGGTGTCTCTGATTAACGATGGGTGGCATACCCTGAGGGTGGGTGGTAGTGCCCACACAGATGCTGAGTTGGGGCCCAGCAGCGCTTGGGGAGGATCCACTGGATGGCCTGAGGGGAGGGCTGAGGCCGTGAGGAGAATCACCAGCTTCCTAGCACCCAGAAGGACTGAGGGGCCGGAGTAGGCCATTTACTAAAGGCCTCTTCTCCACACCACTGCCTGTCAGAGCCTGGGCAGCAGGAACAAGGGAAGCCCGAGGCCAAAGAATTTGTGAAAACAACATTCACATTTTGAATAGGAACTGTCAACTGGAACAATCATTAGATGACAGGAAAATCTAGACAGTTTGGAATCACCCTCAACTCCCCATCACACTTGAGGACCTGCTCCTTCCTGAAACGCTAGTGCCTTCTCTCGGCCCGCAGGTGCGTGTTGCTCAGGTCTGTCCAGCATCTAGGGCTTCTCACCTTGTTGCTCAGAGCCTCACTGAAACCTTTACAAATCCCACTGCCACTGAAGACTCTCACACCAGGTTGTGGAGGGGGGCAGGATTTCTTTGAGTAACCAGTCAATGGATTTTGCCAATATGCCTTTTCCCCGTTTCCTTTGAAACAGTCTTATTGGCTCATAAGACCTTCTTTGCATTAAAAAAACCAAAACAAAACACCAAAAACACTATGCAGTATTCAATCACAATTACAGTTTTTTAACCAACTGAAACTGCACAGAATATATATTTTTAAAGACAAAAAATCCTACAGAACTGAATTCTGAAATGTTATGGTTTAAAAATTATGACAACATAGATAATTCCTTATAACATTAATTCATTGCACAAAGCTGTCAGATACTTTCATAAGTGTAACTACTGCCCGGAGTGCAAATGAACACAATTTCAATGTTACATTTAATAGCAGTAATTGTGCCTACACCTAAGGAACTCACATTTCTCGCACAAAATGTTGGTCTGTTTCACTTCTACCAGGCAACCAACTTCACAATCCAGTTACCACTTACCCACTCATCCATCCATCCATCCATCCATCCATCCATCCATCCATCCATCCATCCTCCCACCCAGCAACCCATCCGCCTGTTAGTATTTCTCTGGACAACTGCCTCACTTTGCTACCATGTTTCCCCGAAAATAAGACCTAACCAGAAAATAAGCCCTAGCATGCTTTTCCAGGATGACATCCCCTGAACAGAAGCCCTAATGCGTCTTTTGGAGCAAACCTTAATATGAGACCCGGTGTTATTTTCGGGGAAACATGGTATCAGTATCACATGTCCTGCCTGAAAAGGCACATGTTTGGCAAATGCCAGAGTTTTGACTCTGCCTGCGGCAACCCAGACTGACCAAACTAGAAACCTTATCAAGACTAGGAAACAGGTTGGTCTGTCCTTGCCCGTTCTTGGTAAACCCCAGCACACTGGCACCTCCAGCTCACTGTGGTCACTCCATGAGGGCCTGGGTCCATGCTCAAGGCCCTGGGACGGCAGGGTTGGTTACGGAGGTGCTGCCTCTTCTCCACCTCCACTTCCCACCTGGACCCAGTGCTCAGACCTTCACATCAAGGACTTAACATCCCACGGGCTTCCCTGTACGATTCCCAAATGTCCATGCTTGGGCTGGCTCTCCTGGGCATGGGCCTGCGGGACCCTGGACTAAAGCTGGCGTGCGCAGTGCGGGTGGCTGCCAACTCACCCTCTCACGATGCCACTCTCCAGGTAGTTGACCTGGATGAACTTCCCAAATCGGCTGGAATTGTTGTTGTGGGCTGTTTTGGCATTCCCAAAAGCCTGCGAGGAAAACAGAAATAGATTTTCAGACGGTGAGGAGGAAATTTCTACAGGCCTCAGCCTCGGAGCTCCCTTGGGTATCACAGACACGCGTACTGAAGGCATTCAGTGGCCCAGGTGACAACTGGAGAACAGAAAGGTGTGCAGCCCAGCTGCGCTCCAACATACTCACTCTTCATCTCTGTTTGGGTTGTGGGAGGGTCTCCCATTTTAAGTCTCAGACGTGAAAAATGTCAGTCATCAGAATTGTTTCCTAGTCACAATGGTTCAGATAGCAAACTCTAGCCTGTACACCGAATCCAGTCTGCTGCACGTTTTTGTACTGCTTACTATGAGTCAACTGTGGTTTTTGCATTTGTAAATGGTTTAAAAGAAAAAAACTCAAAGCACAGTAATATTTCCTGATATGTGAAAATTCTATTCACGTCTGTGTCCATAAATGAGGTTTTCCTGGCACACAGCCAGTCCTATTCATTTACAGATCGTCTACGGCTACTTCTGTGCTGCGACGGCAGAGTGGCTGTGACAGAGACTGTCTGGCTTGCAAAGCCGAAAATATTTACTATCTGGCTCCTTCCAGAAGGAATTTGCCAGACCCTGGGCTGATATGAGCTTCTGCCTCCAGGGACCAGATTGGGTGTGAGGGAGCAGGATTCACCCTGGAGAGATCATGCAATTCTGTGGGATGACAAGCAGTTCACAGCAAACTGTTTTAATTGGGGGAAAAATTGGTGCAACATAAAACTAACCATTTTAAAGTGAACAATTCAGTGGCATTTAGTACCTTCCTACCACCTCTATCTAGTTCCAGGACATTTCCACCACCCCAGGAGGAGACCCCAGCCCTATTAGGAGTCACTGCCCATCTCCCCTCCCCCTGCCTCTGGCAACCACGAATTTGCTTCCTGTCTCTGTAGATTTGCCTGTTCTGGACATTTCCCATGAGTGGGGGCATACACTGGTCTTTTGCATCTTGATGTTTTGGGGGTTCACCTGTGTTGTGGCATGAATCAGGCCTTCATTCCCAACAGGAAGAGAAAGTATGTGTAGTTCATAAGCCTGCAGCATGGTGGGGTTCCTCCTGGGGCCTCCCATGTAACCACCACACAGATTATCCCCCACCCAGGTTCCCAGGGTGCCCTTCTCACGCAGCTGGTACCCACTGCCCAAGGGATTAATAGATAGGGAGAGGGTGCGATGAAGCCTAGAGGAAGGGTTGGTGCCTGAGGGTGAGGTTCCCTGTTTCAAGGACACAGGCTGGCTGAGGTGGGGGTGGTGGGGCCAGGGAAAGAGTGACATGGGGGGTGACACCCCCGAGTCACACGAGGAAAGGGAAGCTTGGCAGTAGCAAGAAGAGTGTCAGACTGACAGTGTTTCCCTCTGAGGAGGCTGAGCTGTGTGGGGAGGGTGTGGGGGGTGAGGGCAGTGGGGAGGAGGTGGTAAAGCTACCGCCCAGATCTGATGGAGGGCTGGGGGGTTGAGGGCAGGGCAGAGAGAGGTGGCCAGGCTCGCAGGGGAGTCAGGAACGGGGAGACGTGCCGGCATGGAGAGACTGGGTTTTCTGGAAGGCCTCCTTCTGCACGGGATGGGTGCAGGTGGATCACTGATGAGAACTCCTGATGGGGCAGCCGGAAGGCAGAAGCCCGTCTAAAAAAAGCATCTGTGAGAAGGCCCAGGACACTTACTTAGAGAATGGCTCCATTCAGCAGAGCCTGAGACGAGGATGGGATCCCGGTTGGGCCCACATGCTACTCACGCTCCTGGCTAAGGGAGTCATGGGATGAGCAAATTCTTGCCTCATTGCTTCGGGCCCTCCAGACCTAGGGAACGGACCTCCCTGTAAAACCCGAGCCGACTACAAAGTCACCAAGCAGGGCAGTGATAATGAAGGGGAGCCCCGGAGAGGCAACCTGGCCTGCACTGGGAAGGGGGCCTCAGCTGGGAATTTTGGGGGGCTCCACAAGGCCTTGTGGGGGTGTAATCCAGCCTGAGGAGGCACTTTCTTGTCAGACAGAGGCCACAGAGCCGAGCCTTCCTCTTTTTCACAAATCTCCCTTGGGACCCATCACTTGCTGGGTTTTGAAAAATTCTTTGGAGGGTCTGATTAAACACTGGGCTTGTCACCAGGTCCTGACGCATGTGGCCGAGCTGTCGGCCAGTGGCTGCACTGCACCAGCTGTTGGGTCCGCCCTGCTTTCCTGAGTGTCTCTGGAACCCAGTGCAGGGCTCCCTTCCTTGGCACTGCTGACACTCGAGGCTGGATCGCCCTCTGGGGTGGGACGGTCCTGTGCCCTGTAGGTCTCTGCCTGCCAGATATAAGAACACGTGAGACAACCAAAAATGTCCCCCATGATGGCTGGGCAGCACTGCTACCTACAGATGCAGGTACACGGGTTTGCAGGGCTGGGCCATCTGGGCCTTAGTGGGACTCTTCCTCCTGTTATGAGGGCCCCCACATGCACTGTAGGAGCTGAGGGCTCCGCTGGGGAAGAAAAGTGTCTTTCTAGGTGTAATCTCCAGTTTCCCCTAAGTTCAGCCTCGGAATTGTGTTTGTTGTTTCAGGCAAAGCCCACGAGCTCTCGATGTACGCTCTGGGAAAGACAGTGGATCCATTTTCTTTCATTCCACACTCCCCAGAGCCTGTGGGGTGGCATAGGAGCCGAGGACACAACTGCTCTGTGCTAAACTGAACTCCTGTGGGCGAGCCTGAAAGTCCTTCCTGTTCTAACTACAAGCAGATGGTGAAGCAATGCCTGACCCCGTAGGGCTCCATCCTGGGTCAACAGGCCTCTGTGCTGGGTCCCTGCAGCATTCAGGTCCAGGGCCTGCCTTGGAGGCACCCTGGAAATGCGCATTTGCACCCCGAAGAGCAACAGTGGTCCCTTGTGAACTTGGGACAAATTTCCGTGGTGATTTCTAAGGAAACAGCCAGGCCTGGTGTCCTGTAGAGAAGCAGGAATGTCTTGGGGATGTGGGGCCCACTCACTCTCTGGTTCTGCGATTACTAGTGAGGGGCCCGGTGACCTCACGCGTCTGGTATGCGATCTCAGCACACTGCGACTTTTCAAAGCCAATCTAAAAATATCCGGTTGGTGCTATTATACATCCGAGGAGGAGGAAACGCTGGTCTGGCACTCCCTGCGAGGGGAGCTATTGTGTAGCTGCTCCCGGGACAGGCCAGGGGCACTTGCATGGCCTCCATGCACAAAGGTAGCTGGTGTGCCCAGCGGATCATGTGGGGCTGGGGGTGGACAGGAGGAAGCAGGACACGGGCGCCAGCAAGGATGCGATGTAATCTGGCCTTGGGGCTGGGGAAGCCACATGTTTATGCCATCTGCCCACCAGGCCAGAAATATAAAATACATGTTTCTAATGTAAGTTGTACACTTTGGGGAAAAAAAAGTAGAACCACATTAAAAGTTCACCCCACAGAAGAAAGAAAACAAAACATACAGAGACGACCCTATGATTCAACCCTGGCCTGGGTTGTGGTTTCTAGGTAAAACTAACAAAGAAGCTGCACCCACCTTCCTCTGACGGGTAGACAAGGCCGGGGCCCAAGGGGGTAGGTACTGTGTGGCCCCCCACCCTGCCGCGGATGTTGAGAGCTGGGCGGGAGCTATCCGCCTGTCTTCTAACTGCCCTTGTCCTTGAGGTTCTTCTTTTGAGAGATTCAGTTTTTAAAATTGGGGACATCCAGGAATGCACTCCTACTTAGCCAGAAATTTCTAGAAGGTGCATGTTCTGTATAAACAGGATGGCTCTTCTCTTGGTTAGGATGCACAGTAAATATTTTAGACAGAATGGTGATGACATCACACAATAACCATGGCGTGTACCAGACCCACACCAGGCCTGTTGTGGGCTTTCTTACTCTTCCTTTTGCTTGTACTTCTCTAAGAAACAGATGTGCCCTCCCCAGTCCAGATGAGGAAACCGAGGCACAGAAATCTAACCTCCCCGAAGTCTAAGAGCAGGTGGTGGACATAACCCAACGCCCCCACTCCTAGCCCACGCCCCGCCTGTTGGGCCCTCAGTCCCTGCAGCCTGGGCTCCGTCTTTAGACCTGTTCTCAGTGCGTGGGGCCAGGCAAGCGGGCTCGGAACTTTTGGGGGTGCCTGCCCGCGCTGGCGCAAGCCCTCTCTGAGTTCACACCTGGCCTCTCCTGCATCCCACATGAAAACCAAACAAGCCTTGAGATGGATTTTATTAGGTATACAACATTTTGCTTTCAGATGTCAGAACTCCAAGCATGTGGAATGAGCTCAAAAAGTAAACACTAACCTGTTTCTCATGTCAACAGGTGAGCCCTGGGTCAGGGTCCCCTGGACAGAAGTCCCCTAGCTTTGATGCACAGGGTGGTCATCTTTCCAGCCAGACTAAGGGAGCCAGATCTGGGATAACTCCATCACCCCCAGATTTACTTGAGGCCATCCTTTCTTGGAGGAAAGTTCTAGGTCATTCTAGTGGCTTTGTCTTGGTTGTGGGGTTGACCTTCTTTGTTTTCCTAATCTTCTATCCACAAGGACCTCACTTCCCAGGTGTTTGTGGTTCATGAGATATCATTCATTCACTCACTCTGACTTATTCGTTCATTCATTTAACAACAATGTACTGATCAGCAGCTCGTGCCTGGCACCGTTCTAGCCTCAGACAACTCCTCACTGTGGGGCTCCACCAGGGATGCCCCGAACATCTACTTTGGCTGAAACTGGATGACACTGCCTCTGGGAGCATCCACAACCGGTCTGGGCAGGAAGGGCTGCCTGTTGCCTCCTGTGGCCTTGATGGTGCCCTTCCCTCTGCAATGCCACCTCTGGGTGAAGCCTCTGTTCTTCCTCTCAGGCCACGAGCCAGGCAGGACTTTGGAATCTTGTGTCTGGTCAGGGCCAGGCACCGAGATGGAGAAGTGACTGGTGTTGCCGCGACACACTGAGATTGTAAGAGAATATTGGCAAATACTAGGCCCCGACAGAGCCTAAAGAATGGGCCGAGAAAGGGAGAGGGTCCGCCCGCTTCCTGGCCTCCCACTCCAGCCTGGTGGGGAGAACTCAACACTCAAGGGTGACCGGAAGCTGGTGCTGGCACAGTAGTAGTCCCATAGCGTGGAACCCAAGTTGTTCTTCTCCCAAGCGTTTTCCATGATCCTGGGTACCTTTCTATGTGAGAGTGCTCAGCCCACACCCACTGATAGATGGTGCCCACGTAAGGACGTGGACGATGGTCAGACCCTGCGGGAGAGGCCCGGGAGGTGTCCCACGGCTGTGCCAGGCCTGCATGGAGTGGGAACGCCATGGGCCATGCCCCCGCCCAGGTGGCACGTGGACCAAAGAGTCTGGAGGATCTGCTCTGCTGAGTTGCTGAGCAAACAGGCCTGGGCCATTGAGTCAGGGCTGGGGCTTTCCTGTGTGGAAATGCTGGGAAACAAACCCTGGCCCGAGTGGGAGGTGTTAACTGGGGTTAACTGGTTCCAGGTTCCTCCCCTATAAAATTAGGGAGAAAATCCCTGCCTTACAGAGTAGTTTGATGACAGGAGACTGCCTTGTGCATCAGGGGCCAGAAAACTTGTTCTGTGCAGGGCCAAGTAATAAATATTGGGGCTCTGTCGCAACAGCTCCACCCTGCTGTAGAATGAAGCAGCCACAGACGATCTGTACATGAATGGACGTGGCTGCGTGAAGGACGCCCTTCTGACGTGGGGCAGGGGCAGGCTTGGACACTAACTTCCAGCAGGGTCGGCAAATGACGGCCAGTCACCTGTTTCGGTGTAGCCTGTGAGCTAAGAACGGTTTCCACATTTTTAAATGCTTGAATAAAAATCCAAAGAAAACTATTTCATAACACGTGTAAGTAAGTGAGATGAAATTCAGCTTTCAGTGTCTACGCATGTTCTGTTGGAGCACAGGCATGTCTGCTTACATATGACCTGTGGCTGCTTTAGACTGAAAAGCTGAGTTGAGTCGTTGTGATGGAGGCTGGTCTGGCAGAACTGAAAATACTGACCCTTCGTTGGGCTGTTTACAGGAAAATTGTGCCCCTGCTGAATTAGGGGGCTCTCAGTTAAACGTTCCCTTCTCCCCAAAGGGCCAGGGCAGTACCGGGGCTGGGGGAAGGCACTCAGACACGTGGTATCTGACAGAGACACGTGATGGCTGAACATGAGAAAGCATGAGATGGGTGAGTGTGGCACAGGCTAACTGGTCTCCCTGGGGCAGAGCTGGGACACTATGAAGCCAGAGACAGACATAGAAACCTGCTCCCTCGATGCTGGTGGGGGCGGGAGGTGGGGAAGTGAGCAGCACAGCTGATGCGCTTTCCACAGAGCTGCCACGGAGGGAGCATTGGGTTTAGGAGGCGGCGGCCTGTCCCAGGAAAGGAAAATGCCGGAGGAGGACAAGAATGACGACGGGAAAGGAGGCAGCTATGGGGCAGGAGGCAAGACCCCCAAACCCCACCAACCCATGCGGGTGGCAGCTGCAGGCTCAGTGGGACAGCGGGTGCAGGGCAGAAGTGGAGGGGTCCCCTCCAACCTCATGGCTCCCTGACACACAGATGAGGAAGTAGAGGCTCTTCAGGGCCTGGCTGACACCCAGCCTCTGGCCTGGTTCTGTTCTCTTCCTTGGTGCCCAAGGGGCTGGGGGCACCAAGCAGGCTCTTGACAGCCAGCCGCTGGATGGCTGGATGGACAGACAGATGTTGCAAACTTGTGCAGAGAGCCGAGTGACAATGGGACATGACGCTCACCTCACCTGACGTCCCCAGTTCATAACAGACTCTGTCACTCTTCTCTAGAATAGTACTGACTGTCAGCTACAGACATGGACAGAAACACTGGAAACGCAGCAAGGGCTCCTGGGGCAAAGACGAAGCCCTTGGAAAGGGGACAGATTCTCACCAAGGGCCAAAGTTTCATGACAAACCCTGCTAGGGCGGGGGTGAAAGGGAGGTGGGCCGGGGGAATCTTGAAAAAATACAAGAAGGAAAAAAAACCCACAAGTCTGAAACAAGTTATTGTATCCCATATTTTCCTAAATTTTGGTTTAGGTTATGATGAAACAAACCATGCATTAGATCACAGAAGGAATAAAAAACCAGATCAAGGTCTGATGGGGGAGGGTCCTGCTTGGTTGTTACTGCACCAAAAATATTTGAGGAATGCATCAAGATCCCTGAGGGTCCATCCATTTGACACCTAACTCATTCTCTTTGGGGTTTGCTTGGTTCTTTTTCTCAGGTTTTTGAGTTGTGAAAGTAATACACTTATTTTCATTCGTTCATTCGTTATGGACACAAGCGTTTATGGCTGTGAAATGCCCTCTCATTGCTGTTCTAAAAACATCCTGTGGATTCTGATATTGTTTCTGTCACTTTTAGAAAATCTGTAGTTTTGGTTTGTAGATCCCCCCCGTTCATCTGAGAGTTCACAGAAGTTTACTTTTCCTTTAAAACATTTTTTTCCATGTGGAAGAGCCTTTAAAAAATTAATTTCTAGTTTTATCACTGTTAAGAATGTTGCTTGTAATATTTCTACTTCTGGAAATTCTAGATGCTTTCTCGGTGGCCTTATAAGGAATAAATTTTGAGAACATTCTGTGAATACTTAAGGTTTATTCTCAAATCAAAGGGTTTGCTATATGGCCACAAGATCTGCCTTAAACACATCCTTGCCTTTTAATGTCCACTCAACCAGCCTTGTGCTGTGTATTTGTACGTATCTGTTTCTTCTGGTATCTTTTGTAATTTCCACTTTGTAAAGGCAGTGGCTCTGTTGTTTGGTGCACATTCAATGACAACTATTATACCTTGAGTGTAAATTGAGGCATTTGCATTATGACAAAATTTCGTCACATGTAAAGTTCAGAGGCCCTATTTCTACCTTCTCCATGTCAGAATTACAGCTCTGTTCCTCCTGTTTCTACCTGCCTGTTCCACCCGTGCCTATGCCCTTATTTTTAGCTGCCGGAACCACTTTGATTAAGGTGTGTCTTGTTCATAAGGCATAGAGTTGAACTCTGCTTCGTAAACCAAGCTGAAAATCTTCTCCTTTTAATAGCTGGATTGCACTCATTTAAACTTAGCAGCCCATGGGCTCATTCCATCCATCGTTAGTGCTCTGCTTCACTGCTGCTTTTGAGTGTGGCCAAGAGACTGGGGATTGGAGCAATGCTCCAGGTCACTTTCGATGACTGCCTGAAATCCTGCACCTTTGCAAGACTTTCAACCTGACTTTGCAACTGGTTTGCATTGCATTTGTGTGGTGGGATGCATTGGGGAGAGGGGATCCATGGGTTCTGGTGGATGGACCCTTCCTGCAGCCCCACACCCTCAGGGAGGAGCGCACCCTCTCTAACTGGGGTTGGCAAATCAGTCATCCTGGGGCACCCTGACTTACAGCAGTGGGGAAGGAGAGTTGGAATTGCCAAGGGGAATTGCCCCTTCCCTCCAGTGAGTCACCACTGTGCAGCTCTCGTGGTTTGGGGTGAGGGAGAGAAAATGTTGAGAATCCAAGTGTGGGCTGTGGGGGCTTGTTAAAAATATAGTTTTCGGCCCCATCCCACACTTGTAGAATTTATGGAAAGGCTGAAAAACCTACATTCTTAAACCAGAGCTGGAGGGGGTTCTTCTGATTCCTGGAAGGGTGAGAACTACTGCTTTAGGGCTTATTATGAGTGTGAAGTATCTCTGGGGAGAAATAAAGCATGAGGATGTCTGTTTACACCCCTCTCTCTTGAACATCTGGAGTAGGGGTTGAGATAGTCAAGGGTGGGACAGAGCAAAGAGCTTCATTCTCTATATACTTAGTTTAATCCGACTGCTTTCCTAACGCTTAGCCCTGTGAGATGGGCAACTTTCATACTCCTGGGCCTCACCAATACTGGCTGCTCCCCACCTGCACCTTGACCCTACGTGGTACAGTAAGGTGGAGGGTTAAGGGAGGAGAAACCAGGTTCCTATGATGATGCAGAAACAGACACAGAATAAGAAACCATTGCTGAGAACCACCTCTTAGCTATGCTTGCATTCTCACAGCCCTGCTGAGAAGGGCCTGTCTGCCCACTAGACAGGTGGGGAAACTGAGCTCAGAGGCCTAAGTCAACTTCCCGACAAGGGGCTGCCAGCCTGGCCAGGAAATTGGTGCTCTGGACACCGCCGCAGCGTCAGGATGCTGTCACCTGCATACACGAGTGGGGTCACCATGGCCAGAGCCCAGGCGGTGGTGGGAAACATTTCAGAGGAAGAAACAACAGGATATAATGACAGCGAGGAAAGACCAAAGACCACTGACGATGGCACTGCCGACTGACATGGGGAAGCGGGAGAGGATGGAGGTGCATTAGGGTCAAAGTTCAGTTTGCCACGACCTCACCTGCCTGAGATTTGCTTTCCACACCTTATCGATGTAGTGAGAGCTTGTCTAAGCTGGGGGGTCTGCAAACTATGCCCCATGGACCAAGTCTAGCTTGACACCTTTTTAAAAAAATAAACTTTTAATTTTACATTTACAGGAAAGTTGTGAGAAGACTACAGTGAATTCCTGTGTACCTGGCAGTTAGCCTTTCCTGTTAACACGAGTGTGTATCTGTTGTGACTAATAAACCAATACCGATTGATACACTGATACATTATTAATAACTAAGTCCATACTTTATTTATTTGGATGCCCTCAGTTTTTCTCTAATCTCCTTGGTTTTGAGTCCTTGACAATTTTGAGGACTGGGTGGGTGTTTTGTAGAATGTCCATCAATTTGGGTCTGTCTGATGTTTCTCTCCCATCGCCTGCTTTGTAAATAGGTTTAATTGGCACACGGCCCTACCCATTCACTACAGATTGTCTTGTGGCTGCTTTTGCTCTACGTACAATGCAGAGCTGAGTTGTTGCAACAGAGATTGCATGGTCCTAAAATCCAGAAATGTTCATTATGTGGCCCTTTACAGAAACAGTTGGCAGATCCCTGGTCTAAGCTACTTGATAAGGGTTTAAGCTTAAATTGCTTAACCCAGGATATATACCTCAGGAATGGCTACTGCAAACCCACTTTGGCTAATCTGATCACTCAACATCAGGAGTTTCATCAATGAACATAATGAATGTCCCAAATGGGCTTCCATGGATGGATAGGGTCATGTTCAAGACACGTGGGTTGGATAAAACATGTTGGAGACACTTGCTACCCTTGTTGGGCAAATTCCATCTACGGCCTGCTCCTCAGGGACAGGGCTTAGGTCGGACCCCAACCCAGTCCCGTGTCCCACTGCTGGATCAGGGGCTCCTGTTGGGCTCTGAGAGATGGTGCCAAGGCCCACCAAAGAGGCCAGAGCCGACAGAACCAACTTTAGGACAGTTGGGCTCCTGTCTGCTGATACAAGATGTGATAAAAAAAAAAAATACGGTGAATGTTTAAATAAAAATATTTATTCCAGTAAAAGACACGGTGCCATTAATCCACCTCAAAATACTCCCCGTCACTTTGGACACATTTATCTCATCGTTCTTGCCACTTTCTGAAGCAGTTCTTGAAGTCCTCTTCCCTGAGTGCCTTTAGTTGCACTGTTGTGCCTGCCTCGATGTTCTGAATCAACTCAAAACATTTTCCTTTCATGGTCATTTTGACTTTGGGGAAGAGCCAGAAATCACACGGTGCCAGATCGGGTGAATAAGGTGGATGAGGACACATCGTAATGTTTTTATTTGACAGAAATTGCCGTATACCAGAAGTGATGTGTGACACGGAGCATTGTCATGATGGAGGATGAAGTAAAGACACTCACGAAAGAGGATTTCCAGAACTGCTTCAGAAAGTGACAAGAATGATGGGATAAGTGTGTTTGAAGCGAGGGGGAGTATTTTGAGAGGGATTAATGGCAATGTGTCTTTTGCTATAATTCTTTTATTTAAACATTCACTGTATTTTTCGATCACACCTCGAATGGCGCACGTGACAGAATTTGACTGAAACTTGTATTCATTATAACCCTCCCGTCTCTAGCTACTGATAGCAGCAAGACAAGATCTATGGGAAAGAATCTGAAAGCTGGATGTGCTGGGTCCCAGCAGGGAGTGTTCCAGATGTGTAAAGCCTGTTCTGTATTTCTGTTTTAATTGTGCTCAAGTTCATAGAACGTACAATTCACCATTTTAACCATTTTAACGTACCACTTGGTGGCATTTAGCACGTTGACAATGTTGTGCAACTGTCACCTCTATGTAGTTCCAGAACATTTCATCAGCCCAGAACCCTGTACCCAGGAGCAGCGCCTGGCTATCACTTATCTGCTTTCTGTCTCTATGGATTTACCTGTCCTGGACACTTCATATTGATGGGATCATACACTAGGTGACCTTTTGTGTCTGGCTTCTCTCATTCAACATAATGTTTCTGAGGTTTATCCACATCCTAGCATGTGTCCTCATTACTTATCGCTGAGTAATCTCCACTGTATCCACTCTGCCTTGAAAAGGGGCAGCAGGAGCAACAGCCTGCTTGCCTTGTGGGGGACTCCATCCTCCTTGAGTTGGGGGAGCCACGGCTGGTGCTGACCTGAGCCTAGGAGGACCGCTGGATACAAAGGCCCTGTGATACCCGCAATGGTCAGAGTAAGGGACCCCCAGCCACCTCTTTTTCGGGGGGATGCAACTCTCTCGACTTCCCAGCACAGGCCTGCTTCTAGACTTTGCTTCTTTGGAGGGTCCCTCCCCGGCAGCTCTAGAAAGGGCATGGAAATCCAACCATGCACAGGAGGGCCACCCTGGGCTCCCAACAAGGTGTCCCCCTTACCTTGGTGCCACCGTGACCTCATTTCAGCACTTACTCATTCCCTGTCCTTTCCTCAGCTGACACCCAGAGCTGCTGAACTAGATTAGCTTGCTAGAAGAAATCAACGGACCCTGAACAGCAAATGGCCCCTCAGAGCCTCAGCGTACCTGGTGGCAGGAGCCACAATGTGTGCTGGCTCTGTTGACCATGGGACGTTCCTGATTTGTCCTCTGCCTCTCCCAATAGGCCTTGGGGAGGAACTTAGCTAGATGATGGTAGCAAGAGCATGCCAGACTGAGAGTATAGCATGTGCAAAGGCCCTGGGGCAGGAGATAATCAGGCAGCAGAGAGGCTGACTTGCTGTAGGTCACACAGCACGCGGGCAGCTGAGATGGGCTGCTTGGTCCCACTCCTGACTTTTTGGCAGGGGGCAGCTCTTGGCCCTGAGGTCCTGCAGGTGGTAAATTCCGGCGGGAGGGGTGTGGTCACATGCTGAGTACTGAGAACTAGTTCAGGCACTTTGACAGAAGTGGAGCTATTCCCTCAGGGGCTGCGTGTCCTTGTCGCCCCTCTCCCCGCCCACAATCTCACAACAATTCACCAATGAGCAGCTCTGTCCAGGTATGGGATCTCCATGGCTCCCTGCAGACTGTCCAGAGCCCCAGGTCTGATTTTCAACGGTATAGCCTAAAGGTGCCCAAACTAGAGCAGGTTTCTCAGCCTTGTCTTCGCTGGCATTTGACGCTGGCTCATTCTTTGCAGAGGGGGCTGCCCTGTGCACTGTAGGGCATTGAGCAGCACCCCTGGCCTCTGCCCACAAGATGCCAGCCTCCAGGCAGTGCCAAACATCTCCTGGGAGCAGAATCGCCCCTGGCTGAGAACTGAACCTTAGACTCAGTTAAAATTGGCTTTCCTATAGATCCCCGTGCCATTAAGAAGGGCTAAATGGGGGCCGGCCCATTGGCTCAGGTGGTTAGAGCTCCATGCTCCTAAATCCGAAGGCTGCCGGTTCGATTCCCGCATGGGCCAGTGGACTCTCAACCACAAGGTTGCCGGTTCAACTCCTCGAGTCCCGCAAGGGATGGTGGGCAGCGCCCCCTGCAACTAAGATTGAACACGGCACCTTGAGCTGAGCTGCCGCTGAGCTCCCGGATGGCTCAGTTGGTTGGCATGCGTCCTCTCAACCACAAAGTTGCCGGTTCGGCTCCCGCAAGGGATGGTGGGCTGTGCCCCCTGCAACTATAAAACGGCAACTGAACCTGGAGCTGAGCTGCGCCCTCCACAACTAAGACTGAAAGGACAACAACCTGACTTGGAAAAAAGACCTGGAAGTACACACTGTTCCCCAATAAAGTCCTGTTCCCTTCCCCCAATAAAATCTTTAAAAAAAAAAAAAAAAAAAAAAAAGAAGGGCTAAATGGGGCTCTAAATTCTCACAGGTTGCTGTGACTCACTCTGTCATAAAGGGGTGATGATATCATCTAGTCTTTCCTGAGAACCCACCCCATGGAAGGCTCTGGGCCTCAGTGCCTGACAACTGACAAGTGGGGCCACTCTCTGCTTCACCCAGGAGCAGCTGGTCAGCAGCCATGAGCCAGAGTCACAGGGCCCGGCAGCGGCTGGGCAGGTAACTGCGAGACTCACACTCGACCCCTTGGTTTTCCAAAGACAGGCCACCTCCAGGGGACCTGGGTAACCAGGGTCTTAACGGGCAACTGACTGATACAGAAGGACACTTCGGAGAGCAGCTCCCCAGTGCTTCTGGGGACAGGTACGGGAGCCACTCCATCCTGGACAAGAGCTGGGAAATAAACTGGCTGCCAGACCCTGTGGTTGCTCAATGCCCTGCAAGGTGGATAGCGCTGATAGACAGACAGATACCCCCATTCACAGCCCAGCCCTGGTACAGCAAAGCGTCCAGAACATTTGGAAAGGGCGTTGGCTGTGGCAGGGGTGTCCCAGGCCCAAGCGATGCTTCGCCTTTTAATCAACTCTTTCTGCAAATTCCAAGGAGGCCTTGCTGGGTGTCTAAAATATACCCCATAATTTCACTCTTCTCTTAGACGTAGCATTCCCAAAAATATACCTTCTCCCTTTGTCTAAAATAGCTTCGGATCACTGCAAAGTATCAGGGCTCGGTACTTGTGCACAGCAGGCCAGAAAGACGGCTTCGAAGCTCTACAGAGCCCAGGAGGGGCAGGGAGCGCGGTGGGCCCTGCCTTCCGGGAGGTCGTCCTTTCCCCGGTATTCCTAGGAGCCCCTCGACACCCCAATCCTCTTTGTAACCCCACAGACACCCTCTCATTCTTCTGCACCCCTCCCACTCTGAGGTGGCCCCATTTTTCAGCGGGACAGTCTCCTGGATGTCTGCTACCCTGTCTGCGCCCTCCTTCTGGTCCACGTGGCTCCTACAGTTGCTCCCCCAGTTTTCTGTGTCTTGCGACATACCCGTGGCGAGATGGGAATACCTGTGCCTGCTGGTTTGTGTTAGCACTGGGGCAGGGAACGCTGCCACCCCAACCCTGGGGGTTGAGAAGCTTGTCCTCATGCTCCTTCTCTCGCTGAATCATTAGCCACCCCCCCCCCCCCTCCGTGAAATCCAGAGAGCATGCTGCTGGTCACACATCCGACACCACGGATGCCAGCTTCCTCTGGGGGTGCTGTGACCCCGGGTGCGTCCTTCCGGTCTTCCCCCAGCGTGATCACGCTGCCTCTCCCAGGAGCTCATGGAGGATCCAGAGGTTGGTGGGGAAGGAAAAGTCCAGGAGGCACTGGGGTCTGGGGTGGTGTCCTCATCCTGCTGTGCCCCTGGCAAACTGTGTGGGTGCAGGTGGCCTCAGGGCCCAGGGTGCAACTGGCTGGAAACCCACCCAGGGCCTCTCGTGAGGGCGTAAGACAGTGAGGGGCCTCACACAGCCCCAACCACCCTCACTCAGAGCTGTAAAAACACTCCCAGCTGCCAGTGGGAACAGAGCCGCAAGGTGGAGCCCACCCTGCCAGGATCTTCCAGGAGGTCGACATCACAGGCTTCCTTTTCTAACGCTCCAAAACCGCTTTAACACCCTACGACCCTGACACCAATTCCGATGGGTGGTTTTTCCCCCCACACCAAGCAATTCTCTGCCACCAGCTGGGTAGCCTACAATTTAACTCAATTAACTCGGAGATAGTGTCAGATGCCACAGGCTGTGAACTCAGTTTCACAAGACTGCCTCCCCTTCAGATGCCAATGGCGTGTCCAGGTTGTCACCTGCGCTTTTCACCGGCTGGCTATAAATTGGAAGTTCCCACGATGCCCTCCTGGGTTCTATTAATTTGCTGAAGCAGCTCACAGAACTCAGGAAACCAGTTTACTAACTAGATCGCTGGTTTAACTGCAGAAGTGTACGACTCAGGGACAGCCAGATGAAGAGATGCAGAGGGCAAAGTATGGGGAAGGAGCGCAGAGTTTCCACACCTGCTCTGGGCCTACCACCCCCCTAGCACCTTCCTGTGTTCACCAACACAGAAGCTCTCTGAACTCCCTCTTTTTGGGCTTTTATGGAGGCTTCATTATATAGGGGCGGTTGATTAAATCACCGGCTACTGGCTATCGAGTCCATCTCCAGCACCTCTCCCCTCCCAGGGAGGTCAGGGGGTGGGAATGAAAGTTCCAACCCTCTAATCACATGGTTGGTTCTCCTCGGAACCAGTACCCATCCTTAGGTGCTTTCTATGTCATCTCATTAACATAACAAAAGACACCTCGATGACTCTCCTTACTTAAGAAATTCTAAGGGTTTTAGGAGCTCTGTACCGGGAATGGGACCCCCAAACCCCAAGTATATTTCTTACGATAAATCACTCCCCCAGTGTGATGTGTAAATTACAGACCCCTGTGGGGAGATGTTTACAGACATGTGTCTATACAATGTGGCACAGATACACCTGCAGAAAGATTTGAGTTGGTGATACGAGTTGTCTGGAATGAAGGTGGGAATCTGGTTTCTTTAAATTTAGGAAGGGAGAGGTGAGCAGAAGGTGAGGAGAATGCATACAGAAACTAACTGGAATGTTCTGGAATTTTCTCTGTGTACTTGGAGGCATGAAGGCCCTTTCCTGTAAAGGGCCAGGTGGTAAGTATTTTCGACTTTGCAGGCCATATGGTGTCTTTGCCACAACTGCTCTGCTCTGCTGTTGAGGCTTGAAAGCCGCCAAAGACAATATGTAAATGAATGGGTATGACTTGGAGGCAATAAAACTTTATAGAAACAGGCCAGACAATATGTAAACGAGGGATGGGCTGGGTGCCAAAGAAACTTTATTTACAGAAACAGGCACTGATTTAACCTATGGGCTGTAGTCTGCCAATTCCTAGTATGTACAAAAAGAAATTAAACCTCAAATAAGAAAGATGCTAAAAACAAATGAAAACAATATGAAAAAGGCAGGAAAAAAGCAAAGAGCACCCAGGTGGATCCAAAAGTGATAATAAAATGAGTCACCTTTTTGCCAAAGTGGGGCGGATAACCATGTGTGCTCCCTGGCAGCACAAACCACCACAGCGGCCCTGGTTTGTTTCCTGTGGAGGAGCTGCTGACAGGAGAGCAGTAGAACCATAGCTAACACCTGGCGTTAGGTTCAGAAAGTCACCCCAGGAGGATGGGGTGAAGGGGTGACAAAATTCCAGTGCAGAAGAACCAACACAAACTATCAGAAAACTACTGGAAGCACTTTCATTACATTCGTCCACAAGAAAACCTGCAGGGAGCATGTGACTTCTCAGCCGGGGTGGGGAGGGGGGCGGAGTCCTCAAATCGGCATCAAAGAGCAGCTCTCAAAATAACATTTTAAGATGTCACTTAGTTCCTGGAAGACCAAACGTGGATGGAAAAGCCAACCTTGCACCCAAGCGTGCTTCATTGGTGATGGATGTTGCGGGTTATGGGTGTGCAGGGCGCATTCTCTTGGCTGTGGCTGGCTGGGGGTGTGGGGATGTGGAGTGGAGAGCGGGTAGGAAAGACCAACACTGGCCACCTCTTGCAGAGAGTGAATGAGAACCCCAGCTGGACTGCTCCCTGTACCCCCAGCCACCCCGAGATGCAACAGACAGCACTGAATACAGGTGGGTTGAGGTATAACACAGCAAGATGTTACCCCCTAAAATATGAAACTATTTAGGCGCAGAACATCTGTTAAACTGAAATCGGTCTTTGCATGCAGTCGGCCTGAAACTTATTCTCAGTTGGCCTGATTCTTCCCCTCTGGGGAGACTTGGTGATGTCTGGGGACATTTCTGGTTGTTCCAGCTGGGGAGGGAGGAGGCACCTGGTGGGTGGAGGCCAGGGCTGCTACTCAATACCCTACAGTACACAGGACGTCCCACCCCAGAGAAGGATCCATCGATGCCCAGACGTCGGTGACGAGGAAGCACGGCCTTTGTCCCTACGTGAGGCCCGAAGTCGACAAGTGGCCTTATTCACCCTCCAGTCTTCTGTGCAATTTGCCTGCTCCTGTCTTCCTCCTGCCCAGGGTTCCAGCTTCAGCTCCTACCCTTCCTTTGGGCTGCTCTGTCAACCCAAGGTCCCCCCAAACTACTTTCTCAAACATCTTGGGAGGCCACGCCAGGGACAGAAGCAGCCAGAGATTCTATTCCTGGCCACTGCAGCCTACCTCCCTCGTGGGCTCTCAGTAGCGTGGCTTCCACACCCCATGGCACCTTCTCCTCCCAATTCTTGAACCATCGTATCTCCCTATACTGTCCATTCTACCTGGATCCCACCCTGGGCTCTCGTTTTCCCTCTCTTAACGATGGGTGACCCTGATATTCATATTGCCAACCTTCTAGTCAGCTGCCCAGCCTCCAGGATGGCCCAGGCCAGCCTGAGCCTTGACCAGGGGGTGAGGAACAACTTCTGAGAGCTCTACAAAGCAGATTGGTGGTTGCCAGGGGCTGGTGGGAGGGGAAACGGGGAGTGGCTGCTAATGGGGTTTCCTTCTAGGGGTGATGAAAATGTTCTGGAACTAGATAGAAGTGCGGATTGCACAACATAGTGAATACGCTAAAAAACACTGTTGACTTGAAATGGGTGGATTATATCTCAGAAAAGCTCTTAAACAGAAACTCTAATTGCAGAGGCACACTCCTCCTTCTGGAACCTTCTATCTGCCATCCTAGCTGAGTGACTTTGCCTGGGTGACCCTAACACCGGGCAGTGGCTGGCCAATCGGTGCCCTGTGGGAGGGAAGGATGTGGCCTAGGCAGGTGTCCCTGAGGGCACAGGTCAAGGTTAGATGACAACGTGTAGTTCTGGGTGACCTGCCTGGGCGGGTGGCCTGGTGCTGATGGAGGGTAGTGGAAACAGACCCAGAGGCCCAGCTCGTGGAGGGGACCAGGGGAAGTCTGGGGTCATGGGAGACTGGGTTTGTGGAGCCATCAGGGGGAAGGTGCTTAGGACTGAGGTTGGCACAGATCCCAGTACCTTGGGGCTCCCAGAGGCAGCAGCAAGTTCTGTGTCTCGCTGTCCCAGGTCACTGGCCTCCTGTGGGTGTGTCAGGTGGCTTGGGGCATCACTGTCTCTCAGCCTCCACTCTCTGTGGGCCAGGGCATGGAGGCTACATGAAGGCCCCAAACCCTAGCATACAGCAGCCTCTGGCCACTTGGGAAAATTACCCAGTTAGCAAGGATCCTCGTTTCATTTCTGCTTTCGAAATTAAAATCCTATGTGCATCTGTGAACGCTGGTGGCATTTGTTCCAGTTCAGGAAAGACAAACAGAACCTGGGCCTTACGCCCCTCCATCCTCAGCCTCAATGCTGAGGTCTGGGCCCTGGGCTGCTGTATCTGGAGTGGCAAGGTTCTCTGAGGGCACTCGAGAAGGGACCCCAGCATGCAGGAAGGAGGACCCCAGACCACACGCCACCCTGGTGAGCCTGCCATGTGCACCTTCAGTTTTTCTGAGCTCAGGCAACTGTCCCACACGCACATTGCGTTTTGGGAGGGAGGGGGTTCAGAGGGCAGGCTGCAGCACAGCCAAGTGACATCGTGTGAAACTGACAGCAGCAGTTAACTGCGGCAGGCGACGGATCAGCTGATTGGAACCGTGCCCCCTTCCTGTTTTCTGGTCAGAATTGCACAGCAAGGCTGCAACCTGCGTCCGGGGGTGGGGGTGGGGGTGGGGGCACCCAGCGACACCCAAACCTCAAAACAACTCAACTTCTCCTTTCTGGGAGCTGAGAAAAAGTCCCAGACACCACCAGTGGTGCCGGTCTTTGGCTGAGGTGAGAGAGGAAATCTTTCACAAAGACGCAGGGAGGTATCGTGAACTTAGGCTCGTACTCCAGCCGGCTTCCAGCCGTGGTCAGGACATAGCTGCCTGTGGGGTGGCCTGGGGAGCCCAGGCTGGAGTGGGTTGACATATCCTCCCTTCCCCCCAAATATATCCAAGTCTCAATCCACGGAACCTGTGAATGGGACCAGATTTGGACACAGGGTCTGTGCAGATGCAATTAGGGTAAGAATCACGAGGTGAAATCATCCTGGATTGAGGGTGAGGCCTACATCCAATGACAATGTCCTCATGAGAGAAAGGAGATTAGAGACAGACAGAGACAAGGCCATGTGGGGACGGAGCCACAAGCCACGCAATGCCAAAAGGTTACTGGCAGCCCCCAGGAGCCAGGAGAGAGGCGTGGGACCCATGCTTCCTCACAGCCTCCTAAAGGAGCCAACACTGCCCACAACTAAAATTTCGGACTTCTGGTCCCCTGAACTGTGAGAGAATAAATTCCTGTTGTTTTAAGCTTCTCCGTTTGTAGTGTTTTGTGCCGGCAGCCTCAGGACACTGGTACACCCGTGAGCCTCCCTGCGGCTGTTTTCCCATTCCTTTTTTTCTTTTTAAAAATTTATTGGGGTGACAATTGTTAGTAAAGTTACATAGATTTCAGGTGTACAATTCTGTATTACACCATCTATAAATCCCATTGTGTGTTCACCACCAGAGTCAGTTCTCCTTCCATCACCATATATTTGTTTTCTCCTTTTTAAAACGAGCAGAGCTGTTGTGAGGACTCAGAGATGACATGACAGATGGAAACTGGCACCTGCACCCTGACACCCAAATGGGCCCAGAGGCTGAGAATGAGTGACTTCTGTTATGAGAAAGTGCCTCTTGGTTTAGCTGCGAATGGCTGGGACTTACCGACGGACAGTGTGTCAACAGTCAGCCTCTGAAAGAAATGGGGACTGGGTCTCGTGGGATCACAAGCTGTGACTCCAAGAAAGCTGTTCTCACCTGGAGGGAGATTCTGCCCCCAGGGTACACTTGATGTCTGGGGACATTTTTGGTTGTCATAACTGGGAGGAGGAGGTGCTATTGGCACCTAGTGGGTGGAGGCCAGGGCAGCTGCTGAACACCCTGCAGTGCCCAGGACGGTCCTACCTCAGAGACGAGATTCCAGATGCCAGCGGTGCCTCAACTGGGAAGCCCAGCTCTACATGAAAACAATCTTCTCACTTTCCAAAAGGTTGCCCCAGGAAGCTTGTATATGGCTGTGACGTGGATTTGCTGAAGCCGGTTTTGGAAGCTGGCGTGGGCACCGCCTTCCAGCAGATCCTAACCATCGGGGTAATTTGGCCCTGCCGACTCTCACCAAGGCTCGAGGGAGGCAGCCAGGCGAGGTCAGAGGCTTCTGACTCACAGGGAGCAGACGCCTGCCATGGAGGGTGACTAACGGCTCTCAGAGAATGTGCCAGCATCCCTCAGGGGTAACTGCAGGGGAGGAACCAGGAGGCCTTCAGGACGTGGGCGTCCAGGAGGATGGCTGAGCTGGGGTGGCCCTCAGGGAAGAAGGCAGCAGACGCCACCAGCTGTCACTCTATGGGGCTGCTTATTGTGGGCTGACTTGTGTCCCCCAAAAGACATGTCCAGAACCCCCAGAACCCGTGAACATGGCCTAATTTGGAAATGAGGTCATTGCTGACATAATTAGTCAGGATGACGTCATCCTGGATTAGGATGGGCCCTAAGTCCAATGACTGGTGTCTTGATAAGAAGAGAAGACCACGTGACAACAGAGGCAGAGATTGGGGTGCTGAGGCCACAAACCAAGGAACACCTGGAGGCCCCAGAAGCTGGAGCAGACAAGGAAGGGTCCTCCCCTAGAGCCTCCCGCGGGAGCGTGGCCCTTCCTTCCAACACCTGTCCTTCAGAGCTGCGAGAAAGTACACTTGGTCCTCTGGATCCATGGGAGTTGCCGCTGGGATTCAACCAAATGAGGATCAAAAATACCAGGGAAAAGAAAATCCCAGACAGTTCCAAAGAGCAAACCTTGAATTTGCCACATCCCTGGGAATGAAGTGCCGTGTAGGCACCCCCAGCGGTAGCCTATGAGCAAACACAGGTTATCTGCAATTACTATACCAATTATACAAGGGGCTTGACTATTTGGGAATTGGGGTGCCCGAGGGGGTCCTGGAACCAATCCCCCATGGAGACCGCGGAACACCTGTAAGCTCCTGGTGTTTGAAGCCCCGCAGTCTGTGGTACTTGATTATGGCAGTCACGGCACTTCATCCGGGTATCCTGGGTGGTCCCCAGCTAGGACAGGAAACGACGCCACGGTGCCAACCCTGCCTCTTTGCTGTCTCCCTGAGACCTGGGGCTCAGCATCCTCATCGAGCACGGCCTGGACCACCCACCTGCCTGCTGGCTCTGTGAGGGGTGAATGGCCACTAGCTAAACACTGGGTCTGCCCTCTCATTCATGTTCTTAATTTCTAATGTCATTGACAACCTGCACCATTTTACCTGGGACTGCAGTGCCACACACCCATGCAATGGCCTAGAGCACCTGTTGTGGCCCACGGCCCAGAGTGGGGACACCAGTGGCTTCACAGCTGTGATGAGGCCAATCAAACCTGGGATACCCTTCTTGGCTCCTACATCCCATAGGGCCCTTTCCACGGCTCACAAGGCCATGAATGATTTGCCTGTCACCTCTCTGTCCCCACCATCTCCCACTCTGCCCCTTGTTCACTCCACTCTAGCCTCTTCCTGTGCCCTCCAGGGCCTCTGCCTTTCTTCCCACACACCACGCGTGGTCTAGCCTCCTGGCCTTTGCACTGGCTGTGCCCTCCTTCCATGGTGACAGCTCTGTAGAGGCAGGCCTATGTCCTCTTTGACCACCACAGAGCCCAGTGCCAACAACGGCGCCTGGCACACGGCAGACTTGTGTGAGGAATAGTTGCAGAATGAACAGATGATTGGAATAGAGGAGGGAATGCACACACGGTACACAGCATTATAGAGAAAAATGTCCATCTACGGCTCGGTTACTTAGTAGTTTTTAAAACATTTGCACAAGGGCCGGCCCGGTGGCTCAGGCGGTTGGAGCTCCGTGCTCCTATTCCAAAGGCTGCCGGTTCGATTCCCACATGGGCCAGTGGGCTCTCAACCACAAGGTTGCCAGTTTGACTCCCGCAAGGGATGGTGGGCTGCGCCCCCTATAACTAGAAAACGGCAACTGGACCTGGAGCTGAGCTGCGCCCTCCACAACTAAGACTGAAAAGACAACAACTTGAAGCTGAATGGCACCCTCCACAACTAAGATTGAAAGGACAACAACTTGACTTGGAAAAAAGACCTGGAAGTACACACTGTTCCCCAATAAAGTCCTGTTCCCTTCCCCAATTAAAGAACAAAACAAAAACACAAAACATTTGCACAAGAAATGACAATCTATGTAGGAGAAGATAGAAATCGGCTCCCGGTGTTGACCCAGGGACAGGCTGTGCAGCCCCAGTGGATGTCTTGCTGATGATCTCAGCGATCATCAGGGAGGAAGAGGAACTGAAATGTATTCATTCAGCAGGCGCAGCCTAGATGTGATTTCAGTGAATTTGCACAGCAGCCCTCCGAGGTGGCTGCAGGAGGCCCTCAGCTTGGGGGCATTGGCAGAAGCTGGAAGTCAAGGCGGGCACGATCCCCATATCCCTAACTCTGTGGCGGGGGTGGTCTGGGGTCCTGTAGATGGACAGACTGTGGCACCTCCAGATAAGGGGTGTTAACTCGGCAAATGAGGTCTGAAGCCACAAAAAGACATGGAGGAATCTTACATGTATATCGCTGAGTGCAAGAAATCAGTCTGAAAAGGCTACGGACTGTATGATTCCACCTGTGATATTCTGATATATGGAGACAGTGAAAAGATCAGTAATTGCCAGGATTTGGAGGCGGGAGGGATGAACAGGCGGGGCACAGGGGGTTTTGGGGGGCAAGGGAACTACTCTGTATGATACTGCAACGGTGCCTATATACCACTCTACATTTGTCCAAACCCACAGAATGTACAACACAGAGTGAACCCAAACGTAAACGGTAGACTTTAGTTAAAATAATGTGTCAACCCTGGCTCTTCAATTCCAACCAATGTAACACACTAACGATAGGGGAAAGCATGCATTGGTCAGGGGGATATATGGGAACTCTTACTATCAGCTCAGTATTTCTATAAACCTAAAACTGCTCTAAGACATGTAATACTTTCTATTGTTACAGTTAATAAAATTAACTACTTACGACTATTAAAATTACTTACGTATCATTATTTAATTATTGTAAAATCTTATTTAAAAAGGAAAGAAAGCGGAGTCCTAGATGCCAAACCCAAGGCGTGACCTCTGGGCCCACACGTTGCCTCAGCCCTCACCAGGTGACAACAGTTACGCTATGTTCTGAGACGTGGATGCCTCTTGTCTTAAGACACCGAGAGTGAGGGACACTCGGGTCACTTCTGCTGCTCTTGCATCCAGAGGCTCACCCACAGCGACACATCAATGGCTTCCACAGGGTTTGGCCAACAGGAATGCTGGCCAGAGGGCCGAGGGTGTTTCCTCCCTGACTGATTCTACGGCACTGCCAGGTGGCCCCTTCCCCTTGCCTCAATGTCCCCCAGGCCCTAGGCCTGTACTAGGCTTTGCAGGCTTCCTTTCACACTGCAGCCCCACCAGCAATGCCCCATCACGAACTGCTCCGTTTGGACAAGCCATCCTTTTCTTTCTGGAACCTACATTATATTAAGAGTCTATTAATCAACAGTCCATTCATCAGGGCTTTTTGTTTTCCATATTCTGAGGCTTTGACGTCTCAGGCCCGGCGGACCCTGGAGGGGCTGCCCTTCCCAGGATCAGCCAATTCCTAAAGAGGGCAAAGGACCTGCCTGTGAGAGCATCTTCCGTCTGCAAACCAGCCTGTTCAGAACCCACACTGCCACCACCTCCTCTAACAAACTCTCACACGTAGGACCCTGTCCACATGCCGATACCTCAGGACCAGGTTCCAGATAACCAGGTACCCGGCGCCCCAGAGCCCTGAAATGATGCAAACCCTCCAGTCTGAAACCTGCTCCCCCTGCCTCATCCATTTCTTCCCGTGAAAACCACAACGGGGACTCCTGCCCACGGTTTCCCCGCACTTCCGGTACCTCCCACTGTGGCCCTGTGCCACATGCTGAGCCTTCTATCTCAAGGGAACTGTGAGTGTGACAAACTATCTTCTCCATGGCGGAGGTGATAATAAAACCCACATGTGAAGGCAGAGGGCCCCTCCTGCCAACAGCGCTGCTCACCTCCAGCACGGGGCCGGCACCCAGGATGGTCCTCTCAACGCCACTGGCATAGCCCTTCTGGCTCAGAGCAGTGAGACAGTGGATCAGGAAGTTGGTGGTCTGTGTCTTGCCCGAGCCGCTCTCGCCCGATATCACGATGCACTGGTTGATGCGTTTCCGGAGCATGGCGTAGTAGGCCACGTCGGCCAGCGCGAACACGTGCGGCTCCAGCTTGCCCAGCTGCTGGTTCTCGTACAGCTTCACGTACTTGGGGTTATAGATGGGGAGGAACTTGAAGGGATTGACGGCCACGAGGATGCTGCCTGCATACGTGTAGATCTTCTGCTGCAGGAAGCGGTGCTTGAGGTTCTTCAGGAGGTTGGCCTCGGTCAGCTCGGGGAGGTTGCACAGGTCGTCAAAGTCTGCTTGCTGCCGGGGCAGGAGGCCACGCTCCACCAGGCGCCGGGTGGCCGTGGCCTGGGCCACCAGCTGCATGTGCACGTACTTGATGGCCCCGTCTGCGTCACGCTCCTGCAGCAGAAAGTAGTAACCATCCTCCTGCGGGTGCTCGTCCTGCGCCCGGCGTGGCCACAGCAGCACACGGTGCACGGGCGAGTCGTTGGCGTCCAGCACCCACTCCTCCCCACCTGTCTCCTTGACCTCCACCAGCACATAGCGCTTGGTGCCGTCCAGCTGCAGGCTGGCGATGGCATCCTGGATGACGTCGGACGTGGTGCTGTCCTTGGTGGCCGTCACACGGCACGAGGCCTGGCTCTCGCTGGTGGCCAGCTGCGGGTAGATGTGCAGGTGGTAGGCCGCTTGCCTCCGGCAGCCAGAGCTGCCCACCTCGTTCACACTCATCCTGCCGGCCGCCTAGCCTCAGCATGCCTCCCGGGCTTGGGGCGCACGTCCTGGAGCTGGAAGGGAGGGGGTGGCATGGTCAGAGTAGCAGGGGGTGGTGGTAGGGGTGTCTGATGCCCACCTAGGACAGACAGCCTCAGACCTGAAGCTTGAATCCCCTGCCCCAACAGGGCTCTTCCGAAAAGCCAAAGGGTGGGAAGAGCTTCCGCCTGTCCTTAAACATGACCTCTGACCCAAGGATTGTGGCTCTTGCAGAGTCACAGGAACCAGATTCCACCCCCCAAGGGCAAACCTTTCCCATGGAGTTTGCTCAGTCCCAGCCCCCATTCTTCCCCACCCAGGGTCAGCCTCTCAACCTACAAGTCCAATAGCCACAGCCATGTCTCACCTAAGCCTTGCCCGGCCCATATCCTTCCTCGCCTCTCCTAGGACAGATAAAACCTCCCCTGGCAGCTCCCGAAGCAGATGAAGACAGCCTCACACGCCTCGGTTATGTCCCCACAATACACCAGGGGCAGTGAGACGTGTGAGGGGCTAAACAAGAATGGACCTGCCCTGAAATCCAGGGACCCCGAAACAATGTCCCCAAAACTCCAATGAGTAGAATGAAGTCCGGTAGAGCTCCTCAAAGTTCGCTCAAGAGAACTGCTCAGAGTGCATGTGCTTCTAGAACCCACTACGCCCGTCTTCTGTGGATAAGAACATCAGATGCCCAGCCAGTCCTCCCCAAACTGCCAAGATCATGAGATACAAAGAAAGACCGAGGAGCCATCCCAGACCAGAGGAGACGTGATGACTAAATGCGATGGGGCCCCCTGGATGGGGTCCTTGACAAGGGAGAGGACGTGAGGAGAAGAATTGGTGACATCTGGATAACGTCAGGAGGTTGATTAATAGCAGCGCAGCGACGTCAATTTCTTAGTGGTACAAATGCGTTAAATATAAGATGATCACGATAAGGGAAGGTGGGTGAGGAGTACAGGGAACTCTCTACACTGTTTTTGCAACTTTTCTGTAAATCTAAAATGACTCCAACAGAAAAAGTTTGGTTTTAAAAAATGCATTTGCTTCTGAAGATGTAGGAAAAAGAGAAAATGCAGCTGATGCTGGCGACAGCCAATTTTGTGTCTTGGAGTAAGAGGCTTAAATGCATGTGGGTCACGTGCGGGCTCACTGTGTGCCACCCAAGCATGGCTGAGGATACAAAGATGATTAGACCTTGGCTCAAAGCCCAGAGAGAGAAACTGATACGCAAACCAATGTGAAAGCGTACAAAGCACAGAGACCCATGGGCAAGAACGCACTCTCATATGAACACACCCACACCTGTGCACACATGCAAACACACATGCAAACATGGACACACGTGCGTGCAGTTTCATACACACACACCCACGCTCCCGCGCACACACAGAACACACCTGCATGCGCACAGGAACATGCATGAAAAGCACATGCACGCGAACATGCACGTGTGTACCACATGCAAGCACATAAAGGACACACGCATGGTTTCCTATGGATACACCCACACTCATGCATGCACACACAGAACACACCTGCATGCGCACAGGCACATGCATGAAAAGCACATGCACGCAAACATGCACGTGTGTACCACATGCAAGCACATAAAGGACACACACATGGTTTCCTATGGATACACCCACACTCATGCATGCACACACAGAACACACCAACACGGGCACACGTGCAGAGCTAGCGCTTCAGGCAGAGCTGGCCCTGTGACTCGCAGCCGTATGGAGACACGGCTGATGTGCACCACAACTTCCAGAGGCGTGATCCAGCGCACGGGCGGGGGGCTTCGAACTGTCTCACGCCCCAGCTGCCTAGACACAGGCGGCGGAGGCCACATGGATGTCCCTGCTTTCTCCCCCGGACATTGACCTAAGCAAGAGGCCACCAGAGCCCAGTCACCCTGCTCCTGTGGCCTCTGCCACCGGCCCTGATGAGGGTCTGGCTGAAGCCTGGACAGCTTGAGGGCCTTGCAGCCAGTTGCTCTCTGAATCACCTCACGTTCTCCAGGGAAAGCTGATCATCAGGAGCTCTCAGAAGCCCACTGTGAACAGAGGTGTGCAGGGGACATTTGCAGCTCTCGGCCCCTTGGTGGGGGAAGCAGGAGACCCTGGGTTCAGAGAAGTGGGGGGGCAGGGGAGGGCCAATTACAGGACCAGCTGATGCACACTCCATCCCAGATGAGGAGGAAGTAGATAAGACTTGCTCAAGGACGCTGCTGAAGGCCAACACTGCAGGGAGGAGGACGGCCAGAGAGGAGGGGCGGGGCCAAACCCAGCTGGGGCCCCTGGGAGGAGTCCCTGCAGCGTCCACCTGACTTCACTATTGCAGCTGACCCTCCAGCTGTTGGAACACACTCAGGCCCACCACGTCTGATTCCTGGGAAATTCCTCTGCTGGACCTGGCCGTGCGAGCCTCCCTGCCCAGCCTGGCCTCACCTGGCCCTTGTCCCCAGGGACCCACACTCTCTTTCCAGAGCAAACGCCTTTACTCCCTTCCCTGGTTGTTTGCCAGGGAGGACCCTTCTGTGGAACAGCTCATGTACCTTAAAACCAGAGACACTAATAAATCCTTCTCCATCACTGCGTAGAGCCCGGTCACCTCTTCACTTCCACATAGCCTGGAGCCAGCCCCTCTCACTCCCACTTGGCCCTTGGTCCACCATTTCTCCACCATGCCATGTAAACCACTATTCCCTTCCCCCAAAAGATGCCACCAAGCTCCTGCTAGTCACACCCGCTGCCCAACAGCCTGTCTCGGTACTGCTCACTTGCTCTGCAGCCCTGGGGACAGTGGCGTCACCAGTGGGACCCCTCCTGCCCAGACCCCCAGGCTCTATTCCTGGGGCATCCACTGTATGGCACCCCCTCAGGGGCTGTGTTCATGCCCAAAGGCACCTGCCCCACCTCCAGCCCCCCTTGGCTTTGAACGCCCAAAAGGCTCGTTCCCTGCCCCTCCCACTGACCACATCCTGTCTGCTGTCACCATGTCCCCAGAACTGCTCTCTCTTCTCACCAGCCAGTCAGGAGGGCCTCCCATTGGTCTAGATGTGGGTGTCCCAGTGCAAAGCCCCTTGGGGCCCCCCAGGGTCAGCCCTCAGAGCCCCTGGTCATCAGGCCCAATACAGCGTGACCACCCCTCGGTCCCCACACTGGTGACTGGCATACTGTGGCCACTCCCCACGCCCAGGTTAATAGGCTAGACCTTGCAGGGCCTCTCCAGTCCAACCAGGGAGAAGCTGCCCAGAGCCCGACCCACAGGAGGACGTCCAGTTCCCCAGCTGGGCTGCGTCCCCAGTGGGCTGGCCAGCCACCCACCTACCCCAGACCCTGCCCTCCCCTTCTCACAGCCGCATCGCAGATGGGGGTCGGCCGCACCCTGCTGCCTCCTTCTTGTCCTGGGGATGAAATGCCCCTCAAACCCCTCTACTGGATCACAGGCAGCTCTGCTCCCAGTACAAAATCTCAGGGTGCACCCTCTTAGGCCCAGTGTCCCCTCATTCCATATTCCATAGGTGGCACCATTTTATCTACAACACTCGGCTAATCAGACTCTTCACTGGGTACAAAAGAACGTCCTGTCACTTAACGTTTCTTTAACTGTCAGGCTGGATTTTTTTTTGATAATTATGTCTATCAAGTAGCTATCTTTCTGCTTCCGTAAGTTGTTCATGTCTGTTGCTCATGTGTTCCCATGGAAGCCCAACGATTTTTTAACTTATTGTTTTGAAGGAGCTCTTTGCATAGGAAGGCTATCGACTCTTTGCCATGTTTGATGAAACTAATTTGTATCAATTTTCTTTTGCATATGGTGTTTTTTGAGACAAATATTACAACTTCCAGGCAGTCAGATCTATGGGTCATTTCTTTTATGATATATATTGCCCAGCCCATTCCTCTCCTAGATCTGATTAACATGGGGCCACATCTTCCCTTCCCAGATTGATTCTTTATATTAAGCCTTTATCCATCTGAAAATTATTTTGGAGACTGTATGTATTCCCTAGGGCCACTGCAATAAAGTACTACAAACCAGATGGCTTAAAACAACAGAAATTTGTCTCACAGTCCTGGAAAAGTCCAAAATCACGGTGTCAGCAGGGCTGGCTCCTTCGGAAGGCTTTGAGGGAGGAATCCGTCCCAGGCTTCTCTCCCGGTTTCTGGTAGCTGCTGGCAAGCCTTGGCCTTCCTTGGCTTATAAATGCTTCCCTCTCATCTATTGTCACATGGTGCCCTTCTCTGTCTGTGTCCTTGCCTCTTCCTATAAAGACTCCCATTACTGGATTCAGAATGAGTTTGTCTTGGGATCCTTTAAATAATTACATTGCAAAGACCTTATTTCCAATCAAGGTCACATTCTGAGGTTCTAGGTGTACATGAATTTGGGGGGCACTAGTCAACCCACTCAAGTGTGGGAGGTGAAATGGGGATTCATTCAGGTGCTCCTCTCCAAAGAGCGGAGCAATTGTATAAATGCCTTTTATTAAAGAATCCTTCTCTCCCCTAACTAGAAAGCCATATTTGTTTGTTGAATATTGTAGATGAAATTATTTGACACATGCGGGTCGGCCTCTGGGCTGCCATGATGTTGACGATCATAGCTCCAGAGCTGTGATAATTCACTGATAATTGGTAATTCATTGATAATGCATCGTTCTTAAACGACGACGTCTCCCTTGGTGGGGCTCAGCCGTTTTCTCTGGCTTCTAAGCACACCTTCCTCATTGAGTCTTAACAGAGCCTGAGACCTGCATGTTAGTCACGCTGTGGCTGAAGGTCCTTATCCCAAGTGGATGTGAAACCTATGCCTCGAGAATCCCCCAGCTGTGTCTAGAATGAAAGGAAGCAGGTCTGGGGCTGGGGAACCAGGGGCAGCAAGTCCTGGGGGTGAGTGGGGAAACACAGCTCAGTCAAGTGGCCATCGCAGGAGGCAGTCATGTGTCAGTGACAGCAGGTCCTGAAAAACCTGTGTGTCCGTCCTCCATCCAAATCGTTTTACCAAATGCCCATTCTGCCCTCCAAGTAATGTTCATGGAAATGCACACAATGGGAGCAGAAGCAAAACACCACCCCACACTGATGGGGTCTGTCTTCCCCAGGACTCAGGGGAGAACTATGTCCTCTTACCAAATGGAAATCAAGCTGGCAGGCTATAAAATTCCCGCAGAGAGAACCAAAAGGTGGAAGTGAAATGCCTGTCAGAGGATGAAGGATACACAAAATGTGGTCCACCCACACAGTGGAGTATTACTCAGCCATGGAAAACAATGAAGCACGGACACGCGCTGCAATATGGGTGAACCTTGAAAACACGCTGCGTGAAAGAGGCCAGACACAGAGGACCACGTAGTGTATGATTCCACTTATATGAAATGCCCAAAACAGGCAAATTCTTAGAGGCAGAAAGCAGATTGGTGGTTGTCAGGGAATGGGGGAGGGAGATGGGGAGTGACTGCTGATGGGGATGGCGTTTCCATTTGGGGTGATGGAAATGTCTTGGAATAGATAGAAGTGCTGGTTGTACAACATTGAGAATGCACTAAATGTTACTAATGATAAATCCCATGTGCATTTTACGACAATAAAAAGAATTTCCACTGAAAAACCTGAACTGTGAAAAATGAAGGCTTTGCAAATGCCACCCCGGTATACTTTCTGCACTCGGAGAAGACATGAAACTCAATTCAGGGCCTTTCTTTCACGAGAAAGAAGGTGCAGGGAGGAGGGGAAGGCAACCACAAATTCGGCCCCAGGGGTGAGTGAGTGGACAAATGTGAAGGAGCCACTCTCGAGGCCTGGCTGAGGCCTCGTGCACGAAAAAGCAAGGTTCTGCCTATTGGTTTGGCGAGCGATTGGGATTTTACTGGAAAATAAGGCAGATGGGGCCTCCAGAAAGCGTGGTGTAGCCGCTTCGTTTATATAAGGCCGTAATTTGCAGCCACATGTTTATCGGATGAAATCATTCTCAAGCTAAAAGGAGGAGGCTGGCATGACTATAGAATCATGCAGGAGGCACCACTTAGAACACAGTATGTTTCCATGTTCCCAGGCGCATGACCACTGGGCTTTTTAGGAAGAAATGGTCATGCGAAGTTATCTGGAAGATGGACGTGCTAAGAAACAGCTACAAAAGAAGTACGTTTCTTGGTTAAGATTGCTCAGAGCTGGAGGACAATTTAGGGTTTGGATTAGGGTGATATGGCTGTAAGCCATGGAACCCCTGGAGCCCCCAAATTGGAAGATGCGAGGAAGGGTCCCCCCTGGAGACTTTAGAGGGAGCTAGGGCCCTGCTCATGCCTTCATTTTGGATTTCTGGCCTCCAGAATGGTGAGAGAATGAATTTCTATTGTTCAAGCCCACAATTTGGAGTATCAGCTTACAGCAGCCTCCAACACGAATCCAGGTGCCTAGTACAGAGGGTACTGGATTCCTCAAGCACAGACACCCTCTCAGGACTGTTGCCTGAATGCATCCCTTTCTTTACTAAGATGTCCCCCCAGGCCTTCCAGTCTGGCCCAACTGGTCTGAGCCCTGGAAAAAGCCCCTCCCCCAGGCAGGCACTGGGGCAGTGGCCAGGCCACCTTCTCCATCAGGTTCCTGCCCCTCAAGACCCATCCTTTCCCCTGGGGTCTGTGGCTACATCCTTCAACATCTGTCCAGCAAATGTTTCTCCAATGCCCACCCTCAGCCAGGCCAGTGCCGGGCACAGGAGAGAGGGAGGATTTGGAGGTGTCTGGCCTGCAGAGAACTTGACAACCAACCAACCTATGAGCAAAGAGGCATTTCCCACAATGATGAGTCACACTAGGGGCAATTTTGTCCCACCCCAGGGGACACAAGGAGATGGCTGGAGATATTTTTGGTCATCACCACTGGAGGGGAGGTGCTACTGGCATCCGGTGGGTGGAGGCCAGGGACGCTGCTCAACACCCTCCAGTGCACAACGTGGCCCCCACTGCAGAGAATGACCCAGCCCCTGGTCAACGGTGCTTCAGTGGGGACAGAAACAGATCAGGGCAAGGCGGTCATTTTAAAACAGGAGGCAGAGAAGCGCTCAGAGTGGACAGTTGCTGAGGCCTGGACAAGTGAGAAGGGGCGGACAGCCCACGCTTGGTGATGGAAGCACAGGCGAGGGCGGTGAGTGCCAAGGGCAGGGGCAGCCTGAGAACAAGGGGACCAGTGTGGCGGGCAGAGGGAGGCTGGAGGGGGAGGGGCTGAGGTCAGGGAGGTCAGATCCCATCCAGTAGGGTCTGGGGAATGTGGGATGGTGTTTAAATTTTCATGCATGTCTAAGGGGAGCCTTGGCTGTTGGGGGAAGGGAACACCAGGACTTGAGTGCTTGAGTGACACCAGGAAGGGGTCGGCTAGACTGTGTGACAGGTGGGCTTTGGGGGTGGGGAGGGGGGACTGACAGTGGCTTGGGTTGGGCCCGTGGGACACAGGTGGGTTCTGGTTACAAGGGGAGGGCAGATCAGGGACTTTCAGGGGCCAGGCTTTGGGTCCTTCCTTGGTGGCTGGTGGGCTCGTAAAGACACAGAAGGCCACTGGGGCAGAGGGTCTGGATGGGCAGAGGAGACCTGTTTGGGATCCCCCTCTCCAAATCACGCAGTCTACCTATTGTCACGCCCAGATGGAAAGCCACCTTGAGAACCTCCTGCAGACAGAGCTACAGTGACAACACACAAAAGCCCTGCGTTAGACCGTGGCTCCGTAGTCCCTGGAGAACAAGGAAGACTCATTCTGCTTTTAAAGGCAGTTTGGATCCTTGAGAACTCCGGGTAGGGCTGGGGAAGGGCGGTGCTTCAGTGCCAGCCCAGTTGCTCAATGTGGGTCAGCCGCTCTGGTCCATGGAAACCCCCCCACACCCAAGACATGTCCCAGTGGAACCCCTCTCACAGGTCTCCAGGACACCTTGCTTGGGGAGCAGGTCCTGCCTCACTGGTTGCAATGTGGGATTTGGGCAACCATGGAGCAATTAGTCTCATGCCTGGAACTTGGAACTAAGTAGCTGTTCAATAAATACTGGCAGTTTCTAAGCTCTTGAGCAGATGAGCTATTACTACAAAGCACTGGTTGCCTCCCACCAAGAGCCCCCATTCCAGTTTCTTCAATAACCCATCCTTGGACTCTAGTTTTAGAACATTCCCACCATCTCAAAGAGACTGAATCCTTTAGCCATTGTGCTGTTGTCCTAACAAGACCCCTGTATCCATCCTTGTTTTCCATTCCTGTGGAACCTGCCTTTGCTGCCTGCCCCACCCCAGCAGTGTGGGGTCCTTTCTGCCCCAGAGTCACCCCCTCCCATCCACCCGTGGCCCCGAGCCTCATGGCCTTCACATGGGCAAGGCCTCCTGCTCCTGGTCATGAAGCCCAACCCCTGCTCGGTGTCTGCCACAAGGACCTGGTTTCACTTTCAGACCCAATGACATCTCCAGTCACCGAGGCGGGCCATGGTTGCCCTGTCAATACCTTTGGTCCCGGCCACCAATCGTCTCTCTTCCCAGCCTATCCACACATCGTGGCAGAGGCAAAGGATCAAGATGTCCTTGAAGGTTGGCCGTAGGCTTGGCAATACTGAGAATAGGGACCCCATCTGCCCCAATTATAAATCTCAGCCGGCCCCGCTGTAGGGACACAAGCGCATGCGTCTACAGCCTTTCACGCCTGGCTTTAAACATGCCCCTTGTAGAGTCCCACGGGATCTGCTCCTTCCTAAGCCAGGTCCTTGCCTGTCTGCAGTCACTCCAAGGGTAAGGACATGTGCAAGATCTGGAAAACTCCCCAACAGGGAGCTTCCCAAGTTAATGTGGCCGACCTGTCCACCTCCCCTAAAATGTTTACCTAAGTGAGATAAAACACATGAACTCACTCTATTGGTATGACTGTCCAAAGTCCCTTTACTAAATAAAAAATAAAATATTCGCCCTTTACCCAGTAGGGTTGGCCAAATTGTGTATGCCCACCCCTCCCGTTCATTCTGTTGAAGTCCTAACCCCCAGGACCTCAGAGACAGAGCCTTTCAAGAGGTAATTCAGTTAAAAGGAGGTTATGAGAGTGGGCCCTGACCCAACAGGTCTGGTGCCCTTACAAGAGGAAACCTGGACCTGGACCTGTGGAGGGAGGGCAGTGTGAAGACACAGAAAGAAGATGGTCGCCCACAAGCCAAAGAGAGAGGCCTCAGGAGAAAGTAACCCTGCTGACACCCTCATCGTGGACTTCTGGCCTCCATATCTGGGAGACAATCAATTTCTGCTACTTAAGCCGCCTGGTTTGCGGTACTTCGTGACAGCAGCCCCGGACACGCATGCACCCCGCAGGGACAGCACTGAAATGTCTGTGGCTGGGTTCCCCCTTGCACACATAGCATCGTGAAGCAGGGCAGAGCTGGGATATAAACGAATGAGTCAGACGAGGACAGCTTATTCATCACTCCGACTAACCCACAGGCCCAACACTTGAATCACTATTTTAATTATCATCGGGATCCGGCTCAGAAAAGTCTTGATGAGGAAATGAGTAGAACCCAAACTCATCGCTGCGTTTCTGAGACATGCTTAATCTCTGAGGCCCTTTCTGGGCCAAAAGGAAAACTGGAGAGGTGAAGTGACGGGGCTCTGCAGCGGCCGGCAGCAGGCTGGCTCTTCAGGGGCCCGGCAGTGCTCAGACAGAGCCCTTTGTTCTGCAACTCTCTCCGTCCAGGATGAGGGCAGAGAGAGGGGCCTGTCTTGCTCTGCGGGGAGGCCGAGCAGGGGCTGCCTGGCACAGTTGGTTGGGGACTTGGGGATGCACAAAGGGCTGGTGGGTGAGGAGTGGGGGAGGAGGGACAGTGCCTACAAGGGGTTGGAAGGCCCCAGAATGTGAGTTTCCTCCCATGGAATTAAAACAGCAATATCACAGTCATGGAAGAAGCCAAGAAGCATGCACAAGGTACAAAAGTTAGACAATCTGTCTAATTCTTTTTTTTTTTCCCGAGGATGGACTGGCATCTGGAGCCAAGAGGACAAACGGGGGAAGATAATGTGGCTTCAAGAGCCACGTTGATCCGGGGCCACCTCCAAAGTAGCTCTTGAGAAGAGAACTGAATACCTTTAATCTCAGAAGAAAAGCAACAATTTGTGCCAAGACAAGGACGATTCCTGCAGAAATTCAGGTCAGTGGTAAGACAAAGAAGAGAAAGACAAAGGCATGGCTGTCCGAGCGAGTGCAAATCACCCCACTCACCTCCTGTTTCTCCTCTACTGTCCATTCTCGGGACGCACTGTCCAACTCCCCCTCGGTCTATTTGCAGTGATGCCTCCTTTTTATCAGGACTCCAGATTAAGAACTGACCGGATGGCAGAATTCAACTGCTGGCCTTTTTTCCCCATGCCTGCTCTTGGCAGCAGCTCACGAGGAGCTCAACTTACACCAAAGACCCACTGAGGCAATGGTGGGCCAGGGGCAGGAGCCAGACTTTATACTACAGAGTGGAGGTTCTTGCTGGGGGCTACTCTGCCCCCAGCAGACACAAAACCACAACTGAAGATAGTTTTGGTTGTCGTGACTTGGGGGGTGGGTGCTATTGGAATCTGGTGGATGGAGCCAGGGGATGCTGCTCAGCATCCTATATACACAGGACCTTCCAACCCCCCCTGCAAAGAATGACCCAGTACCAAATGTCAATAGTGCTGCAGTTGAGTGACTCTGCTTTAAGATTTGGTCTTCACCCATTTCTGGGTGAATGATCCTTCGAGTTTCTAGAACACCCAGGGAGTCATCCCTGAAGTCATCCTTCTCTGAGCCTCAGTTTCCATATTGGGAAAAACAGAAACCAGGACCTCCTTGCTGCTGGTTGGCAGAATGAAAGAGTTGGGTATAAAAGCATCTAACAGAAAAGGTGCTCAATAAAGGACAGAGCCACGCAGGGATCTGCTGGTACAAATCCCTCTTCCCGGCGTGGCTGCACACCTCCATGTCCTTCAAGGCTTGGCTTGGGCCCAGCCACCTCTTCTGAGGAAAACTGCAGGAACTCACAAGTCCCAAAGCTGGCACTGGTCATCCTTCATTCTATTATTCCGATGGGGGGGTCACTAGAATGTCCCCCCTCCAGGGCACAAGGGCTTATCTCTGTCCCCTGGAACCAGCCCTCAGCACGATCAGTCTTGGCTTAAGGGAACGCTGAGTCCATCCCAGACACAGGACTTCAAGGAGACTCGGAGAGGGAAGGGGCAAGTTAACACGCCCCTGATGGGGACAGAAAATGGATCCTGCAGCCAAACAGAAAGGGGAGATTCCCATTTCCACTTGCTTCTCCAAGTCATAGGCCAGGACCTGGGGGAGAATCTCACCCAGGGATATCCCACCACAGGAAGCAGCCGGAGCTTTGGGAACAGGTACGATGTGCAAAGCACATTTGGCACCGTAACTTTCCATTTGGAACATGAAACAGCAGTAAAAAAAAAATCATTTTTGGATGTAAACTGTAGAATGGAAAGTTGAACCAAACTGGGATCAGTGCATCACGGAGGGGTTCACCAGTTGAGGGCTGCATAAAACCCAAGGGGGCTGTGTGCTGGAGATGCCAAGATTATCAAGAGGGGTTGGATTTCAAAGTTGAGAAATGCTGATTGAGGCTAACCCATCCATTTTACAGGTGAAGAAACAGACAAAGAGACTTGACAGAGGTCAGAATCCCCAACACAGGAGCCTCCATGAGAATCCACCTGGCCATGCTCCTGGTGCAGGGAGGAGAAAACAGCCAGGACCATGCAACCAGAAAATCCTGGTCCTGTTTATCAGGGGCTGTCCTGGCCAGGGCAAGCCCAAGCTCACTGTCTGCAGGAGGCATGACTTGCGGGCTCTGATTGGGTGTCCTGGAGCCACCTTCCATAAGGGCCAGAACATTCTAGAAGGGAAGGGTACGGTTACCTCTCTGTGGCCCTCTTTAAGTGATCCAGATTCACTTCCTGCATGAGCTATAAACCCAAGCTCTCAAGCCTTCTGGCAGATCCCAGACAAAGATCCCACAGCGGGGAAAGAAGAGAAATGAATGCTGATGAAATAGTCCAGTGCAAGGCCCTCACCAGAGCGGGACCCATCACACAGTGAAACAACTTTCCAGCTGCCCATGTCACCTCTCACTGCTCCTGGATGCCTTGAATTTGGAGACTCCAAGACCAGCACACACCTCAGCAAGGTAGGAGCGAGGATCCTCCAACTGTAAGGCCCAATGTCCCCACCAGCTCCCACCTCAGGCAATGAGTTCGGGAGAGGCTTTCCCTTTGAGACCCCTGACCTACAGGGCACCAGGGAGAGAAAGCAGACACAAGGGTTGCCTCTTGAGCTGAGCTCACAGCCGCCGGGGGAAAGGTTTCCTGTATGTCGTTTTACCCATTTAAGTCCAAGCGTGCAACTCTGAGGAGGTGGTGACAGCCTAGCACACAAGCACACGCATTCCCTCCCCTCTGAAACCCAGTTCCGCTCCCACCGAGGGCCCGCAGGCTGCTCGTTGCTACCTGGGACCCCCGGCTCCAGCCAGCCCAGTCTTAGCAGAGTGGTGTGATTTTCCATTTCGGAATCCCGGAATACCAACCCACAGGGTGCTGGGACTCGCCCAGGGTCACCCAGCGGTTGGGGATGCAACCGGGAAGATGAATCAAGAGGGGCCCCTCGAATCTCCACGGGCTGCACCCCAGCGTCTGAATGGGGCCACTATAGTTCCTTCCTTCCCGCGCCTCTTCCCCAGGCCCTCCCTGAACGGGCCCTCAGCTCTGGCCATGGCTTCTATCCCTTTCTACCCCCCATTTCTCCTAATTCGGCGGGCCACCATACCAGTGGGTTCAGAACCGCTCTCGCCGATGAACACCCACTGAGTGCCCGGCGCCGCCCTGCCTCAGGCACCATTCCTCCACCCCCTAAACCGTGGGCAGACACCCCCAGGCTGTCCTGCACCCCTGCCCTCGATTGCACCCTGGCTGTACCCCCCCCCACCGGTTGTGCCCCTCTCCCCTAGCCTGGGCCTCTCAGCCCCGCCTCCTTGCCTCTCGCCCTCCCAGCCCCGTTTCCTGCGACCCCCCAATTACCACTTAAGCCACGTCCTCTTCGGAGAAGCTGCTCAAAGCCACAAGACCTGCCCCCCCACCCCCCCGCAAACTCCTTCACCAGGCCCATCCCATCAACTTTCTCCGTCCCGCTTGCACGCCGTCTCATGCAACCCTCCGCGACCCCCAGGCTCCTTCCCGCCCCCTCGATCCCTGCCTTCGCGCCCCCCCCATTACCCCTCCGTCCCCTTACAAGGCAGCCCGCCGACGTGAGCTTCGAGATCGAGTCCCCCACCCGCGGTCGGCGGCACTTACCTGGGCCTCGGCCGCCACGCGCCGCCGGTCCCGGGCCGGGTCCCCGGCCACCCGCCCGCCCTCCCGCCCGCCGCTCTTCAGGCCGCTCCGCCCCGCCGCGCCCGCCGCTCCCCTGCGCACTCCCACTTCCGGGTTCCGGAGGGGCGGGGGCGGGGGCGTGACGCCAGCGCGCCTCAGGGGCGGGGCTCAAATAAGCCCCTCCTCCCCCTCCCACAGAGCCTGGGCCACTGCCCACTGAGCCGGTGGGCGAAACCAAGTGTGAGGGGAGGTCCGAGAGGCGCGCGCGCAGGGGTCGCCGGCTTCTCTCGTAGTCACGCTCCCTTGCGGCCTGCGGCCACCCCTCCTGCGGCGCCTCAATGTGGTCCGGCCTGGGGCGAGGGGGCGGGGACCCGAACTTGAAGACTCGGCCTTTGAGTTGAAGGCGGGAAAATGGCGGAGTCTTCGGGGCGCGGGGCTGGGTGAGTTAAGGCGCCGTGCGTCTGGATTTTGTGGGTGTCGGCAGGAAGGCCATGGGCAAAGGCTAGGGGCGGAGGGGCAGTAGAGTTGAGAAACGGGGGAATGGAAGGGTGAGTCCAGACCCGATCTCTCTAGGAGCCTCTGAGGATGCGCAGGATCTGGAAGGCCCCGGGGTGCGATCTCTGCGCATGCTCGGAGCGCGGGTGTTGACTGAGACCGCGAATTATTTACAATAGTTAAGGTCCGCGGGGTCCCGGGTCCAATAGTATCAGGTCCACCGCTTCGATTCGGGGCATCTCGAGCAAGTGGCTTAACCGCTGTGCTTCGCTTTCCTCCGCTGCGAAACGGGGCTGATGACTTCGCTGTTCAACCTGTAAGTCTCAGTGTGAGGCTTCAGAGCGCTTAGAACAGTGCCTGGCCTGTAAATGTTAACTGTCGCTGTTAGAGTGATCATTTTGCAGTGGACAAGTGCTGGGCCACCAAATTATCTGCTTTAATCCTGCCACCCGCCTATTGCTATGCTTCCCATTTACACATGAGGCGATGGAGGCTCAGGGAGGTTAGGCCATTTGCCCAGAGTCACACAGCAAGAACAAGACAGACCGGGAACACTTACCCAGTGCCAAGCGTGATTCCAGAACTGTGTTTTCTCTTATTTGTTCATTCGGCCCATGCTCATGGTGCGAATGCAAACGAAAATTAAATAGGCCAGCTGAAATCACTTGTTTCCTCCGCAGCCCTTTGCCCCGTGAGATTGACATGAGCCTTTTCTAAGTCCAGTACCAGGGAGGTACCAGAGGCTGGCACAGGTGTAGTGACCCCCACCCCTGACCCCAAACCCAGGTACCTGCAGGTTTGGCCTGAGCCCATTCCATCTGGCTCCAGAGCCCTGGCTTAGACCCCAGAGGGAATACTTGTTCTGTCCCTTTCTCGCTCTCAGACTCATAGGGGTGACCTGTTTAAGCTTTGCATTCTTGTCTGGAAAACAGGGATAAGCAGGCCAACCGTTATGCATGCGTGAGCAAAGTGACCACCACTGCTGTGACTGGTGGAGCCTGTCTTGTGACATCACCAGGAGTCCCAGCACCTAGGCCTCAGCTTGGCCTCTCAACCTGCTCCTCCTCCTGCATGGCGGGTCTCTGTTCCTGATGACCCCCCCGCCTTCTGGTTTACCCAGACTGGAAGCCTAGGAGGCATTGCAGACTCTCGCGCACCTCCCAGCTGATTTGTCAGCGATTCCTGCCGCACTGCACCCTGTCACCTGTCACGTCAGGTTTTGTTTTTTTTTTTTAATTGAGGTGACATGCACAGGAGCTCAAATGAATCCTTGTAAATTGAGGAATTCCATGGCCTGAAGACATTCACAATGTCGTGCAACCATTTCTGTGGAGTTCTAGAACATTTTCTTCAGCCCAGAAGGAAACTATCCGTTTGCAGTCACTCCTCATTCTTCGTCCACACCAATCTGCTCCTGGCAACTACCAATCTGCTTTCTGTCACTATGAATTTGCCTGTTCTGGACATTTCATATAAATGGAATCACTATATGGCCTTTTGTGTCTGGTTTCTTTCACTCACTGGCATCATGTTTTTGAGGTTCCTTGTTTTAGCATGCGTCAGTACTTTATTCCTTTTTAGGACCAAATAATATTCAGGCTTTGTTATTTTTTTTCTATTAAATTGAGATGTAATTGACATATAACATTAGTTTCAGATGTGCAACACAGTGATTTAATATTTGTGTATATTGTGAAATAATCACAATGAGTCTCAATAAGTCTAGTTAACATCTGTCGCCATATAAATTTTTTTCTTGTGATGAGAACTTTTAAAATTTACTCTCTTAGCTCAGCAACTTTCAAATATGCAATACAGTATTATTACCTATAGTCACCATGCTGTCTGTATATTATGTCCCCGTGACTTATTTATTTTAAAATTGGAAGTTTGTACCTTTTGACCCCTTTACCGATTTCACACCCCACCCCTGCCTCTGGTAACCACCAATCTGTTCTCTATCTGAGGTCAGTGTTTTGTTTTGTTTTGAGGTTCCACATATAGGTGAGGTTATACCGTATTTGTCTTTCTTGGTGTGACTTTATCTCAGCATAATGCCCTCAGGGTCCATCCATGTTGTTGCAGATGGCAAGATTCCTTTTTGAAGGCTGAGTGGTATTCCACTGTATATATCTCACATTTTCTTTATCCATTCATCCATCGATGAATGTGTCCATGTCTTGTTTTCCATGTCTTGGCTATTGTAAATAATGCTGCAGTGAACATGGGGGTGCAGATACCTTTTAGAGTTGGTGTTTTAATTTGCTTTGGGTAAATACCCACAAGTGGAATTGCTGGATCATGTGGTTGTTCTATTTTTAGTTTTTTTGAGGAACCTCCAAACTGGGACCCAACTTCTCCACATCCTTGCCAACACTTAATTCTTTTTTTTTTTGATAATAGCTATTCTAACAGGTGTGGGGTGATGTCTCGTTGCATTTCCATGATGCTTTGTTATTTGTCTTATTATTTTTAAAGATTTTATTGGGGAAGGGGAACAGGACTTTATTGGGGAACAGTGTGTACTTCTAGGATTTTTTCCAAGTCAAGTTGTTGTCCTTTCAATCGTAGTTATGGAGGGTGCAGTTCCGCTCCAGGTCCAGTTGCCGTTGTTAGTTGCGGGGGTGCAGCCCACCATCCCTTGCGGGAGTTGAGTTGAACCGGCAACCTTGTGGGTGAGAGCCCACTGGCCCATGTGGGAATCGAACCAGCAGCCTTCGGAGTTAGGAGCACGGAGCTCCAGCCACCAGAGCCACCGGGCCAGCCCCCTTCTTTGTTATTTTAGATAGGCATTCTGCAACAGCGTTCTAAGTTCTCTCTATCTTCAGTCCCATGCTGCTGATCACCCATTTAATGTGCCAGCGGCACTCAACTTGACAGTACACATCTGGGGCCTGATCATCTGGGAGGGGCGCCGTCCTGTGCGTCCTAGGGTGTTGAGCAGCACCTCTGCCCTCGACTCACTATGCCAATAGCATCTGGCTCTGTGACAATCACAGATGTCTTCAAATATTGCCCAGTATCTTGTGGGAGTGAAAATTGCCCTCGAGTGAGCACCCCTAAGTTATTTGTATGACAAGTATTTATCCAGTGCTTCCTGTCTGCCAGGCTGTTAGGAACTGAATGTTTATGGTCCCCCCTCCAAAATTCGTATGTTGAAGCCCTAAGTCCCCATTGGCTATATTTGGAAATGTAGCTTCCATGGAAGTAATTAAGGTTAAGTGAGGTCATAAGGGTGGGGCCCTGATCGGAGAGGATTGGTGTCCGTATGAGAAGTGACATTAAAGAGCTTGTTTGCATGTTCTAGCCCCCGTCCCCCGCCCTCATCTCCCGGCGGCCACCTACCTTGCCCACACCTTGATCTTGGACTTCCAGCCTTTAGAACTGTGAGAAGTAAATGTCTGTTGTGTGAGTCTCATATTTTGTGACGGCTGTTTGAGCAGATGCGTACCTAGGAACTGGGGAATGTTGAGGAGCAGACCGCGTCCCTGTCCTTCTAGAACCTTAGAGCCTGTCTTCTTCACAGCTGCCGGTGGTCTTCAGGAAACACAGCTTGCTAGTGTTCGTTTCCTAGGGCCTAAGGGTGAAAGCCAGAATGCATCCTTTTTTGTAAGGCGGGTGAGGTTAAAAATGGTTTGTACAGTCTTAAGTGGTTGTTAAAAAAACAATCAAGAGAAGAATGTTTCGTGATACAGGAAAATTGTATGAAATTCAAATGTCCCTGTGTGTATATAAAGTTTTATTGGAACATAGCCATACCCATTTCTTTCTGCATCGTCCATGGCTGCTTTGTGCTACCATGGCAAGGTTGAGTAGTGATTGTGAGCACATGACCCACACAGCTGAGAATATTTACTGCCTGGCCCTTTACAGAGAAAGGTTGCTGACCTCTGGGCTATGGGACCAAGTCTGAGCCCTTTAAGTTTGGCATTCAAAACTGCCCGCCTGGCCCAGTGTTCTCTCCTCCTGCTCCCGTATCACTGGCCGTGTTCTCCGGCTAAGCCACAGGGCTGATCACTTCCTATTTCTACATCATTCTCCTCTGCCCCCGTGCCTTGACCTTATTGATTCCTGTCTTAGAATGTCCTTTCCTGTGTACCTGCTTTGTTGCTCGCCTCCCCCACCCCTGTACCTGTCCAGGGCGCCCTTCACACTTGTCCGACAGGAAAATGCTGCTCTTCCGTCTCTGGGAAGGAGCTCCGTCTCGTTCACTCTGTATCCATGCCGTTGGCAAACTACAGGCACATCACCACGGGCAGAGCTGATGAACCTGCGACTTAAGCTGAGGTCTTTGTGGCTTGGCAAAAATGCTGGCTCTTCTCGCTCTGGGCTTTTCTTAGCTCAGGCGTTGGGCTGCTCTGTCACCCCGGTAACGGCTCCACGTCCCTCTGCCTGTTCAGGTGGCCCAGCTTCGCAGAGATCAGAAGCGCGGGCTCCTCCCTGGCTTCCCTCAGCTGCTTGTCCACCGCATTAACAGGACCCCCTCTCTCTTTTAGGAAGCCTTCCATGGGAGGTCCCAGTACTCCTGGTGGCGCTAAGCCGAAAGGACGAAGAATACAAGGTGAGTCAAGCTAGAATCTCCCTTGTGACCCGGTGAAGTACAAAGTGATTTTTGTTTCCCAGTAAGTGCTTTTGGGGGAGAAAAACCCCAGAGCAGAGCAGGGAAACTGACTTTATCTTCTGGTCACGTCTTGGCGGATTTCAAGTCTGGTCACCCAGCCCTGCCTGCAGCCAGCAGTGCTGCAGGGCCCGGTGGGTGTCTCCTAGGGCAGTGGGCCCTTCCAGCCATGGGGGTCACAGGCTGTGCCCAGCATTCGTCACTGGGAAGTGTGGGGAAGGAGTTCATCACCAAACATTTAAGTTTCCTCAGTCCCTCGGGGGTGGACATGTCCCGTGTCCATCTGAGAGTCTGGCATCACCGTGAACAGCCCCCCTTGACTCTTGGCAGTGCCCAGTTTGGGCAGCAGACTCGAGGATCTCCCACGTTGGAGCTCAAGCCTCAGAAACGATGAAGAGTTTTCCTAAAGTGTGCCCGTGTGCGTCGCAGAGAACTTAGAGCAGGATCTTGTCTGTCACAGCTCTCCTGTTGACATGCGGTCTAGTTCTCGAACACAAATTACGTCCTTCCCAATAGTGTTGCCTCTGTGGAAAACCCACCACCATTGAAAACAAACAGGTGCGTTCTAGTTTTCTGGAAACTTGAAACTGCTTTTCAACTGTCCAAGGAGCCCAGAGCCTCAGATCCTTACTAGATGTGCGACCCCCTTTGCTGCGGGTATTAGAAAGACCCATTGTAGGATGGTCTCCCCCTGCTTGGACCCAAGGGTGCCCTTCGCCCCAATGCTTCCCTTGAGCTCCAGTGGCAGATTCTCAGGGCGGCTTGGTTCTCTCCCTCGGACCCTGCCTGGTCCTGGCCTCGACCCTAGGTACCTCCCCCCTTATTGTCTGAGCCCACGCTCCCTGTAATCAGCACTTTTCCCTGCCTGGGGCAAGCTCAGGGTGACCACTGCGTCCATGGGTCCATGGCCCGAGCTGGTTCCCCGTTAACTGGGTATGCCTCCTTTCCTCTCCTTGGCAGCTGCAACCTGACTCGCTAATGAAAGGTGCAAATCCTCGCGTGACCACACAGTTGAAATCACAGTCTTGCTCAACCAAACTGCTGAGCTATGTGACATTGATCGAGTCACTTTCCCTGGGTCTCTTCTATAAAAAGGGAGACACTGAAGCACCTAGAAAAAGCGCAGAGTCATGCGTTAGAGGCATTGAGCATCTCCCTGGGGGGTGGTGTAATGTAGCAGCAAGTCAAACAGACACAAATCACTACCCTCAGGGAGCTGGCTGTCTGGGACACAGATGGCGCAACTAGTGGAGCAGTAAGGAGACCCAGGGTGTGGAGGAGGATGACAGATGCTGTGGATAAAACAGCAGGATGGGGGTAGCTTCCGAGTTCAAGGGCTATGCTAGGCTGAGCAGAGCTGGGCAGGAGGGCAAGCGTGGGAGCTGTCCGCTGGTTGGAGAACAGCAAAGGGGGTCATGGTCATGGGAATTGAGTGAAGTGATTGGGGTGAGAAGGGGAAGAGGTCAGAGGGGTGCCCTGAATTGTGGTGCCAGACCTGCAAGGTACCTGGAGGCGCTGAGGCTTTACCAGCTGGTGGACCCGCAAGACAACCTGTTGGCAGCCTAGCGGGGCAGCCAGCCTGGAGGCCTGCAGGGTGTTTTCAGAGGAGGGGGCGGGCTGTGCTGTGTCCAGCGCTGCTGATGGCTCAGGACAAAGACCGAGAATGGCTGATGGGCCTTGGAGCAGTGGAGGTCTCAGATGAGTTTCTTCTGTGTGGTGGTGGCTGTGAGAGCCAGGCGGGAGGGAAGGACGGGCAGATCAAGGGAAGAGGGAGGAGAGGCGGAGGAGCCAGCATTGTCAAGGGCAGCAGGGAGGCGGGGGTGAGGGGTGAGGCCGAGGTGTTGGGGGAGAGAGGAGCAGGGGTGGTGTGGAAAGGAGTTGTGGCCGGCAGTTTCCGTATGGGATGAGGGCCGGGCTCTAACACAGAGCCTTACGTCTGTGTTACAGAGATCCCTCCACGTGGCAGGGCCAGGGTGTAGCTCTGGGGTGGGGAGGTGTCTGGGGGCCAAGGAAGGAGCGTCTCCTGGGGCCATGACTGTCTTCCCAGTGAAGTAGGAGACAGGTCCCCAGCTGACCAGAGGAGAATATAGGTCGGGGAGAGGGGGTGGGGGACAGAGCAGCGGACTGTGGGTGACTACCAGGGCTGCAGCAAGAGCCCCTGGAGGTGGGGAGGACAGGTGGGGTTTCCTCCATCCACATTCAGTGCCCCAGGGGCAGGTGTGGAAGGGGACCTGGGGCTGGGCTGTCATAAGGGATACGCTGTGTCTGAGAGGGGCCTTGACGCGGAACGTGTCCAGGGGAGGAGTCCTGAGCTAGGAGGGGTGGGGTGAGGGGATGTGGAGGGTAGTACCATCAGTGGGTCAAAGACGTTGGGAGAAGGGGCAGTCAGGTCACAACCGGGAGGAGTGAGCTGGGGAGGGAGGACAAGGCAAATAGGTGGCCCTCTGTGGAAGGTCTTTCTTCCTTGCCCTACCTGGCCTGAGGCCCCTTTCTGCTTTGATCTTTGGAGCATAGTCCTTGGTCTTCCTTGATCATAGCTCCTGTAGGTTTCTGTGGCTCTGCTCTGAGCCCAGGGACTTGCATAAAGTAGGTGTCCCACACATGTTTTTGCATATAGTGGGTATTCCAACATGTTCTTGCGCATAGGAGGCGTCCCGTAAGTGTTCTTGCACACGGTAGGTGTTCCAGCCCCTGTATTCTTGTATACAGCAGGTGTCCCATAAATATTGCACAAAGTAGGCGTCCCATACATGCTCAAGGGTGCTGAAGGACAGGATCTGAGAGGAGCAAAGGGGAGTAGCTCCCCCATTCCTGCCATTGAGCAGGGAGGGCTGATAGCACCCAGCTCCGGGCTAGGTGATGCGGGTCCTCGGTGCTTGGTGGGTCTTCACACACCCCTGTTGTGGTTTTGTTATAAACCAGCAGTATGTCCCCCACAGGTGGAAAAGTGGTCGAGTCCCGGTACTTGCAGTATGAGAAGAAAACCACCAAAAAGGTAACACATAATGTACATTTGAAACAGTTCTGATGAATTCAGAATTCTGACACGAGTCTCGAGTCTCCAGAGCTGGGCACAGCCTGCTCCCAAAGGCAGCATTTAAGGGACTTTGCCCAGTTGCATTTAGGGTTATTACGTTCTTCCTGCCGAGTCCCGTATGTCTGTCATGAGTCGCTCATCGCTTTGAGAAGCCTTTTGGCAAAGCCATGATCTCTGTTGATACTTAAAATTGTTCCTGCCTTTCAGTCCAATAATTCCTTTTCTGGATTCTGTCCCGAAAAGTTTTATCGAATACCCATTACACACTCCCTGGTTGTGGCTGGTCTTTAAAAAACACCTGTGGGGTTTTAGAGAACTGTGGGAAAAACAATGTGCCTGAATCACCCAGTACTGGAGGAAGAGTTTCATGAACTACTTGTAGTCACACCATAAAAATTGTGAAATCATTGAAAATGTTGGCATGAAGCACTTAATAACATGAGAACATGCTTTGTGTGCTGCCTAATGAAAGCAGTCAGTACATTACCCAATTACGTTTTGTTTCACTGTGTACGGACTGAGAATGTGAGGTAAAGGCCGTGTTATCCCTCTATTTTCCAAATCATTGTTTATTGTAAAACTTACTGATTTCCTCTATCTTTTTTAGGGAGAATGGCAGGTTCTTAAAAATGTGACTTGATATCTGGCCTGAAGAAGGATAGCTTTGTACAAACTGTTTGATACGCTTCTTGGAGTGATTTCCTTAACTAGACTTAATTTTTTTAGAGCAGTTTTAGGTTCATAGCAAAATGGAGCCTCGGGAGGTACAGAGATTTCCCAGACCCCTACCCCACCCACGGCATAGCCTCCCCTGTGTCAACGTCCTGCTTCAAAGTGGTGCATATTACAGTCAGTGAACCTACGTCCACACATCAGCACCGAGAATCGGTGGTTTACACTATTGAGGTGATTTTCAATAAAGGATCACAGGCCACACTTTGTCATTTTAATTGCAAACTTGTTTAGTTGCCTTGCAAACTTGGTTACAGCGCCCCCATGTGTCTACATGCTGTATGTGGTATTTTGGATCTTGGAGAGCTTCTCTGTTCATCATTTAAATTAAGGTATAGTAAGTCCTCGCTTAACGTCATCAATAGGTTCATGGAACTGTGGTGAGATGATGTGTAATGAAACCAGTTTTACCGTAGGCTAATTGGTAATAAATGAGTTACGTTCCTGTGGCATGTGATCAACATTATAACGCAGTGTTATTGGAGGACCTGCTGTATAATTTACTTAGAGTAAGAGGCATTCTTTTCAGCGTCCAGTTCTGTGAGTTTTGACAAATGCATCCAGTCATGGACCCACTACAGTAAAGAGATAGAACAATCTGTCACCCCCCAAATCCCTTTGTGCTCTGATGGAGCCAGCCCCTCCCCACCCAAGGCAGCCCTGATCTGTTTTCTGTCCCTATCTGTAGCTTTGCCTTTTCCAGAAAGTCATTTCAAAGGTGTCGGGCTGCAGCATCTTGTATCTTCCTTCTTTTACATAAAATGCGTTGGCGATCCTTCCCTGTGACTGCCTGTAACAGTTAGGGTTGGTTCCTTCTGACCCTGAAGACTATTCCACTGTGTGGGTGGCCCACAGGCTGCTCAACTGGTGAAGGGCATTTGGTTTGTCTCATTTGGGGCGATTTTGAACAAAGCCACTTTCAACACTCCTGTGCAGGATGCTGTGCGGATGTGTTTGCATTTCTCCCATGAGGGAAGTTACTGGGTTATAGTGTAAGCATATGTGTGACTCTTAAGAAACTGCCTGACTGCTATCCAAAGTGGCTGCGCCTTTTTGCATTCTCACCTGCCACTGAGAGTTCTGGTCTATGCTTTAAGATTGAAGCCATACTAGTGGGTGTGAAGTAGGATCTCATTGTGATTTTACTTGCGTTTCCATAACAGCTGATGTGATATTGAACATCTTTTCATGTGCTTATTGGCCATGCCTATCTTTGGTGATGTGTCCATTTGAATCTTTGGCCCATTCCTATCTTTGGTGATGTGTCCATTTGAATCTTTGGCCCATTTTTTAATTGGGTTGTTTTTCTTATCATTGAGTTTTGAAAGCTCTCTGTATCTTGGATGCCAACCCTGTATAGTGATTTGCAAATATTTTCTCTCAGTGTGTGGCTTATCTTTGTGTTTTCATTCTCTTAAGTGTCTTGTGAGGAGCATAAGTTCTTGATTTTGATGAAGTCCAACTTACTGATTTCTGCTTTTATAGGTTGTGCTTTTGGTGTCTTATCTAAGAAACCTTTGCCTAACCCAAGACCAAAAAGATTTTCTCCCATGTTTCCTTCTAGGAGTTTTTAGTTTTAGGTTTTACACTAATATCTGTGATCCATTTTGAATTAATTGTGGTATCTTCTGCGATGATGAAATTAAAGTTCATTTTTAAGTGTATGGATGTTCTCTCGTTCTAGTACCATGTGTTGAAATGGTACTTTCCTTTCCCCCTTGTATTGTCTCATCACCTCTGTCAAAAATCAATTGCGTGTGTATGTAAGCATCATTTCTGGACCCTGTTCTTTTTCATTGTTCTACATGTCTATCCTTAGGCCAGTTCCACACTGCTGAGATTATTGTTAGCTTTGTAGCAAGTCTGGAAATCAGGTAGTGTGAAGTCTCCTACTTTGTTCTTTTCCAGAACTACTTGACTCTTCTAGTTGCTTTGCCTTTCCATGTAAATTTTAGACTTAGCTTGCCTTTTTCTACCAGATCTCCTGCTGAGATTTTGCTTATATTGAATATATGCATTAGATTAAGGAGAACAATATCTTAAAAACACCAAATCTTCAAATCCATGAACATGGTGTACCTCTTCATTTATTAGGTTGGTGCAAAAGTAATTGAGGTTTAAAAGGTTAAAAATAGGGGCGGCCAAATGGTTCAGTTAGAGCACGAGCTCTGAACAACAGGGTTGCTAGTTCGATTCCCACATGGACCAGTGAGCTGCGCCCTCCACAACTAAATTGAAGACAACGAGCTGCCGCTGAGTTGCCGGAGGGGTGGCCGGATGGCTCAGTTGGTTAGAGCACAGCTCTCAACAACAAGGTTGCCGGTTCAATTCCCTCATGGGATGGTGGGCTGTGCCCCCTGCATCTAAGGTTGAAAACAGCAACTTGACTTGGAGCTGATGGACACTGTTCCCCAATATTCCCTAATAAAATTTTAAAAAACCCACAGTTTAAAATAAATAAATAAAATGTTAAAAATAATTGCAAAAATCGTGGTTACTTTTGCACCAACCTAATATTTACGTCTTGGATTTCTTTGAACCGTGTTTTGTAGTTTCCAGTGCATAGACCTTCCCCATGTTTTGTTAGATTTATGCCTCAGTATTTGGTGTTTTTTAGTGCTATATGTGGTACTCTTTTAATTTCAGTTTCCAAAGTCATTCATTGCTAGAAATATGATTGATTTAAAAAAAAAATACTGACCCTCTATTCTACAACCTTGTTAAACTTACTAATTTCAGTAGCTTTTAAATATGTTTTAGAATTTTCTATGTGAAGAATCATGTCTGCAAGAAGAGGGTGTTTTGTTTTTGCTTTCTTTCTTTAAACTTTTATTTATTTTCAGTGTGTTTTTCCAGGACCCATCAGCTCCAAGTCAAGTAGTTGTTTCAATCTAGTTGTGGAGGGTGCAGCTCACAGTGACCCATGTGGGGATCGAACCAGCAACCTTGTTGTTAAGAGCTCTGTGCTCTAACCAACTGAGCTAACCGGCCAAGAAGATAGTTTTATTTCTTCCTTTCCTGCCTGTTTGCCTTTTATTTCTTATTGTAGGAGCTCCAGTACAAGGTTGAATAGGAGTGGTATCTACATTGAAATATTCTCACCCTTAACAAGGTTTTCTTTTTTTCTTTTATATTATTATATTATAATGGCTTGCTATCTCCATGGCTTGCTTGCTGTTTTTGTAAGTTGTGAAGATGAATACTTGCACAAAAATTTTGTTTTTCCTGATGACCAAAGTAATATATGCTCTGTGAAACTGGCAAATGCTAAAATGTATGCAGAAGATCGGTCACCTGTAATCTGTCATGTCAGACAATCACTGACAAACATTTTGGTGGTTTTCTATATTCTATGCGTGTGAGGGTATCCTTTTTGACAAAATTAGTTCATCCTGTATATACGCAGTTAAATGTCAGAACTCCTTAAGGCTATCCCCTTGCCTCAAAGTGAGAGCAGATGCAAACTGTGCAGACCGTGAAGAGGCCCCTTCTCACGAAGGGGAAGTGTCTTGTTCCCTGAATGTCACGTGTTCCCTAACAGGCTCTTGCAACAGATGCTTTAAAGACCAGTGGGAAGATGCCTGAAAGTGGACGGAAACCCAACCCACTCCAGAAGAGCAAAGGTACTTAACGATGGAGGGAGGGTGTGAAATAGCTATAGAGCTCAGGAAGTGATCAGCGATGGTGAATTGTATTTGCAAGTACGCTTAAGTTAAAACTTCCTCTTTTCTTTCTGGGAAGTGTCAGAAGAAAGAGCTAGGCAAAGAGTTTCGGTGTAAGGACAGTCTTGGGACATGTGGGGAGCTGAAAGGGGATGGTGGGGTTGTGCGGGAAGTCACTTCCTTCCTATGTGGCCCTAGAGAAGAGCCGAATTTCCATCATAGCTTTCCCTTGTGACCAGTTCCTTGATCACGTGATCGTTTCCTGCTGGAGCTCTGAGATCAGGACTCTCAGAGAAGGTGTGAGGCCCATCCTCCTGCCTCTCACTGCCTTGGGTTGAGTCTTACTTGGAAGGGTCTCCCCATATCCTTCTAGAAGCTGTCACCAAAGTGATACGAAATATTTCCAGTTTTTCTGATTGTAGCCATAACGTGTTCAGTATAAAAAAATGGCAAATGTAGACCAAGACGAGGGAGCTCCCTCACAGTCTGCCACTTAGACTGTCACTGTTGATGTATTTGGTGTTCAGTTCTAGTCTGTGTGCTTATCTAGAAACCTGGGACGTCCCCTCCCACTGTAGCACTTCGTCTAGATCCTCACGTGCCACCTCGCCAGCAAGAGTTGACAGCTCTTCTTTTGCATGAGAGCCATTCACAAAAAGCAAAACTTTCTCAGCCCTCACCCCCTTGTTCAAAATGGTGACAGCTTTGAGTCTATAGGAAAAAATTAAATATTTTTTCACGACTTAGGTTTCCTACTATATTGTTCAGATCAAGGGTCAGAAAACCTTTTCTGAGCCAGATGGTAAATATTTTAGGCTTTGCAGGGCAGTCTCTGTCACAAAGACGCACTCTGCTGTTTGCAGCACGAAAGCAGTCCCAGATCACACATACACAAATGGGCGTGTCTGTAGCCCAATAAAACTTTATTGACAAACACAGGAAGTGGGCCGGGTCTAGCCTATGAGCTGTAAGTTTTCTGACCCTGATTTACATGTTTGTCAGAATTTGCACTGTTCCTTGACCCAGGCATGATTGAGTAGCAGGCACATGGAACCAGAGCCAGGCTTCTAGTGTTTTCTCATGCAATTAGTTGACGACCATGCATGAAGCTGAGAAAACTGGCACGGTCCGAGGGGTCAGAAACTGGGCCTGCCGCATTTTGAAATCAGGGTTCTCACCTGACGGCAATTGTGACCACCAAGGGACACTGGGCTCTGTCTGGAGATATTTTTGGTTGTTGAGATTGAAGGCGGAGGTATGCCACTCGCTGGCATCTAGTGGGTGGAGGTCGGGGATGCTGCTCAGTGCGGGACGCCCCAACAAAGAATGATCCAGCCCCAAATGTCAACAGTGCCAAGGCTGAGGAACCATGATTCAAGCATAGTCATGATTTAGAGGGACTGCTTTTTCAGTTGCATCGTATGGCTTTATAGGAAATGGCTTTTCTTAATGATTTTTCTATCCATGAAGATGACTTGACCCGTACAAAAGTCATGGCAATAAAAAGTTACCATCTCCCACCTCGCTTTCCCAGCTCTTCACCCAGGAGGCAGCTGCTTTATTTATTTATGTATTTATTTATTTATCTTCACTTTTTTATTTATTCAAGTGTTTTTCCAGGACCCATCAGCTCCAAGTCAAGTAGTTGTTTCAGTCTAGTTGTGGAGGGCGCAGCTCACAGTGGCCCATGTGGGGATCAAACCGGCAACCCTGTTGTTAAGAGCTCTGTGCTCTAACCACTGAGCTAACCGGCTGCCCCAAGGCAGCTGCTTTTGATAGATGTTTGTATCTATCTAGAATTTTTGAAAAATTTGAACACAAGTGGTACCATGCCCTACACATTATTGTGACTTTGCTCTTTTCGTTTCCACGTAGTCGTTTTCTCAACCGCATACTTGTTTATGAAATAATTTTCTGTTTAGTTCTTAACATGACATTGTATTTGACATACCAGCTGTTCACTTTGCAGTCCTCAGGAACCCTTGCTTAATTGAAGCAGGCAGCACACCAGTGTCCATTTTAGATGGTGTAAGGCATAATTTCACATTTTTAAATAGAGGCTAAAAAATGGAGGGAACTCCTGGGGAAGATGAAGAGTCCAGAAGCTACTGGAGAAGGAGCTGAGGGCAGAGCTGAGGGCAGAGCACGCATATGGCCTGTATGAGAGTCTTATATCGCGAACACAGCAGTTTTTATTAAACTAGGAAGAAACGCTTATTTGCATCTTTTATAAAGAATGCCTCTCTTTTCCAGTTCTCCTTTAACATGTATTCAAGTTGATGGCTAGGAATTTCCCAAGGTTTTTCAGCCTTCTCTACTACCTAGCAAGAAGTTGAGTTTTGGAAGAAAGTGGTGTTGTCCGGAAAGGCTGCCCACTTCCCGGCTTAGGTGTAGAGTGTCTTGGTGACGGCTGACTTCCTGGGATTGTCGTTGGGCCCACAGAGAGCAGTGGAATCATTGGCAAAGGTGATTTGCAGTCCACGTTGCTAGAAGGGCATGGCACTGCCCCACCAGACCTGGATCTCTCAGCCATTAACGGTAAATCGTTCGTTTCACCCCTTTTCCCAGCTGGGGGTTGCAGTGTATCTCAGCGGGCTTCTGAAGTGTGCTCTTCTGACCTTAAAAATGCTTTTCTTGATCTTAGAGAAGAGTATGCTTAGAAAGACTCCACAATTAGAAAAAACAATGTCAAAGAAAACCGACTCAACATCGTTTTCCGCCTCACGAAAAAAGACCCCAGTAAGTGTGTGAAATGACAGGGAAGCTGCTCATGGGGTGGATAAATCTGGTTTAAGTCCTGCCCTATGCCAGGTGCCACGTGAGGCCCGGGGCTCCAAGAACAAACAAGCCAGCCATGCCTTTTAGGACAAAAACCAACACACGTTCTTAGATCATTTGTAGTTTGTTTCTCCAAGTACACGTACAGTAGATAGAAATGTGGGATCACGTGAAAAATGAGATTGGAGCCTTGTTGGCGGTGCCATGCTAGGGAAGGCACTTGGCCAGGCCCTGTCCCCCAGTGGGAAGACGTCCTGACTGGGGTGGGAGGCTTGAGTCCTGGTTCCAGTGTGGAACTGAATGGGCAGGTGCCCTCAAGCTGGCCTTTGACCACCCAGCCCCTGGGAGCGGGCCAGATCATCCTCTTCCTCCTTCCAGAGATCCTCAAAAGTCTAAACGTGATAATAGATACAGCAGATTGTTACCCAGTAGAGGGTTATCGAATTACTGAACTAAAAGTTGTATGAGTTAGGGTGGTTTCCCTCCCACGGAAGAGGGCTGGATTTATACCAGTTCGTTGGAGGACCCAGAGTATCTTTTCCTTTTCCTTAAGGATATCTCCGAAGCAATGGAAATGATGGAATCGCAAACGTTACTTCTCACTCTCATAACCATAAAGGTGAAAACAATCGCGTTCACACATGATACGGGTGGAAAGGCGGCCCCTGTCAGCCACAGAGATGGAGTCCACTCCATCCTGAGCTCTTGTTCTGCACTTAACAGATGGAGAACAGTCTCGCTGCCTTTGAAAAAACGGCCGAAAGGAATTTATTAATGATGTGCCAAGAGAAGGAGAAGCTCCAGAAAAAGGTCCACCAGCTGAAGCGCCAACTTCTCCTCTGTCAGAGGAAGCGGGAGTTACTGGCCGTCCTCAATGCTCAGGTCAGTTGTGACCACGGTCTCTGAGCCACGTGTCCCAGCAGGGTCACTGTGGCAAGGATGTTTGGAGGAAGCATTTACGGTGGGTGTCGCTGCTCGCCTGGCTCAAAATCTGTGCTCGGCTTTTGACACCACTGGCTGTTGGTGTGTGACAGCTTATAAGAGGACGAGCCTGTAATGTTAAGTACCAACCAGCAAGAGGGACTTGTCCCTTCCCTTCACACACATGCACGTTCAACTTGTGCCCAGCGACATGAAGATACGCTCCAGGCCTGCCCAGGGGGCCAGGGTGCTGGTGGGAGGCACAGTCTTGGTGCCATGTGGTCAGTGCTGGGACAGAGGCGTCCACACCTAAGAAGGTCATAGAGCAAACCCTTGGAACCTAGAAGGATGGAGTGGGGGTGTGGCTCATCACGCAATGTGTGCGTGTCCTGGGGCTGCCGTAACACAGTTCCCCAGAGTGGTGGCTTAAACAACTGACACTTTCTCTCAGTTCTGGAAGCCAGAAGTCTGAGATCACAGTGTCACAGGGTTGGCTCCTGAGGGCCGTGACAGGCCTCTCACCTTGGCTTGGTGGTGGCTGTCTTCTCCGGGTCTCTTCACTTGGCGTTCTCCCTGTGTGTGTGTGTCTGCCTCCAAATCTGCCCCTTTTACAAGAACACCAGGCATATTGATCAGGGCCCACTTCCGTGACCTCACTTTGATGCGATTCCCTCAGTAAAGACCCTGTCTCCAAATCAGGTTACATTCTGAGGTGTTGGGGGTTGGGACATCAGCAGAGGAATTAGGGAGTCAAGGGGACACAGTTCAGCCCACAACACTGTGCATATATGTGTGCCCTGCAGCCAGGCCCTGGGCTGAGAATGGGGTACCTGTCCTCGTGGAGTGGAATGAACGACAAATAATGAATCCTTACAAACCCCTGCGAGGACCTGGATAGTGTATATGAGGGAAAAGGGGGGCGGGGGGTGAGGACCGCCTTGCAGGGGGCAGGCGTTTCAGCTCAATTCTCCAAAGCAGGAAGGCTCAGCATGCTTGGGTCTGCTGTGATCCCAGTTGAGACCTGGCCCTAGAATGTGCTGGAAGGCGGATGCATGTTCATGACATGGAGGGTGGCCAGAGTTAGGGGAGAGCTCACTGCACCCATGGGACCTCCCGAAGGATTTCCTAGATGATCCCGAAAGAACAGCCTGTGTCTTAACCACACAAACGCCGTCAGTGAAACTTCGGGGGCCATGGTTGCAGGGTCTCATCTCAGGCCCCTTTTCCTCCTGCCTGCAGATTGAGATGCTCAGCCCCTATGAGGCTGTGGCCGAACGCTTTAAGGAGCAGTACAAGACGTTTGCGACAGCCCTGGACACCACAAGGCATGAACTGCCCGTGAAATCGGTCCACCTGGATGGAGATGGGCAGCAGTTCTTAGGTAGGAGGGACCACCAGTGCTTGTTGGCACTTCTTGCGTGCCCAGCACCTTTATCCATTTGTGTCTTTCTCACAAGCCTCTTAGGTAGATGGCACGTCCCATCAAATGGCAGGGAATGCAGGGGGCCAGCGAGACAGGTCTATGGGTTCCCTGTTGATTTCCCACCCTGCTGAAAGGCATTCTTGGGAAGCAGCCTGTAATCCCGCAGCCTTGGGGACAAGCTCTACAAAGGTGCCTTGTTGGCTGGGGCAGTGATAAGGCTGCTGACCCACACCCCATCCTGCCTTATACGCAGAGCCGCGGGGTCTCTGTCCTGGAGAGGGCTCCCACCTAATCCTTTAGTTGAAGAAATTGGCAGGTGTGAAAAGAGCTGCACTTGATCTTAAAATTCTCTTTAGAACAGGTATCTTTCCAAAGCAAGGTTTCAGTTGCCGTAGCGTCTGATTATTGCTAAGCAGAGCTCTCATGAGCCTCTGGATACATTTTCTTGAGGCTGATGTGGTAAAATGTTGCCACCTAAAATCGGGGGGACTTTCCCTCCAGAACTTTCCACAGACGCAGTTCAAGATCACAGAGTGTTGCTGTATTGACAGAGATGATTTTTAAAAATTTTTTAACAGCTTTATTGATACATAATTCAGATACGTTCAATTCTCTCATTTAAAGTGTACAATTCAGTATTTTTTAGTATATCCATAGGGACGTGCAATCATTACTGCAGTGTAATTTTAGGACATTTTTGTTTCCTCCAAAAGAAGCTCATACTGTCTAGTAGCTATCACTTCCCATCGCTACCTCTCTCTCAGCCTGAAGCAACCACTGATTAACTTCCAGACAGATGATTTTTTAGTAAAATCAAGCTTTTTCCAACATGAAATAGTATATGTCTGACATGGAATCTTGAACAGTGAGCCTTGTTGAATGATTACCTGTGTCTGGGTTTCCGGTTGTATAGTTATTGCACTGAATGGCACATCTGTAATTTTGGGACTCTGTCTTGGAAAAGTTCTTTAGATAATTGCCAGGAGTTGGGATTGGGGATTGTATGAGCTTTCTGTGGCTGCTGTAACAAAGTACCACAAACCAGGCGGCTTTAACAAGAGAAACTTATTCCCTCCCAGTTCAGGGGGCCAGAAGTCCAAAGTCAAGGTGTAGGCGGGGTTGATTCCTTCTGGAGGCTCTGAGGGAGAATCTGTCCCAGGCCTCTCTCCCGGCTTCTGGCATTGCTGGCCTTCCTTGGCTCCTGGCTGCCTTACTCCAGTGTCTGCTTTCATCTGTACCTGGCCTGTCTCCTGAGTGCCTCTGTACCGCAGTTTCCCTCTTAGAAGGGCACCAGTTCATTAGAATAGCCCCCACCCTGTGACCTCATTCTAACTCAGTTACATCTATAAAGATCCCGTTTCCAGTAAGGTCACATCATTGATTAGGACCTCAATATGTCTTTTGGGAAGACACAATTCAGACCACATCGAGGGGAAAAATGGGTGTTTGTAAGAACCCTTATGAGGTTCCCAAAATGTTACTATGTAATGTACCGTTGTGACGTGTGTAGAGTGTAGCAGGTAGACGGGACGTGTGCCAGGAGCAGAGAGATGCTGCTTTTCCTAGAGCAGCTGGAATGCTGTGCAATTGTAGGCAGCTCTCTGCTGGGGCGGGGGGTGTACGCTGCTGGACGGAGTGGGAACCACGGGGTTGAATGTTCCTCGCAGCACAGGCTTTCTCCACCTTTTGCATTCGTTTCTGTTGAGGGCACAGGAGTGGCATTCTAGGTGCTGTGACTGCCTGAATGATAGACACACCTGACCCACGGTCTCAGGCTACCGTGACCTCAGGCAAAGGGACACAGAGGTGGTACCAGTGCACGAATGTCTTCCTTCATGACTCTTTCTGTCTTTGAGCTCTTCACAATTCCAGTATCACACGAGAGCATTCCAGCAAAATGAGAAAAATCTAGTCAGCTACCGAGCTTGTGATGCGTTGCTTGGGGCATCTTGAAGCCTATGGGTGACGACCCTTTGTTTCCCCAGATGATTTGCAGCAGGAATTAACAACCACGCTCCGTCTGCTGGGAGAACTTGAGATCGGCAGTTCAGATGAAAATGAGAAAGTGTTGGACCTGCTGAGCGAACTCAAGGAAGTGACCCAAAAGAAGGATGTGGAGCTTCGAAGGTATTTCTGAACATATTTTAAGAAAAAGATAGTCCCCTGTCAGGCAGAGATGGGTCGTTGGTGGTTGCACTGTCTGGAGAGTGGGCAGCTCTGGCGTTTGCAGAGGCCAAAGGTGCAAGGATCTAACCAGGCAGGGCGAGGGGACGGGCAAAAAGCCTTCAGCCGAACTAGGAGTTCTCCAACAGCCAAAATGGAAAGGGGCTCATCCCTCATGCACTTCCTCAGAGCAGCCAAAATGGAAAGGGGCTCATCCCTCATGCACTTCCTCAGAGCAGCACAGCACTTCAGACTCCCTTGGATCCATCTATTCATGTTTTAAATGTTTTCCAGGGTAAGGGCTTGGGGCCATCTTTTTGGAACTTCTTCTTGAAGTATAAATACACATAGAAAAGGTGCAGATTGTAGCGGTACAACTTGATGGGTTTCACCAACGTGTGCCCTTGTGGAACCAGCGCAGGCCCAACGCAGCCCCAGGCTAGCCCCCCAGAACCACCTCGCTTGCTTCTCTCACTCTCCTCTGGGTGATTTCTAACCATGGGGCTTTGCTCCACATCTTCCAAAAAGAATTTTGTTTTCTTCTCTTTTACGATGCTAAACATACTTCCTGAGATGCCTAAAATATTTGAAAGGGACTCATGAGAAACAACTGCCATCCACTGTGGCGTTTGCTTCTGTATGTACCCCGGGATGAAAGCAGGACACACCAGAGGGTTCCAGATTGCAAAGGTCCCAGGTTCGAATGGTTAAACATGTTTAGTACCTGTTTCCCACCAGCATTTGCGTTGTGAGGGGGCTGGCATATTGTCCCATTCACAGTTCTGTCACCCATTCCTGACATAGCACTGATGCCCCTAAATATTTCCTGAATGCCTGCCTGGTCCTGTTCTTGTGGGCTTCCCTGTGTGAGTTCTGTCAGACAGCTTAGTGACCCACGCTTTCCCACAACCACTTGCGAGGAGTCAGCCTGAACTGGCTGCCTTCACACTGCTGCCACGAAGGCAAAAATGCTTTGGCTTCGTCCAGCTCTCAGGCACAGAGGATGAAAAGGAGTCATCCATCCTGTTGTTCCCACAGGAGCTTTGTCCAGGTGCTGGAACTCTCCGCTGGGGTGAATAAAGAGGCAGCCTTAATCAACCAGGAGGTCTGGGAAGAAGCCCAGGGCCCCGCAGCCTCTCGCCAGTGGTATTTCTGTGAGGAGGGCGCCTGCGGGGAAACTCCGGGAGAGGCAAGCAGCCCCCTCCTTTCCGGTGCTGACAAGCCATATGCACTGTGAATCCACGCACAGGCTGTGTCCCCAGCCCAAGTGGGGACCTTCCTTCAAACCATCAGGAAGAAAGCACATTCTGTACCAGCTGTGCAGGGCACATCTGTGCAGGGCACATCTGTGCAGATGTGATATTCTGGAAACTGAAGCACTTTAGTCACTTCTGCAGCGTACCTGTTTTTGTATGATAATCTTGTTTGATATTTAAAAAATAAAACTGTTTGGCATTTGAGCCTTGGTTTCTACATAAGGGGGGAGCAGAAGGCAAATATTGTCTCATTTTCTTCCAAACAGCTGGCTCTGAGCCTCTGAACTTCTGAGACATTATGAGTATTTCACTTTCAAGATGATTCCTGTTCTTTACTCCCCGGGCTGGCTGTTGTATTTACTATCTGATAGCAAGTTAGGAGTTGGTCCTCAAATGGAAATTCTCCATCGAGTCCAGCATCCCAGTAGCAGGCGCTGGGAGGCACCTGCGGGCTTTTGCCATCGCTGCCATCTACATTCCACACTGGACTGTGTGGCAGGGAGTTTGCCCAGCCAGCCCTCCAGCTCCGGTCTGCGCCGCGTAGACCCCGGCGATCCTAGTGGGTCCCATGGGCACGCCTTCTGCATTAGGACATCAGGAAGGGGAAGCGCCCCCAATAAGACACAGTGTCCATCCCCATCATGCATTTCCAAAAGAGAGATGCATCCACTTGATCTAAATAAAGCCTGTTCAACAAGGCACACTTTTGTTCTACTTCCAACTTAATCCCACCAATCCTTACCCTCCTAACTGAGGCCTGCTGATTTGGATTCAGCAGATTTGGATTTACAGCTGCACGTAGGGGAGGCAGGCCCCAGTCATACATGATAGCCATTCCCGCACAACATGCGGGTCAAGGGACGCTCTTCCCATCAGGCTGGTTTAAACCTTCCAGTTTCCAGCCACCCTATTAACCCTTTCATTTTCGTGTTCTCCAAGTCCACTGAAGCCCTCATTAGGGATTTCCATGAAGCTCCTGTGTCAGAGTCCCAGAAACTTCTCCAGTCTCTGATCAGTTTTCCCCTCCATTTCTGTACAAAAAGCTTTGGGTCTACAGAAGGGGACACCCCATGCACTCTGGTCCTTTTGTCAGTCATTATCTTCATTAATTACCCTGATAATTCCAGGCCATAATCTCTGCCTTCACCAACGCGTGCCCTTGTGGAACCAGCCCCAGGCCCAATGCAGTTCCCGCCTAGCCCCCCAGAACCGCCTCGCTTGCTTCTCACTCTCCTTCCAGGGATTTCTAATCATGGGGCTTTTCTCCATCTCTTCCAAGAACAGTCTCGTTTTCTTTTTTACAATGCTAAACTTACTTCCTGAGATACCTAAAATATTTGAAAGATACTCATGAAAAACAACTGCCATCCACTGTTACAATCTTTGTCTTCTAGCTTTTAAAAATGCCTCAAACTGGGATGAAAACAGCAGACTTGTTTACGGAGCAGGGGGTCCCCTACCCCACCCACACTTGTCAAAATGGGCAGTGGTGGTATATTGCGTGCTTCAATTAAGCAGGGGCTCCAGAGTGCTGCCCAATGAACATATCAAATACACTCGTGCTCGGGACCCAACTTAAAACTAAGAAATCACCTGGAAGGATCACCATGATCTTTTTCTTTTTTTTTAAGATGTGTATTAACATAGCTAACATACAATATACTAGTTTCAGGTGTATACCATCATTTACATACCTAAAGTGATCACCATAAGTCCAGCAACCATCTGAACCGTACAACACTACCCCAATATTATTGACTAGTCCCCATGCTGCATATTACATCCCCATGACTTGTTTTATACTTGGAAATTTGGACCTCTTCACCTTCCCCCTCCCTTTTTAAATTTTTCTATTACAGTTGACATTCAGTATTAATTTCAGCTGTATAGCATAGTGGTTAGACATTGATATAATTTACTAAGTGTTCCCTCTGACTAGTCTAGTATCCACCTGGCACTATACATAGTTATTACCCAGTCATTGACTGTATTCCCTATGCTTTACACCCCAGTGACTATTTTGTAACTACCAATTTGTAATTCTTAATCCCTTTGCCTTTTTCACCCTGCCCCCAACCCCCTTCCATCTATCACCCTGATAAATCTAGTACTCATATGACGACACCATACATAGTTATTACAATATTAGGACTATACGAGGTGTGATCATAAACAACAGTGAATGTTTCAATTAAAATTTATTACAGTAAGAGACACATTGCCATTAATCCTCCTCAAAATATTCCCCCTCACTTCGAACGCACTTATCCCACTGTTCTTGCCACTTTCTGAAGCAGTTCTGGAAGTCCTCTTTAGTGAGTGTCTTTAGTTGCGCTGTTGTGGCTGCTTCGATGTCCTGAATCATTTTGACTTTGGGGAAGAGCCAGAAGTCATATGGTGCCAGATCCAGTGAATAAGGTGGATGAGGACACACTGTAATGTTTTTATTTGACAGAAATTGCCGTGTACCAGAAGTGATGTGTGACACGGAGTGTTGTCATGATGGAGGATGATTTACAGCACACTTTAAAACACACCTCTCCATGGTAACTCACACCTGACAGCACCAAACAAGTTGTAACTTGTCACAACACTGTTACTAAGGTTCGATGCTCTGCTTCCCGTACTGAAGATCCCCGCCTTTCCATCGAATAGCATTTGGCAGCAGCATTCACCGTATTTTGTGATCACGACGGGAAGGCTCTGTGTCACACATCACTTCTGGTACAGCAATTTCTGCCCAAACATTACGGTGTGTCCTCATCCACCTTATTCACTGGATCTGGCACCGTGCGACTTCTGGCTCTTTCCCAAAGTCAACATGACCATGATAGGAAAATGTTTTGAATCCATTCAGGACATTAAGGCCGCCACGACAAGATAACTAAAGACACGCATGAAAGGACTTCCAGGACTGCTTCAGAAAGTGGCAAGAACGATGGTGTTTGAAGCCAGGGGGAAGTATTTTGAGGGGGATTAATGGCAATATGACTTTTACTGTAATAATTTTTCCCCCTTCTTCTGCCTCTCCCCACACTCCAGTTCAAGCCGTTGTTTCTCAGTCTAGTTGCGTAGGACACAGCTCCCTGGCCCATGCTGGTGTTATGAGCCTTGCGCTCCCCCCGGCTGAGGCAGTTGGTCGCCGGTTGTCGGTCGGCAGCTCATGGCAGCTGTCGCCAGCTGCTGGCCACTCACGCTGGCCACCGGCCACTCCTGGCAGCACACGGCAGCTCACGGCATCCCATGGCAGCTCACGCTGACCTCCGGCTGCTCACTGCAGCCCAGCTCCAGGGAAAGCTGTTCTTCACCATCTTAGCTGTAGAGGGCACAGCTCACTGGCCCATGTGGGAATCGAACTAGTGGCCTCCGTGCTCCAACCACCCGAGCCACCGGGCCAGCCAAATAAATTTTTTTAATTTAAACATTCACCATATTTTTTTAACCACACCTTGTATTCCTTATGCTGTACTTTACATCCACATGACTAGTTTATAACTATCAATTTGTACTCTTAATCCCTTCCCTTTTTTATCTACCCCCTCAACCCTTCTCCCATCTCGCAACCATCAAAATGTTCTCTGTATCTATCTTCAAAATAATGTGTAGGGTACATAACAATTTGTTTTAAAATTTCTAAAAGCTTGGAAAAGTAACTAAGAATGTGCTGAGAGAAGCTGTCTCTATGGTGGGGGTGGGCTAGGGATACTTGTTATTATTCTTGTTGCATTTCACGCTCCTTTGACGTTCTGGTCAAATATTTTCTCATCTGCGTGCATCACATTTTCACTAAGAAATCCATACAATGGAACTTGAGCAAATATGCTTTCTAAATTGTCATGCTTGTGTTTTAAGTCATGGTGTCTCCACGTCGGTACTGTTGATGTTTGTAGCCAGATCATTCCTTGCAATGGAGGCCGTCCTGTGCATTGAGGGATGTTGAAGTGTATCCCTGACCTCTACCCACTAAAGACCATTAACACCACCCACCCGAACAAAAAACGTGTCCAGATATTTCCCAGTGACCCTGGGGGTTAAAATTGTTCCGTGTGAGAACCCCTGTGATCCTTCAGGCCCATTCTCTGGCACTCACCTCAGCCACACCATCTTTCTCAGCTTCATTCATTGACCTCAGCCCAATTTCTGAAGAAAAAACTGGAAGGCAGCTCTGTGTCGTCGCTTCTCAACCATGACTGCTGAGAATTCGCACAAATTCTGACAAAGACATAAACCAGGGCTGGCAAAGTACAGACCTCCAACCAAATCTGGCCTGCTTTCTCTGTGTGTAGTTTTATTGGCATACACCTGCACCCATCTGGGTACATGTGTTGGTGACTGCTTTCATGCTGTAAACAGAGTTGAGTCTTCAGAGACCATCTGTCCTACAAAAGCCTAAAATCCTTACCATCTGGCTTGGAAGTGGTTTGCTGACCCTTGATCTGAACAATAAAGTGGGAAATGTAACTTGTGAAAAAGAACATATTTTTTTCTGGGACTCAAAGCCATCACCATTTTGGACAAGGAGGTGTGGGCTGAGAAACAGTTTTGCTTTTTGTAGGTTGCTTTCCCACTCTTACTGGAGAGGTGGGCACGTGAGGTGTTGGACAAAGTGCTACAGAGGGAGGGGCCTTTATAGACTTCTAAAATGAGCACACTGACTAGAACTGAACACCAAATACTCCAACAGCAATGGTCTGAGTTGCAGATCATGAGAGAACTTCCCCCTCCTGGTCTACAGTTTCCAACTGTTACACTAAACACGTGTCCTATCCACAATTAGAAAAACTGGTTTTTATATCTGTTTGGTGAAAGCTTCTAGAAGGAGGTGTTGAGGGAAGCCATCACAGCAGACAGGAGAAAAGATGCAGCCAACGCACTGCTCACACCCCCATTGAGAGTGGGCAAACAGTCACAAAACAAAGAACTGATGCCAAAAGGCAATGCCGTCACAGTGACACAGCTCTTCTCTGGAGCACGTAGGGAAGGAAGTGATTGGCCTCATTTGGGGAGGTGTTGTAACGTCCCCTCACTTCCCCACCATCCTCCCTCACTCCCTATCACGCCCCAAATCTGCCATCACACCAAAACTCTTTGCCAGCTCCTTCAGACTCTTCCAATAAGGAGAGAGGGCATTACAACTTCACATACCTGAAACAAAATTGACCACCACACTCATCACTTCCTGAATCAGAGCTGTTTCAGTCTCCCTCTGTTACACACCTTTGCAATGCCACTCCAAGGCGTATATCCCAAAGAATTGAAAACAGGTTGTCTTAGTCTCTTCAGGCTGCTATAACCGAATACCATAGACTTGGTGGCTTACAAATAACAGAAACTTAATTTCTCACAGTTCTGGAGGCTGAAGTCCTTTTCTTTATAGTCTCAAAAGCTGCAATGAAGGTGCACACCAGAGTTGTCTCACCTGAAGGCTCGACTGGGGAATCATCTACTTCCAAGTTCACCTAACTCCTTGTTGGTGGGACTCAGTTTCTCATTGAAGGCTGTTCCACCAAAGACTGCTGCCTCTTGCTGGCTGTTGCTGATGTCCCTTGTTGGAGGTCACCTTCAGTTCCATGTCAAACACCTCTCCCCAGCACTGAAGCTTATCTGCCGTTGTTCCCCCAAAATAAGACCTAACCAGAAAATACGCCCTAGCATGATTTTTCAGCATGACATCTCCTGAACATAAGCCCTAACGCGTCTTTTGGAGAAAAAATTAATATAAGACCTGGTCTTATTTTCGGGGAACCACGGTAATCAAAGTCAGCAGGAGATGGAGTCAGATAGTCAGATGCAGTGACCATCTTTAGGATCCTGATAACGAAAGTGACACCCCCTCAATGTGGCTTAGCAGCAAAGTACGAGGAGAGGGCATAACAAGGCCATGCAGATCAGGAGGTGGAATCAGTGGGGACCATGTTAGAAGCTGCCAGTCCCACTGGACAAAGCATGCATTTCAGAACACGGGGGATTAAAGATTTTCAAACTTTCAGAGAGAAAAACAGGCATGAACATCAGTGGGGTGCGAATTCTCAGTAGCAACATCAGGAGCTGGAAGGAGCCAGGCTGTATGTGGGTGACACTCAGATTTTTCAAAATTAAAAAATATATATTGTGAGGGCTCCGTGGACGGGTGGTGGAACTGAAGAAACAACAATTCCCACACACAAACTTATGGTTACTTTCAGAAAGGAAGTTACAGTCATGGAGTAGACAATTCCTTAACTTGGGTGGTGGGCACATAATAGTGGATCTGTTATTACCTTTTGACTTTTACCTACGTATGTGACATCCCATGGCTGGGGACGACATGCAGGTCCGTTGAGAGGTGAACAGACCAAAGTGGACGGTGCCCTGGCTCGTGGCTGCGGGTGGGGGAGGAAAGCATCGCTGAGGATCCCCTGTTGGGCTAGGTGTTTCAGGAGATGAGGAAAAGTGGGCTTGCAGAAATCAGGGCACTGCACAGAGGAGCCTTACCTAACCCTACTGTCTGCCCTTAATGAGCCCTCCATCTTCTAGCTTCTGGCCCCGGTGCTGGAAATTCTCCCTACGACCTGTAGGGGGCAGCAAGTCCCCGGGCTTGTCAGCGTCCACTCCTATCAGCCCTCTGGTCACTTCTGTTTAGCACCATCAATTCCCATGAAATTGTTCATGTCTTTGCCTACTTAAAAAAAAAACAAATAAAGTATCATCGCTCACAGATTATATTAGTGTCTTAGTATTTCTTTATTATATCTTAGTGCGCTTCTTTTCATAAGTTCATTGCAGAAAATGGAGATAATCAGAGGAGACTTACAAATCATCCACAGTGGTCACCAGGGAGAGTCTGGCACGATTGTCAGTTCGGAGCATATAATTCTAATCCAATTTCAGACAAAGTGGAGTGGGATTGTACATTTGTAACCCTGCAATGTTGTGGGCATCTTTTTGAGTCAAGTTTCCTAGGCTCCTAACAACGTAGCTCACTTTTTCTCCCATTTCGGTGTTGCACCAGCATTGTCTGGGGGGAGGTGTGAGCCCCAACTCTCTCCTGGAACCGCTCAGCTCAGCACTCTTGACTCTCACTTAGCCTTGTCCAGACTGCCCAGCTGTCATGTGGAACATTCGAGTGTTGGTTCTCTGTGGTGGAGGCTTCTATTCTGGGGCTGTTGGCCTTCCAAGAGCATGTCCGCACCTTGAGAATGATGAGTCTGTTTGGGGTACTACCTGGAAGGGAGATAAAAGAGAATGAGATTGGTCCAGAGAACTGCTACAGCTCAGCCTGGTCTCCAGGGAGAATGTGCTTGGGGGCTGTCATGGAGTGCATGGCAGCCCCCCTGAAGCTACACCCACACTCTGACCCCCTGAAACCTGGGGGTTACTGACCTACTTTGAAAAAGGCTCTTTGCAGATGTAATAAAGGGAAGGATCTTGAGATGAGCTCATCTTGAGGTATCTGGGTGGGCCCTAAATCTGATGACAAATGTCCTTATACAAGAAAGGCAGAGGAGAGATGAGACCGAGAAGAGGAGAAGGCCATGTGAAGACGGAGGCAGAGATTGCAGGGATGCGGCCACAAGCCAAGAAACGCTGGAAGCCCCAGAAGCTGGGAGAGGCAGGTAGGATCCTTCCCTAGACACACACTTTGGAGGGAGCACAACCCTGCTGACACCTTGACTCCAGCCTCCAGAACTGCGTAAGAATCAGTTTCTGTTGTTTAAAGCTATTTGTTGCAGTGGCCCTAGGAAACTAATGCAGGGTCTAATCAGAGACACGAAGGGGCTTCCCTGGGAGAAGGAGGGTGCTTGGCTTTGGTGCCAGGGACCATCCCTGCTTCCTGGACTGACCCCTTCACTGCACAGATGGGGGGTGGGTTCCTCAGGCCTAAGATTGTTTAGTGACTGTGCAAGAAGCAGGGCTCACACTCCTTGCTGCCTTGATTCCAGGCAGGAGCTGCGGCCATCACGTGCAGGTACCAGGATGATTCGGGGGAAAAAGGACCTTGTGTGCAAGAACACCTTGATGTGACCAGTTAGAGCTGGACTGGGCCATCATTAGAATAAGGTAGAAGGAATAGTCTGGATCCTGACAGTGTCACCTCCCAGAAACTCAGGCTCAGGTTCAGAAGGACCTGCCACGGCCAGGAGGCCAAGATAGGTACGTGTGGGCACACCAGAGACTCTACTTATCCCTGAGGAATGGCTGTGAATGGGGGTGGGGGTGAGGGGCCGTGGAGCCGAGGCTGGGCTCCCAGTGGCTGTGCGACAAATGGTGCCATCTCCCGGGACTGCACATCAGTGCCACACAGACAGGACGGTGACAGCCACTTCCAAGGAAGCTGGCTTCTATACCCAAGTGCCCAGTTTGTTTCTTGTTTTCTTTTCCATTAAAGAATGCAGTGTGATAGACTCTACACATAACATCGTATGTATACAATTTTAGCATTTGTAAGTGTATAATAGGTGTCCTTAAAAGCATTCAGTGTTGTATAACCATCACCCCTCTCTGTATCCACATTTTTCATTTCCCCCTGACATAAACTCCCTGCTCTTTAAACACTAACTCCCCATCCACCTCCCCCAGCCCCAGGAACCTTTTTACCACTTTCTGTCTCTGTGGATTTGTCTGTTCCAGGGACCTTGTCTAAAGTGGAATCATGCAGTATTTGTCCTCTGTCTGGCTTCCTGAAATGTAGCCTTTGAATGATGGAATTAACTATAAAGGGTGGTGTTGCTAGGTCCCCTGGCAGCCCCCACTGACCACCAGGCCTGGGTTTCCTGCTTTCCTCCCTGTGGCCTGTTTCCACGGGGCAGCCTAGGCTGGGCCTCCTCCCCTGCAGAGAAGCCCTTCCCCCTGCTCTGGCCCCAGCCCACATTCCTGCCTTTTGGCTAATTGGAACTGATTGGGTTCCAGGCAGTTCAGGAAGTACCCCCTCAGCAATTGCAGAGACCCCCGATGTTGGAAGATTAGTTCAATGAACCTCCGACCCTGAACAATTTAGAGCATTTGCCTGCACTGTAAGCATGGCCACTGGGGACCCGGAACTCAGACCTGGGCGCCCTTCCTGCCGGCCCACATCAGATGTGTGTGCAAATGCTGGTGCCAGCTCATCTCCATCACCAGGGATCCAGGCCAGCGTTCATCTTTCCTCTTCCTCTGTGGTTCTCTTTCCCCCTCCCAGTGCTGAGTTGCAAGGTTCTGGTGGGAAACCTGTGGGATAGAGTCATTTAGGTTTTCTCTCACTTTTTAATAGGCTTCTTGAGAATGCTGCCTTTTCCCGGCCAGTAGTCTCTCTGTACAGCAATGACCCCCTTATCCACGGTTTCGTTTTCCGAGGTTTCAGTTACCCCTGGGCAACTGCAGTCTGAAAAGATTAAATGGGAAATTCCAGAAATAATTCATGTTTTCAGTTGCACACCATTCTGAGTGGCGTGATGAAATTTTGTGCCATCCTGCTCATGTCCCACCTGGGAAGCGAGTCATCTCTTTGTCCAGAGTCTCCACGCTGTATATGCTTCCCACCCTTGAGTTACTTAGTAGCTGCCTCGGTTATCAGATCGACATGCAAATGTTATGTTTATGGGAAAAGGGACTTTGCAGGCGTGATTACATCAGGACCTTGAGATGATGGGGAGGTTATCCTGGATTTGCAGGTGGGTCCTAAAAGTCATTCCAAGTGTCTTCATGAGAGGGAAACAGAGGGCAGGTTCACACAGAAGTAATAAATGTGACAATGGAAGCAAGAGGTTGGAGTGATGCAGGAAGGGGTCATGCCCCAAGGAACTCAGGCAGCCTCAGACACTGGGAAAGGCAAGGACACGGATCCCCCCTGGGGCCTCCGGAAACAAGCAGCCCTGCTGACACCGGGACTTCAGCCCAGTGACACTGATTGCAGATTTTCGGCCTCCGGAACTGTAAAAGAATACATTTGTGTTGTTTTGAAGCCAGTAGGTTGGTGGTAATTTGTTACAGCAGCCACAGGAAACTAATACAGACCACTTTTGCAGCAGTTTCTTTCATAGAACAATCTATCGCCTGTCTTTCCGGGTCAGCATATATGGCTCCTTTGCTTTTATTGTCAGCTGCCTGATATCTCATTGTGCGGAAATTACCTTATTTATTTGGCCATTCTCTTGGCCATTCTCATTTCAGGCGTCTCCAAGGCTAAGATATCACCCCGCCCAACATCTAAAAGTGTTTCATCCCAGCGTGGCGTGTGAGCATTCATTAACTGCATTTGGTTTCTCTTCCTCTTTGTGATTGATTAAAAATGACTCATGTGTGTTCTGATGCAAAGGGCCTTATCCGCCCCCCATCCCACGCCCGCTCCCTCCCAGAACTCGGCCTGGGATCCATTCCCAAACAGCTCACTCAGCAGATGCTTGATGATTTCAGAAGGCAGAAGGGTCGTGGGTCACGTCCATCAGCTCTCTGCAGAGCCCCCTAGGACCGCGCCCGCCCTGTTGTCAGGCAAAGCCCAGTTGGGAGCGTTGCCAACATTATGACCACACGGGTTTCCATTTTACTGTCTCTTCCATCACTTCTGCAGTGGGTCAGCTCAACTTACAAACTAAACACATATTTTCCTGTCGGCACCACACTTTCCCCTGAAGAGCTGGAAGCCTGTGGCCTCTGGGTCCAGAGCTGACCTGGCTGTGGGCCAGCAATTTGTGTAGTCACACAGCGGTATCTGGTATCCGCACCAGCCTTCCAGAGCTGCCTCGAGAGACATGGGGATATGAGGCTGTTAGAAACATCGTCCATAGAGTGCTGTCAGGGACAAACAGGATGGGGAACGGAAATGTGGCGTTCCAAGGGGGACCCAGGCAGTGGCTGAGCAAAAGCACTTTGCAATTATTCTGCAATTACAAAGCAGAATATTTCGTAAAGATTTCTGAAGACATTTTATGCAATACGACTTGAGAAATGACATGGTATCCCATGAATAGAGAGACAAACCTTTATATGTTGTTCTTTCTAAAGGCCTGTGATCCAGTCGCTGGAGAGAAGACACACTGGGGAGAAGTTACTTGGGGTACACTCCGGGTTTCTTCTGAGTTTTTTCCTGTAATTCTTCTTCATCCCATCCTCCATGTCTTTACATCTCACACATTCCCGTGTCTCATTTGACAGTGAGGCGTCAGGTGAGCCTTGAGCCCTGGATACTAAAGAACCTATTTCCAAATAAGATTACATTCACAGGTTCCAGGGCAGTGATTAGGACTTGGACATAATTTTTTTGGGGGGACACACTTCAGCTCACTACTAAAGCCAGGCTGTTTTTCACCCTCAATTTTAACAGCACTTAGTATTTTACTGACAAAATTTTCGTAACAGCAAATTAATCGCAATATTATAAAACAGATCATTTTGTGGATTATTAATGGTAAAGAAGAGATTTTTTTCTTAGAGATTTAATTCTTAATAGGAGGATTGTACATTTAAATTGGGAACTTAGTTATACTGTTCTGGCATAGTTAACAGTCAGCAGATGACTTAAACTGTGATATGAAATGCAAAATTTAGTGTGTACCAATAGAGAATTTTTAAACAAATTTAAAGATGTTCACAGTTTAGTGTGAACTAAACTATTCACTGTTTTAGAGTGAAAAGCAGTGCCTTGTCTATCTTTTTTTTGTGTGTGTGTGAGAAGATTTAAGTTACTGCAAGTTTTTTGCCTAGGGCTCAGTCCCAAGGCTGCCATTTTGGGGCACCCCTGCAAATGCAGAGGGGCTGCCAGCCAATGTCTCACCAGGAAGGAATAGGCCATGCAAAGGTTGCTGAGTACAAGGGCAGAAGGAAGGCTTGTGGCTTGGGAATGTGGATGAGGGAGAGTGGGGGGCAGTGAGATCTCGGCTCTGTCACTTGGCACCCAGTGTCCTGAGGACCAGGGATAGCAGTCGTCCTTGCTCAAGGCAGTTATGAGAAAAAAATAACAGGATTCATACCTGGTACATGGTGTTTACTCCGTGAAGGCCAACCGTTATTGTTATTTACACTGTTGTCATTGTTGTTAGTCTTTCTCACATCAAGGACATTGGGGACTTTCCCTGTTCTCAGCAGAACCACTGTTGGTTTCCTCCACCAAGTTGGGGAGGCTGCGTAGAGTGCCGCTAGAATGAACCTCGAAAACATCATGCTGAGTGAAAGAAGCCAGTCCCCAGAGCCCACATGATGCAAGAGCCCATCTATATGAAATGTCCAGAAAAGACAGATCCATAGAGACAGAAAGGGGATTGGTGGTTGCCAGGGGCTGTGAGGGGAATGGAGAGTGAATGCTCTTGGGGATGGGTCTCCATTTGGGGGGTGATGGAAATGTTCTACAATTAGGTTATTATGATGGTTGCATAACTCTATAAATAGACTAAAAACTGTTGAATTGTACACTTTCAGTGGTTGAACCTGATGGGAAGTAAATGATATCTTGATAAAGCTGTGAAAAAAAGAGTGCCATGATAGAGAAAGAAGGGGGCAAGGCCTGGGGTCTGCCCTCTGGACCTGCCACCCAGGAGACAAGGCCAGAGATGGGCTGGGGAAGGCGGGAGTGAGTCCACCCGGCTCACAGGGCAGTGGGAGGCCAAGTGCCCCTGGTGGGGTGGGAGCCTAGGGAGCCAGGAGGGAGCGAGAGCCTTGGAAAGTTTGCACGAAGGAATAATGAATTGTCTCCTGCAAAGCAGCCCTGTGGAAGGCAGTGCCTCCTGCTCCCGGCTGCTTGGCCCTGGGCCACACCTGGGCGGCTCCCACCTGCACTATGGGAAGAGGTGCCCTGCGTGGACGATCAACTACACCCTGGGGCGGCTTTACGTCCTGGCTTCTGGTCCCCACTGATGTGAGTCCTTCTGTCAGAGTTTCCAGAACTCACCTGTTCGAACTGAGTTTCCTAAATATTGTGAGCGGCTGAGGGCTGGGCCACCTGGTCCATCTTTGAGCACCTGGTTCACCTGGTGGGTGGTTTCCATAGACTCAGGATAAGAGAAGAAGGGTAGGAAGCAGTTCCCTCGCCTGTGGGTTGCCTCTACCTGTACACCTTACCCAGAGTTCTGAGTACCCCTGCCCACCTCACCTGGGACTGTCTGCACCTGCCCACCACACTCAGGATCTGTCTATACCTGTTTACCTCACCGGGTCTGTCTACATCTGACCACCTCACCCGGAGGCTGTCTATACCTGTACACCTTACCCGAGGAGTGTCTACATACGTCCACCTCGCTTGGGGGCTGTCCACACCTATCCAACACACCTGGGTCGGACACGCGGTTGGCCAGGCGGCCGTCTCAGGCCCTGCCCCCTGCGGATCCCTGCAGGGCCCCGTTAGTCCACCACGGGTAACAGAGGGTGAGAGCTCCTCCCCAGCCTTAGAGTGTGGTTTGGAGCTGCTGGCCGCCTGGTGCCTCTTCAGTCCTTCCTGGCCCAGGGTGTGTCTGGAACATTCCTGGCACTGAGCTGGCATCTTCCCCAGGACACAAGCAGCAGGCGGAGCTGAGGTGGGCCAGGGCCTTCACTGTGGTGCTTTTATTTCCAGCCTGTATGCCCAGAATGCAGAAATGGCCAGGGCGCCCATTTGGGGCTGAATCATCTGGGCTTCAGTTTTCTCATCTGTCAAACCTCGGAGCTGGCCCGAGTGCTATCGGAGGCGGGTTCCTGTTCTCATCTCACACGAGCCATCCAGGAATGAATGGTTGGGCCCGGGTGGCAACCTAAGCAAGAGACAAAGGTCCCTGGAAGTGTCTGATTCTGAGTCATGCCAGGGGCTCTGGTGATGGTAAGAAGGGCTACAGATGGCACCTCCACCCTTCTCCTAGGACAGACACACACGCCCCTGCACTCATCCCGCAGGTGCACAGCCCCCAGGTGAGGTGGGTGGTGTAGACAGCCCCCAGGGGCACTGGGTGGGTGCATAGCCTTCCAGGTGAGGTGGGTGGTGTAGACAGCCCCCAGGGGCACTGGGTGGGTGCATAGCCCCCAGGTGAGGTGGGTGGTGTAGACAGCCCCCAGGGGCACTGGGTGGGTGCATAGCCTTCCAGGTGAGGTGGGTGGTGTAGACAGCCCCCAGGGGCACTGGGTGGGTGCATAGCCCCCAGGTGAGGTGGGTGGTGTAGACAGCCCCCAGGGGCACTGGGTGGGTGCATAGCCCCCAGGTGAGGTGGGTGGTGTAGACAGCCCCCAGGGGCACTGGGTGGGTGCATAGCCTTCCAGGTGAGGTGGGTGGTGTAGACAGCCCCCAGGGGCAATGGCTGGGTGCATAGCCTTCCAGGTGAGATGGGTGGTGTAGACAGCCCCCAGGGGCACTGGGTGGGTGCATAGCCTTCCAGGTGAGGTGGGTGGTGTAGACAGCCCCCAGGGGCAATGGCTGGGTGCATAGCCTTCCAGGTGAGATGGGTGGTGTAGACAGCCCCCAGGGGCACTGGGTGGGTGCATAGCCCCTAGGTGAGGTGGGTGGTGTAGACAGCCCCCAGGGGCACTGGGTGGGTGCATAGCCCCCAGGTGAGGTGGGTGGGTGCAGACCACCTGTTACAGGGACTCATTTGGAGGCATAGCCTCTCAGCTGCGCGAGCCCCCCAGGGTGGGCTTCACAACGATGAAGCCCCTGGACAGGACCTGAAGGACGGGAACAAGCCATGTGGAAGCAGAGGGCGAGCCAGTGACTGGCCTCCCCAGTATTACGTGGGATATACTATACTAAAACCTTTTTTGGTCATTTATCTGAGATTCAAATATAATTATTTTTATTTGCTAACTCTGGCAACCCTACACCTAATTCATGGCTTGCTTTGCTGAAAACATTTCTATGTAGCCCAATGCTTATTTACAATTGCTCTGTCTTTTGAGTATATACCCAAAAGTGGGATTGCTGGATCACATGGTGACTCTATGTTCCACTTTTTGAGGAACAGACAGATTGTTTCCATAACAGCTACACCATTTTACATCCTCATAAGCAGTGCCCATGGGTTCCAATTTCTCCGCATCCTCACCAACACTTGTTATGGCCTAGTTTTTAAAATGATGCCATCGTGGAGATAAGAAGTGGTATCTCATGGTGGTTCTGATTTGCATTTCCCTACTGGTTAATGATGTTGAGCATCTTTTCACACATTTGTCGGCCATTTGCGTATCTTCTTTGGAGAAGTGTATGTTCAGAGCCTTTGCCCACTGTTGAATTGGGTTGCTTGCTTTTTGTTGTTGTTGAGTCAGAGGTGCTCTTTATATATTCTGGATATTAACACATCATCAAATATATGATTTGCAAATAGTTTGTCCCATTCTGTGTGTTGTCTAAAGTCCTGAGGTTTAAGCCACCCAGTTGATGGTAATTTGTTACAGCAGCCACAGAAAACTTATCCCGTGCTCTGGCTCCCATGCCCCTGTCGGACTGGGAACACATGTATGGTGTGTGCATGGACACACACCCACACACACACCCACACACTCACACCCACACACAAGACATTTCAGTCGTTGTTGGGGAGGGTGAGTGCTTGCTCCTGTCCACCTGCAGCAGGGAGAGTGCTGGGCAGCTCCCAGCCCGGATTCTTCTCATCTGTAAAGGGGCCCTGGAAGCTGCTTCCCTGCTCCTAGGAGATTCCCAGCAGTCTTTGTACCTTGCTCCCGAGCAGCTTTTCCTGCCAACTGTCACTGTTTTCTGGACACCTTGAAGTCCTTGAGAAGATACTGAGGCTGGCTCCCTGGACTCTCTGGGTTTGGGGAAAACCAGAAAGCCCTCTTGCCCGTGGTCTTCGCTGAGATCAGGCGCAGCCAGCCAGGAAGCCTCCCTTAAAGCCCCCCTTGGATCCTGGCCCTGGGAATGGGCTCACGCTGGCTGTGTGCGGAGCCCTCTGCTCCTGTATCAAGTCAGAGCATAGGGGACACAGGGTACAGGAAGACCATCCCCCATCCCCAACCACCTCCTCCCTCTGCACCTAGCTGTGCTCCCCAGGCAGCTGGGAGGTGAAAGCCCTTGGGCCTTGTTGAAATCACCTCCCTGCATTCCTTTCTCTGCCGCTGTCCCTCCCCACGCCCGCACCTTCCCTCCCCTGCTTTGTGGGGCGCACACGTGACACCTCCTTCCTTCATCTGTTTGACCCTTGTCACCTGGATGGCCCTGCAGGCTGCTCTGGCTGTTCGCTGCCCCTACCAATGCAGCTGTGAAAGCTCTTGGCTAGATCACTTTGGCCACATCCCTGGCCTTTTTAGCGGGGTCAGAGGTCACATGCAGTTTTAGCTTCATCCGTATGACTGGCAGCTCCCCAAGACATCATCACTGTGCCCTCCTGGGCAGCGAGGGTCATTCCCCACAGCTGCTCCTGCACACAGGCAGGCCTTGCGGCGTTGGGGGTCCCTGGAGGGGCCGGGCTGGGCAGGGCAGACATGAACTGTGAGGATTTCCCTACATGATCCTGCCAGGTGCCAGTGTGGACTGGGCTTGGAGGCTGGCACCTCCTCCTGGGCTATCAGCACTGCCACTGACCCTGCCGCCCCCCCCCCCCCCCCCGCAACTCCAGCTCGTACATAGCCCCTACCTCATCTGCTACAGCAGGTCCAGTGTGTCGTGAAGTCCCCACTGCCTGCCCAGGGCTTGACCCAAAGCCTATGGAGAAGGCTAGCGGGGGAGGCTGCTTGGAGAACCCACTGTGCCTGGCAGCCAGAAGCATTGGCAGAAAGCTTCCAGAGGAGCAGGAATAGATTGGTCAGCACAGGAGGAGGGCAGAGAGGCAGAGTTTAAGCAAAGGCAGGCAGGGGGTTGGCACAGGGTGCCCAAAGAAGGAGGATGAAGCTGGCTCATCAGGGCAGCCTCAGGACAGCCCGGAACTTGGACTTGGTTCCAATAAACACTAGAGAGGACTTGGGCCAGTTGGTGGGGGGATACTGGAGGGATGGGGAGAGGAGTTGAACATGACATAGAAAGGAGGTGCCCCCACCCGAGGGACCTACAACAGCAGGACAATCTTTGAGCTGGGGACACTGGAAGGGGCAGGAGGGGACACCCTGCCATCGGGAGAGGAAGGGGTGCCAGCCCACCCTTGCTGTTTGCCAGAGGGGAAAGGAGGTTCAGAGAGGTAGCGGCCTGGCGGGGGATGGGGAGAGGGCAGCAGTTGAAGACAGGCATCCAAGGGCCTGGGGACAGCGGTGGGTCTGGAAGATTCTCTCCCTGGCCTGCCTTAGCTTCCCCAAATGACTCAGCTCCTCAGGCTGCCTGCACTCAACAGGTCGCCAGGTCGGGGGCGGGGGATTGTGGTGGTTGGGGAGGACACAGCGGGCCCTGCATGGTAGGTGTTGGAGGGCCCCCGAGACGCAGCGTGCCCCGGGCAGGGGCGGGGCCGGTCCACAGAGGGGCCGTGGGTGGGAGGAAGGGTAGGGCGGGTGTGGGGAGGGTAGTCCAGGGAGGGTGCGAGTCCCGGGAGGATGTGGGGCCAGGGTGAGGGCGGACAGAGTCGGTGGATGAGGGGAAGGGGATGGGCCGGGTCTGGGGGTGCATCCGGGCGGGGGGCGGGTCCCGGGAGGGAGTGGGGGGAGTCGGTGGAGGGGATGAGTCCAGGGGCGGGGCGGGGGCGGGGCGCGCGGGGCGGGTCCGGGGCCGAGGCGGGTCGGGGAGAGGGCTGGTCCCGGCTGCCCCATCCTGGCCGGGCGCAGAGCGGGGCGCATGGCGCGGGGCGCACGGCGCGGGGGCTGTGAACAAAGGGCCCCCGGCGGCGCAGCGGGGACGGAGGCGCTCGGACCCCGGCCCCGGCCCGACCCCGGCCCGCCCCTCTCCCCCGGCGCGGCGCCTCCGCAGAGCCGGAAAATGGGGGGCGCCCTGCTCTGGTCGCCGCTCTGGCTCCTGCTGCTGCTTTCGCCGCGGGACGGCGTGCACGCTGCACAGCCCCAGGCCCCGTGAGTAGCCCCGGGCGACAGAGGAAGCTGGCCTCTTTCTGGGGTGGTGGTCTCGAAGACTGGCTCAGAGAGGTGCAACGACCTGTTCAACGCCACACAGCGTCCGCGCTGGGCGGTACCTAGAGTCTCATCTCCCGACCCCCACGCGTCGGACTGGGAAAGGGGGCAACCTGAGGCTTTAGAAGGGGCCCCATGGAGGTACAGGGGTTCCCCAGAGCTCAGGCTGCGATCTACCCCGACCCCACCGCGCCCCTTGGTGTGACGGGGCTATCTTTGGGGTGGCAATTTCAAGTTGTCCCTGGCGTGAAGGAAGAGGTAGATTCTTGGCTGAGAAATAGGAGGAGAGACCTACGTTCCGTCTTCCTTTGGAGGGCTTGGTGGTGGGGGAGGAAGTGTTTGTTTGGCTTCCACATTTTTCTTGAAGTTTGCGTACAGAGCTTCTGGTGGGTTGACACAGTGAGGAGGTGAATTAACTAGATGCTAAGGAGAATTTCCCAGGAGCTGGCTTCAGAGGGAATTTTTCCAGACCTGCCAAGTTTGGGTGAGCCTTGCAAGGCTGTGGGTTCAGGGGGCCTGCCTCCAGTGGCCCAAGCTCAGCCACTTCGTCCATCTCAGTCTTTATGAGATGGCTTGTCTAAGCAGCTCATGTTTAGGAGTTCCCAGAAAGCAGGTCACCAGTGGGACTGGGTGGGCGGCAGCGCCTCCAGCTGCACTGCTCCTTTGGGATCACAGTTTGAAAAGTAAGACACCGCACTGCACTTTGGGCAATGGGATTCTTCTCCGCTGGGCCTTGCGAAGTTGGAACCCAGCCAACTTTTGTCCTAATGGGGCACCCTTTGGAATATTCGATCTCAGCCAAGGCATGACTTTTGTTCCCTTGGATCATTCAGCAATGTCCAGAGGCATTTTGGGGTTGTCACGTTCACTGGGTGGGGGCCAGAGATGCTGCTAAATATCCTGCCATGCACAGCACAGACCATCCCCCAACACAAAGCATGACCAGGCCCTACATGAGAGACCCTGCCTTGTAAGGGCCAAGTTCAGAGTCCCTTTGTTGCAGAGTTTTAAACAGAGTGTTTGACTAAATTTACCCCGGGATCTTAAGCACTGTTACGTGAAATGGAACCGCCCATACGGGGAGACATTGACCGACTCAAGGTTCCAGATTAGCTGGCCTCTGAGCTGTGGTCCATCTGCCTGATGGAACTCGTTTTAGTAATAGCCCTGATACTCACTTCCGTGCCCTGCGTGGTTTTTCCATGAGGATTCCCTGGCCTCAGAAAGCAGCATGGATTTAGACTGTTGTAAGACCAACACTGTGTACAGTTTACCAAACCACCTTTCTCAGGTCCAAAGGAAGAGAAATCAATGTCAGCCCAGAATCAGGGTTGACCGTGATCAGCCGGCGAGCATACCGACAGCTGCAGCTCCTAACCCACAGGGAACATTCATCTGGTTCCGTCGGGTCCTCTGGGCCTTTGGGTGAAGATGCTAACCCAGATCTGGATAAGGGCTAACCAAGGAAAACAAACACGTGGATTGTATATTTCCCAGATGTTCTTCCACATTCAGCACATGCTACGTGCCATGGGAGGCCCTGGGGGTTAGCTGGGATCTGGACAAAAAGACTCCGTCCTAAAGAAGGCCACATTCCTGTGTGGCAGCGAGATAGGACACATAGGAGCCCAGGGTCACTGCATGCTCAGGGTGGTGCTGGAGTTAGATAGTAACCACATGTCCCTAGGGTGACAGTGTACTCCGGACAGTACAGGTATGTACTCAGGGTCATTGCATGCTCTGTGCATGGCGGAGACCAGCCCTGTACATGGAAGCTCAGGGTCTTTGCACCCTCTGGTCAGTGCTGGAGCCAGACACGTCACATATGAAGCAAGGGTCTGCCCGTGCTCAAGACAGTACACGTCCATTCCCAGTGTCCCTGCACGCTCTGTTGGTTGCTGGAGTTGGCAGAACACATAGGATCCAGGGTCAGTAGACATTCTGGTCAGTACATCCATGAAACCCAGGGTCACTGCATGCTCTAGAAGGTACAGTTACATACCCAGGATCGATGCATGCTCTGTGCTTGATGGGGGCCAGACACTGCCCGACAGGAAACCAGTCTGCAGATGCTTGTTGGTGCCGGAGTCAGACAGAACATGGGACCCCAGGGTTACTACTTATTCCAGTCATTGTTAGATCTGGCCACCGCACCTACGAAACTAGAGTCTTTGCATACTCTCGTTCGTGCTGGAGTCATATAGTAGATGGTAAGTCGCCAACGTCCTGCAGTCGGACAGTACATGTAGGAACCCAGGGTGTGTGAACTCTGGTTGTTGTTCAAGCCGGACAGAGCATAGTGGGCTCCCAGGGTCAGTGCTGTGGCCAGATGGTACTCAACAGGAACCTGTTGTGTCTTTTGAAATGCCAAACTTTTCATGAAGTTTTTTTTTTTTTTCCCCCAAGTCAAGTTGTTGTCCTTTCAGTCTTAGTTGTGGAGGGCGCAGCTCAGCTCCAGGTCCAGTTGCCGTTGCTAGTTGCAGGGGGCGCAGCCCACCATCCCTTGCGGGACTCGAGGAGTTGAACTGGCAACCTTGTGGTTGAGAGCCCACTGGCTCCTGTGGGAACCGAACCGGCAGCCTTCGGAGTTAGGCGCATGGAGCTCTAATCGCCTGAGCCACCGGCCGCCCCTCATGAAGTTTTAATGAAGTCTAGTTTATCAGTGATTTCTTCGATGGATTGTGCTTTTGGTATCTTATTCATGAAATCTTTGCCTAACTGAAACTCACAAAGCCTTTCTCCTGTTTTCTTCTAGTGCTTTTATAGTTTTACATTTAGATCATTGACCCACATTGAGTTCCTCTTAGTGTGTGGTGTATGATAAGGGTCTGAATTCATCTCGTTTAGCATGTGGACGTGGGGCTGTCTCAGAGAGGATTTTGAGAAATGAAAATCTTTCCTCATTTCAATGCCTGGCGCAGTGTTTTCCCTTTCGCCTGTTTCCTTCTGTGCCCATACTAGTGCACAGTTGGAATTATGCTGCCTTTGCTGCTGGGCCTCTTGGCACTTGCTGCATTGTGAGCGGGTCCCGTGGTTACACATGAGCCTTTGTGGTTTTCAGTGGAAGGCTGCAGAATATGGGGAGGCAGGAACTCAGGTGGGGAAGGTTTGGCCCAGGTCAGGTGCCCGCTCCTACCTGTCTGTGTCATCTAGTACACGTGCCTTCTCCTTCTGCAAGGTCAGCTTTTGTGTCTGGAAAGCAGGATAATGACCCTTTTTCTCCAGAAGTGTCTTCACAGTCAAGCTGAGGATTTGCGGTCAGAGAGGGCTGTTTTGATTTCATTGTTTATGGAACTTTTCCTGTTTCACACCATTTAGTTTGTTTTCAGGTTTTTGTTCTTAAAATTAATGCCGCAGGAAGCTCTTTGCTTCTTTTCACTGGGTCTGGGCCACCTGAGTCAAATCCTGGTCTCTCAGTGATGCAGACACGTGACTTGGCTTCTCCAGGGCTTGATTTCGGACTCTGTAAATGGGAGATGTTCTCACTTCTCACAGGGTGGCTGTGAGGATGAAGTAGGGTCCTACCCATTACTCAGCCAACAGGGGAGAGTATTTCTGGCTGGGTGCCACATGTGCAAAAGTCCTATGGCAGAGAAAAAGCCAGAGGCCAGAATGCAGAAACGAGAGGGCGGTGTGGTACTGGGTAGATCCAGAGAGCCCAGATTCTTACCTAAGTAGGGGGGCTTCAGAGGTAACTAAGCCAGTTTATGGTCTTCAGGAGCTCACAGATTGGTGGGGGAACACAGATGAATACAACAACCATGCTGTCAGAGTGTGGTCAGGCATAGGCAGGAGTCTGCCCAGGGTGCACCTGACCCAGCCAGGGTGGCAGTGAGGCCAGGTGTCGGTCAGACAACCCTTGGTCTTCACTGTGGTTCTCCTTTCCTACAGGGGCTATTTGATCACTGCACCCTCTGTCTTCCGCTCGGGAGTGGAGGAAGTCATCAGCGTGACCATCTTTAACTCCCCAAGGGAAGTCATGGTCCAGGTTCAGCTGGTGGCCCAGGGCGAGGCTGTGGCACGGAACCAGGGAGCCATCCTGGGTAGGTTCTTGGGGTGCTTGGCCGGGGCTTCCTCTCCCTGTGCACAGTGGAGCCATTTGCTGGACTTTAGAGCTCCAGCAGGGTGGGTACTGCTTTGCCTCCTCCCATCCTACCCCTCCAGAACCCCTGCAGAGGGAGGGAGGGCAGGTTGAGTTCTCCCCATTTCACAGATGGAGAGAGTAAGGCCCAGGACGGGCAGCCACCTGCCTCGTCTGGGGAATCAGAGTGCTTTGTTCCCTTGGCAGCCCAGGTTCTAAGGGTGCAAATCTGGACGGAGTCAGGCACGCTTCTGTGTCAGTTTGGCCGGTGGTGGGCCTGGGGCCCGGAGGGAGTCCTGTGACCATATCAGACTACCGTTGAGCTCTGAGTACTCCTGTGGATTTAGACCCAGAACTGGGTGCACAGCCGGCCTGTCACTAAGTGGAGCTCAGGCCTCAGCCTGCCTCTCAGCCACTCTCCTTAGTAAACTGCAGATAACAGCAGTGCTGACCTGCGGACACGGGTGTCGAGAGCAGGGCCTCACTGCAGAGGCGCCCAATGTGGCAGAGCAGCTAACTTATTCCTCATGCAGAGCCGGAAGCACAGGGATGATGCTGGGGCCCCAGTGGGCAGCACCTGTCCCCAGGGGGACATAGGGAGGCTGGCCTGGAGTGGAAATTAGGAGAAGGTCGTGGGTGGACACGGTGCAGGCAGTCCCACTCTGGTGGCTAGCCCCAAAACCCCACTCAGGGGGACTTCAGCAACAGAGAGTTTAGGGGCTCTCATAACTAGAAAAATCCACAGGCATCACTGGCCATCTCCTGGCCCCACTTCTGGATGGGCCTGTGTCTCCTCAAAGCTCAGAGGGAATGAGGGGGTTCCCAGGACCTCTGGGGAGAGCCCCAGGTTCCCCTCTGATTGGCCCATCTTCGCTCATGTGCTCAGGCCTGAGCCAATCACTGTGATCAGGGGGAAGACCTATGTACATTTGCACAGAGCCCCAAACCACATGGACTGGGAGCTGTATAGGTGGTTCCCCCAAGGAAATGGGGGTTTGGCTAGCAGGAAATGGGGGTATTGATTCTGGGAGGCAGAAACAGTAGATGCCTAATCAAGTCCTGGAGGCCAGAAAGCCTGGAGAGGTGTTAGAGTAGCAAATGACTCCTTTTGGGTAGAAGAGAGAGGTGATGGGAGACCAGTCAGCTCCACTAGAGTGAGGTCCACTGGGGACCTCAGTCTCCTCTTCTTTCTCTCCACACTTCTCCTGTTCTTCTTCCCTGGAGTTTTTGCTTTGCTCCCCTCACAGCTTACCTTGGACAGGGGCCAGGGGTGAAGTGAATCAAGTACGCAGGCCGGCCAACTTTTCCCTGAATAGCTCCGCTTTGTCCATCCCCTCCGGCCTTTAGCTCTTGCCAGTTTGGAGGAAATCTCTCACTTCTGCCAATCCCAGCCCAGCCCAAGCCAGACCAGCATGACCCAGGTGTATGTGTGTCCACAGAAAATCCCTGTAGGTTGAGAAAGCCCTTGTTTATAAAGCTGTAGGCCGGAGGGGCAGGAAAACACAGCTCCCGATTTAACCGTTCTCGTTTTATTTTCATTTTTTAGATAAAGGGACAATCAAACTCAAGGTAAGCCATGAATTTTTAAAATCATAAACCCTACCTTGGAAATAAAAAATTGAATTGGAATGGGATAAGAAACATTACATGTGTTTGGGGAAAAGTCATTAACAGTAATATACAAAAATGAGTTATGAAGAAAAAGTTTAGAAAAGAAGAAAAGTCACCCATAATCCCATTCCCCATACTTTTCACTTTTTCATGTTTCCTACGAACCCTTGTCCACATGAAGACATTTTCTTTCATAGTTGCAATTAAAGGATATACACCATGGTGTTTCCTGCTGTTTTCTCTAAACACATTACATAAACATACCTCCATGTTTTCAACTCTCCGTAATTGTACTTTGTGTTCTGTTATAAACAGCCTCCCATTGCATCTCTTTTATATACAGTTGACCTTTGAACAATGCAGGGATTACTAGCACCCATTCCCACCTGGTGCAGTCAGAAATTTGCATATAACTTTTGACTCACCAAAAACTTATCTACAATCTGCCCTCGGTATCCATAGAGGATTGGTTTCAAGACCCCCTTGCAGATACCAAAATCCATGGGTGCTCAAGTCCCTTACATAAAATGGTGTAGAGCAATGCATACAGTGGCCTTCCACACCCGTGGATTCCCAGCCAAATTCTGTTTTCAACCACTGATGCAAAACCCACAGATATGGACGCCTAACTGTATTTATTGAAAAAAATTCGTAATTCAAGCCCGTGTTGTTCAAGGATCAACTGTACTAATTTACTAACCTCCCACCTTGTACACAGTTAGATTTTTAAAAAATTGTTTTCAGGATTTGAATAATGTCATCCAAAAGTTGCAAGCGTCTTTGTATGTAAAGTTACACTAGCATTCTGGATACCTGCCTCAGTCTAATTACCAGGTCGAGAGCCAGGCCTCCTGCTCGGTCCTGTTTTGTCTTAGAAAACAGCAGGGCTACACACGGCACCACCTGCCATACATTAGACACCAGATTTCCCACAGCTGCGTTGGCATTGAATATTATGATTTGAAAATTATTTTACGGACCAAACTACACTGTAGGTAATTCTCTGATGTGGGTTTTTAAACTGGAGTCCTTGGAGTTCAAGGGGTTTGTAAGCCCTGAAATTGTAGGCGTTTACTGGTTTAGCTAGTCCTTAACTTTTCCCAGATGCTGAAAGGAGTCCCTGAATGAATGGGCTAACTCGAGAATCATTCTGAATTATAATGTGCCCTCTCCCCCAGTGATCAGAATGAAGTCTGAGGTGGTTCCTCTTCCAGCGGGATGTGTCATTAGTGCCTAAGTGCTGTGGCATGGAGGACAATAGTAGAACCTTTTCTTTTTTTTTTTTAAACCTTTTTTTATTAGTTTCACGTGCACAAAACAATGTACTAGACATTTCTCATTTATATCCCTCACACAGTGACAACCTAGAACCCTTTCTTTAAGGCAGTATTTCCCACCTGGGAGGGAGGGATGTTTAGTCCCTCCCCTCCCTGCGACCCCCATACCCCCCCCTCGTCCCCTCCCGCGTCCCTTCCCCCCTCGCCCCCCGCCCCCCCCAGTGACTTTGACAATGTCTAGGGACATGTCACTCTTGGGAGGGGGGTTGCTACTGGCATCTAGTGAGTGGCGATCAGGGGTGCTGCTCAACATCCCCACAGTGCCCAGGACAGCCCTCCCACCAAGAACGAGCCAGCCCCTGATGTCAACAGTTGGGAAACCCTTGGTAAATACCATGCAGCTACGCTTGCCGCTTGCCGGCTTTCTCTGAGCAGATCTGTTTTCTGGGGAGGCAGAAAGCAGGGATGCTCCGGACAGGGCTTAAGATTGTGCGCTTTCCCTGGCCATCGCACACAGGAAGGCACTCTTCCCAGGGTAGGTGCTGTGGATTTGTATGGAGACCGGTGAAGGGCTGTATAATTCTGGGAGCGGGGGGCCAGTGGATCTTAACCCACTAAATGACAGTAGCACCCTCATCTGCAGATAATGACAACCAGAAATGTCCCCTGTGAAGGGGGAAGAATCCTTCCCACCCCTACCCCAAGTTGAGAAATGCTCATCTAGAGCTGTTCTAAGGATCCAAGGCCCTTTGGGGGGGTCTCTAGTCTGTTGAGCAGCATTCCTGACCTCCACCCACTAGATGTCAGTAACACTCTCCCCCCCTCCTCCGCTAGCTGTGATACCCGAAAATGTCTCCAGAAACTGCAAAGTGCCCCCTGGGGGGCATAGTCACCCCTGGATGAGCACCCCAACCCTAGACCTCTGCGTTGCTTTCCCAACACCTAGGTCCCTTCCAGGGCGACACCCCATTTCCAAAGCTCCGTGTTCTGCCGGCAGGTGCCTACGGGGCTCCGGGGCCAGGCCCTCCTGAAGGTGTGGGGCCTTGGCTGGCAAGCAGAGGAGGGCCTCCTGTTCCACAACCAGACCTCAGTGACCGTGGATGGCCGGGGAGCCTCTGTGTTCATCCAGACTGACAAGCCAGTGTACAGGCCCCAGCACCGAGGTGGGTGGCTTGCATGTGCCGGGGGGGAGGGCTGGTCACTGTCTGGAGCTGCTACAGCCTCTCTTCTTTCTTCCAGTGCTCATAAGTATCTTCACCGTCACCCCAGACCTGAGGCCGGTCAGCGAGAAGGTGAGATTGGCTTCTAAAACCATGTGCCTGGGACACACCCCCTTGAAATACCCTGGCCAAGGCCACCATCACAACTGGCCTTTCTTCCCGGCCCCTTTCCAATTTCTACCTCCATTTTCGGTTCCTTCCTAGGGCACCATGTCTCCTGGACGGCCCAGGAGGAGGTCTGGGACTGAGGGAGGCAAGATCGCTGGTGGGTGTGCTATTCCTCAATGAGGTCTCCCCAGGGGTCCCCAAAGTGGTCAGTGCCCCTCCATGCAAGCTTCAGAAGGATTTAAGTAGCTGTGGACCATCATTTGAAATTCCAGTAGCCCTGCATTTATTTAACTTGTATTAGGAAGAAGATATAACTACACATCAAACCTATCATTTCTCCTTCGAAATAAACATACCCACGGAAAGGGCATTGATTTTCTTGTAACCTTTTATTTGGAAATCACTTCAGACACACAGAAAAGTTGGAAGAACAGCACAGAGAGGTCCCGAATACTTTCATATAGCCCAGGGATCAGCAAACTTTCTATAAAGGGCTGGCTAGTAGGTTTGTTCAGGTCTCCAGGCTGTTGCAACTACTCAGACCTGCTGTTGTCATGTAAATTCAGCCACAGACATTTGTGTATGAATGGGCATGGCTGGGTGCCAATAAAACTTTATTGACACAAACAGTCAGAGGTCCGGATTTGGCTTGAGGGATGCAGTTGGCCAAGCTCTGATCTGGAGCAGTGGTTCTCAAACTTGAGTGTTGAGTGTGCCTCAGATTTCCCTGGGAGACTTGTTCAAACAGAGATGGCTGGGCCCTCCCCAGAGTTCTTGATTCAGGAGTTTCTTGGGGAGGGGCCTGAGGATCTGTGTTTCTAAAAAATTCCCAGTTGATGCTGCTGCTGGTCTGGGGAACACACTCTAGATTCACCAATTTCTCTCTCTCTCTCTCCCCACATATGTACCTATATACTTACAAAATTATTTTAATGCTAAATCGTTTGAGAATACTTTGCAAAGATCACATCTTTTTAGCCCTGACCACCTGTGTCCTTTCAGAACAAGAACATTCTCTCGTACAACCAAAGTACAATAATCACATTTAGGAATTTTGACATCAATACAATAGTATTATCTAATACAAAACCCACATTGTTCCAGTGACATCCTTGATAGCATGTTTCTTTGCTGGTGTCCAGCATCTAGTCCCAGACCACGTGTTGTGTTTAATCATCATGACTCCCGGCATCCTTAAATCTGAATCAGTTCTTTCCATGTCTTTCATGATGTTGACATTTTTGAAGGAAGTCCAGGTGGTTGTTTTGCAAAACTCCCCCTGAGGGGCTGGCCTGCTAGTTCTCTGTGACCAGGCTCAGGTTGTGTGTCTCGGGGAGGGCTCTTCAGGAGCCATGCTGGTCCTCCCCCTGTGTGGTGTTGGGAAGCACCTGACCTTGGTTTGTCCCGTTGCGGGTGATGTAAGTGCAGCCAGTGTTTCAGGTAGAGTTCAGCCTGTTTCTCCCCCCAAAAGTCTGCATTTACCCTTCGTGGCCAATAAGTAATCTGTGAGGGACACGTGAGACTCTGGACATCCTGTTACCATCAGACGCTCACCTGCTAGTTCTAGCATCCATAGAGAATTCGAAAATGAATCCGAACTTGCTGTGAAAATGGCAAAGTGGTGATTTTTCCAGCTCTGTTATTTTTTCTACATATCTTAGTTGGCCTTCTATTGTAAGGAGGAGCTTTCGGAAAGGCATTAAGTTTGAAGAAAGAGGTTTAGGTAAACTGTACGTGTATTATGCAGCAAGATGTGAGCGTGGTCTACAGGCTACTTCAGTTTAGGGAGCCCTGATGGGGGGACGTGTACGGTGGGTATTGCCTGCGTCCCTGAGTACTGAATGCTTGAGGCATATCAATGAGCAGAGCAGACATGGACCCCACCACCATAGGGCTCATATTCTGGAAAATAATCTTGCAGAGTTCCTGGTGGCCAGCCTAGAAGAGCAGTTCTATGGGTACACACAGCTTTTTCTTAACTTCCATCATCCCAAATTTCTATGCTTTTTCATTGGATAATTTAATACACTTGCCCATGTTCTAGATGCAGCCTTGTAAACTTACCTCAGTGTTTGAGTTCCTTCTGCCAAGGAAGGCTTCATACCTAACCCTCCTTCCTGGAGGACATTTGTTTGTTTCCATGTTTTCACTGTTGTCAGAAATGCCGCCAGGGTTACCTGTATTCGCTAACCTTCTTTCCCACTGGCACATCCTTCCTCAGGCTCAACTGGACCCCAGGAGCAGGGTTCTGGGGTCCACAGCCAGGGTAGTGTTGAAGGCCCTGCATGTGTGTGTGTTTTGCTTTCTGAGTGGACGGTGCTGAATTTGTGCACCCAGATGTCCGAGGAGGTCCACAGCCTTCCCTGGGGAGGGGGTGGGGCTCAGTCACTTGCCATCAGCTGCTGTCCAACATGCAGTTATTGTTAGGAAGCGCTTGACACACACGATAGAAGGGCAGAGCCCTGGATGTGTGCAGCTACCTGTTTTCCTTGGAGGTTGGTCAAGGGCCCGTGCTGGGTGAGACCCAAGGACAAAAATCACAAGAAATTGTCAGCCCAGATACCCCTGGACACACTGTCAGCCCTGAGCTAATGGGAACGGACCCATACGCATGGGGTCAGCCATGCATGGAGACCAGGCAGGGCATGATGTCGGGGACAGGAAGCATGGCTGTGCAAGCTGTGACCTCTGCGGCAGAGTTCTGAGTCTTGGTCAGAGTCGAGGGTGACCAGTTTCATGTCATGAGCACTGGCTCACTTTCAAGCTCCAGGCAGGTGCTGGGGCGGGGGCAGGGGTCAGAGATGGAAGTGTGTGTTCTGGGCCTTTGAGGAACCTGGCACTTGCCGCCCGAGAAAATACCCCAGTGACAGTCTAGGAGGGCTACCTGGCGGAGCCGTCCCTGGTTGGAGATGGAGGGAAGTCTAGAAGGGAGGATAGGACCATGATGGGGGGCGGGGAGCACAGAGGCCCCGAGAAAGGGCTTGACCACGCCACCCTCATTGCCAGGGGCAACGGCGTGAGTTTTCTGAAGCTGCTGTCACAAAGTATTATATAAATCGGGTAGGCTAAGCAACAGAACTTAATTCTCTACCAGTTCTGGAGGCCGGAAGTCCAAGATGAAGGTGTCGGCAGGGTTGGATCCTTCTGAGGGCCTTGAGGAAAGAATCTGTTCTCGGATGCTCTCCTTGGCTTGTCGCTGGCTGTCTTCTTCCTCTGTCTTCATATCGTCTTTCCTCTATGCACGTCTATGTCCAAATTGCCCCTTCTTATAAGGACACCAGTCCTATTTGATAAGGACCTCGTTTTAAGTTGATTATCTCGATAAAGAACTATTTCCAAATACAGTCACATTCTGAGGTACTGGGAGTTAGGATGTCACATATGAGTTTTTTTTTGGGGGGGGCACAATTCAACCTCTAACAGTGACTGTGTTTTCTGAGGGATCCAGGCCGTCCGTGCATAGATGAAGGTGCAGCATGTACCAAGGATTAGGGGATTTCGGGGGTGTTTGCTCACTGTCTCTCTCTGTCTTTGTTGCAGCTGGAAGCCTACATCCTGGTGAGTGGTCTGCCCTCCTCAGCTCTGACTTCCGGCCTGTTTAGCCCGCTTTCGGCGAGACCTGGTCTACACCCACTGCCTGCCCTCTGGGTTGATCCCTGCCTGCTCAGTGCCTCACAAAGCTGGGACCTGGTCCATTCCGGTTCCCGGGGTCCACCGCGGGACAGGCCAAGCATGCGTCAGTCTGTCTCTTTGTAGATTGCACCCAGGTTACTAAATGGTGATCCCTAATTGGTGAGACAAGCCCAGCCTGGCCTCTTCTGCCCCTTTGTCCTCAGATAAGTTCCTTCTATTTCCCGAGCTCTTGTTTGCTCCCATGTAAATGGCTAATATGGGACCTGCCCTCCATGCTTGTCGTGCCCTAGAGAGGGCTTGGAAGGTCCACATGCAAACCAGGCACATGTTGGATGTCCTGAATTGACCGTGTGTGTCCCCTAACAGGACCCCCGGGGCTCCAGGATGATGGAGTGGAGACACTTGGAGCCGGTCTGCTGCGGTAAATGTCTTCCCCTCCTCTCCCCTCTTCCTTCTGTGGTTTGGGGGCTGCACCTTACAGTGGCAGATGTGATAAACCTTCAGGAAGACAGAATGTGCTCTCTCTGGGGACCCTCCACCCAAGTTTCTCTGTGCCCGGGATCCAGCTGGGGCACCTGCCTGTAACAGGGGGGCTTTCTGGAACATCAGGGCTTCATTTGTCAGCACCCCCAACCTTTCTCCCACTGCAGATCTTCCATCTCATCATTCCCTACCCAGCATGAGATGTCTCTTTGCCAGCTAGGAGTCAGAGGCTTTGCTTTGGCTGAGGAGCTGGCATTGTTTTTCTTTCTCTATGACAATAAGTACTGTGTGACTGACATCTCCCTTTTAGCTTTGCCCTAAGGGAAGTGAAGAGAGGTAGGTGATAGGTAGGATTTGGAGAGACTGAGGACAGTGGCGCAGCCTCAGCCTGGAAAATGCATAAATGCGACAGACCCCGAGTCCTGCTTGGGGGTGTTCCTGGACCCCACGTGCCTCTGTGAGCCAGAATCGGAGTGTGGGGTCTCTAGCAGGTGCATGCACCATGGTGGTTTGCAGTGTCATACCTCTGAGTCCCCTGGACTGGCCTTACCTCCTCCCCATGTCCACTCTCCTCTTCCTGAGTCTGAGGTACCTGTGGAGGGCCGCTTAGTAGGCACAGGGCATGTGCAATAATCCTTATGACTCGGGTGGGGAGCAGAGTGGATGAGCGGGGGTCCCTCTCTCTGGCTTGTCCAGCTCATGGCCTGCACCTCACCTTGGCTGCAGGACTCTCCTAGGAACCCAAGATGCAGTCTCTCCCTGCTTCCCCACTCCCAGCCTGCAGGGGTGCTTGTTTCGCCCAGTCACCCCAGCCTCAGTATGGGCTCTAGCTTCCCTGAGGGGCTGTTTGGGGCAGAGGACCCCTAAGGTGTCTCTGCGCTGACCTTGCCGCTGTCCGACGTGGGCCCCCGGGCTCTCTGCACATGCACTTGCCACAGGGTACCTCTCTTCACACAGGTATCACCAACATGACCTTCCCCTTGTCCGACCAGCCGGTGCTGGGAGAATGGTTCATTTTTGTCGAAATGCAAGACCACCTGTACAACAAGTCCTTTGAAGTTCAGAAGTATGGTAAGTTGGAGAATCCAACATCTTAGGATTTCAGATCTGGGGGAAACCGCAGACCCGAGGACGACACAGATGATGAGGGTGGGGAAGGCAGAACCCCGTACAGTGAGGGCTGGGTACAGCCAGACGTGGCGTGGAGGGCTGGCTTTTATCATGGCCTTTTGTGTGTTTTTTTAAAATGGTGATAAAATATAAGTAACATAAAATTTACCATCTTAACTACTTCTCAACACGCAGTTAGTTCAGTGGCGTGAAGTACATTCACATTTGTGCAGCCATCACCACCATCTATCTTCAGAACTTGTTCACCTTCCCAAACCGACACTCTGTCCCCATTGAACACTCACTCCCCATCCCCGCCCCCAGCCCCTGGCACCCACCATCTACTTTCTGTGTCTAGGAATCTGACTCCTTTAGGGACCTCATATAGATGGCATGTGTCCTTTTGTGACTGGCTATTTCACTCAGCATAATGTCCTCCAGGTTCATCCATGTTGTAGCAAGTGTCAGAATTTCCTTCCTTTTTAAGGCCGTCATTTCCTTTTGTACTTTCATCCGTGTCCTGACCTCGGAGGCATCTCCACTTTACAGATGGGGAAACTGAGGCTGAGAGAGACATTAAGGAAAATGCTCAAGTAACAAGAGCTGGGGAGCGAACCTGCCAGAGCCACTTACTCTGCTTCTGTGCTAAAGTCACCCTTACGTGGTCAAGGGCTTCTCCTCCTTTTAGAAAGAAGATCCTGGAAGGAAAAGCTGTAGAGGTCAGGGCCGTGGGTTGCAAGCAACAGAAGCCCAGGGAAAATTCAGTAAGAAAAAGGAATTTATTGGCTCCTGTAACAAGCTCTCAGGACCAGGTTTTCTGTGTGCTGTTCCGGGTGTTGGTCCCTCCCTAAGCTGTGCGCTGCACAGGGTGACCAGATGGCTGGACACCCCTAGGCTGAGTCCTGCAGCAAAGAGAGGCGCCTTCCATCCGTAAGCACCCTCAGGCCTCTACTTGGTCCAGGAGCCACTGGCACACCCCTGGGATGGGCTGGGATTGGTTACACTCAAAGTACGTGGCCCCCTGAGAGAAACGGGGCGCTGGTCCCCTAACGATAGGAAGGAAATAGATGTGGCTGGCAAATCCCCAGAGAGCTGTCAGCACTCAACCAAGGGTGGCATAGATTATTCAGTGCAGTGGAGGGGCTGTCATTCTTTGGCCAACTTCTATACTCTGAGGCCCCCCCCAGTGGTGGAAGCCACCCGCCTCCCTCCTCTCTGCTCTCTCCTTGCAGTGCTGCCAAAGTTTGAGCTCCTTATTGACCCACCCCACTATATCAGGGACCTGGATAGCTGTGAGACCGGCACTGTGCAGGCCAGGTGAGATGGTTGTGCCCTGTCCCCCGCAGGCATGCCCCCCCCACCCCCCGTGGGCATGCATCTCCTCCCACAGGAATGCCCCTCCCCTGCTGCTGTCCCCTCCCACTCCTCCAGGGATGAGCCCTTCCCCTGAGGTGGGCACCTTTCCCCAGACCATACTTTTCTTTGTCAGGCCTCCCCCTCCCCCAGGTTTTGCCCCTTCGCTGAAGGCTCCCACTGCCCTCTTTCCCACAGGCAGCACCCACAGCTGCAGGCTGACCAGAGAGGGATTTCTAGAGGGGGTTGCCCTCTTAATGGCGAGGCCTTTCACCAAGGCCAAAGTGCTGCTGACCAGAGGGTATCAAGAGACACTGTCCCTTTCTGGGGTCCCAGGAGAGCCCTGCGATGCCCAGTGCCTGTATTCCCGCCCCAGCTCTGCCGCCTGCTGGAGCCTGTGGCCGGGCCAAGGCTGCTCTCTGGCCTGTGTCTCCTCCAGCTGTGTGTGTGTGTTAAAATGCAAGGACATGCTGTGCACACACATGTTTTCTAGTCTAGAAAATACTGTTGAAGTGTCTGGTGTTATAGGTTAATTCACGGCTGTCTTCCATTTTGCTCCTGCACTCTGGTAAGCAGGTGTCCCCTCTGCATCAGGCATGACATACACACATTTAAATTTCACCAATATCCCTGAGATGACAGTTTTATTCCCATTCTCTGGATGAGGAAACCGAGGCTCAGAGAAGTCAAGTCCCTAGTTCAAAGCTGAACTCATTAGGGCCCTTAGGGCCAGGCGTCTCTGGTCCTCCAATGGAGTCACCAACTCCAGTGGTTGTCTCACACATTCTGCCTGTTCTTGGGTCCAGAGTTCCTCTCTGACCCTCGGTCTCTTTCTCTGTCAAACATGAGGCTTGGTGCAGAGGATCACAGGGCCCTGATGTTATCTGTCCTGACTCAGGGCTGCAGGAAGGGTTGTAAGGATGGACTGTAGGATGAGGAAGCATCCCTGTGGGAGGGACATGATCTGGCAGTCGTCCGTGAGCATGTCTTGGGCACAATCAGCAGGTGGCCCTGGACAACTCCACCCCTATCCAGTTGCTGTACCAGTGACCATGCTCCTGCTTGTGGAGTTAACTTCGCTGGTCCTTTTGTTCCAGGTATACCTTTGGGAAACCTGTCTCCGGGACCTTAGTGATCAACATGACTGTGAACGGCGTGGGGTACTACAGCCAGGAGGTGGGGCACCCCATTCTTAGGACCATGAAGGTGAGGAACAGGAACCCGATGCTGTGCACCCACAGGGTCTGCTCTCTGCTTCAGTTCCACGATCATCCATTGTAGTTTACTTTCTAAAACAGTATACAGTGGGGATTTTCATGATGATAAAATTCTTTTTGGCTGAACATAGAGACTTTAGAAACTTTTCAAAACGGAAGTAAATAAAGATGACTTATCTTCCAACAAGCAGACACAACCATTGGTGATATTTTGGTGTGTTTCCCCCCAGGACATTGTATATAAAGTTTTTTGTTTTGTTTTGTTTTTTAAATAGCCATATAGAGTGTACGACTCAGTGGTTTTTAGTATATTCACAGAGTTGTGCAGCCCTCACCACTATCCAGTTTTAAAATAATTCCACCATCTCCCCCCAAATTTCTCAGATCCTTTTGCAGTTAATCCCTGTTTCCGTCTCCAGCTCTAGGCGACCACTAATTCACTTTCTGTCTCTATGGATTTGCCTGTTCTGGACATTTCACATAAATAGAATCATAGAACGTGGCCTGTTATGTCTGCCTCTTTTAATTCGGCATCATTTTTTCAGAGTTCATCCACGTTGTAGCATGTCAGTGCTTCATTCCTTTTTATCAACCAGTAATATTCCACTGTACGGAGGGACCACATTGTGTTTATCCATTCATCCGTTGATGGACTTTGGGTTGTTTCCACTTTTTGGCAATTGTGACTAATGCTCTCTGAACATTCATTTACAAGTTTTTTGTGGCCAGATGTTTTCCTTTCTCTTGGGTGTGGAATTTCTCACGTCACATGGTGTGGAATTAAATGAAGACCACCCAAATTAGGATGAACAAAGGCTATTGATTTGGAATTTGCTGTAGCAAGGTAGTTAGCCACTTCCATTTGGCAGAGATTTCATGGCAGGCGGAGACGTGGGAAAGCTTTATAGTGAAGGAAAAAGAGAAGACAGCTTTAGGTGTGTCCTGTTGCAGGCTGGTGACCTAGAGAAGCTGTAGGCGGCTAACTAGAAGCAGGCATCTGAAACAGTGTGTGAGGAATGCACATTTGACTTTCTCCAGTAGGTCCTAAGTTGGGAGTGGGGGCAAAAATCGGGGAAATTGTCAGTGATTAAGTTCTGGCCATTGGGGGCTGGTTTAGTTTAGTTGTTAGAGAGAGGCGTCTGTCTGGCTTCATGCAAATCTGACCTGTAGGTGACAGGTTGGTTTCCTGGGTTGGTGACTGCTGACTGTGGGTCAGTGTTTTTTTTTCTGCATGATCTAGCCATCATCCGTTCAATCTCTCAGTGGTGACTCTGTGTTTAGCTGTTTCAGAAATTCCTAGACTGCATGATGTCACATTCCTTGTATGTCAAGTTTTGTAACTTACTTTTTATTTTTCTTCTTCAACTTAACGTTACGTTGTGAGTGTGCTACAGTGTACCTGCACATGTCCTGGAGATTCTGTGCTTCTGTGGGGGCCGCTGACATTGAACCCTATCAGTGCCAGCTCCTCCTCACCCCACCCAAAGTTTCTCCCTGTCCCTTCCTTTCTTCCTGGAGGCCGCCCGCTGGTGGTGACCCCTGTTTCAGTTCTCTCGTTGACGAAGTAATTCACTCCACAGCTGTGTCTGGATGTGGAGTTGCCAGGCGCTAGGTGGGTCCTGAGATAGGTGTTGAATGGGGGAATTCTGTGCCTCTGAAGTGGGAGGGGAGTGAGCGCTCTGAAACGGGACTATTTTCAAATCTCCTCCCTACTGTCTGGCTGGCGGGGGATTGTCTCACGTGCCTCACAGAGTAGACGGGGACATTGTGCATCCCCACAGTGACTCATGGCATAGGTCAGGTGTGTCACCGAGTGTCTTCCTGGCCCTCCAGGTGGCCGGAGACACCTGGATTGCAGATGTGTTTGCGAGTTGTCCTTTGAAGCAGCTGCAGCCCCTATTGAGCACAGCCTTTGTGTCTCTTGCTTCCAGATCCACGGCTCCCAGGACTTTGACATCTGCGTGAAGGACATGATCCCGGCCGACGTCCCTGAGCACTTCCGGGGCATAGTCAGCATCTGGGCCATGGTCACCACTGTGGATGGGAGCCAGCAGGTGGCCTTTGATGACTCCACCCCCGTCCAGAGGCAGCTGGTAGACATCCGGTACTCCAAGGTCACCAGGAAGCAGTTCAAGCCGGGTCTGTCCTATGTGGGGATGGTAAGTGCTGGAGCCAGTGCCCAGTAGGCGCCAACCGAGGTCGCAGGCTCTGCCCTGCCTTCCACTCCAGCTCTCGCCTCAGGGCCACCATGAAACCACTGCCGTAGGGTCCCAATTGCATCTGGAGAAAACAAGACCAGCAGAGCTGGGTGTCACCTCAGGGGGACGCTTGCTCTGCTCCTGAACACTGCTACCCACACCCCAACCCCTCTTGCCTTCCACGGGCCATAGGACCTGGTGACCTCACACTGTGTCCTCCTCTTGCTCCACTTTGGAACCTCCCTTCTCTCAGCCACCACTGTCCCAAGCATGGAGACACAGCTCATGTGCCCTTTGATTTTCGGGTCCCAGCTGGAGTAGAAGCTAAAGCACCACAGGCATGGTCAGAATATGCATGAAGAAGGGGTTTGGGGCTATGGATTCAGGGAAAGGGGAGCATTCATGTATAGTTGAGAAATTACCCACCATCTGCATTAAAGAACAGAGCTATTAATGGGACTCACACAGATTGAAGCCCCCGTTACCCCATCACCAAATACCTGCTCCAGGGTCCCTCCCGGCCCACTGACCACATTTCTTTTACAACATTCATGTCTTCTGAACCCTTCAATCTGATCACTTTTTCTACCCGCCTGAATGATGAGATACAAGAGTTACTGTCTATGGCATTGCCCACCCTGTTCCTACCCTGGCGTGAGGCTAACGGGCTGGCTTGTGGTGATTTGCACCTTGTGATTTCTTTGCGCAGTCCAGTCATGAAGGTTTTCCCCTCTGTGTTCTTCTAAGCGTTTTATAGTTTTAGCTCTTCCATTTAGATCAGTATCCATTTTGAGTTCATTTTTATATATGGTGTGAGGTAAGGGTTCCACTTCATTCTTTTGCATGTGGCGATCCAATGGTTTCTCCATTTGTTGAAGAAACTATACTTTTCCCCAGTGAGTGGCCTTGGCACCCTTATCAAAGATCAATTGGCTGTAGATGTGTGGGTCCATTTCTGGACTCCATTGGTTTCCATGTCTATTCTTATGCTACTACCACCCTATCTCGATTATTACATTTTTGTAGTGACTTTTGAAATTGCAATGTGTGAGTTCTCCTTCTTTGTTCCTTTTTTAGGATTGCTTTGGCTCCTGGAGGCCCCTGCAATTCCTTGTGAATTTTAGCATCAGCTTGTCTCATCAAAGAAGCCGGCTGGGGTTCTGGTGGGGATCAGGTCGAGTCTGTAAATGAGTTTGGGGAGTGTTGCCTAACCACTTGAAATCTTTGATGACCCCTTCCAGGTGGAGCTGTCCTACCCTGATGGCAGCCCAGCTGAGGGGGTGACGGTCCAAATCAGGGCAGAGCTGACACCAAAGGACAACATCTACACTACGGAATCTGTGTCCCGGGAAGGGCTGGTGGCGTTTGAAATCCCCTCCATCCCCATGTCAGCCCAGCATGTGTGGCTGGAGGTGGGTGAGTTGCCTGGGCCCTGTCATTCAGCCAACAGGCACATGCTCAGGAGGCCTGGGTCCTCTCCCTACCCTGAGAGATTCATGGTCTGATGGGGGAAGCCAACAGGGGTACAGATAATGCACCTGCCCCAGAGCAAGGTGGGAGGCTGCTTCTGGGAGAATAGGACAGTATGCAGAGGCCCAGAGGCCCACGATCACAGTGCAATTGGGTCCTGCAAGTGCCCAGCCAAGCTGAGCCATTTCAGGAAGCTATGGAGGAAGGAGCTGGTGAGGCTGACCCCCACCTCCCAGAAGGTAGTCAGGCGGACAGAGTCATCTGAATTTTGACACCCAGCCACTTCTCCAGTGCACATACCCTGTTTCCCTGAAAATAAGACCTAACTGGACAATCAGCTCTAATGCATCTTTTGGACTTGGTATTCTATTCTATTCTGTTCTGTTCTGTTCTGTTCTGTTCTGTTCTGTTCTGTTCTGTCCTGTCCTGTCCTGTCCTGTCCTATCCTATATTATACCTGGTCTTACGTTATAGTAAAATAAGACTGGGTCTTATATTAATTTTTGCTCCAAAAGACGCATTAGAACTGATTTTCTGGGTAGGTCTTATTTTCGTGGAAACAAGGTAGTTGGGGGATTGGGGGACGGCAGGTGGGCAGACAGGAGATGATGATGGAGAGGGCACCAAGCTTGGAACTGCTGAGGTACAATCAGTAGGACTTGGTGTCCCATTGTCAGGGGAAGGAGGAACAGGAATGATAGAAGTGGTGTCCTGGCTCCCAGCTCTGTGACCGCCCCAGAGATACTGGGTGGGGGGGACGCGGCAACTGAGAATAAATGTGTAGGTGGGAGCTGAGGACATTTGTGGTCTCTGTGTCCCTTATGGGTGACATGTCCTTAAAGCTTCTTAACCACCAAAGCCACAAGCACAGGGGTCCTCAGGCCACCCACACTCTACCAACTGGCTATAAATTTGGGTTTCCTGCTGCCTCACTACCTTACAATTTCAGGTTTTTAAAAAATGGAAGACATTTCTTTATTTCCATTCATCCGTTAGCCATTAAGTAGCAGCAAAGCGTCCAAATGCTTCAAATATCAGAATTAGCTGAATAATTTTCTCATAGATGTCTGAAAATTAGCTTTTTCCAAAAATGCCCCTTTAATAGAAAGATATTCTATTTCTGTTACCAAATACTACTTAGGAGAAGGCCTTTAATTAACTGGTTTTTAAAAAGCAGAACCAATTTTAAATATTATCTAATTTTTTTATTGCTATGTAATTGACATGTAACATTATATTAGTTTCCTATGTATAACAATGATTCAATATGCGCGCATATTACAAAACAGCCACTACGGTAAGTCTGGTTAACATCCATCACCACGCATAGTTTCAAATAATTTTTTCTTGTGACGAGAACTTTTAAGATCTCCTTTCTTAGCAACTTTCAAATATATAATACAGTATTGTTTACCATAGTCATCCTGTTACACAGTATATCCCCAGGACTGCAAGTTCGAACCTTTTGCAATTACAGTTTTATTATAGAAAAATAATACAAATTAGAACAAAGCAAAGAGAGAGAGACGCTTAGGACAAGAGCTGGGAGGGTCCCAAATTCGAAGCTTCTTGTGCTGTCTCTGTGGAGTTGTGACTCATTACCCTCCCAGCTCACGGATGTGTGACAGTACACAAAAAGAACTGCCAACCAGGGGCGCTCACTCACGTCAGTGTCCACTGTTTTTATTGGGGTTTCATTACATAGGTGCCATGGATTGACTCATGGGCCCAAAGACCGAACTCAGTCTCCAGCTACCTCCCCAAGCTGGAGGTCAGGATGATATGTGACTCAGAGCCCCAATCCTCCAATCAAAGGGTTGGTCTTTCTGGAGGGGCCGTCCTCATCCTGAGTCATCTCATTAGCCACATTCTCAGGACCTACCATGAATAACAAAAGCACTCTCATCACCCGATAAATTCTGGGGGTTTAGAGGCAGAAGCCTGGCCCCCTTCTTTATTCTTCATCACGCAGAGGTCTTAGACTGCCCCTTAAACATTTCTCTTGTGTTAGCCACATTCTTTTAGCAGCAACTGAAGGCAACAGGCTCAAACCGCCAAAGGAGCAAAAATAGTATAACCACCAGGATCTGGGGCATGCAGGGGTTGGGCTGTGAGCTCCAGGCGGGTCCAGGTCCAGAGCCCCTGGGATGCTGTCCAGGATAGCCGCTCCCTTTCCAGACTGCCATCTCCTCTATTCCCTTCTCAGGCAGGTTATTCCCTCAGAGAAGCTACCCTGGGGCTGCTGGCAAGCTTGGGGCGGGGTGGGGGTGGGGTGGGGGGGTGGGGGGTGGGGAGGTGGGGGGTGGGGGGGCGGCGAATGAAAACATGCACACAGAGAGGAGGGGGTTTTCCCCAAAATGTGATGGCACTGTCTCCTGATGGCCACCTGTCCCTGCCTGAGCCGACCCCCAACACCCTGTGACCAGTCTTGGACAATTGCTTCCTACGGAGCTGGAAAGAACAGGCTAACCATACTGAACCCCATTGTCTGAGAATTGAGAATTGAGTTCCCCAAAGGGAAACTGGAGCCTGAGGGGGTCTTCCTGCAGGGCAGGCCAAGCATCCCAAGACCCCCTTCCCAGGCACCCAGGCCTTGATCAAGTACCCTCTCTTCTTCAGACCAAGGTGACAGCACTCTACGGAAAGCCTGTGGGGACCCAGTACCTGCCCAGCTACCTCTCTCTCAGCAGCTGGTACTCCCCCAGCCAGTGCTACCTGCAGCTGCAGCCGCCCTCCCACCCCCTGCAGGTAAGGCTTTCAGCTGTGCCTTTCCCCAGGCAGGATGGAGCCCAGGATGTGGCATGCACGCTCCCCCAGGGGACCTATACTGGCCCCAGCAGGACTAATGCTGAGGCCAGTGCTGGACCCCCCATCTCTCCAGCAATGAAGGTATTCGTGGGAATGAATGCCTGTAATTTATTTGTGATGAACGTTAAGGCTGTGGCTCAGGGTTTACCATGATAAACATGACTCCTATACTCAGGGTGCCACTGCTCCCAGGTCTCAGATGGTTCCCCTGCTGTTGGCACTGGGTTCTCCACTTTCTAGAGGCTTCCACTTCTTGTGTGAAGGCACCAGGAATTTCCCCACCCAGACACTTCCAGACATACCGAGTGCAAAGACGAGACGAACTTAGAGCTGGGTCACTTGTTAGTTCTTTCTAAGTCTGTTATTCCACAATCTCATTAAGTAAGATGCGTGGAGAGGTACGTGGAGAGGATTTGTAAAAATTGAGCAGTAAGTTGGGAGAGTTCCCATGTACCCCTGACCCCTGCACACTGATTAGCAGCACCTGGCATTACTGTTAAAATGGATGAGCCAATATCGGTGCATTATTATGAACTAAAGTCCATAATGTACATTAGGTTTCTCTCTTGGTGTTGCACATTCTATGAGTTTGGACAAATGTACAATGACATATACCGTGTTTCCCTGAAAATAAGACCTAGCCGGACAATCAGCTCTAATGCAGCTTTTGGAGCAAAAATTAATATAAGACCCGGTCTTATTTTACTATAAGACCCAGTCTATATAATTAATATAATATAATATAATATAATATAATATAATATAATATAATATAATATAATATAATATAATATATAACATATATTATACAATATAATAGATATTGTATAATATAAGACCGGGTCTTATATTAAGTTTTGCTCCAAAGGACACATTAGAGCTGAATTGTCCGGCTAGGTCTTATTTTCGGGGAAATACGGTATATACCGTTACAGTATCATACAAAATGGTTTCATTGCCCTAAAAATCCTCTGTGCTCTACCTCTTCATCTTTCCCTCCCCGCTAGCTCCTGGCAACCATTGATCTTTTCACTGTCTTTATACTTTTGCCTTTCCCAGAATGTTGTATGGTCAGAATCATGCAGTATGTAGCCTTTTCAGTTTGGCTTCTTTCATTTAGAAACTTGCATTGAAGTTTCCTCCGTGACTTTTCATGACTTGAGAGCTCCTTTCATTTTAGTGGTGAATAACACTCCATTGTATAGTATGGACGAACTGCGGTTTGTTTAGTCCCTCACCTACTGAACGATACATAGCTATGTGTTTTATAAAGCACTCCGTTAACCCCCTTAACCAGAGCACCAAGGGCGGGGCCTGGCTGCCATGGGTAGTGGCAGGCCCACCAGCATTGCTCCTAATGCAAACCACTTGCCATGGGCTCCCAGGCCCTACCAGCCCCATAAACCTCTAGCAGTTCTGCCCAGACCCAAGGCCACAAGGGGCCCCTGGGATGCAGCTCGAAGAAATTCCAGCTCCATGCCTGTCTCCTGGGCTTGGCAGCCCTCTGCAGGGGTTATAAGAATGAGAAACTCAGGAGAGATCGTGCCCAGCTTGGCTGAACACACTGTTCTTGTCGTAATGCTGTTCAACCAGCAGTGTGGTCTGGGGACACTGGCATTGGCCACTTTCCCACGGGGGTGGGAAGAAGCCCTGTGTCCCCAGCTGCCAGTACCACTCTTCCCAGTAGGTGAGGACTTGGCTGGGTCAGATGAGGACTCAGACTTTCCTCTTGGAGGGACGTCTCCATCCTGCCTGAGTCAGTCAGCAGGCTCCAGCTCCTCCTACCCCCAGGCTGTCATCAAGGGGCCCTGGGTGCGACCTCAGGGCATTGAGGCAAGAGGGGCCTTGCTTGGTGCAGCCTGCGGGTCGGAGGAGCTGGAGCCTGCTGACTGACTATGTTTCTCCTTCCTCTGGCACCAAGGCACATGCAGGGATGAGCTGCTCTGTATAAGAGGAATGTCACTTCAATATTTTAGGGTTAGTGTGACGCCACAGGGTTAGTGTAGGAGAAAGCTTCGTGCTCTTTCCTTCTATCTATCCAACATTTCAAACAGAAGGGTACTTTTGTTTGTCTTTTTATAAGGGATATTTATAAATTCAAGATAATTTTTTTTAAGTATAATAAACAACCGCATGCTTTTCCCTTAGATTTATGAATTAACATTTGCCTCCATCGTCCATTCCTCCATCCACCCACCTATTCATTCACCTACCCAACCATCCATTCACACACCCACCCAACCACCCATCCATGCACCCATCTACCTAATTTCTCTCCACTGTTTTTGACTGCAGCGTTTGAAAGTATATTACACATATCATGACGTTTCACTCTTAAATACTTGAGCATAATATATCCTAAAAATAAGGACATTCTTTCACATGGCCTGAAGGCCATTGTCACATCGAAGAAAATTACATTAACTCAATTATATTGTTCCAGCCACAGGCAATATTCAGGTTTTCAAAGGTGTCCTCAAGATGTAACATATATCTAGTGTGTGTGCACACCCATGCATGTCTGCACAATTGTGTGCACCTGTGTGGGTGCATATACATATATGTGCACGTGCACATGTGTGAACGCACATGCATGGTTTGTGTGCACGTCTTATTCAGGATCAATTTACATGTTGTATTTTGGCTCTTCTGTGTCCGTAGTCATACTTGATCTGGAACAATCCCCCCACCTTTTCATTACCATAACTTTTGTGAAGAATGCAGGCCTATGGTTCCTTTATCCGGCCTCCCCTAGTGTTTTCAATTTTTTAAATGTTGTTTGGCTTTTTCTTGTTGAATCATGGAGTTCTTTATATATTCTGGACACTGGGCACTTATCAGATATGTGGTTTGCAAACATTTTGTCTCATTTTCTGGGTTGTGTTTTCACTTTCCTGATGGTATCCTTTGATGCAACAAAAGTTTAATTTTGGTGAATTCCAATTTATCTTTTTTCTTTTTTTCTTTCGTTGCTTGTGCTTTGGTGCCATATTTTAAAAAAACTATTGCTAATTCCATGGTCATGAAAATTTACCCTTGTTTTCTTCTAAGAGTTTTATAGTTTTAGTTCTTACATTTAAGGTTTTGAATTGTTTCCAATTATTTTTTATATATGGTGTGCGGTGGGGTCCGACTTCAGTCCTTTGCACCATCTGTTGAAAAGACTGTCCTTTTCCCACTGACTGGTCTTTGCACCCTCATTGAAAATCATTAGGCCGTAGATGTGTGGGTTTATTTCTGGAATCTCAATTCTATCCCATTTATCTATACGTCTATACTTATGCCAATGCCACACTTTCTTGATTGCTATAGTTCTGTAGTAAGTTTTTAAATCAGCGCATGTTTGTCCTCTGACTTTGCTCTTTTGCAAGATTGTTTTGGTTATCCTGGATCCTTTTTATTTCAATGTGAATTTTAAGGTCAGCCTTTCCATTCTGCCTAAAAAAGCCATTGGCATTTTGATAGGCTTGCCCTTAATGTTACCATCATACAAAACCACGATACATTTATCAAAACTAAGAAACCAACACTAGATATTTCCATGAACTAAACTGGTGTTTAAATTTCATTTGGTTTTCTCACATCTTTTTCTGGTCCAGAATCTCATTCAGGTTCCCTCATTGTGTTTTGAAACCATCCTCCAATCTGATGGTTTCTCAGTCTTTTCTGTCCTTGATACTCTTGAAGAGTTCACTCTTCTTTTTGTTGCTCAAATTTGGTGATCAGAGTGCCTTTGGGCCAGCTCCTTAAACAGGCATGCTGTCATCTTCGGGTGGTGGTGGTGGTGTGGGGGGTGTAGAATGACATTTATTAACCACCCATGGCGAATTGGTGTGGTGTGGAGCATGACATGTTCATCAGCTCATTCGCTCTTTAGGACCTTCTGTACTGGAAATATGACCTTATTTTACGGATGGGGGAACTGAGGCTCAGAGGAGTGAAATGACTTGCCCAAGGACCCACAACTAGAGCAAAACTCACCACCCGCCCCAGGTTTCCCTCCTCTGGACATTCAGGGCAATCCAGATGTTTGGGGAGAGTCATGGACTGCAAAAGACGGGGCATAGGAGAGAAGCTCTGGGGGAAAGGCCCAGAGGATGACCTTCCACATAGCCTGTGGCCTCAGCGTTAGACATGGTTATACCCCAAACCACCAGGGAGGTCACAGGACCTGGGAGGCTTCAGCTGTAACACAGGGAATGAGGGCAGCTTGGTGGCTAAGCAAGGGGCCCTGGCATCAGCCTGCCTGGGTTTGAATCTAACCCCCACCACTCATTCACCTGGGAAAGGGATGGAGCCTCAGTTTCCCCCTCTGGAAACTTGGGGATTAGAGAGGACCCAACTTGTCAATTGCACATTTGATGAGAAGGCCCAGCTCACTGTAGCCCTGGCACCTGCAGAGTTAGGGAGTAGTTCCAAGACCACCCACGCTCCTGGCACCAATTGCGGAATTTGGGGGTCCCCAAATCATCCTCAGGTTTTTAAAATTTCTAAGGGACGTTTACAGAATCACTGAAAGCTGTTATACTCGGTTACACTTTATTACATTGAAAGAAACAGATTAAAATCAGCCTAGGAAAGAGAACACAGGGCAGGGTCTAGGAGACTTCTGAATGTGAGCTTCCATTGGTCCTCTCCAGCATGATGTGTGACAACATGCATGGTGTACTGCCCACCACGACACTCATCTGAGTTTTTTTTGAGGGGTCAGTCACATAGACATGTCTGACTATTGCATGACTGGCCTCTGTCACAGCCGCTCCAAAGGTCAAACCGATAGAGCGTGGCCTGCGGCCCCCACAGTAAATCATATTGTCACTATCTGGTGTGGCCCAAGACCCCAGGTAAACAAAGACACTTCTCAGGCAGAACATTTTAATGATTCAGAGATCACCTATTAGGAGCCAGGAGGAAATTCCAGACCTCTTTTTGGGCCAAGTTCGATTCTTTACCACACGACACCTCATGGAGAGCTTCCATACTGTTATTCCATGTTATGTGCCCGATAGCTCCATTTGTAGAACAGCAGCTGAGGCTGCCAAGGAGATGTGGCCACAGCCGGCATGGGATGCCAGGCAATCTTCCCTGAAGCCAGCACTCCTCCCTCAGCCATCCCAACCTCCCTGTGGCCCCAGAGTGGCTGGCTCCCTGCGTGGGCTGTGGCATTGGTAATGGGTTGTTGGTGTCAGGCAGGAGTTTCCATGCTACATGTCTCCTGCAGGTCGGGGAAGAAGCCCATTTTTCTGTGAAGTCCACGTGTCCCTGCAATTTCACCTTGTACTACGAGGTGGCCGCACGGGGAAACATCGTGCTCTCGGGCCAGCAGCCTGCCCACATCACCCAGCAGAGAAGCAGGCGGGCGGCCCCGGAGAAACCAATTCGCTTAACACACCTTTCCGAGACAGGTGAGCCAGGCCGCAAGCTGGAAGTTCTGTTCTTCCTTCTGAACCACTGAGACTAGGATGGGTGCCCCAGAAAGGAAGGGTAAGCTAGACGTAGTCAAAAGGGGAGCCTACCTCAGGAGGGCATGTGTCCCAGGTGAGACAGGGCTGGGTACAGGAGAGTGGGCAGTGACTAGCTGCTGGAGGTGGAGATGTCCTCTAAGGTCACCCTCACTGTGTGTCCTCAGGGGACAGGGTGGGCCAGTCACAATCGGGGCCCCTACACTGACACATACTCTGCTGTGTTGCCATCTGGCCACCCCCCTCTCTGCCTTTGCCCAGGCTCTTCCCTCACCTAGGAGTCCTCCTCTCTCTCCTTGACTCCACCTGCTCCTCACGAGACCTACGTGCTCCCTTTGGTCTTCCCCTTCCCCATCCTTTTCATAGCCTTTCTGCCTAAAGCAGGATCTCCAAAGTGGGGACTGTGGAGGGTAGGTCATCCTCGATGGTGGGGCGTTCTGTGCATGAAGCAGTGTCCCTGGTCGCCACCCGCCAGATGCCTGTAACACCCATCCAACCTAACAGTCCCTAGTGTCCCTGGGAGGACATGTCACCCAGGGTGAGAATCCTTGAGATGGATGGATGGATAGATTTATAGAGTTATAGATGGATGGATGGAGTAATTGACTCATGGAAAATAGATACATAGATTCATAGATAAATAGATTTATAGATAGGCAGGAAGACAGACAGAGTCTCTCTCATGCTAAGTCACTTTCTCACCTTTGGCCCTACTGATATTTAGGACTGGATCATTCTCTGTGGTGGGGGCTGCCCTGTGCATTGCAAGGCATTGATCAGCATCCTGCCCCCCCATTAGAAGCCAGTAGCACCCCCAAATTGTGACAACCAAAAATGTCCCCAGATGTTGCTGAATGTCCCCTGAAGGGCGGCATCACCCTGGGTGAGAGCCGCTGGCTCTGGGCATTGGGTATTGTGCTTTGGGCATTGTGTACCTATGTTCCAGGGCTTCTTTTCCTTTCTGGGTGAAATAACAGAGATATCAATGTCCATGGAGCATTTGCCCTGGGGTCAGCACCTCCCCATGCAGTGCTCCATGTCGCCCCAGGGCAGCCTGGGGCCCTGGTGGTCCCACTGTGGGATGCTGGGTTCTCATGCCTCTCCCACCTTGGACTTGTCTTAGAGCCCCCTCCAGCTCCAGCAGCAGAGGTCAATGTGTGTGTGACCTCTCTCCAACTGGCTGTGACCCCCAGCATGGTCCCCCTCGGCCGTCTGCTTGTCTTCTATGTCAGGGAGAATGGAGAAGGGGTCGCTGACAGCCTCCAATTCACTGTGGGAACCTTCTTTGAAAACCAGGTACAACATTGGGAATCCAAGCTTGGGGGAGAGAAGTGGGGGATGGGCAAGCACCGTCTGGGGCTCAGGTCCCCAGGGTGTCAATGCCAGATGGGCTGTGCACAGCTGCCGCTGCTGTCCACATGGTGTCACAGGCAGGACTTGTAAGCAATAATTGGAACGTAAGCTGCATCTTAACTGTCACATCTTCAAAAGTCACCCAGATGGGGATTGCATTCATCACACACAGGGAAAAATGGTCAGCTGTTCTCTGTCCCCACTGGGCTCCAGACCTGAGGGACATTGCTCATGTCCCCAACAATGGGCTCAGGCTCCCTTACCCTCTCTCTGCACCCTTTGAAACTGGCTGCAACATGCCCTTGGCTGGTGCCTGTCTCCCCACCCCTCCCATTCGTCCTCTGCACAGAATGTCCCAGTTACACCAGCCTAGTTTCTGTCATTCTGTCTCCCACTCTTGTCCTCACCTGGGTGGCAAGGTCAGGGTCCTGGCTGAGCTGGCAAGGACTGACTCTCCTTGGCAGGTGGAGAGGGTGGTTGGCCTGGGAGGGTATCTTAAAGCTCCTGGTTTCTTTGCTGTGTTTGGGTTCAGGTTTCACTGATGTATTCAGCAAATGAGACCCAACCTGGGGAAGTTGTTGACCTGCGTGTCAGGGCTGCAAGGGGCAGCTGCGTGTGTGTCACTGTGGTTGATAAGAGCGTCTACCTGCTGAGGTCTGGGTTTCGGCTGACTCCTGCCCAGGTAAGCGGGGCCCTTGGGTGCCAGCCTCTAGCACCTCCATGGGGGTCTCTCACTTTCCAATAAGTGAAGAGTCCTGTGTGACTCCAGATTCTCTCTCTCCATTGGGTTCGTTTCTCAGTGAAATTACTCCTTGTCGCTGCTCCAGTGCAGTTGGAAGGTCTTAGAGTCAGATTCATCAGACCCTTGCAATGTGACTTTATTCTGTTCCCACCTCTCTGACTCCAATCTGCCCATCTTTAAAATGGGTTAATGTCACTGCTCACCTGAAAATAAAAGGCCTTTCAAAGGGAGAGGCAACAAGCATTTATTTGAGATCAGTAAGAATAGCTCTTTGAGGATGCATTGTTTCAGGCAGAAGCCCAAATAGTGTTCCAATTAGGAAACAAAGGCAATGGGTATTTATGAGAAAGGGAAGGGGAACAAATTACATCAGTAGAAGGAAGGCGTTTCTATTGCATGTAACTTAACATAGTGATGTTAATTCTTCACAATTTAAAAAAATTTTCAGTCTAGTAGTCATCAGTCTGGTAGTCATAATAACTGCTTTCTTGTTATCTTTGCAAACAGTTATTTGGGACACAAGGTTGCTTTAGGCCCAGTCCAAAGGTTATTTTTCCATTTTAGCATTCCAGAGGTTTGAGGCATAAGTCGCGCAAAGCTGTTTCTCTGGGATGGTAGCTCTGGCTTCATTTTAAAGTGGCTCAGTTTATATTATTTTTAACACCATCAGTGCCCGTCTCAAGATTGTCTCCCAATGATGTATGTGAAAGGAGGTTGAGACAGAAGCATGCCAGGCCCACGAGAGCCAGTTTGGGTCGAAAGGAAACCATTAGCTGACTGATTTCCACTTCCCCTTTGCCTGTAGGTTTTCCAAGAATTAGAAGATTACGACATTTCTGATGCCTTCGGGGTGTCACGGGAGGATGGGCCCTTCTGGTGGGCTGGGCTGACGGCCCGACGACGCCGGCGCTCCTCTGTCTTCCCATGGCCCTGGGGTGTCACCAAGGACTCCGGGTTTGCCTTCGCCGTAAGGAGAGGTGGTCTTGGATGCTGGGTTCTCATGCCTCTCCCACTTTTGCCCCCTTCCATGCTCCTCTCACTTTGAAACAAAGATGAGTGCGGGTGGAAGCTTTCAAACTTTTATTGCTACAGAACTCATTTCTGATTCTCCTCAGTGAAAGCTCATAAGCAGACCATTGGATTTGCAAAGCAGATGAGAGTAAAATGTTATCAGCATGGACTGACAACTTGAACTTGATAAGGGGCAATGATGTTCAGGGTACTTTGCTGGAAGGAAAACTTTCACATTGGGAGTGGGTGGTCCTGTTCTCAGGCAGCAGGTTCACTTGCAATGACATTCAAAGCTCCTGTCCGTCCCCCTCCTTCCTGGCTACAGGGGGCAGGGGACTGCCTGCAGGTGCAGTAGGCACAAGTGTCCCCCTAGGTCACGCCAGGAGCTCACATGCTGGTAGTCTCCACTCAAATGCGTGTTCCATCTGAAGGTACTTTTCATCTCAGTTTTAAAATAATTTAAAAGGCATTCATCCTATTTTTACCGTGTTTCCCCGAAAATAAGACCTAGCCAGACAATCAGCTCTAATTAATCTTTTGGAGCAAAAATTAATATAAGACCCGGTATTATATTATATTATATTATATTATATTATATTATATTATATTATATTATACTATACTATACTATACTATACTATATTATATAATATTAAAAACCCAGTCTTATATTATAGTAAAATAAGACCGGGTCTTATATTAATTTTTGCTCCAAAAGATGCATTAGAGCTGATTATCCGACTAGGGCTTATTTTCTGGGAAACTGTATTATGGAATTTTTCAAACATATGGAAAAGTTGAACAAACTCATGTATCCTACAATTAGCATTTTGATCTATTAGCTTAAAAGATTTTATGTATATATACATATATGTATATATGTATGTATATATATCATATTATCTATGAGGAGTGATCAAAAACTACAATGAATGTTTAAATAAAAAAATTTATTACAGTAAAAGACACGCTGCCATTAATCCCCCTCAAAATAGGCCCTCTCGCTTCGAACACACTTATCTCATCATTCTTGCCACTTTCTGAAGCAGTCTGGAAGTCCTCTTTCTTAAGTGTCTTTAGTTGTGCTGTCATGGCTGCCTCGATGTCCTGAATTGATTTAAAACGTTTTCCTTTCATGGTCATTTTGTCTTTGGGGAAGAGCCAGAAGTCGCACTGTGCCAGATCCTGTGAATGAGGTGGAGGACACACAGTAATGTTTCTATTTGACAGAAATTACCATACCAGAAACAATGTATGATACGAAGCCTTTCCTTTGTGATCACAAAATACAGTGAATGCTGCTGCCGAGTGCCATCCAATGGAAAGGAAGGAATCTTTAATATTGGAAGTGGCATGTTGAGCCTTAGTAACAGTGTGTGACAAGTTTCAACTTGTTCAGTGCAGTCAATTGGATGTGAGCTATGGTTGAGAGAAGGTGTGTTTTAAAGTGTGCTGTAAATCATCCTCCATCATGACAATACTCCATGTCACACATCGCTTCTGGTACGGCAATTTCTGTCAAATAAAAACATTACAGGGTGTCCTTATTCACAGGATTCACCGGATCTGGCACCGTGAGACTTCTGGGTCTTCCCCAAAGTCAAAATGACCATGAAAGGAAAACGTTTTGAATCAATTCAGGACACCAATGCAGCCACAACAACTCAAGTAAAGACACTCACGAAAGAGGACTTCCAGAACTGCTTCAGAAAGTGGCAAGAACAGTGGAATAAGTATGTTCGAAGTGAAGGAGAGTATTTCGAAGGGGATTAATGGAAAGGTGTCTTTTATGTAATAAATTTTTTTTATTTAAACATTCACTCTATTGCTTGATCACACTTTGTATATTTGAACAATTGACTTATTTGCTAATTGTTTGCTAATATATTAGCAAAAATATATTTATTACATACCTATCTATATTTACATTTATATATCTATATTGGAACAAATGATGTTTCAACTGTACGTTTGTTGAATGCCTGGTAATTTAAACCCCTGGGTCCTGCTGACTTTTGGAACTAAGAGGTGCTGCCTCTGAGTCAAAGAAAGTAGGTTTAAATTCTTTATTCGCAAAGCAGAGTCAGCCAGTCTAGGATGGGACTTCTCCTCAACCCCGCCGTTCCCAATAACTGGCACAGCGATAAAGATACAGTAGTACCTCGGTTTTTGAATGTCTCTGTTGACGAACATTTTGGTTTATGAACGCCGTACACCCGGAAGTAAACGCTTCGGGTTTTTGAACACGACTCAGAAGTCGAACATGTCACACGGCTTCTGCTGAGTGCAAGATCCCGAGGCCCAGCTGTCGGCTGTTTTCGGACGTGTCAGAACTCGAACGGTCTTCCGGAACGGATTACGTTCGAAAACCGAAGTACCACTGTAATTATAACAGGAATAATTGTAGCCCACATACCCCTTGATCTAGATAATACACTGTGCCAGTTGGTTTTTTGTGAATTGTACACAATAGAAAATTAACCCATTTTAAAGTGAACACTTCAGTGGCATTTAGTATATTCACAATGTTGTGCAACTACTACCTCTATCTAGTTCCAGAACTTTTCCGTCACCCCAAAAGGAAATCCCATCTCCATTAGCAGTCACTCCTTATTCCCCCTCCCCCCGAGCCCCAGACAACCACCAATCTGTTTTCTGTCCCTATGGATTTGCTTGTTCTGGACATTTCATATCAATGGCATCATATAATATGTGGCCTTTGGTGTCTAGGCTACAAATGTGTTGGCCTTTCCTTTGCTCTGCCTGGATGGTCACGGAGTGCCATGACCCCCTCAGTCCATGCCACCACGCTCGCAGCAGGGCCATGACACAGCAGCAATGTTGGGCCAGTGGCCCCAGGGTGATGAGAACTAGTGGGGCAATCACATCCACTTCCCCACCGCGGGTCTGGATGTTGTCTGTTGCCTAGGAAACGGGACTGGTGGTGCTGACTGACCTGGTGAGCCTGAACCACGGGCAGGATGGCGGCCTGTACACCGACGAGGCTGTCCCCGCCTTCCAGCCCCACACGGGGAGCCTGGTGGCAGTGGCGTCCTCCAGGCAACCGCCCAGGTAATTGCTGTGGACTCAAGCCGGGTTTTCTGACTTCACCCTGTTGACCTCTAAGGCTGGGTACCAGGTCATTCAATGTGGTGAGGCTGTCCCATGTGCTGCAGGGTGCTGAGAAGCATCCCTGCCCTCCGCCCACCGGATGTCACTAGCACCACTTTCCCCCAGTTGTGACAACGAAAACTATCTTCAGACATCACCCAATGTCCCCTTGGGGACAAAAGCACTACTGGCCTAGGGGGCTGGGTCACTGAGCACTCGGGCCTGCCCCAGTGCATGGGTTGGGGGTGTAGAGAGAAGAAGGTCCGTCAAGGGAGAAGACAGAAGGAACAGGGCAGGGAGGAAAGCTGGGGCTTCATCTTCCAGCTCCCAGAGACTCTGCTTAGAAAATTCTATTACTCTTTCTCCTTCCTCCTGCTTTCCCCCCTCTTCCTTCTCTCCTCTCTCTTCCTTCTTTCCCTCCAACTCTCTGCCTTCTCAAATTGGACACCAAATAATTACTTATCAGTCTTTATTATTTTATTTTAATTCTATGAACATGTAAGCCTTTTGAAGGCTATGAATTTCCCTCTGCTTTGGCTACACCTGAGTTGTGCCGTGAAAAGTTTCCATTATTACTTGGTTCCAAATAGGTTCTCACCTATGGAATGATTCCCTTTTTGAGCTGTGACGTGTCCAGAAGTGCTTTAAATTTTCAAATGATTTTTAAAGTTTTTTTTTATGTTTTGTAAATTGGTGTCAAATGTGTATTGTAGCCAGTGAACATTGTCTGTGATATCCATCGTCTGTTTTTTATTTTGGAGACTGACTATATGGGCAGTGTTTGTAAATGCTCATGTCTATTTGAATGTCCAAACCCCGTCATTGGGTACAGGGCTCTCTATGCATACTTTCATTCAGGCCTATTAATGGTGGTACCCAGATTCTCCATATTTTTGTTGGTTTGTTTGTTTGTTGATTGACATCAATTACTGAGAGAGAGGAATTCACATCTGCCTCTTAGATTTGTGGCTTTGTCCCTGGAGTCATGGAAACCTTTGTTTCACAGGAGGTGATGTTTTCTCCTCTCTCCAGTCTCCCTTTTTGGCCTGTTCCTTTTGATCCCCTGCTGCCTGCCTCTTTTCTCTCCCACTCCCTTCATTTTTCTGCCTCTGCCACTAGCTCCTCAATCCCAGGTCTCAGCCAGCCAGCCTGGGAAGGTGCTCTGAAAAATTAGCCTCCCTGCTCTCTCTGGATTTAAGGGCATGTTGGCTGGAACAGGGGAGGCAAACCTTGGTTGTCCTCACTCCTGCCCACTCCTCTGAGCAAGGGCACAGAACCCAGGAGGGCCAAGGATGAGGTCAGTCCCTCAATGTCTGGGTCTCTCCAGAGACCTTGAGGATGGGTCTGAGCACCCTTGTTCTGAGCCAGAAGTAGCCCAGAGGACCGTCTGCACTTGTGGGCCTGTCCATGAAAGTCCTCTTCATTTTCAAGCCTGCTCTGCCCAGATTGAGAGCCTTCCCCAACGCCCAGTCCCCTCTGCAGTGGTGCCTGGATACCTGGGTCCCCTGGGTTCTTCCTGCCTGGCCACTCATTTAGCAGGAGTGGGGTAAGTCCACAGGGGTCTTCGTTTCCAAACTCCACGTCAGGGTGTGGGCAGAGCAGGCTCCTCCCACAGAAGTATGGATGCACATGGAGGCGTTGCCAGGATATGGTTGGATGAGGGAGTTGGCATTCCGGCCCCTCAGCCTCCACGCGTCAGCCACCACCACAGGGACCCTGGCCCTCCCATGTGCAGGACTCACAAGAGATTGGCCTGGAGTGGGCACAGAAGCAGCCTTCTGAAACCCAGAAACACAAAGGCAATTGTAAATCCCAGTACGGAAAGGTGCAAGAAACGCCTTAAAACGCGGGTGTCTGTGCCTTTTTGTTGGATAACATCCGTATTCTGAGGACAAGATATTATTCTTGCCCATGTGCATGTGGGTTAGAATTGTTTCAAACAGTGTGAAAGGTTATATAATGCAACGGAAGACTCCCTCCCACCTCTAGACCGTCGGTTCCTTTCCTAGAGGCAACCGTGGTCAATAATTCTTAGATATCCTAGAAAAATTTTTGTGCATAGATAAGGATTTAAAAAAAATCATCATTGGGACAATACTGTAATACTGCTGTGCTTTCTTTTTTTAAGTCAACAATAAGTCTTGGAGATATTCCGTATCAGTACATACAATATATGCTTACCTCACTTTTTCGCTTGCATAATGTTCCAGAGTGTGACTGCTTCCTAATTCTTTTAGTGCTGCGATGAACCACTCCATCTGTCTGTCTTTGCACATGTGTCTGTGGGTATTTCCAGCGTGCATTCCTAGGAGAGGTATTACAGGTTGAAAGAATGCGACCATTTTTAATTTTGAGAGGTGGTGTCAAATTTGGAGTCAGTTTTATTATTTTTTTTTAATGAAATGTCAGCCCCCAAAAAAGATGAGCTGTGGGGCTTCTGAGGATGGACCAAGAATGAAATGCACTCTTTAGGAAACAGAGGAGGGATTGGGGGAGGTAGAGGGCTCTATGTGATGGTGCGGAAAAACATGGCAAATCCAGGTGAGGAAATGAGCAGAGGGAGGACATGGGGTCCCTGTGGCCCTTCAGGATATGAAACACCACTGTCGTTTTAAGGTGACTCTGCCAAGCCTTTGATGCCTCGCTTCTAGTCCTAATCAAGTCGCACGTTAACCCTTCCAAGTAAAAGAATGAACGTTTTATATCCTAATTGGGCCGAATGTTAACTCACAAGAGAATTAACATGTTATATCCTGACTGAGTAGAATGTTAACTGACAAGTAAGCAAATTAACACGGTATGTCCTAATCAAGTAAAGTGTTAACCTGCCAGCTAACAGAATTAAGTTATGTTCATGAAACTTGAATCACTTGTTTTTTTATTTTCATAGAGCCGAGAAGAGGAAAAGGACCTTCTTCCCGGAAACGTGGATTTGGCAGTGTCTCAACATCAGGTGAGACCCCTTTCCTTTGCTGTCTTTGTGGGCTCTGAGGCTCTCATGCAAGTCCCGATTGTTCCCAGTGGGTTTGCCTATGGATCAGACACCCACATCTGAGTAAGACGTTCGGCATCCTTTTCTAACACATAAAACCCAAAGCCATGAAGTCAGCCCTAAATCCTGCTGCAGCCTCGGACATCCGCCCATGAAATATGAAATGCGAGGGTTTGTGCCTCTTACGACTCCCTCTTGGGGTAACTCTATCTGCTCTGTTTGCATAACGAGCTCATTAAAACGATTACAGTTCCCTGGAACATGAACTTGACCCCACCCGCCCCCTCCTCACTCCTCCGGGGACTCAGACTCCTGCCCGCAAAACAGGCTGCTTTTCTCAGCACGTTTCCTTTCCACATTTCCCCCCCCTTTTCGTTCTCCTTGAAGCAGCAGTGCCCTGCCAAATTCCTGCCGGATGCAGTTGGCTTTGTTCTTTCAATGCTCCATGTGAGAACAGCAGTGGCACTGGTAGAAGGCAGTGGTAGCCTGCCTGCCCTGGGGAACCAGTGAGGCATGAAAGTTCAGACCCCTGGGCCAGCAGGTGGGCCCACTCCTGAGCCAGGTCCCCCTTTGAGGCACGAGGTGCCACAAGGCACATGACACATGCTCTAACACAGAACTGAGCTCACTGCTGGGGGTTCCTCAGGTTGTTTTCATGGATGTGTATGTCCTCATTATGGGAAGGGTTAACTCCAGGTCAGAATAGATCCAGATTATTCTATTTGCCTTGGGGCCCCAGATTTAAGATGGGTTGTCTGGCTATCATCATTCAAATATGTCTGTTTTCTGGATGCCTGAAGATGTTTTTGGTGCCAAGAATGGCATCTTGAGCAATGCAGGCAGGGTCCCCTCACTCATGGAATTTATTCCCCAAGAGGCTTTATGCTTCAGTAGGATTGGTGAGCTGGGCACAGGGCTTGGGAAGCAGAAGAGGAACCCTTTGGAGCAGCCAGTGAGGCTCCCAGGTGGACCCCAAGCTGAACCCATGTTTTGGGGATCCTGTGTCCAGTTGCCCTGGGAGCTGTTCATATTTCTGATTACAGCTAGTCAGGATGGAGGGATGGCTTTCTGCTGTCACACATTCTGTGGTGCCTTAAGTGCTTATTCCCAAGCTGCAGGGGGCACCTTCCTGGGCCCCGAGTTCGTATGGCTGGAGTCATCTGTTCTCACGTGGCCGCTCGCATGGCCCTGGAGAAGGGCCAACGGGTTGCCCGTCTTTCTGCAGTGACCCGTCCGGCGAGGAAACACTCAGTGTACAGGTGCCCGACTCCATCACCAGCTGGGCGGCCGAGGCTGTGGGTCTCTCTGCCACGTGGGGTCTGGGCATTGCTGAGCCCACCCTCCTGAAGACCTTCAAGCCCTTCTTTGTGGACTTCACGCTGCCTCTCCATGTGGTTCGTGGGGAGCAGGCCAAGATCCCGCTCAGCATTTACAACTACATGGGCGGCTGCGCTGAGGTACTGAACCTGCCCCCCTCACTACACGGCCTTCCCTGTTGGGGGGGGGCAGCATCCATGATGTTAGGAGGTGGGAGGAGGGGGTCATTTTGGGGGACCATGGGGATAGTGTCTGTGACGTTGGGGAGGTAGGGGATATGGGGTCATCCTGGAGAGGCCATGGGGATAGCGTCTTTGATATTGGGGAGGCAGGGTGGATGGGGTCATCCTGGGGAGATCATGGGGGCAGCATGTGTGTTATTGAGGAGGCAGAGGTAGGATGTTTCAGCTTCTAATTCACCAGCCATCTAAACTTGGGGAGGGCCGAGGAGGGGATGGGTGCGTGGCAGGGTTGGGGGTGACAGGTATGATGGAGCCACCACCCTGACTTCTGGCCTGCAGGGGCCTGGGGGGACAGGTATCCGATGTAGGGACTGGAACAGGGGCCAGCACACTTTCTCTGAAAAGGGACAGATAGTAAATATTTCAGTCTTTGCCAGGCAGACGGTCTCTGTCACAGCTACTGAACTCGGTCGTTGCAGCAGGAAAGCCATTCTAGACCATATGTACACAAATGGGCCTGGCCGCATGCCCATAAATCTTTATTTCTGGACACTGAAATTTGGACTTCATATTGTTTCCGTGTGTCATAGACTATCATTCTTCTTTTGATTCCCCTCCCCTCCAATCATTTTTTAAAAATGTAAACAGCATTGTTAAGTCTCTGACCTTATAGAAACAGTGGGTTGGGTTAGGGTCAGGTTGTACCATCTCTGGGCCCAGAGACAGGAAATCCTGCAGGTCAACTAAGCAGACACCCGGAATCCCAGTTTGTACTCACAAACTCGCTGACCTTGGTCATGTAGTTCAACTTGTTGGTGTGTCAGTTTCCATAGAGCGAGCGTCAGGGAGAGAGGAGCCCCACCGGTGGTTACAGAGGTAAATGAATGAGTACAAGTAGGTGCTAAGAACAGTGACCACAGAGCCGCAGACCTTGTTGATGCTGTTATTGGGGTTCTGGCTCCTGTGGGGGGTATACAGTGGGGGCCATGGCTCCCTCTCAGAGGAAGTGGAAAAGGCTGCTGTACTAATTTCTTTTCTTTTTTCTTTTTTATTGGGGAATATTGGGGAACAGTGTGTTTCTCCAGGGCCCATCAGCCCCAAGTCATTGTCCTTCAATCTAGTGAAGGGCATAGCTCAGCTCCAAGTCCGGTTACTGTTTTCAATCTTAGTTTCAGGGGGCACAGCCCACCATCCCATGTGGGAGTCGAACCGGCAACCTTGTTGAGAGCTCGTGCTCTAACCAACTGAGCCATCTGGCTGCCCCTCTGGAAGCTCAGTGGCAGCTCGTTGTCTGCATTCTGGTTGTGGAGGGTGCAGCTCATAGGCCTATGTGGGAATTGAACAGGTGACCCTGTTGTTCAGAGCTCGCGTTCTAACCAACTGAGCCATCCAGTCGCCCCTGGATCAGTTTCTTATAGCTGCTATAAGAAAGTAGCACAAACTGGGTGGTTTTAAACAATAGAAATTTATTCTCTCACAGTTCCAGAGGCCAGAGTCCAAGGTCAAGGTGTGGGCAGGGTTGGCTCCTTCTGGAGGCTCTAAGGGAGAATCTGTCCAATGCCTCTCCCAGCTTCTGGCAACGACCGGCAACCCTTGGCGGTCCTTTGGCTTGTGGCTGCATTGCTCTCGTATCTGCCCCTGTCTCCATGTGGCTTCTTCCCCATGTATACCTCCTTATCGCCTTTCCTCTGAATGTCTGTGTCCAAATTTCATCTTATAAGGAAGGACCCTAATCATATTGGATGAGGATCCACCTTAAGACCTCATTGGAACTTAATGACATCTGTAGAAATCCTATTTCCAAATAAAGTCACGTTTACGGGTACCTGAGGTTAGGACTTCAACATATATTTTTGGGGAGACACAGTTCAACTCATAATAGCTCCCCTGAGGTGGTGGCTTGGGGCTGACCTTGGAAGATTTCACACCCTGGTGGTGAGCTGGGATAGCAGGTGACGTGAAAGGACCCGTGAGAACCAAGATCAGATGGGGGCACAGGGGGGAGGGTTTTTTTGGGGGGCTGTGCATTCATGTGGCTTGGGCAGACCAGGGGCACCCATCTCCCTGATCTTGGCCTGGATGTCAGCCGGTGGATGGGAGGCAGGGAAGGGAGGAGGGCTCCTTCATTGGCGGGGATTGTATGCTGAGGCTTCGGGCAGAGGCCTGAATGGGGCGCAGGGTCAGCAGTCCAGCCATGAACAAGTCTGGTCTTTGCAGGTCGGCCCAGAGCTCCGGCCGCAGGTCTCAGCCTTACCCCGGCCCCTGGGCACCGTGGACATGGCTGTCCTTCTCCTGGACCTGCCATGTGCTGGCTCATTTCATACCAAGGGCAGAAAACATGAGCTTTAGCTCCAGACTAGAGACGCTGTAGAAACCAAGAGATTTTACTCCCCCAAAAACAGACTTATGGCTTTTTCTAAAAAATGAGGACATTTAGCCAGGCAGTGGTTGGAATTTATGCCCTGAAGGGCGCCAATGCTGCTGTGCATTTGTGGGCAGGGGGTTGTCTCAATGCCTCACTGTTCCCAAAAGACCCTCTAGGTTTTAGCTTGGCAGTTCTAATTATTGGCTCATTTTGCATCAGTTTTCCTGTCTGTAAACTGGGCCTAAGACCTCGACCTGGCTCCACTCACCACCACAGGCTCAGTGTTTCATTCAGTTCTGTTTCTTTAGCTCAAAGCAGGACACCCACTAGGTGCTTCATCTATGCTGGTTGGACAAACGGATGTAGAGCAAAGAGCCTGTTCTAGATTGGGGGGTATAAGCATACATGCACACGGAGACACTAGTGTGCACACATATGCATGTACATATGTGTACAATGGCATGCTTGCACACATGCTCGTAGATATAGACACAGACACAATTTATACACGCACACATATGCACGCACACGCACACCCACAGAGCGCTGTTAGGACGCTGTGGACCTCAGTGGTTGCAGAGAGGCTCAGCGAAAGTGCTCTGCAGGGCACTTCCTGTCAGTGGAGTGGTCCCTGCCCCCTGATGCTCTGAGGTGGACATGAGACGCTGCCCTGGCTCTGGTCTTGGTCCCGAGGCGGAACTGGACCTGTGGGGTTCGGGGGGCTGAGGGCGGGGGCCTCCCAGCAGGACAACGGCGAGTATTGGTTCTGATTGGAACTGGACAGGGGGCCTTTCCAGGAGGGCATGGCTTTTGGAGAGAGCCGACAAGGCTGATGGCGGCATTGGGTGGTGTGCTGGGAGGGCACACAGGTTGCAGGCGCCATCAGTACTCACCACCCCTGCAGGTGTATGTGAAGATCTCAGTTCCCAAGGGCATCCGGTTTGTGGGGCATCCCGGCAAACGCCATCTGACCAAGAAGATGTGCGTGGCCCCTGGGGAGACCGAGCCCATCTGGGTGGTTCTGTCCTTCAGTGATCTGGGGCTCAGCAACATCACAGGTGAGGGCCTTGTGCTTCTTCAGGCACCCACCTTTCAGGCCATCAAGGGCCCAGGTGCTGACCAAAGGCACAGGTGAGGGGGAGGTGGGCAGCCGGGGAGGTCAGGACTATCTTGAGGGACAGGACAGCAGCGGGGGAAGCAGGGCAGAGGGAATGGTCAAGAGGTAGGGGGAGGCGGCCCCTGGGGGGGTCCTGAGGCCTCATCTGGGGAGAGCTGGACTCGGAAGGTGCCGAACCAATGGAACACACACACGTGTGCACACAGAGGCTTGCACAAGCATGCACACACAAGCAGGCAGGATATCCATGCATACGCACATGCATGCACGCATACACACACACAAGTGCATATACATGCACAGACAAATGTACATATACGTACACTTGCACAAACATACATGTATCTGCACATATGCACACCTGATACAAGGATGGGGACAGGACAGCTCCCTGTTCTGAGAGCAGCACCAAGCACTCCAATCTCCGCAGCCAAAGCCCTAGCTTACGGAGAAACAAGCTGCTGCCGGGACGGGAAGTCCATCAAACACCCAGAGGAGAATTACACTGTCAGGAGGGACCACATCAGGCGCAGCGTGGTGGTTGAGGTAAGCCCACGCCCGCATCCAGGGCGCTGGACCAGGGCCCCTTTCCCTGAAGAATTCTCTGGTTCCGTGAGGCAGGGGCCCAGCCTGAGTGTGGGGTCTCTGCCTGAGCCAAGGCTAGGGCAGCCCCCACGGGTCCCTCCAGGGCTTGGGGCAGGTGAGGAGGCTTCCTCACCACAGGACTGCAGCATCCGGCCCCTCCATGATGCAGAGCTGGCTATGGTGAACTGGCCTGGGAGTCCCCAGGGCTGCAGGGAAGCGTGGCTGCTCCAACTTAGCACCTGACATAAAAGAAGTATTAAAAGTTGAGAGCTGTGTGGGTCACACCAAATTCCGAGAGGCATATTGGGTTCAATTCTGGGCATCCCTTTAAAGAGAACAAGCTGGCTGCCTTCTGTGATTTGGGAAATGTCTGGAAGGAGCAGAAGCAGGAGCATGGATGGAAGAGGCAGGAGACAAGGGATGTGTGGGAGTCAGTGGAACAGAGACCTCGTTCTTGGCAGACACGGCCACCCACTTCTCAATACTCAAGGACATTAGACGTTAGTTGGGGCCTTAGGTTCCGGCAGCCTTTCCATCTGAGTGTTCCTTACCCAGAGGGAGAAGCCAGTCTGGGAGCCGGGATGAATGGGGTGGCCAGAAGGGCAGTGGGGTGTGGGGAGCATGACAAGTTCAGAAGCGGTTGGTGAGTTCCTTTGACTGGAGCCTGGGGAAGGGGAAGAGAGCCTCCGTTTCCCAGCCTGGGCTTGGGAGGTGGGTAGTTCAGTCCTTTTCTGTGCACATGCAACGTTGGCATCACTCTGTGGGGTCCAGAGTTGGAGCTGCCACCGTGGGAGGGTGACCCCCCTGTGATGACTGCCTTCCAACACTCAGTTCTCCTTGTTTCTCTGTTTCAGCCTGAAGGAGCGCCCCGCACATACACCTACAGCGCTTTCTTCTGTCCCAACGGTGAGTCCCCGGGCTCACCCCACCTTCTATAACTTCAGCCCTAACCCCTGCTCTGTTGCAGCTCTCCTACTGCTCCATGGACACTCGCCCTCCATGAGGGCAGAGAACTGAGATGTCCTTCCTGAGCACAGCCATGGGCCAGAGTGAGGGCTGGGCATCTGCCACACAGGAAGTGAGTGTACATAATTGTAGACTGTAGGTGCCAATGAGAAAAGAGACTGCAGTCAGGAGTAGGGCTGTCCTCGGGGCCCTGGGGTGAGGAGCCCAGGGTCCAGGGAAGGGCGGGCTTAGAGTGACATCAGGGGATCAAGGGAGACCCAGAACCTTGGTGCAGCACAGGAGGACGTGGGAAATGAAGGTGGCTTCCAGAAGGTGTGGTATCTGGGGTCCACCTCAGTCCCCTGAAATTGACAGTATACCTGCACGTGTTCCATGAACAGGACATGGGTACAGAGAGTGCCCAGTGGGTGAAGTGGCCAGAGAAGGGCCAGCCACACCTCTGCCTTGGTGGGGTCAGGGAACAGGAGCCTGGGTTGCCTGTGGGAGAGTCTGTCCCTTCCCCATCCAGCTGCTGCCTGAGGAGCCGTCCAGCTGGGACCTCGGGCTGGGCCGGGCACCCAGCAGTCACCCGGGGGCTTTGCAGGAGGCAGAGCTGAGGATTTGGAGTCCCTGGGTCACATCCACCCTCAGGTGAACCCCCTCCCCATTGCTAAGGCATTCAGTATGAATATGTATTCTGCATGTTAGTCCTTAATCAGAAAATGCTTTACAAAGGTACTTCTCCCAGTCTGTGTCTTCATTCCCTTAATAGTGTCTTTGAAAGAGCAGAAGTTTTTAATTTTGATCATGTCCAGTTTATCGATTTTTCCTTTATGGATTAATTTTTGTTGTTGTAGCTAAGAAATCTTTGCTAAATCCTGTTTCCTTCCCCACGTTTTACACTTTTAGGTTTTGCATTTATAAAATGGCTATGACCCACGTGGGGGTGAACGTTTGGAGAGTGTGCAAGGCACGGGTCAAAGTTCATGTCTCTGCAGCTGGATAGCCAGGTGTTCCAGCCCCATTTCTTGAAAAGGTTTTCTTTTTTCTATGGAATTGCCTTCGCAGCTACGTGGAAAGTCAATTGTTCATACATGTGTGGATCCATTTCTACACTCGCTGTTCTGTTCCATTACCCATTTGTCCATGTGGACACCAAACCATACTGTTGTGATTGCTGTGCCTTTAGAGTAAGTCTCAGTGTCCGATGGAGGGCCCTCCAATGTGGTTCTTCTTTATCAAAGTTGTTTCGCCTCTTCTAGGTCCTTTGTGTTGCCCTATAAATTCTGGAATCAGCTTTGCAATTTCTCCAAAGACCCTGCTGGAATTTTGACTGGGATTGGGTGGCATCTGTAGATCGGTTTGGGGAATAATTTACATCCTGGGAATATTGTCTCCTGACCCATGAACATGATCTAACTCTCCACAGGTTCGGCTCTTCTTTAGTTTCAGCAGCGTGGCTCAATTGGCAGCAGACAGGTCTCGTGTAGGCTTTACCTTCTGTAGGATGCGTCCCTGTGAGCATTTCACTTGGCTGTGCTGTTGGCAAAGCTGCTGACTGAGCCACCGTGAGACTGGCCCCTGGGGGTCCCGATTCTCCAGGTGCCCCCACAATGTCCCCTCTCCTTCCTTTCATCTAGAGAGAGTCCATATCTCCACACCCAACAAGTACGAGTTCCAGTATGTGCAGCAGCCACGGCGCCTCACCTGTTTTGACATGGCTGTACGAGCCCACAATGATGCCCGCGTGGCCTTGTCCCCTGGGCCCCAGGACACGGCCGGCATGATCGAGATTGTCCTGGGGGGACATCAGAACACCAGGTCCTGGATCTCTACCAGCAAGATGGGAGAGCCTGTGGCTAGCACACACACAGCCAAGATCCTCTCCTGGGATGAGTTCAGAACGTTCTGGATCAGCTGGCATGGCGGGCGCATCCAGGCACGGCTGGGCTGGCTGGGGCGGGCATGGGAACCTCATGGTTCTCTGATATTTGCTGCTTCCTGCTCTGTGTCTGGTTCTGATGAGGTGGTGGGGTGGGGAGGAGGGAGTGTAAACACAGGGCACCACCTCAAGTTGCTCACAGTCTTCCAAAAAAATAAAACAAAAAAAGTGTGGTAAGAGCTATGGCAGAGGAAGCGCTCAGGAATCTGGGAGCTGAGGGATGGTGTGTGGTCAGGGAGAAAGAAAGTGGATATGAGCAGGCGAAATTGGAGGCTGGGAGCACTTTCTGAGCCAAGTAGAGGGGACATATAAAAGGAGCAGCTAATACAGCTTTCTAGAGGAAGGCCAGAGCCATACTGGGTTTTGAAGTATGAATAGGAGTTCACCAGGCAAACCAGAGCAGAGGCTGTTCCAGGCAGAGGGAACAGCATGTGCAAAGGCCTAGAAGTTCCAGCAAGCCTGGTCACTTTGGAACATGTAGATGTCATGCTTGTTTCTCTTGGCCATTTAATGGATAGGGTGACCTCTAGTTTCTCTGACCATAGCCCTGTTGCCAGTGTCACTGCTGCCTGAGTGCCACTGCATGCTTGCTTCCAGCGCCCAGCAGCAATGGCCTCTTTCTCCAGGTTGGCTATGGTCCGGAGCCATCCAACGAGTCTGTCATCATGGCCTGGACCCTCCCCAGGGCACCAGAGGTCCAGTTCATTGGCTTCTCTACTGGTTGGGGCTCCATGGGCGAGTTCCGTATCTGGAGGAAGATGGAGGTAGACGAGAGCTACAGTGAAGCCTTCACCCTGGGGGTTCCGCACAGCGCCATCCCCGGGTCTGAGCGGGCGGCTGCTTCAATCATAGGTGTGTCTGCCCCATAGCCTGGCTTGGGGAGCATGGGGACAAGAGCCCAGGGGGCAAGGTGGCCACTCCAGGCTGAGTCTCACACAGGGCTTTGCTGGGACCTGTGCCTCTGGGGCCTCTAGCCACACACCCACTCACCTGACAAGCAGCTTCTAGTGCCTCTCTATGTTGGGGTCTCGGGGCAGACCCAGAGATGACCCGAGCCTTGCCCTTGAGGGGCTCCTAGTCTGGGCAAGAAGACAGGTCCACACCTACTCAGTCCAAGATCTATGTAGGGTAATCCCAAGGGGCAGGTGATAAACTATGGGGACAGTGGGTCTGAGGTGATATGCAAAGATCAAAAAGCCAGGTACAGCGTGGGGAGCAGGAGTCTTGGTGAGAGGGTGAGGTGTCCAGAGCTTTTACTGAGTAGGGGTAAGAGACTGTGACCAGGGGGCTCAAAGGGCCAGATGGGCTGAGTGGACACGAGGAGCAGTCCAGTTTCAAAGGGCAGCATTAGCAGTCAGAGGTGGGGGTGGCCGGTGTTAGGCCACAGGCAGGCTCCTACCTCTGTGGAAAGCTGTCCCTAGGACGGCCAGAGCACTGGGTAAGGCCGGCCCCCAGCCCAGCCCTCTTTTCCTTCACGCCAGGAGACGTCATGGGGCCAACCCTGAATCACCTTAGCCACCTTCTGCGGTTGCCCTTTGGCTGTGGGGAGCAAAACATGATCCACTTTGCGCCCAATGTCTTTGTCCTGAAGTATCTGCAGAAAACCCAGCAGCTCAGCCCCGAGGTGGAGAGGGAGACCACAGATTACCTGATACAAGGTACTGGGGGAACTGCCTGGGAGGAGGGTGTGGGGAGGAAGGCAGAGGTGACCTTGCGGGGCGCAGCCCGCACAGCAGGAGCTGCGCAGCGGATACGGAGGAAGTGGAAGTGGATGAACGACGCCACTGGGTGGCTGGATCTGGTCACTGTCATCAGGAGCCTGGTGTCCACACCTGTTAGGACAAGGTTCTGAATGCTGGTGATTAGCCATGGGGAAACAGCATCTTTTAAAAATGGATATATATATATATATATATATATATATATATATATATATATATATATATATATTGAACAATAAGAGCAATGTAATAACAGTATAAAAAACATTTAGAGAAGAAAAACTCCCCCATAATGCCCTTATAGGAGTGGGCTCTGGGTTCACTGTCCTGCCCTCAGCAGCACAGATTAGCTCTGCCTCTCTTGGTGCCCTACGCTGTGGCCTTGGCCGTGTGTCCTGCCCCAAGCTGTGGGTATAAGATTCACCCACGGGGCTGAGGGAAGCTGTGGTCCTTTTGTCCCCGCTGCTGTGTGGAGGGATCATGGTCAGTGTGTGTCTGTTGACGGGCTCAGGACTTTTAAAATGCTACTGCTGTGAATCGTCCCATTCGTGGGCTAGGTGAAGACGTCTGAGTATCGCAGGAATGGAATTGCTGGGTCTCGGGATGAGTTCAGTTGGTAATCACTGTCGGGGCTCACATGGCCCATGCCCCCTGCCGCCCCCACAATAAGAACAAACGCCCAGCTTAGAGGCTCCAGAAACCTCCTGACCTCCCTCCCTCCCTCCCTCCCATCCCATCTTGCTTCCCTGCTCCAGGACTCTGGCACCTTCTGTTCTCTGAGCACATCAAGCTCTGGCTCCAGCAGGTGGAACAGCCCCGACCTCTGGGGACAGAGGGTGTGGCCTTGAGATGGTGCATTTCATTCACTACGGGGCATGACTGAGGGCTGGTGTGTGGCCGGGAGTCACAGAGGGGTGATGTCAGGAAAACGGAGAAACAAAGCAGAGGCTTTAGCCACCCCTGATGTGGCATGGGGCAGTTTTCAAGGACCCCAGATATAACGTAGGATGGTTTCAAGGATCCAAGATGTGGATGTGGCATTGTTTGGGGGTCCCAGGGTAAGACGTTGGCTGGCCTGAGCCAGGCCATGCAGCGGGATGCTCACCCCACAGGCTACCAGCGGCAACTGACCTACAAACACCAGGATGGCTCCTACAGTGCTTTCGGGGAGCGGGACGCATCAGGAAGCATGTGGTGAGTCCCCACTCCTGGCACACCACAGAGGCTTACACCCTCTGCCCCCGGCTGCAGCCACAGCCTCACATCCAGCACAGCAAGGCCAGGAATTTGGGGCCTGATCCCCAGAGTGACAAGCATCCTGCCTGGGAAATGGGGCAGCATTCTCCTCCCCCCACGGTTCAGAGGGGTGAAAGCAGGCGGCTCTGCCTGGCCCTGGATGGGGCGGGGGGCGGGGTGGTGGTAACAGTTACTGTTACTCTTCCTGCTCTTGGTGGTGTTGCACAGCACCCAGGAACTGCTCTCTGGCCCTTTGGGAGCACGTCCTGGGCACTCGGGGCCTCCTCAGAGCCCACTACACTTGGGGATGGAGGGTAACCCCAGCAGAAAGGGAAGAGCTGGGAGCGGCCAGACCACTGCCTGGGTTGGGGTGTGCGGGAGGAGTGGCCTGGTTGCCCTCATAAGCGGCTCCCTCTGACTTTTGGGATGACTATGGCAGGGAGGCCCCACGGGGGGCTGGCACACCTGACTCTTGTTCCCTGGGATCCTCGGACCATGGCAGTTTGTGGCGTCATCATGGATTTGCCTCGTCCACTTTGGGGCTTATAGACTGGGGGGCAGCCCCAACTGACCCCAGAGGGCCTCCCTCTCCCCAAGTGCCAACCTGCAGCAGCTGTGTCCTTCGGTCAATGGTGTCCACTACACAGCCACAGTGCCAGGGGCCGTGGGAGTGGGGACATGTCTGGCTGAGCCCTGGGGTATGCAGCGTCGCTCATTGGCTCCAGAGGGGCCCAGGCTTGGTGACCTGCCCAGCCTCCTGTCCCCCAGCAGCCCATCCATTGTCCCAGGTCTGGCCCGAGGGCTCTGCCTTGCTGACAGCCCTTGATGCAAGGTGGCAGTCATGCCCTGGCAAGCAGAGGCCCCCGCCCGACTCAGGGGTGGCCGAAGCCACTGACTCACTCTCTGAAAGCTGGCTGAGCCGCAGCAACCCCCAGGGGCCTCTGCTGGTCAGAAATAGTGAGCTATGACTCATGATATACCCTCCCACCGTGGGCACACACACACACACACACACACACACACACACACACACACAGCTCGAGCAAGACCAATTCCATCATGGTGGTAGAGATGTGACACCCAGAAGCTTCTCCCTCCACCTTCCCCCATGAAAGGTCCCTGTAGGAGGAGGCTGCAGGTAGCACAAGCAGCAGCAGCAGCATCCATTCTGGAGCTGGAAAACTCCGGGCTCTGGCTGGTGAGCTGTGTGGCCGTAGACCACATGCCCAACCTCTCTGAGCCTGTTTCCTCACCACACATGACTCTCAGGACTGGGATCCAAGAAGCAATGGCGATAAGGGCATGGGTGTGCTCAGTGCGCTCGCCACGATGGTTAGTACTTCTCCCTGAATAACGTGGCTCAGGGGATCCAGCACTGAAGCCTTAAAACTCAGGATCTGTGGTAGCTGGGTTCCTGTGCTCCAGTGTTCATTCATTCGCTCACTCATTTGTTCATTCAGTGACTGCTGCGATGTGCCAGGCCCTGTTCTTAGTCTTACAATTTGTGGACCAATATTGCTATATCATTATTAACTACGGTCCATAGTTTACAATCAGGTTCACTCTTGCCGTTGTACATTGTATGGATTTAGACAAATGTACAGTGTTACACATTTACCATTACGGTGTTATACACTGTACTTCCACTGCCCTAAAAATCCCCTGTGCTCTGCCTGTTCATCCCTCCTTCCCTCTCCGCCCCTGGCAACCACTGATCTTTTGATTGTCTCCATAGTTCTGCCTTTTCCAGGATGTCAGAGAATTGGAATCAGACAGTCTATGCCCTTTTCAGACTGGCTTCTTTCACTTAGCAATATGCTTTTTAGGTTCCTCCATGTCATCTTGTGGCTTGATAGCTCATTTCTCTGGGTTCCATTATAGAGATGTACCTGTTTGTTCATCCCTGTTGTGTTTTAAAAATGGAAAAGTCAAGAGAGCTGTGTAACAGAATGTGGGAATTCCACAGTTCCCAGCACACGGGCAGCTGAGTTCTGTCTTTGCCCCCATGTCCCAGCCATTCACACAGGGTTTGTAATTTCCCTCTGGCTGCTGCATACGGAGCAAGCTAGGGGCAAGGGCAGGATAGGGAGACGGGCGCCAGGGGGTGGCCTGAAGCCAAGAATGGACAACAGTGACACAGAGGTAGGGCTGCGGGGGTCCAGTGGGGGGTTCTGAGGGCCCAGAGGCACCCATCCCAGAGTGAAGGTTTCCTCTGTCCAGGAGGTTTCCTCTGGGGAGAGACCCCTGAGCTGAGTGTTCAGAGATAAGTGGCATCTCATCCTGTGAAGAAGGGAGCAGGAACGTGATGTGTCCAGGGCTTGGATGGAGTAACTGAAGCTAGTGGGTTGGTGGGAATTTTTCCGCTGCAAGCACCAGAAAACTGGCTGGAAAGCAATTCTGAATATCCATTCACACCACGACACTGGGGAGGCTTCAGGGTTGGCCGGTCTGGCAGCCCCACAATGTATTGGGGCCCCTGGATCTTTCCTTCAGTCCCTATAGACTCCATCAGTATGATGGCTTACCCCCTTGTGGTGGCAAAATGGCTGCAGCTGCTCCCATCATCACCTTGTGCCCATTTCAAAGCCATGAGCAGGCCTGAGGACTGGAATGTCCATCGCCGTGGCTGGCTTGGGCCACAGAGGGTCCAAGTGTCCCAGGTACCGTGCTGCCAATTCCCCAGCAAGAGCTAGGATCTCTCGGCAAGACTAGGCAGCTCTTGGGGAAAGGCTGTGGAGGGCAACGAGGAAGGTCTCCTGCCCCTGGCAGGGGGAGGTGGGACTGGGTCGGCTCATAGAAAGGCCTTGAGTGCCCCGCGAGGAGCAGACCTGGGTGCTGGTGGGGTGGGAGGGTCCACGCAGGGAGACTGGGCTCCTTCATCAGGCCAGCTGGGTGCCCACACACTTCCGTCCAATGCTCTCAAGAGCCCTGTGAGGGCAGACAGGACTCTTCCATCTTACAGACGAAGAAGTGGAGGCTTGGGACAACGTGGGGAGCATGCTGCCATCCCTCGAAGGGCACAAGGGAGGTGACCCGGTTTGCGAACCCCCAGCCCCTCCTGGTCCTGTTTCAGGCTCACGGCTTTCGTCCTGAAGTCCTTTGCCCAGGCCAGCAGCTTTATCTTCATTGACCCACGGGAGCTGGTGGCCACCAAGGGCTGGATCGTCAGGCAGCAGCGGGCAGATGGCTCGTTCCCGGCCGTGGGCAGGATTCTGAACAAGGACATCCAGGTGAGCGGCCGCTCAGGCCTCCTGCCGGTGCCTCGGCCCTTCCCTGCCTGCCCCACTGTGCTGCCTGGGGCCCGTACAGTGGGCGCTGTCCCCCTGGCTTGGGGTGAAGCCTGCGTCCTCTTGCAGGGTGGGATCCACGGCACAGTCCCACTGACGGCCTACGTGGTGGCTGCGCTCCTGGAGCTTGGCACAGCCTCCGAGGTGAGCACAGGGGCCTGGGAGATCGGGCAGGTGTGTGGGGCAGGTGGTTGCCCCTAGGCCGTGTGTGGGCCAGGCCTAGGGTCTGGTTCACTTGCTATGTCATCCCTGGCACATGCCCTGGGCGGTACATGGTACGTCTCGGCACCACACCTCTGCGGCAGTTCCCATGATTCATCCAGGTCTAAAGATGGAATGCTTTGGGACAGCATTCTTTCTGTGATCTTCAACACTAAAGCAGAGTCATCTTAACTCCTTGGCCCCCCCTGAGGCCCACACGAACACCATCGCCCATCTGCTACACTCATTAACGTTTCTAATCACTCACTTTTCCGTGTAACCATTACTATTAGGCAGCTTCCCTGAACCGAGCCCATTACTGGACAATGGACTGGGTTTTCTGTCCTCTAGTTGCTCACATGGGGGTGAGGGTGAGTGTGATCAGGGTTGGTGGACTTCCTGAAGGAGGCAACAATTGAGGTGAGGTCTGGAGGATGAGGAGAGCAGTGGTCTTAGAAGCCAGCTTGGTGATGAAGTACGATGGAGTGGGGTGTCCAGGGCTCTGCCTCTTTTTCACAGAGCTTTTCTGGGTTGATCTGCTATGCTCAGACTTCATTTGGAAGAAGGTGGAGCCACATAAAAGAAAGAGGATGGGGTTATGAAAACTTGGGCTGCAGGCAATGGGAGTCCCAGAAGGATGCAGAGCGAGGGCCAGTATTCTCCCCAGGCACACCGGGGAAGCTGTGAGTGGGTGGTGGGTGAGCTGGGGGCAGAACGGCCTCCCAGGGCTCCACTTCCCACCCAACCCCGCAGGAGGAGAGGGGTGCCATTGCCAGAGCGCAGCATTTCCTGGAGTCCAACGTGGCCCTGGCCTCGGACCCTTACATCAGTGCCCTGACCGCCTACACACTGACCCTGCTCCGCAGCCCAGCAGCCCCCGCGGCCCTGCGGAAACTCCGCAGCCTGGCCATCATGCAGGGTAGGTGTCCCCTGCCTACCACCTCAGCAGCCACAGTGTGGGACCCATCCACCTGGAGCCCCAGGAAACAGTTCATGCACACATGCATGGAGTAAGGAGGCATCTTTTGCTCAATTTATTCTACTCTATTATTCGTTCATTATTACATTTCTTAGTGGCTTCATCTGATTATGTGGTTTGAGCCTAAGCATCAGTGTCTTCCCTTGTGAAACGGGATACTGAGCTCCTCCCTGCCAGGACGGACAGAGCTCAGGGATCCCCAGCAGAGGATTCCCCGGGCTTTCTGGAAACCATCCCTGCAAGACTGCTGGGCGGCAGGGGAGGTCTGCACCTGGCTCCCTCCTGCCCTGCCTCCCAGCACTGGGTGAGCTTCAGGAAGCGTTTTCATCGTCGGGGTGCCAGGCTCCCCGACTACAAAATGACTACCCACTGTGTTCGGAGAGCCCCAGTTACTGAGCTGTGACTTCTCTGGATGCCCCCAAACTGTGTTCCCTTCCCCCACGCCCCCACCCCTCATAGTCTAAGCAACTGCACTGGGGCTCCCATCCAGCTTTTCTGCTTAAGACATCACCTGAAGAGTTGTTGCACTACTTAAGGAAAAAAAAAAGTTAGAAAGTAAAATTCTGAAGCCGACCAGCTGGAGGAGGGTTTCTATTCAGGACTAAATGCTCAGGATGGGGAGTGGGGGTGGCTCGTTTATTTCTGGGTTTGAGGGCCTTTTACAGTTTACATGAGCTCAGCATCCTTGGAGCCTTTGCAAATGGGGAGTGACTTCATGGGTGCTGAATGGGGACACATCAGGGCTTAGCCAGGAGGGAGGCCATTGATTAGTGATGTCTGCCTGGTGTGTAGGATGGATTGATTAGTGATGTCTGCTAGGGGTGCAAGAAGGTAGTCGTGGGTTGGTAATATCTGCCAGGGGTCCAGGAGGGGCTGGGCTTTATGTAGTTGCAGATCTGAGACAAAGCCTCAAGGCCCTTCCAGTCCCAGCCATCTCCTCCTGGAACCCTCCTCCCACTGGGGTCCAGTCTTGGGGTCTCTTTGTGAGACCACATGTACTGACGCCCACCCTGGGATGTCAGATTGAGCATGGAGTAGGGTGTTGTCCCTGACCTGTCCTGGCCTTACAGATGGGGTCACACACTGGAGCCTGAGAGGTTCCCGGGACGGGGACAAGGACACCTTCCTGAGCTTCACTGACGGGGTGTCTCAGGCAGGTACTGCCTGACCCACCCCTGCTGCCTGACTTGGGTGCTGGGTTTGGGGTCCTGGTATTGAAAGGGCTCCAGCTGCCTCTTCCATTGCAGTGGTCTCTGCCGAGGTGGAAATGACTGCCTACGCCCTGCTGACCTACACCCTCCTGGGCGACGTGGCCACTGCCCTGCCTGTGGTGAAGTGGCTGTCCCAGCAGCGGAATGCACTAGGGGGCTTCTCCTCCACTCAGGCGAGCTGGGCAGGGCCAGAGGGAGGGGCTCGGGTCTAGGCAGGGTCAGTACGGTCCAGGCTCAGGGCTCAGAGCTGGCCAGGAAGCCGCGGGTGCTTCAAGTCCTAGGAAGGCTTCTTGCCTGCAGCCCCTGGGGACATGGAGTCCAAGAGGAGGCCCGAGGGACACATGCACTGGCATCTGGGACAGGGACCTAGCCCCTGCCTCCATGGAGATGCCCACCGTCTGGGCCTCCAGGGAGGGTCCATGGTGCCCCTGATTTGAGACAGACTTCCTGGGATGGGTGTAGAGGAACCACTGGCCAACCCAGTCCTGGGGCTGAGGGCATCCTCCCGTTTTGTCCCTAGGACACCTGTGTAGCTCTGCAGGCCTTGGCAGAGTATGCCATCTTGTCCTATGCTGGCGGTGTCAACCTCACTGTGTCCCTGGCCTCCACCAACCTGGACTACCAGGAGACTTTCGGGCTGCACAGGGCCAACCAGAAGGTTCTGCAGACAGCGGTGGTACTGTTCCCAGGGCTGGGGGTGGCGGCCAGCGGCCTGCCCGCCCATGTGTGACTATGGGGGAATCACAGCGTCTTCTCTCCCCAGATCCCCAGCCTCCCCACAGGGCTGTTTGTGAGTGCCAAGGGTGAAGGCTGCTGCCTGATGCAGGTGAGGCCGTGGGGAGAGAGGACAGTGGCATCTGGAACACGGAAGCCAGGAAGGCAGGCAGAGGCTCCAAGCTCAGTGTCAGGCCAGGCTGTGTGGGGTGGATGTGCGTGCCTGAGAGACCCCAGGATAGACTGTCAGACCCCCATATGTATCCCACCTTGCCCAAGGCAGGGCCCACGGTTGGTGACCCCATGTCCCCTCAGGTGTGAGGTTCCCCCAGGAAGATCCACTTGACTGGCCTCAGTCTGCTTTCCCCATATCCCCTCCGTCAACAGGTCCTGAGGTTTAGCTGAGCTCTGGGCTGAGGCAGGTTAGCCTCACAGGCTCTGGCTGGTGGTGAGAGGGCAAGTCTGCCTGGAGACCCTCAGCCTTCCCATCTCTAAAATGGAAGCCCAGACAACACAGTGCTTAGACCTTGTCTTGAGATATGTACAATGGGATGATGGTCAGCTCTAGGCCCACTTTGCTGTTTCAAGGCTAAATGGAATAACGGTGGTTCCCTGAACTCTCCCTGATGTCGCTGTCATCATCATTCTGGCTGTCCCCCACCGTGCCCTACCCTGCCTCTCCTCCTCCACCCAGAGGGCCCCTAAGTCTCGTCCTCCCATCCTCCACAGATTGACGTCACCTACAACGTGCCGGACCCAGTGGCCAAGCCAGCCTTCCAGCTGCTCGTGAGCCTCCAGGAGCCCGAGACTGAGCAGCCTCAGCCCCCGGCCCCTGCCTCCTCGGCCGATGACGACGACCCTGCAGCTGACCAGCACCGCCAAGAGTACCAGGTGACCCTGGAAGTATGCACCAGGTAAGGCCGTCTGCCCTGTGCTTGGGGATGGTTTTGTGTCCGTCCTAGCCTATTGGTAGTCACATTGTGGGCTATGAATGCCTGGGCCACTCACCTGGACCCAGACCACTTGCGGCGAGCCCCACAGACATTTCCCCCAACAGGTTCCGATGCTGTGGCTCCACGGGTCCATGTGGTCCTTACTGTGATGGTAGGACGGGCACACTTCAGCTGCAGCTGGCAGGGGACAGAAATCAAGGGTTATTGCTCACAGGTCCTGCAGGGCACATGGCATGCGTGGGGCCACACAGCAAAGATGTGGGGAGAGAGAAAAAGGGAAAGCACAGATCTGGGGCTCTGCCTTTATTGGTGTCCAAGGGTGGGGTGTCTAGGATTTCACGGGTTCACTATTTATTGGTGAATTTAAAACATAAGAGTGGGAATTAGGATGTGGGAAGGGAGAATCAGGATCGCTTACGCAGTCAGTTACGTAGGTCACCCTGGGCTTTCTTGGGTGGCCCTTCGTGGGTGGGGCGACCTGGCTCCTTACCTAGCAGCTGTGTCATACAGCTGGCATACAGTTTATTTGGGATCAGTGTCTGGAATAGATGCCTCTATAATCAAAAACTCCATGTCAGGCTCTTACATCACAGTCAGAAAAGCTTAATTGTAGTCACTTACATGACAGCGTTTTTGAAATGAGGGAGGGAAATGAACACTTCGGAATGGATGCAACAGTAGACCTGTGACAGGGACACGCCTGCTGGGGGGATGGGTGTTGCTGGCTCCTGTGTGATGCACCAGCTCCAGCCTCTCGGTTTCCCAAGGGTGGCCCCAGGACTGGGCCACAGTGGGTCCTCAGGGTGGCACATGCTGCTACCCATGAGGCTGTTCATTGCCGTGGTGACGGTTTGGGAGCCCAAAGCAACCACGTCCCTTCCAGGCACCTGCCCGGAACTTGACCCTCAGCCAATGTCGAATGGGGCAGGGGAACAGGAAGCAGCTGGACTGGCCCCAACTGTCTGGTCCCATTAGGCCTACTGGGGACATCTTTAGTCCTCCCTCAGATGTGTTAGTAAGAACCCACTGCGTGCCATCCATATATGGCTTGTTTAGGCTTCACCCTACAGGAAACCTTCCCCACGCACCCCAGGGTCTTTGGCCACCCCATCTCCTTGGGCCCACAGCCTGTAGGTTCCTCTGTGAGTCAGCCTTCCTTCCATCACTGGCAGCGGGCACAGGGAGGGCCTGGCATGTAGCAGGCTCCAGAGGCCAATTACCACACCCCATGTCACCAAAGGGGAAACTGAGGGCTATCACTGGGGAGCACCCAGTCACCTGGGCTCCCATGCTGGGGACACAGTGTGAGGTTTGGGACAAAACACAGCCCAGACTATAAACCTGGATCAGGCCCAGAATCCTCCATTAAGGCCTCAGTGTCCCGGCTGTGAAATGGGCCGACTGATGACACAGCAAACTGTGTGTGTGCTGATGGCCGACCAGTCAGGCCCAAGGCAGGATGTCAGCCATGTGGGTGGTGGAGGGTAGAGGGGCCATGAGTTCTACCATGGGGGCTGGAGTTCAAGGCCTATTTCTCGTCTCATCGGAAGGTGGCTGCATGCAGGGTCCTCCAACATGGCTGTCCTGGAGGTGCCCCTGCTGTCGGGCTTCCGCGTGGAGATGGAGAGCCTGGAGCAGGTGAGGAGGTGCTGACCGTCAAGGGCCAGTTGGGGTCTCTGGCTAGTGGTCCTGTACAGATTGCAAATTCCAAGCCCTTCATAAAATGCAGTAGTGTTTTTATTTCCTTTCTGGGCAAAGTGGGTGCTTTTGAGCTGGCTACCTGCCGAGGGAGAGGTGGGGGCTCTCCAGACAGGCGAGTCTCCCACTGGGCCCCTTGACTATATCCATGCCGTGGAAGAAGGCTTCAGCAGAATTGCTTCAAGACAGACTCGTCTCATGGCCCCTTTTGTGACGGGCTGGTGCACAAAGTGCGGGGGCTGCTTTGCCTGGGCCCTCCGAGATCTACAGTGTGGGGAGGGTGGTGCAGGAAAGCTGGATTTGTCCTGAGGGTGGTGGTGATGGGGCGCTGGGCAGCGCATCAGGGGAAGGAGGAAAGCAGCAGAGCGGCTCCAGGGCAGGCTGAGGGGGTGGTGGTTGCGTGGTACAGGTGAGGCTGGAACCTGACAGGGCTCATCTTGGCCCCTGGAGGACCACAGGGAGGCCTGGCCTGTGGTTGGGGCTGGATGGGAGGAGGCTGCAGGGAGCGGAGGGGAGGTAGGTGCTTAGAACAGGAGTAACCAGCCTTGGGTGCCTTCTTCTGGGCTAGGGGGCCGGCACGGCCTGGGGAGCACTGCCATCCCGTGGACTCAGCCCATGGGGTCTTGTTGGTGACAGTGGGTAAACCCCCCACCCTCTGGGGCCTCAGCTTCCTCAGGCCTACCTCCCACTGACCAGTGTGGGCCCCGCAGAGATTGAGGAGGAAGCAAGCATTGGGGGGGAGGGGTTGGGCAGACCCCTGACCTCTGGCTTCCTTGCTAGCTGCTCCTTGACCAGCAAATGGCGCTGAAGAGGTACGAGGTGGCTGGACGCACAGTTCTCTTCTACTTTGATGAGGTACTGGCTGCTGGGAGCAGTGGCAGAGGTCTCCTTGGCACTCAATGTTGGTGAGGGCCAGCAGTCATGGCCTAGTGTGGGTCTTCCAACTATCTCGTATCATGAAAAAGAAACTGGGAGAGTAAATCCAGGCTGAGCAAATCCCCAGTGTGCCCCAGCCAGTGGGTTGGGGTGAAAAAAGTTGGGGGGTGGGTGGAATAGTATTCAGGCATAAAAAATGAGTGAAGCAATGGGACACACTACAACGGGCGTGAACCTCATGACAAGTGAAAGAGGCCAGACACAAAAAACCACACAGCATGTGATCTCATTGAGGTGAACTGTCCAGAACAGGTAAATCCATAGGGACAGAAAGCAGATTGGTGGTGGGCAGTGAGTGCTAATGGGGACAGGGTCCCCTTTGGGGTGACAGGAATGTTCTGGAACTAGAGAGAGGTGATGGTTGTTCAACATTGTGAATGTACTAAGGGTCACACACGCTGTGAAGGAGGGCCCCTGCTGCAGTCGTGGGGGGTTGAACAGCCAGCTGAGACCTTTTCCCAGGTAGGAAGGAAGGACCCACAGAACTGAAAGTGGAACCAGGTTTGTGTTTCACACCTCCTGAGTCCGCTGAAATAAGCCAGTTCTGGACCTACACTTCGGGGTGCCACAGAGCATGGAGGCGGGCGCCCAGGCCCTGGGCCTCGTGGCCCCAGCCCCGCCTGAGCCGCCCGCTGCCCCGCAGATCCCCAGCCAGTGCCTGACGTGCGTGCGCTTCCGGGCGCTCCGCGAGCACGTGGTCGGGAGGACATCCGCGCTGCCAGTCTCCGTGTACGACTACTACGAGCCTGGTAGGCCCGCGCCACCTTCCTGCACCCCAGCTGGGCCCCTCACCCTGTCACCCCATCACATGCTCACCCGGCCCCCTCCGCCCACAGCCTTTGAGGCCACGCGCTTTTACAACGTCAGCGCGCGCAGCCCCCTGGCGCAGGAGCTGTGCACGGGCCCCGCGTGCAACGAGGTGGAGCGCTCCGCTGCACAGGGCCCCGGTGAGTGACGGGGCCACCCCAACCCCACCAGCGGGCGTGGGCGGTGAGGGCGTTGGCCTTTCGCGTGAAGCTGAGATTTGAACGGGGGAAGGGGCAGCGGAGGGGAAAGCGTGTAAGGCAGGAGCACGTGGCCTCACTGGTCAGGTCAAGGGCACGAGCAGGGGGGCCCGGGCAGGGTAGAAGAGAGGTTCCGAGGACCTCTGCCGCTCCCTCTCCCGCCATCCTGAGGGCGTGGGGACAGCGGGGCACTCCCCCTGAGCGCAGGGCGTGGCGGATGTGAAGGGCTGAGCGAGCCGGGCGGGAGGTACCCCCTCTGGCCCTTTATTTTCCAAACTTCTTGAAATGAGCTTAGATTGCCTTTAAAATTTAAACTTTAAACATTTAAAAATTTAACTTTAGTAAGGACTACACGAATATTTGAAAGACTACCCTAGGTCAAGGCTCAGGGCCTCCTATTAAGGGTCGCGCTCCATCCCTACACTTGGGTGGGGGTGGTCCTGGGACCCCAGGGACTGTCCCCCACGCAGGCCCAGGCCCGCGGGCCTCCGGGACCCTGTCAACTTCGCCTCGCCCCCCCAGGCTGGTCCCCTGGCGAGCGGGGCTCCGCGGCCGCCCCGGAGGAGGGGGCGACAATCGCGCGCTGCGGCTGCTCACGTGACTGTGGCGCTCACGAGGACCCGGTGTGTGGCTCTGACGGTGTTGTCTACGCCAACGCCTGCCGCCTGCAGGAGGCCTCCTGTCGGGGGCGCGAGAGGCTGGAGCCCGCGCCCTCTGGCCACTGCGCCCTCGGTGAGGACCCACCCGCGCCCGGCCTCCGAGATGCCACCTCACCCTGGAATGCCTTACCCCATCTTTTCCATCACACATCCTCCTCCCTCACGTCCTCTGCACTGTCCGGCACCACTCTCCTATTCTCTGCCCTCCCCACGCCTTCCTCTCCCTTCCCCTCCCCTTCTTTCCCTTTTCCCTTCTGGTCACCGCCTGGCCGAGCAGCCCCTGCTTCCTTCCTGGTGACAAGGGCTGCTCTTCCCCTACTCTGTGTCCCCCACCCTTACAACTCTTCTCCCACTTATTTTTTCATCTCCCTACAGCGCTAATCTCAGTTTCTCCCTAATCAGTTTCTGGATTCTCTCCCCTCCCCCACAAAGGGGTTTGTGTCTCTCCTCCCCCTGCTTGGCAGGGCTCCCTCTATCTCTCCACCCCCCCTCAGCTTTCCCTCTTATTGGTGGCCCCTGTGTCTCTCCCCCAGTCTCTATCTCTGTTCCTTTGGCTTCCTCTCCTCCCCATTTCAGTTTCTTGGTGTCTCTGCATCTCCTTCTCAGTCTTGCTAAATCTTTCTCACCCCCCCCCCCAATTTTGTGCCTTTCTGCATCTCCCAATCTCTGATCTCTGTGCACCTTCACCCCCTCTCATGACCTCTCGCCTCCTGTCTGTTGCTCTGGGCCATACATCTCCTCCCCTTGGTCCCTTTGGGCTCTCTGCCTTCCACTCCAGCGCCCTTGACCTACTAACTCCCCCTTCTTTTCAGAGCAGCCGCCTAGGCCAGTCTCTGCTTACAACTACAACTATGACCCGGCCCCCCTGGACCCTGAGCACCTGGCAGCCGGCCATGAGGCCATGGATTTGGAGGGGGAGGCTGAAGACAGGTGAGAGCTGGGCCCATCCCCAACCTCCCCCACTTGCCCTGAACCAGGGCAGGGAATTGGAGTGACAATGGAGGGGTCAGACTGGAGGTTTCCAGGACAAGGTGGGGGATCCTGTCTCCCCTGCTCAAGTCCACCCAACACACCCCAGAGACTAGCCCGTATGTGCAGGGTGAGGCTGAGTGAGCCCTCAGAGGACAGAGCCTGAGGCCTGACAGTGCAGCCAGCCCCAAGGACCTGACACATCCCGGAGCTGATAAATCAACCTGCTGCTTAAACCTCCTGAGTTGAATTTACTGTAACTTACACCCAAAAGATGGGCCTCCCCCAGAAAGTCTGCCCAGAGCCCTCTCCCAGCCTCACTCCACAGGGCTCTCGGTTGACCCCCTTTGGAGGCTCAACCCCACGACAGACCCCTCCCTGAGACCTACTTGGCATGGGACCATTGTTAAAGAAAAGATTATTCATGATGCAAGGAAGACTTCCGTGGAAGGGAGGTGTGGAACTATCAAGATAGGTAGAGGGAGTCTGGCAATGGAGAGAGAGATTGAACCCAACTCCTAATACAAGAAGTGGGGATTTGTAGCCAAGGAGCAGGATGGGAGTCAGTGGGTGAAAAATTACTAAGAGGAAACATCAGGGGTAAGGGGAACTCTGGCTAAACCAACTTAACAGTATTCTTGCTACAATTAGACGGTCCTGAGATGAATACAAAAGTCCCAAAGTGGAGACCTTGTTGAAAAAGCCCAGAGGAACCTGAATAGAGTTTGGTTAGGGAGAGAATCTTTGTTATCCCAAGGGAAGTGGTCAGACCGAGAGCTCTGGGAGGGGGCTTCTGGGCAGACTTTCTGGGGGAGGCCAATCCTTTGGTGTAAATTACAGCAGACTCCGCTCAGGAGGTTTAAGCAGCAGGTTGATTTATCAGCTCAGGGATGTGTCAGGTCCTTGGGGCTGGCTGCACAGTCAGGCCTCAGGCTCTGTCCTCTGAGCCCTGACTTCCTTGACAAGGGTCTTACCAGCCCAGTGGCGAAGGCTGGTTCTCATCCCCACTCAGCAAACCCAGTAGGAAGGCTTCTCCATCAGCACCCACCAAAGTCCCAGAGCCCCAGGGGTGCGCCATCTTGCACTAGGCACTGGGTTTAGTTCATGTGCATTTAATATAATTATCGATAGGGCTGGATTTGGAGCTACTGTTGCAATATTTTTATTTTGTCCCCTGTTCTTCCCTTCCCATCCTCTTTTAAATTAATTGAAATTTTTTAGAATTCCATTTTAATTCAGTTAGTGTTGTTTTAGCCTTATTTTTTTTTTTAGGGGAGCTCTAGCGTTCACAATATACCTCCTTAAACTTTCCAGTCTACTTGGTGTGACTATTGTACTGCTTTGCCAAAACTGTTTCACTCCTTTTTTTAAAAAAAATTTTATTGGGGAATATTGGGGAACAGTGTGTTTCCCCAGGGCCTATCAGCAACGAGTCTTCATCCTTCAATATAGTTGTGGAGGGCGCAGCTCAGCTCCAAGTCCTGTTGCCATTTTCAATCTTTAGTTGCAGGGGGCACAGCCCACCATCCCGTGGGTGTGGGAATTGAACTGGCAACCTTGTTGTTGAGAGCTCCTGCTCTAACCACCTGAGCCATCCGGCCACCCCTCTGGAAGCTCGATGGCAGAGGGGCAGCTCGTTATCTTCAATCTAGTGGTGGAGGGCGCAGCTCACTGGCCCATGTGGGAATCGAACCTGCAACCCTGTTGTTCAGAGCTCACGCTCTAACCAACTGAGCCACCTGGCTGCCCAAAACTGTTTCGCCTTTGAAGCCACATGTCTCTATTTTTCTGTCCTTACCCATCCCTCATGCTGTAGCTGTCATATGTACAGCTTTAAACTTCCAAGTGTTGCCACTGCCTCCAGTAAATGCCAGCTCTCTCCAGTGCCTTCCTAGGGGTCTGTTTTTGTTTTCATTATAGAGGAGCAATTTTTTATTAAACTTTTAAATTTGAGATCCTCATAGGTTCACATGTAATTTAACAGAGATCTCAGTCCCCACAGTGGTAACATCTTGCAGAACTAGAGTACAACGTGACACCATCTTATTCTTATGTTACCCCTTACACGTGTGCTTATTTCCATTAGAGTCTGCAATTTTTCCTCCTGTGTAGATATGTGTAATCACCACCCCAGTCAGGACACAGAACAGCCTGTCACTTCAAGGATCCCTGTCACTCGATCCCCCCCACGTCCCCTCCACAACTGCTCATTTGTTCTCCCTTTGTAATTTTGTTATTTCAGGAATACTAGTATGAAAACGGGACTGTAGAGTATGTAACTTTTTGAGATTGGCCTACTAAGCTGAGGTCCCCTTCGATCGATACATAGTGTTGTTTCCTGTATCAATTGTTCCTCCCTTTTCACAGCTGGGTTGGGGTCCCCAGATCGTTTCTCAATTTGATGCGTGGTCCCACACTAGCCGCTCAGCTCTTCACGGAAGTGAATGCCCTGTCCCATCACTGTGGCCGAGTGGGGGTGGGCAGGGGTCTGAGGAGCCAGGCTCCCTACGTGAGTCTCAGTCGGCCTGGCAGCTGGGCTGAGCCATGTGGAGGCAGCATCAGGGAAGAGCACACAGCCCATCCCACCGAGACCCAGCATCCCACAGCCTCTTTCTCCTTCTCTCCCCAACAGTCAGAGCGGCTTCTCCTCCTAACGCGCAGAACAAGACATGATTTGGCTGCGTCCTGTCCCTGTCCGTTCTGGAAGGGAGTCACTGATGGGAGAACTTCCTGGACTGCCTGGTGGGCTCGTGGACCCTGCCCCAAGTAACTCCCACCTCCAAATGAACCCTATAAATAGAACTGCAGAGACCTGACCTTCCTCAATGGATGATGGGCCTCTTGGGGACCCAGCGCCCACCTCCACAGGGGGAAGGCCTTTGTGGGGGTGGCTGGAGGCCCTTTGCACCCCCCAAACTCCCCAGCTGCAGCTGGAGCTCCAGGCTCCCCACCCTCCATTCCAGGATCGGATGCACCCCGCCCTGCAGACCAGAGCAGCTCCCTCAGCCGGATTTTCTGCTCCCTGGAGAAGGGACATTTCTGGGAAGAACTCATAGCCAAAGGGCTGTTTCTGAGGGGACAAGACTCGGGCCAAATCAAGGACATTGCATTCATCCCCTCTTCAGCAGCTTTGAAACAAAACAAGCTGCTTCTCTCCAAAATGCAAAGCCCCAGCCTCCCCTTTGGGGCACCCAGACTGCTGACCCTGAATTGTTGCAGTCCCGCACCCCCACCCCCACCCCACCCCACCCCAGCCCAGTCTTGTCCCAGAGGTGCCTGACTGTTAGGTCTGGGGCAGATGAACCTGGATTTTCCTACGGTCTGGGCTCTCCCCACGAGCCCCTGGTCCCCTGGCTCCCCACCTGGAGGACCACCCCCTCCACAGTCTTGGGGTGGGGTGGGTTGCCTCAGCTCCACGACCCACTGAAGCTGCGTGCTCAGACCTGCCTCCCTGTCAGGCTCCTCTCCAGCTGTGCTCTGCTGCCTTTTTTGTATCCCTTGGGCATCCACCTATCTTCCCCTCACCCCCACCCACTCGTGGTATTTATTTCAGACCTCCTCTGGGGGCAGCATAGAGACCTACCTGTCCATGTCCGAGGTGGCTGCCCCAATCCATGGGGTCGCTGTCGTGAACATGGGCCATTTCCTGTGCTCCTGAGGCCCCATTCTTCAATCACTAGAGGCTGCTGGTGTAATAAAAGCTCATGTCCACAGTCACTGCCGGGCTTTGGCCTAGGGGTGGGGTAGCCCCAAAAGCCGAAGCCCCAGCTCCCGTCTGGCTCCTGGGCCTCTGTCCCTCCAGCTACAGCCTAGCCTCCCAAAGTAGGGTGGGGAGGCGGGTGCCGCACAGCTGCACCTCAAAATGATCAGATTCCCACACGTTTGTAAGAAATCACACCAATCAGAAGAGGTCCCAGTATCCCTACCCAGACTCCCCCAGTGGTAACATCTTGGAAAACAAGTATATCATCACACCAGGCTATTGATGTCGATACACTGCTGATCTCACACTTCCGTGTGTGTGTGTGTGTGTGTGTGTGTGTGTGTGTGTGTGTGTGTGTCCCGGAGCTCGCTGCCTGCTCACCAGCTCATTCTTCTCCAGACCAGAGACATAGGCCCAACGGGGAGTCCAGGAATGGCCCCCACTCCCCTCTGCCTTGCGGGGCTTGCTGACTCCCATAGTCAGTGCTTCCCATGCCTCCCAGGCACTCCCATGCCTCAGTGCTTCCTGACACACTATGCCACTCTCTGGAGTGGAGGGGGAGAGTGGCAAGAGCCTTTACCCACTTGGTGCCTTTACCCCTTCCCACTCAGTGCAGAAGAGGCTGCAAACGGCTAGGGGTGGGGGTCACAGGGCCAAAGCTGCCCCCTGCCCCCAGCCCATATTGTTCCTTCTCCAGTTCTCCTCCTACCAGGTCCTGGGGAAGGGGAGTTAACATCAAATGAGAACAATCAGATGTCAGTTAAGGGGAAGACGTGACATCCTGCAGCCGAGGGATAGCAGGAGACTAAGCCCTGTTGCTCCCAATGATGAGTTGCACAAGGCTTTGGGGAACAGAGTGGGGGTCTCCGCAGTGCTTGCTTAGGAGACGCCCTGTATCCTGAAGCCTGTCCTGGAGCCAGAAGCTGGGCTTCTGAGAACAAGGACCCCCAGTTAGGCTCCCAGACTCTTGAGCCACCAGGGGCTGGGGGGCCTAAGCTTCCTCGGTAGGGACCTCCAGCTGGTCTAGGGTGGCTTCAGCCTCCTCTCATCCCCACCTTGGACACGAGAGAGCCAGCTGGGCCCGGGAATCTGCATTTACCCCTGTCATGGTTTCCTGGGTTTCTGTCACCAAGTACCACAAGCCAGGTGACTTAAAACAACAGAAATTTATTGTCTCAGTTCTGGAGGCTGGGCTGAGATCAGGCTGTGGGCAGGGATGGCTCCTGCAGAGCCTGCGGGACAGTCCCTCGAAGGATGCTCTCTGGTTTCCGGTGGCTGCCGGCAGCCCTTTGTGTTCTTGGCCTGTGGCCCAATCACCCTGATCGCTGCCACCGTAGCCATGGCCTTCTTCTCTGTGTGTATCTCGGTGTCTTCTTATAAGGGCATCAGTCATGAGGGGTTCATACCCCAATATAAACTCTTCCTCATTACACCTGCAAAGACCCTATATCCTAATGAACAAGCTCATTAGAGGTTCCTGGTGGACATGAACTTGGGGGGCACCCTAGTTAACCCAGTGCAACCCCTCTCTGTTGCCCTGCCTCCTGAGCGGCGGTCACAAGCGATGAGGACCCGGTGCCTGTGCCCGGGCTGGCCCTCTCTCTCGAGGTTGTGGTGGCTCCCTGCACCCGGCGCAGCACCTCCTCCCACACTTTGTCCCTGAACTCAGCTGACACGTAGTAGTAGACGAAGGGGTCCACGCAGCTGTTGAGGGTGCTGAGTGCCAGGCTGGGCACGTAGGCGGCGTACAGGTGCCCCCGGGCGTCTAGGTCTGGGTCTGAGTAGTGCAGCAGCAGCAGCACGTTGCTGGGCATGAAGAAAGCCACGGCGGAGGCGAGCACCAGTGAGGTCAGCCTTAGCGCGTGGCTGTAGCGCCGGCCACTAGCCGCCAGGGCATGCAGAGTGGCCCCGTAGCAGAACAGCATGGCCAGCAGGGGCAGGAGGCAGCCGAGCACAGCCAGGCAGATGAAGGCGGGGCGCCAGTGGGAGGCCTGGGTGCCCACGGGCAGCACGTCATGGCAGACCACGTGGTCCGAGTGCGACAGCCGGAAAGTTTGCTGCTGCAGCCCCAGGGGCAGCACGAGGGTGATTGCCACCAGCCAGGCTGCAGCGCAGAGCCCAGTGGCCAGGCGCTGGCCTCGCAGGGCGCGGGCCCGCAGTGGGTGCACCAGAGCCAGGTAGCGGTCCAGGCTGATGGCCGCCAGCAGCAGCACGGAGCAGTACATGTGGCCATAGAGCGCGGCCGTGTCCAGGCGGCAGGCGGCCTCGCCGAAGGGCCAGCGCTGGCCCCGCAGGTGGTAGGCGATGCGGGGTGGCAGGGCCAGGGCTAGTAGCAGGTCGGCGGCTGCCAGGTTCATGAGCAGCATTGTAGACGGCAGCCGAGGCACCCGCGTGGCCAGGACCCACAGTGCTAGGCTGTTGGCGGGCAGCCCCACGACCAGGACCAGCCCATAGAGTGCGGGCACCAGCCTTGTGGGCACCCAGCCCAGCAGCAGTGCCCGAGAGTTGTCCCAGAGCTCCAGAGTGTCACTGTTGTTGGCGCAGGGCCAGCCAGGGAAGCTGCGTGGGCGGGGTGGGCAAGGGGTCGCTGCCTGGGGCCTGGTCCAAGGTCCCAGCGTGCCATCTGGGGGAGGGAAGGAGGATGGAGGCACTGAGAACCCAGGCATCACCCCCCCCCCTTCCTGCCCTTCAGCCAGTACCTCCAGCGAGATGGTGCTGCCCGCCCCACTGACGCCCCCAGGGGCTGCAGTCCAGGCCCCAGCTCAGGAACCTCCAGGCTGTTGGGACAGAGCTTGACACAGTCCCTTGGCTTCAGGACTGGACTGGTGGCACCCCAGTCCTGCATCCTGCCCATCTCTGATACCCGCCCCCACAGCCCCAGGCAGCACCTGGAGTCACTCACCATCTCCGCCCCCTGTGCTCTCGCCCTCATCGTAGATGCTGGGGGTCTGAGCGCCACCCTCCAGGCTGAACCCCAGGGCCAGGGGACACAGCAGCAGGAGTACCCACATGCTGTTGGATGGAGCTCGGTGTCGGCTGCTCTAGGCCGCTGCCCACTGACCTCCGGCTTCCTGTCTGCTAGACCCCCGCCCCCAGCTTCCTGAGCACAGGCAGAGGGCAGGGAGGGCTAGCAGACACGGCCTGGTGAGATAAACCAGCCCCTGCCTCCAGCCAGCCTGTGGGCGGCCCAGGATGACCTAAGGTGGCCTGGTGGCTGGCACCACTTTGGCCGAGGTGCTTCACAGTGTCCAAGTGTTGGGCCAGTAAGATGGGGGAGGACGTCCTAGGCTGCAGCACCTCCACCAGCTCCTGTCCAGCTCAGGAAACCTCTGTGGTCCAAGTAGTTACTTCCTGCTGGCCAGTCACAGTTCCCATGACAGCCCAGCCTTCCAGGTCACATTCCCCATCAGGGGCTCTTGGCCTTTCCTGAAGCCTCCCCCACATCCTGTCTCTGGCAGGCGAGAGGAGAGCCCTGCCTTCCAGGTCAGAGGTCAGAGCAGGTGAACCAGCTCCCACACCCCTACACACACACCCAAGCCACCCCAGGTTTTCTGTGGGGGCTGCCCCACTTTCTTGCTGCCTCAGCCATGCCCCACCATGGCTCCTCTGGGCAGGTGCAAAGTGAAGTGTGGAAAGGGGAAGGCACCTTGTGAGTCTGGGGTCTGCTGGGGATGGCCAAGGAGGTGTCACTGGTTGGCCGGAGCCTCTGACGCTGACCATGTACTGCCCTGGGGGTCTGAAGGGATCCTGGCTGCAGTCTCCTCTGGGAGGTGTCCATCTGGCTGGTTCTAGAAGTTCCTTCTGTTCCTCTCCTGGCCCCACCTCAGCTTGGGGTCCCAGGTATGACGGGGAGGATGGTCACAACCATATTTGAGCCCAAGGGAGGCAGCCAGCATGGAGGATCCTCTGCCCACCCTCCCGGGAGCCCTCCTTTCTCTGGCCTCTCCACATTTCTGCAGTCAGATGGGGTCCGCTGTGCAGATGAAGAAACTGAGGCTCAGAGGGGAAACTGAGACTCCTGCACTCAGTCTCCCCCTCATTCATGCCCCTGCAGGCCCCAGAGAGGCCTCCACTCTCACTGCCCTGGGGGAGCCCCCCACTGGAGGTTCTTGACCCTGTGCAGTCATCCTTGGGCCATGGTGGCAGGGGGCATGTCTGGGAGCAGGAGGGCCCCGAGGGGACGGTGGGGGTCAAGGAAGAAGAAAAGCACAGGGGTGGGAAAAGGGATCAGATATGGTGTGTCTTGGAGCAACTAGCCCTAATCTAGTCACACACTCCGGGCCCGCAGGAAGTGACTGAGCAGCCTAGACAGTGGGGCTGGAGCCTGAGATGCTGAGGTCCCTGCCCTCAGCCCCAGGGTGGGGGGCGGGGACCAAGGCCTGGAGCACTGCCGCTGAGGCAGGAGGTTGTCCTGTCTCAGCCAGGAGGCTGTCCCCCATTTCTGAACAGTTTCCACTGGTACCAGTGACAAATTCAGTCCCATGCCTATGTCTCTGGGCACCACATGACTGGTGATGCCCTCAGTGCAGGAAAACTGGGATGGGGACCCTCTGCCACTCTCCAGGGAAACCTGTGCAGGGGACCGGGGGGCTGGAGACGCTGGGCCAGGGCAGACTGGGGTCCCCCAAAGAGGGCAGTTTAACTCAGGAGTTTTGAGTCCGGGAATTTATGACAGACACACACCTTGCAGGATGGCATCTGTGCAGGGATATTCCCGGCAGCACAGGGCAGGGGGTGCCCCCTTCACGAGCCAATCCAGTGCGAGCAGGAGGACGGGAGCCCAGACAAGGCAGATGGAGGTGCAGGCCGCTGTCCTGTCCCAACTGGAAGACAAGCCATGGAGAGGCACCTCCTGGGGGACCCTGGGGCAGCTGCCTTTGGAGAGAGGGACTTGGTCTCTTACTTTTCTCCGTACAATTGAAATTTTCTGTATGTGTGTCCCTTTCCATGAAAGCATATGTTTAAAAAAGGCAGAAAGGTAGCTTTAAAAAGAAAGGGAGGACCAGCCCGGTGGCTCAGGTGGTTAGAGCTCCATGCTCCTAACTCCGAAGGCTGCCGGTTCGATTCCCACATGGGCCAGTGGGCTCTCAACCACAAGGTTGCCAGTTCAACTCCTCCAGTCCCGCAAGGGATGGTGGGCTCCGCCCTCTGCAACTAAGATTGAGCACAGCACCTTGAGCTGAGGGGTCACTGAGCTCCCGGATGGCTCCGTTGGTTGGAGCGCGTCCTCTCAACCACAAGGTTGCTGGTTCGACTCCCGCAAGGGATTATGCGCTGTGCCCCCTGCAACTAGAAAATGGCAACTGGACCTGGAGCTGAGCTGTGCCCTCTACAACTAAGACTGAAAGGACAACAACTTGACTTGGAAAAAGTCCTGGAAGTACACACTGTTCCCCAAAAAAGTCCTGTTCCCCTTAAAAAAGCAAAAAGAAAGGGAATTCTGATGCATGCTACATGGATGAACCTCAAGGACATTATGCTGAGTGAAATAAGCCAGACTCAAAAGGACAAATACTGTGTGATCCCACTTATTTATGTGAGGTCCCTAGAGGAGTCAGATCATAGACAGAAAGTGGCCGGTGGTGCCAGGGGCTGGGGGAGGGGGAGGGGACGGGAGTGAGTGTTTCATGGGGACAGTGTCGGTTTAGGAAGATGAAAAGTCCTGGAGGTGGATGGTGTGATGGTTGCCCAATGATGTGAACGTACTTAATGCCGCTGAGCTGTGCACTTAGAAATGGTGAACATGGTAAATTTTGTGTGTATTTTACCATAATTTAAAACTTTTCTTAAATGGTGATTTAAAAAAAGGCAAATAGGCCCGACTCAGCAGTGAGGTAGTCCTGGGTTTCCTCACCCTCCAGCCCCGGCAGGAAGCCCGGAGGCCCCTCCTCCCTTACTGCCTCTCCCGCACCTCACTGTCCTCAGTGGAAGATGGGAGTCTCGGGGTGGACAAACCCCTCAAGTCCCTCCAAAGCAACTCTTCTCAGGTAGCCATCTTTGTGGGAACTGTGTTGTCATTATGTTGTAATTTGAAGCCAGATGAGTACCCACATGTGCCTCCAACTCCCTTCGTGCCCAGGCGGGCCTCTGTGAGCAGGACGTTAGCCCACTGGACTGACCCAAAGGGAGGGGGCTGTGATCCCATCTTGCTGGGTGCCAAGACTTGAAGTCCGGCCCTCCAAACCCCAGATGCCCTGAGCTTCTGTGGGGACAGAGTCCCGGAGAGCAGTTTCCAGGCTCTCGACCTCACGTGGAAAGGTGCTGGCTCGGGTAGTAGATGGCCATCCGCTGTGGCTGGTGGCCATCAGCTGTTACCAGTAGCTATTAGCTACTGATATAACTGCCGTGGCTACGCTGGGGGGTTGGTTGATTGGTTGTCAGAGAAGCGGACGGTTTATTGTGGATGGATTGTGGATTATGTGGATCCTACATCCTGTGTCTTTCCCGGCCACCAGCGAGACTGTATGCAGGAAGACCCCTTGTTGGGGTGCAGGGGGATGTTGGCTTCCTGTGTCTTTACCAGCTGCCATCAAGAATATGTAAGCACCTCGGCTGTGAGCCACTATTGTTCCAGCACAGTGCCCTGAGAGACCCTGGCTGTGCCCAGAAAGTTGGTGGACATCAAGGGACACCCCCGGGACATTACTTGAACTGGACGGAACTTTTTCTCATGAGTTGGGTTCCTGACACAGGGCCCCTCATGGAAGAGGCTTGTCCCGTAGATTGTGAGGAGATACCCTATAGGGGTGGAGTGTGGGGACAGAGCCAGGAGTGCAGTTTTCAGGCTCTCGGCCTCACATGGAAAGGTGCTGACTCAGGTAGTAAATGGCCATCAACTGTGATTAGATGGCCGTCAGCTGTGGCTAGTTGGCCGTCAGCTGTAACCAGTGAGCCATTGGCCACTAATATAACTGCCATGGCTAGGCGAGGGGGTTGGTTGGTAGAGAAATGGGCGGCGGATTGCGGATGGTGGTTTGCGGATCGTGTGGATCCTACTTCCTGCGTCTCGCCCGGCCGCCAGCAAGAGTGGGGTACAGGAAGACCCCTTGTTGGGGAACTGGCAGATGTTTGCTTTTGTGTCTCGACCAGCTGCCATGGACAATATAGTGGTATGACTCCCCTATCCATGGCTCCGTGGGTGTTCCTTTTTGGCCTCACCATATTCTGTGTTGTTGTGTGGGGAGCAGGAGCTGAGTCCCTGCATTACAGTTTCCTCCCTGGGACCCCAAATCTGAGTCTGCTCGACTGTGCCATGGTCTGGAGTTTCCACACTCAGGGCAGCAGGGAGAAGGTACTGGAGAACGATGGGGAGGGCAGTCAGAATTCCTAAGGCCCCAGCTTATGGAGGCTTCACCCCACACCCCAATCCCTGCAGGCGCCTACGAGGCACGTCACCTCCACCACAGACCCCTAAGACTGCCTCTAGGTCAGCTTGCTTTTTAGAACCATCAGCCTCATTGTCAGCCAGGACATTGGGTATAAAAAGTGCTAGTTGTACCTCGCCAACAGCCAGCAAGGCAAACACCCCTCTAGGAACGGAGTAAATGTTCATTGGGTCCCACCTGAACTGTTCCCGCGCTGACCCGGAGGCAGCACACACCACCCGCTCCACCATGCTGGACGGGAGGGCAGGGCAGCCCGCCTGGAGGAGGAGAGGGTGTGCACAGGGCAGTGAGGAGGGAGGGCTGTCCTCTCACCGTGACCTAATCCGTTGCTGGGGAAGCAGTGGCTGTGAACGACAGGCATGAAGATCTGGCGCTTTCCTGGGTGAGGAGTCTGGTCCGTGGGCAGCGCCTGCACCCAGGGCCTCACCTGCCTGCAGTCTAGGTTTGTGCCTAGTCCTCCTCTGTGGCTGCTGTGCCCCTCCCCAACATGGAGCTGCCACTTCCCAGGCCAGTGGGAGACCTTTCCTTCAGTCACTGTCCAGGAACGTCGTCATGGTCACAGGCCACTGGAGGGCAGGGACGAGCAGGGGTGTCCACCAGGGCAGGAATCCGGGGCCATCTCAGTTCTGCCCACCACTATGGGACAGGCTCGCGTCTGCTCTCTTGGGACCAGGCGTCCTTCGTGGGAGCTACAGAAGCCACCATTTGTACCTCAGGGCCTCTCTTCTCAGTGCTTCCGACTGAGGAAGGCTGCTGGGGGCCCCTGAACACCCCCAACATAGGCTCCGGGCCGGAGCCTTGGTTGTCAAGCTCCCTGCTACTCCTGACCCTCTGGAAGGGTAGGTGGACACCACCAGGGGCAGTGCACGTGGTGGTGGGTCGGACATGGGCGCAGGGGGTCCCTGGGAGGCAGCAATGGCCCCCCAGGGAGGTCAGGACAAGTCCTGGGAGAGGACTGGCCAGGTGCGCAGGGTGGTGCCAACAGCTCAGGGACCTGACAGCTGAGGCCTGGCCGTGGGCACTGGGTGGGCTGAGGGGAGGGGAAGATACTGGGTGCGGCTGGAGGGCTGGCCAGTTCTGCTGTGGAAGCTGCAAGGGGTGCCAACTAAGAGGCCCCTGAGCACAGCTGGGGCTCCCCCATCTGGAGGTGGGGTTGGAGGAGTGGAGGCAGGCCGGCCGGGAGGGAGTGCTGCAGATGTTCGGGGGACACAGTGATTGGGAAGATGTAGGGGGTGTGGGATGAAGGGGGAGGCCCCTGGGGGAGCAAAGGCCTCAGGACCTGGTATCACATGCAAAGGGGTGGAGAAAGCTCAGAGCAGACACCATGTCCTGAAATCGGGTTTTGCACGCACAACACTAGAAGGAAACATCTCACAGTTCTACTGAATATAAAAACTGAATGGGGAATAAATATTCTAGAAAACGCTCCCACATGCGGCTGGGGCACCGCCTCAGAGGCAATGTGACCCGCATTGCGCAGGTGCAGTGCGGGTTCCGGGCACCTCCACGTGCGCAGGCGCGGACACGCTGGTGGCTCCTACTGACTCACCTGGCAGGCGAAGCCGCCCCGTGATTCATCGGCAGGAAATGACAGACGGAACCTCACAGCTTTACGTCAATACTTAATTTTTAACTTTAATGTGCAAATAAATAGAAAAGGAAACTACATTCAAAATAGCTGCAAAGGAAGTCCAAGCCCCAGAACAAATTCTTCAAAAACGCAAGAGCTCCCTAGAAGCATGCAGGGTCGGGGCTCGGAGGTCTGGCCCGCACCCCAGGCCCCTGTGGAGGCACAGGGGGACTGTGGGCTCCCCAAGGGGCTGCCAGGTGGGGCTGGTTCAGGAATTCCGAGGCTAAGTTCCCTTCTTAAAAATAAGGATGGGGACAAAGTGCCTGGATTACACTCAAGAAAACACGGGCAGGGAGACCCCGGAAGGGACACATCCGCCTTGGCCTAGGCCTAGAAAGCCTTCACGAACCTCAAGTTCCACAGGTGACTTCTAGAAACACGTCTCCACTTCTGGGAAGCATGGGCAGGGCACAGCTCAGCGGCGGGAGGGCAAGGGCTGCACCAGCAGAGGCTGCACAAGCTCGTTCCAGGCCCACCGGTCTGTGGATCTCTGTCTGACGGTGCCAGAGGCCTGGCCAGGGCTTTCAGCGGTGCCGCAAATGTAGAGCTGGTCCCCAATTTAACTGCTTGTGTTCTTGGCACAGAAAGCCTTGGATGCCTCTGGGGACGGTTGCCTCAGCCCCTTACGCCCATGTCCTCCCCAGGTGGCGACTGCAGGATCAGCAGTGTCATGGCGGGTATGAGGGCTCTTAACCAAGAAGCCGAGGGTCTTCGCTGTTGCAGAAGTTACAACCACTGAGAGCGCGTCAAGGAATAAATAGGTGTGCATATATGTACTTCTAGCATGTCCATCTTCGGTACGTGACCCCGCCCACGGCTTCCCCGCGTGGGCCACTCAAGCTGGGCAGTCGCGTTGGGCTGAGCCCTGTCCTCTCACAGACCCCGAGTCCGGCTGCCAGATCAGCACAGGGTTTGGCGTCTCTGTTTTCTAGAGCGGGGTCGTCTGGGCCATTCTGGTGCCGCCTGGCCACCCCCAGTCTTGACGTAAACACAGAATCCTAACCGTTCGGCTGAAAGGGCTCTTCCCACTTTCAAAGTGGTGAAGACCCGCGTGCCGGCTGGGCCAGGCCAGCGTCCACTGCCAGATGTGGGCGTCACCTAGCCTGCCCAAAGTTTCTGCAAGTTCTTAGAACCACTCAGGAAGGACATCATGCTTTTAAAGCAGGTCCACTGGCCCGACTCCTTGGGTGCTGGGGGCTCTGGAATGCTGACCCCTCCCAAATGTGTACCCTTGCGTGGTCTGTCACTGACTTTTCCACGTGCCCTGTGCATAAAAGGACCAGTGCGGCCCTGCCCAGGGATTTGGCACTTGTGAGGTAAGCGCCCGGCAGGTGTGTGAATGCAATTGCTCGTTCCTCAGCCAGTGTGCGGATCCTCCCGTTTCCGGTGGGGGCTGAGTCCCCAGCGTTCAGGTGCAGGGGGTTCAGGTTCAGCACAGGATGGGCCCAAAGGAAGCTGAGGAGCTGAGGGGCAGCGGTGTGGGGCTGCACGCCGGCGCAACCCCCTTCTCTGGAGCTGGCAGCCGGTCGCAGCAAGGCCGGGGAGGCTCTGCTTCCCTTCGGTGGTTCATGAAAATGCCCCGATGGACACGCAGGCTGAGGACGTGACCGCAGCAAGCTGCGTGTCGTGGTGGCCGTGAGGGCACATCAGGGAGAGGCCGGGCGGCGGCTGTACTGCACACGGTAGCGGGTCACGGGCAGGCCGTGCACGTGGGCGGTCTCGCGGAGCGTTTTGCAGGGCACCATGTCCTCATCCTCCTCGCCCATCAGCCAGTCCTGCACCAGGCCGGCTGCCTCCACCGTCACGTTGTCCTCCAGCCAGCGGCCGTGCCACTCCTCAAAGTGCTGGTGGTGCCGCAGCAGGACCAAAGGCTGCACCTGCAGGGGGCGGGGGGATAGACAGTCAGGGGCCTGGGTACCCCCAGCCGGCCGTGGGCTGTACCTCGGGGCCCCAGGCAACCCCTGGCCAGCTGGGGGCTGGACCCAAGTTCCCAGCAGGGCGCTGGGAGGGGCACCTGCTTGGCCCGGCAGAGGGTCCCCCGGCGGTACATGTAATCCTCCGAGTTGACAATAAACATCATCTTGTGGGAGCTGAGCTTGAAGCGGCAGTCCACGTTGCAGGCGCTCTCCACCCCCACCAGCCGCTTCCAGGAGCTCTTGGCCTCGCCACGCAGGGCCCGCACCTGCTCACACTGCCACCTGCGGAACTTCTTGAGGTTCCTGGGGGCCAGAGGAGGATTTGCGGACGAGGAAATCCTCAGCCGGACTTCCCAGGGGTCAGGGAGATGCAAATCAAAGCTAAACACCACCACCCAAACCCTTCAATCAGGGAAAAGCAAACCCAGTCACACACTCGTGCTGGCAAGGCTGGGAGGGGCTACCTGGCCAGCCCTGCTGGCTCCTCCCATTTGCTTCCTTGGTCCCTCCAACAGGGGAGCCCCTTGCCCAGGGTCCCCCCCCAAATATGGCCCCCCTTTCTCCTCAGTCCCTCTCCCACCCATGTCCCTCCCTCCTCACTGGGACAATCTCATCTGAGACCCTCTCTCTTCTCATCAGTGGGTTTGCGACCCTGAGGACCCCTCCTCTCAGGCAGGTCCCCACCTGGCAAGTGGTCCCCACTTGAATCTAAACACCCACCAATGGCCCACACTGATATTAAAGTCCACCGTCTCAACCTGGCCTGAGATGAGACCAGGTCCCAGAGGCCATCACTCCTGCCTCTGGAATGGCTGCCATTTCCGGTAGCTTCTCCCTCAGGGTCCTCACTGCCCCCCCACCCCAACCTCTCTCCTCTCAGGCAAGGCAGCTCCCTTGTACTCTCATGGTCCTAGGATGACTGCTCCGCTCACCCCTGACCTCACGAGGGCAGGGCCACACCTCACACACATCGGGTGCCCAAGAAGCGCCCCCAGATGGAGGCAACACTGTTGTTCAGTATCAATTAACGACAGGGAGCCTCCCTGCGGGTCCTCTCACCTCTGCAGGAACACAGGCTTCAGCAGGAAGCCCTCAGTGGGTGAGCTGGTGGCACCCTCAGTCCCCACGTATTGCTCCACGTACCGAGCCAGGTGCTGGGGGACAGAGTGAGACATAGCTGTGACTTCCCGTGCACGGGGCCTGTCTGCCAGCACCAGAGCCCAGGGCTCCCAGGGATGTGTCCCCACCCCTCCTAAAGCTTTAGAGGGATGGCAGCTGTTGAAGACCCTGACGCATGAAGGAAACCTCCCGTCTGCAGCTAGGGCGGGATGTGCACACCCAGCCACGATTAGGCAACTTATGGCATTTTGTGCTTAAATAGAGAAATCGCTTCTGTGTAATGACCTTTCTGTAATTGTCATGTGGTAAGTTCACACAGGGGACGGAGGCACCCATATGGAGGAGGACAGTGGGGTCCAGACCAAGTTGGAGATGGGGGTGAGCAAACAGCAGGGCTTGCAGGGGCCACCCAGGTCCAAGGTGGGAATGGCTGGTAGCGTCCACCCTGTTAAAGCCAGAGGCTCCTCCAGACATGAGTTTAACAAAACCTCATTCTGGAAACTTCCAGAAGGGGCAGGGTATGCAGGCCTCCACCCTCACTTGTCTTGGAAAGCGTTTCCTGTGCGGGGAGTCCTGAGGCAGGCAAGGAGGGCCACTGGGAGGGGAGCCCCGTGGCTGTGGAGGGTGGTGGGGTGGCCCACACTGCAAGGGAGGCTGGGCTTATGGGCCCTGCTGCCAGCTGTCACGGTGAGGGCGCCAGGTCACGGCACCTTCCCCGTTTGTCCAGACACAAAGCCCCTGAGCAGACACGCTGCTCCAGCTCCTGGTCCACAGATATGAGCAGCTTGACTCGAGGTCAAAAGGCAGCAACAGAAATCATATTTCTGATGTCTTTCTTTACTGCTGCTCGACTCCACAAAAGGATCTGATGCATGGTGTCAGGGGACCAACCGTTGTGGTTTGTCCGGGAGCAGTTCCTAGGATGGGGGACTCTGGGGGATAAAACCAGGAATGTCCCAGGTAAACTGGGAAGAGCTGTTCACTATTGTGGATTGAACTGTGTCCCCAGAAAAGACATGTCTAAGTCCTAACCCCTGGCACTTATGCATTTTGAAATGATGACATTATCTCGGATGAGAAATTTCAAACGAGAAGTCACAAAAATAGAGTCCTGAGCACCCTTCCCCAGCCTCCCCAAGCGGGGCACCCCTTCCGGCTGCAGTGCCCTGGTAGGAGCAGGAAACTGGCATTGCCAGAGCACAGCCATAGCTGCTTCTCAGCCACCGTCCCCGAGCACGAAGCTCTGGGTGCTTTCTTGTAAGCCTGGATGCGTGGAAGCTCTGTCCTGGAGCCTGGGCCCACATTGGGAAGCCCGTGGCGGGAGGTGGGGAAAGAGCGGTGCTCGGTCCGTGGGGGCTCACATGACCTTTTTTGGAAATAGGGTCTTTGAGGATATAATCGAGTTAAGGTGAGGTCACTCTGGATTAGGGTGGGCCCTAAGTCCGCTGCCTGGTGCCCTGTGAGAGACACAGGGGAAAACGCCTGTGGAATGTGCGACGCGGAGAGCGCGCCAGGATGACCGTCTGGTCATTGCGGCTAGTGAGCCGGAGCGCTGAGCGTTAGCACAGGGGGTGCAGAGGTCACACAGCTCGGGGTCACGGGCTTAATGGGATGCCACGGGGTCTATGGGAGGAGCCGGGAGCTAGCGTTTGGGGGAGGGTGGCCTGGCTCTCACGACCCTCCTGCCCTGGGAGACACCCTGGTCTCCGAGGGGTCATCTGAAACCCCCACCCCACCTTGGGCTTCCACGGAGAATCTGTGGCCTGTGCTGGTGCACGGGGTTCTTGGCGTGGGAGTCCCGGATGCTCGCTGCCCATTACTGCTGCGGGCCCCACGCGTGCACAGGCCCCGAGCGTGGCGCTGTGGCCTCACCTGCACCTCCACGGGGTCCTCTGTCTGCGCCTCCTCGGTGTCCAGGAGCTCAATGGTCATGATCACCTGCCCTTTGCGTTGAAGGAACATCACCTGGGGAAGGTGAGGGACAAAGCCTAAAGTCAAGGGAACAGCAGGGCCCACACAGGACAAAGTGGAAAGGTCATCAGTGACCTGATTCACCAGCCACCAGGCCTAGCCCTTCAGGGACCACGTGCTGGGTGCCCACCTCACAGGCTCTGTGGTGCCCTCGAGGCTGCGCCAGGATCCACAGGCCCGTTAGGAGTGCATATGGGACCAGCTGCAGCAGAATTAGGATGTAGTCCAAGCACACCCCCTCCCCCGCACCGGGCCCTATAACAATGGTTGGGCCTCCTGTTGGGGGCGCCCCCCACCCAGCACCCCCAGCCTCACATGGGGCTGGCCTCTCACCTTGAAGCAGTTCTCATCAGCCATGCACCGCTCAGCCTTCCACTGGTAGCTCGTCTCCCTGGCAGCGCGGACACAGCGGGAGGACAGGTTCCCGCCAGCAGCGCCCCGCTTCTTCTCGTTCAGGTAGAGCTCCACCACCTTCAGACAGACGTCATCGCTCACGAGGTGGTGCAGCTGGTGGGGAGGGAGAGCCAGGGCGCCAGGTGTGTGACCCCCAGGAAGAGCACGCACAGCCGCCGCTCACACCTCCTGCTGGGGACCCCCCCTCCATGTGGTGGAGCCCATGAGATGGGGATGAAGGCCCGGATCTGATGGGCCATGGAGGGTGACTTCAGTACAGGGGGCAGAACAGACCAGATCAGACCAGACTAAGACAGACCAGACCAGAAAAAGACTATAGCAAACCAGAGCAAACCAGTCCAGAGCAGAGCAGACCAACCTAGACCAGAGCAGCACACACTGCATTGGAGTGAGAAGCACACAGAATCAATGCAGAAGAAAATGTTCTAAAATGGGGATGTTTAATTATCTGAAAGCGTTGGGAGGAAGCGTGGTTATTGTCCCTAAATGTTAAACTATAAACACAATGAATTCCTTCAATTCCTACAAACACATTTAAAACCATGTGAGTCGGCCCCACGGGGCACTAGCTGCAGCCGGACAGGCGGGACTCAGGGCCTTGGGTTCTACCCCAGTGTTGCTCTGTTGAATGAATAGTGACACGTAGATACACGCGGGTCTCATACAGTGCCTGGCACGTGGGAGGTTCCCCATAAACACGGGCTTGTTACTGAAAACAAGAACTGCTAAAAAACAGACAAAAAGAGGCAGTGAGGCCACTAACCCTCCAAGGCAGGTTACAGATGTCGGCATGGAAGGGCCCTGTGAGCAGCCAGCCCAGGGCGTTGCCAACTGGCTTTGGTGGAGTCCCAGCTGTCCCTAGAGCTGTGCCCGTTGGGGACAGCCTCGGCCCCAGCCCGGAGGGGAAGCGCTCAGCCCCATGGTGTCTGCAGGGCCCCAGGCCTGCTTCCCATCACCAGGCCGCTTGGCCACGACTGGATGATGACAGGAGGGACAGAGACCCAGCCCAGCATGCAGAGGGAAATGGGACGCCTGCGGAGGACAAGGCTGAGGTGTCACACAGAGCGTTCTGTGTGTGTCCTTGTCGCCAGAAAACTTGCACCTTCTCACTCATCAGTGAGGGAAGCTGGCACAGGCATAGATGCGTTCTTCACCAGGACAGTCACAGCCACAGAGGGATGACAAGGTGCCGAGTCCATAAGCTACTGGGGAATGTCACGTAAACCGCAAAGAGAGCACCCTGCCCCCTCAGCCCAGGAGAGAGGAGAGATTGCCAATCCCTGGCCCCAGGCAGGATGCAGAGCGCCCACGGGGAAACCAGAAGCTTCTGGGAAAGCGAGGCTGTCGGGCCTGCCTCCACACCGTCCAGGGGAATGCAGGAAATGCCCGGATGGGCAGTAGGCGATACGCACTGCTGCTCCAAGGGCCCAAATAGGGGCTCATTCCCCGGAACCCTTCCAAGGCTAGGACGAAGGAGCCACCGGCATCCCAACAACCAGGAACGTCGCATCGTCATGCTGCCTGACACAAGCCAGATGGGTGGTGTACTTCCATTTACACACAGCTCAGGACCAGAAAGCAGGGTAGTAGGTTCCCAGTGCAGAGTGGCTGGGAGGGGGTGTGGATGGGACTATCCATATGTGAAGACCCACCGAGCCGTGCACTTAAGATTTGGGCACTTTTCTGTGTTCTACCTCAATAAGAAGTTTCTCAAACCTGGAAGGAAATGCCTTTTCTAGAATGTTCCCAGTGACCGTTTCTGGGTGGGAGAGTAAGGACATTCTTTTCCTGGCTTCTCTTCTGCTTTACAGTGAACAGCCTTACTTGATAATCAGGAAACAAAAGTCAAGTTGAAGAACAACTGCAATGGTAACTGAGCAGGGCTCACGTCCCGACCACACCCGACCCATCTGGGACTTGGCTGTTTACACTTATGCGACCAGTTTCCTCTCATTGACATTTGGCTGTGAGCAATGTTTCCCGCCTATAAATGACGCTGATGACCAGCACTGATATGTGCCCCTTCTGCCCCCCAGTGAGCTAAGATTCTTTCCAGTGGCCAAATTACCACCTGAAAAGGCTGTCAGCAGGGACTCAAATCCTTGCAGGCGTTCAAAGCAGCGTTCGCCACAACAGCCAAAAGGGGGCAACCACCCAGATGTCCATCCAGGGATGAGTGAAGAACACAATGGGGCCCGACCACACAATGGAATATGACTGAGCTACGGGGACTCACTGGCCCACACTGCACACAACACGGATGAACCCTGACAACCTCATGCTGAGAGGAGCCAGACACAAAGGACCACACAGCATATGATTCCGTGAGGAAGAGATGTGTGCAGAACAGGCAAATCCAGGTACAAAAGCAGACTGCTGGTTGTCAGAGGCTGGGGGAGGGGATGGACAGCGAGTGCTAATGGGGACGGGGTGTCCTTTTGGGGTGATGGCAATGTTCTGGAACTAGATATAGTGGTTGTATAACACTGGGAATGTACTAAATGCCACTGAATTGCTCACTTTAGAATGGTTGCTATTATGTTACTTGACTTCTACCTTGATTTAAGAAAGAAAAAAGGAAGCTGCTGACATGGGGCGAACTGCAGAGCACGGGAATCTGGGAGGGCTGGTTTTCAAAGCGGGGGACAGGCAGGGAGTCAAGGGGAGCTGCTGCTGCCCTGGGTGTCACACCTCCCGCCCGTCCCTCGCTTGCTCACCTGGCGCGCGATGCTCTGCACCAGCTTGTCCATGGTGAAGCCAACGTAGGCGTGGATGGTGAACATCTCACGCAGGGTGTCCTCGTACTGCGTGGGGTCAATGGTGCCATCCAGCAGGCTGCGCACCATGTCCAGGAAGGCTGGGTAATATTCTTCCAGCTCCACCTCACCTGAGGGCAGGCGGGACCAGGTCACCCAGGCCCACAGCCACAAGCCCCCAGCTCGGTCCCCACCTCCCACCACGGGCTTCCCAATGTGGGCCCAGGCTCCAGGACAGAGCTCGGCTGGGCGGTGCTTCCACGCATCCAGGCTTACGGGAAAGCACCCAGAGCTTCGTGCTCGGGGACGGTGGCTGAGAAGCGGCTATGGCTGTGCTCTGGCAATGCCAGTTTCCTGCTCCTACCAGGGCACTGCAGCTGGAAGGGGTGCCCCGCTTGGGGAGGCTGGGGAAGGGTGCTCAGGACTCTATTTTTGTGACTTCTCATTTGAAATTTCTCATCCGAGATAATGTCATCATTTCAAAATGCAAAGTCAGAAAAACTGCGAGGGAACATTCCTGCCTATATAAGCTATGAACCGGAACCCTCGGGGCCCACAGGGGCAGCCACTGTCCCTCAGCACCCACGTGTCACCCTGGGGCTCTGGCAGGGTCCGGGGGACTCACTAGGCTGCTTCAGCCGCAGCTCCATGGCGGGGTCATTGCCCTTCTCCCGGCGGCCCTCGCAAAGCAGCTTCTCCCTCTCCTTCTCGGTCCGATACTCCAGGAGCTGCTTCTGTGCCTGGCGGTAAATCTTCAGGAGCCGGGAGCACAGGGTCTGGTGGAGGCGCAGGAAGAAGTACCAGTTGTTGTTGGCGAAGAAGAGGCTATAGACATCGTCCAGGGCCTTGTGCGCTGCTGGTGGCGGTGGCGGTGTTAGCTGCTGCTCGGCGGGGGTACCCTCGCCTGCAGCCCCCTTCTCCTCGGGAGGGCTACTCTGTGGCCCAGGAGCCGGCTTCTTCCGGTCACCGGCATCCAGGCTCTGCCCCTGGGGGCTTCTCCGGCCCTCGTCGGCAGAGTCCTCAGATGCTGCCAGGTCCAGCTGCTGAGAGAAGAGGCTGGGCACGAACTGGTGCAGCAGCTGGTGGATGGTGGCCTGGTCCTCTTTCTGGATGGCTGGCTGCCGCTTCACGTAGTAGCTGATGAGCGCGGCCGCGTCCTCCAGGATCTGCCTGTCCTCGTACACGAAGATGAGGTGTGGTTCACTGGAAGGGGCGCTGCGGCCCTCTGAGTGCTGCTCCTGGTGCTGGGGACAGGGTGGCCATCAAGTGAGCATTCACCCACGGGGAGAACCCGAGACAGGGACCCGGGGCTGCAGGGCTCTGATGGGGTCACACTGCCCGGCAGTAGGACCAGAAAGGGACCACGCTCCCTACCACCAACTACACCTGCAGCGGCGCCTGGAGTCCCCCAATTCCAGCTGACCTGGGCTGCCCAGTCCAAGCTGCCCATGGGGGCGAGGAAGGTTGAGGGCAGACCCTGGCCTCTCTGCCCCCCATCATTCATTCATGGATGCTCGATAGACTCTGAAGACCCAGCTCTGCTTACCGGTGAGCCCTCTCCTCCCGCAGCCCCTCACACCTGGCCCGTACACTGCCTGTCTCCTTCCCACCTGCCACAGCCCCTCCACTGTCCTTTCTCCCAGCACAGGCCTGCCACCTGCCTGCTCCCATTCACCTGCCCACTCCAACCATCTGCCCATTGAGCAATCTGGCCAAGAGGAGGACAACCAGCACCATTACACCTCTCCAGGCCCCCCCGACCCCCAGCTCACCAGAGCACCCAGCATCTGGCACGCCGCCCTGCAGCCTCTCCGGCCGCAGGCAATCTGGTGCCCCTCCCCTGATGCTTCAGGCGCAATGAGCTCTGTTCCGCTGTGCGCAGGACCTTTGGATGAACCTGTCTGCTTTCTCCCTGCAGAACTGGGTCGGTCCCTGGGTTCACCCCTTCCTTCGGTCATTAGCTAGCTAATGATTTTCTTCCCCACACGTGAAGACAACCACTACTTCCCCCAGACTGCCTCGAGCTGCCTGATGTCAGCCCCTGAAGTGGGGCTCGCCCAGGCTTTTGGGAAAAGTGAGTGTGGATTCCATCCCTGTATAGGTGCGACCTCCTGAGGGCAGGGCCTGGGCCTCCCCTCATCAGCCAAACGTCCCCGCCCCCCTTTGCCTCCAGGGAAAGAGCCAAGGAACTCAAAGGTCAGTGGTGAGTCTGCTGGGCCACATTATCACCCCAATTTGACGATGTACCATGGATCCTGGTGGGGGGGTGGTCTCAGGCCTCGAGGGCCCACCTGCCGACTAAAGTGAGGTGGCCAGACGGGCTGCAGGGTGGAGCCAGGGGATGAGGGGTGGGCCCTGCAGGGGTGAGGGTGCCCCAGGGCGAGGGAGGCAGTAAAGAAGAGAATCTCAGGGACCCCCAGCTGTGCCACTCAAGAGCCAGGAAGCCTAGGTCAAGCGGCCTGGTGTCTCTGCCTTTAAGTTCTGCACCCTAAAAGGAGGTATGACCCCTGGCTGCTTACATGAGGAATAAAGGGGGATAAGTGACCCTGCTAAGGCAGGTGCTCGGTCACTGAAGCTACCCTGTCTCTGTGACCTGGGTACAGTCCGCGAGCAGTGGCCCTTCCTCACCACTCATCAGAGCTCTGGCCGACCTCCCTGATGGCCACATCCCGCGGCCTCCACCTCCGTGCTGGGCCTCCCACTGCAGGCTCTTGTGAGTAACTGTCCCGGCGTGCGTTTCTAAAAGGTCCAGATCCTCAGAGCCCAAGAGCCGGGCCCTACCTCAGTTCTGTGGTTCGGGCCCCAGGAGCCTGGATGTTCCAAGTCTGGCAAGAGGGCACCGTGCAGCAGCTGGAGGTGGAGCCCCGGTCTCCTGTCACTGGAGCCACCTCTCATGTCTCAGTTTCCTCACTGCTAAAATCTGGATAACGGTACTGCACAGGAAGGTCTGCGAGCGAGGGTTATGGGATGTTCCTTCTGGGTGTTCTACCACTGCCTGACGTAGAACAGCGGTGGAGAAGGGAAAGCTGCCAGTATGAGGCATCTAAGGAAGGTCCATCAAGGCACATGTAGGGGGAGGGAGGGAGAGAGAGAGGGAAGAAGGGAACGAGGGGAGAGACCCTGCTGACAATGGCAGAGCCGCTGCAGCCCTTCCCCTGGCCAGCCGTGGTCTGGGTACCACAGCCATAACCCTCCTCACCCCTGCACAGCCCTGTGAGGGCGATGCCACTAACCCTAGCTGCTTAGAAACAGAGGCCCAGAGACCCTGTGCTGCCTGCAGCTGCTGGGCCTGCTCAGACCTGGGCAGAGGAGGGCCTTACCTCATCATAGACGCTCTCGATCTCATTGAGCAAGCTCTTGGAGCGAAGGGCCTTGGTGTCGTTCTGCTTGAAGTTCACGGCCTGGTGGTCTAGAGACTTGAGGTATGCCTTCTCGTACTGCTCCCGCCAGATCTTGTTGAAGCCCTGCTGGGCCTCCCGCCACTCCTCCTCCTTGGCCTTCAGCCTGCAGGGACCAGAGGGGCTCAGCACAGGGACAACATAGGGAGAACCTGGGGTGCCTGCCTGAGTCACCCTGCACAGGTCCAGCCTGTCCACCCAGACCAGCCAACGCATTCTGAACTCGGGACAGCCGGCTCCCAACCTGTCTGTGTACGGGGTTCTGTGTTGAATAGAGGGAGGGACGGAGGAAGCAAAGGCTCTGGAGAGCCAACGCAGCTAGTGTTACTGCTGGAACCAACCTCCTCCCTGGCCTGGCTCCTGCCGCGGACCACGCCCTATAGAGCTGTTGGCTCGACTCTGCGCCCCACGAGGGAAGGGACTGTGTGGGCCTCGCTTGGCTCCTGACTGAGGGCCACCACTTAACCGACTGACACCTGCTCACTAGCATGGAAGGGCTCCGAAGACGTCTTCCTAAACAAAAGGCAAGCCGCGGTATAGGTCCCGCTCTTCACGTTCAGATCTGATTATGTCTGTGGTGGAATGTGCTAGAAGGACACGGACGACCATTAACCATGCTTGTCTCTCGGGAGGGGAACAGGGAGATGAAGGAAAAATGGAAACTCTAGTAAGCCAGCCTGAGACACCCACAGACACCCCTTCTGCTAACGCCTGTGAGAAATAGCGCTAATGAGCTCCCATGGGGCCCGTGCTGGGCGGGGCAGCCAGAAGCTGAGGACACCTTTTGAGGACGACAGGGACGGCGGTGACAGGGTTTTTCTTGAGGCTCTCAATGATCTCTGGAGCCTTGTCGCCATAGATGCGATGGATGGCGCGACGCTGGATCACCTCCGACGTGCCCCCCAGACAGTCGTCTAGCCGGAACTTCTCCTGGTCTTCTGGTGCCATCCGGGACAGCTTCTTCTGCACGCTTTCCAACACCCGGATCGTGGCCAGGTTGGTCTCCAGGACTACGTCTAACTGGAGAGGAAGGCAGGAACGGTCGGCCATGGGGGGTGGTCCTAGGGGCCGCAGGGAAGGGCCTGGGCTGGCAGAAAGGATGCTCGGACAGAGGTAACGAATGCCATGTTTGAGGGGGGATGACAGGCCTCAGGAGGAGGGGCCTGATGAGGGTCTGAGGGCCTGATTACAGGGCTGGGTCTACCTAGGGAGGTGCAAATGCAGGACTCAGTGCTCAGGGACGGAGGCCCCGGGGCCACTCACTGCTGGCTGACTCCCAGGGGCATCAAGAGCACGTTTTGCTGGATGACTCTTGGGGCATAGGCTGAGGGAGCCAATCCCCAAAGGGTACATACTGTGTGCTTCCACTTACGACAGTGAGAGAGACGGAGGACAGGTCAATGTGGCCAGGGGTCAGGGCCAGGGTGGGGCTAGGAGGGAGAGGCTGGGCTATAAAGGGCAGAATGAGGGGTCCTAGTGGTGGGGAGCTGTTCAGTATCTTGGCGGGGAGCTGTTCAGTATCCACACGCACACACCACATATGCACACACCCATACATACAGGCATGCACACACATGAATACAGTCCCACTGGGCAGAGGTGTCAACGTCACTGTCCTGGCTGTCACACTGTGACGGACTTACAAGCTGTGACCATTGGGGGAGGGAACCTGGATTACTGTTATTTCTTACATTGCATGTGAACCTATAATGATCTCACGAAAATTGGAAAAAATTAACTTAAGCTAACTTCATTTTAATTCAAGTAATTAAATTCAAATATATATACTTGTATCTTAAAAATGAAAACAAAAAGTACCACTGCCCAGCTAGCCCAGAGGAAAGCAAGGCAGAAAAGGGACCTGCCAGAAGCTGCCCTGGTGGAAAGGACGGGCATCCGATACTTGAAAGGAGACTTGTTGAGGAGGTCAGGATACATCCCAGGGAGAGGAAGATGAGCAGGGCGAGTGGGAGGGCAGGGCCATGGGGGCGGGGTGAAGGGGAACAGCATGCCCCTGGGCCCCCCCAATCCTGGCGAGGACTCAGGGCTGCCGAGAGGGCCCCCCAGTGCTAGCACACGCACCTCAAAACGCTCATCCTCACAGCGATGCAGCTGCTCCTCGTAGGGCGTCTTCTTGGAGCTCACGAAGGTGGAGTCCTCTGACCAGGAGGGGAAGGAAACCCAGGTGTCATTCAGCACCTGCGTCAGGAGGAAGCACTGTTATTGACATGACGGCCCCCGGCGGCCAGGACTGCTGATATGGAAGTAACACCATCCTGATTTGACAGGAAATCCCCTTCTCATACAAACAGTACAATTAATTTTAAAGTGACCTTAAGAGAAAACATGACTTTGACCAAGTGAACAAATACTACTTCAGGGGCAAGGCAATCCTTCTCTGTAAAGAGCCAGACAATAAATATTTCAGGTTTTGTGGGCCATGTGGTCTGCAGGGACTACTTAGCGCTGCCTTTGTCCTGGTGAAGCAGCAGCAGGCAATATATGTCAATGTATTGTGTCCCAATGAAACTTGACAGACAAACACAACAGGTAGACTGGGTTTGGCAGAAGGTTTGGCCCACAGGCCATAGTCTGCTGACACCTGGACTATACTTTGGAATCCAGCAGGTACTCCTGAATTCTGGAAACACAGTAACAGCCGGTCCACTAACCCCAAAGGAGTATTCAATGGTCAAGCTAAAAGGAAACATACTGAGGGCAGTGAACTGGAACAGAGCAGGCTTATGGCAAGAATAAATTAAGGCAAAATGATGGAGGAATGTGCCAAAACCTATGCTGGCACCGCAGGCTCTGTGGCTTACCAAAATTGCCTAGGGTAAGAAACCGTCATCTCTGATCAGGTCTTTTCTTTTGCCAAATCCCAGCAGCATCCATTATTCAACATTTGGGGGGTTGATCATCTTTCATCTGACACATGGGGGTGATGAGTGTTTTTGCAGGGGACGGGGGGCATGTATCACACAAGCTGCCATGAGCCCTGGGGAGCTACCTCCTTGCAGATGGCTGTCCTCCCGCTGCACTTGGGCTGTTGGTAGGTTTTAGGGAGAGCCCGGTAGCTGGATCCAATGCGCTTGCAAGACGCGTAGTCGATTTCCCGGCTTATTCCATCCCCGGATCTGTCACTCATGGGTGGGGCGAATGACAGCTCTTTCACCCCCAGGAAAGACTTGAATTGTGCAAAGAGTTCTGGAAATTTCCTTCAGAAATAAAGACAAATGGTAAGTCGGTACCCCTGGGGCTTTCTGGGAGTGATCTAGAGATTTCAGAATTGCTCTGTGTAGATGCCTGTGGTTAAAGATGGTCAGAATGCAAGTGCAGGGAGGAGAGGCAAGAGGCGGGACCTAGCATCAGATGTGTGTCTCAAGCCCCACTTGGAAGTGAATCTGCACCCTCCCTCCCCCAAATCTTTGTCACCAGCCAGGCCCTGCCACTTGCAGGATGGCCTTGAAACACGCTGGGAAAGACGACCTAGACTGGCAGACGCTGGGTTAGCAACGTTCCTTGACTGGAAGACGTCGGGGTTGGCCAACTACAGCCAACCTGCTCATGCTTGTCTTTGTAAATAAAGTTTTACTGGCACAGTGACATCTATTCCGGACACATTGCTTGTGGCTTCTTTTGCACAATGCCAGAGTTGGGCAGTCCTGACCCTTGGCCCTTGACAGGTAGTCAGCTAAGCTCTGCTCTGGAGCATTCCCATGGGAGAGGCACATCCTGGGAACACCCTCTGTAGATATGTTCTCACGAGTATAATGTATGTTGATTGAAAGGTTTTCATGCAATTTACCCCAACGTCGCCTGGATTTATGTTAAAATGAATTATCAAATCAAATCCTACTGAAAGGGTGCAGTTACTATGACAGCTGGCATAGTGATCCTGCTGTCAGAGCCAAGCAGTCTCCCATGAGGGTGTCTCTGGGGCTAAATAGGTCACGCACAGTCGTCTATAATGCATGCTCACCATGTTCCAGATTCTATTTAAGGGTTTAAGAGCCCGTGTGGAGCTTTCTGAAACTGAGGTGAGACTGGCAAAGAAATCTGTCCAATGTGACAGCACTGATGAGGGGGAGGCAACCCTGGGATGCAGCCAGTCCCTTCCTAAAGCACTGTGCAGGAACTATGCGTGGGCATTCACCTCCTAGAACGTCCCTGCATGCCCAGCAGCTGCCTTGGCCTGGGCTCTGCCCACACAGTGCGGCCCACACCCTGTAGCCGGATGCACTGGAAGCTGGTTGCTGACCTGCTAACGGGGTTTCTATCTGGGCAGCTGGGGTGCTACGTAGTTTTTCATTCTTCCTGCAACTTGATTGTTAGAATTTTAAAAGCCTATATTAAGAGAATCTCCAGGGTTTTATGCTGGTGGAAAAGCGAGTCCTGAAAGGTTACATACTGTATGATTCCATTTATATAACACTTTTGTTATGTAAGTTAGAGCAGGAGCACAGATGAGGGGTTGCCAGGGGCTTGGGGCCGGACAAGGATGGGAGCAGGAAGGATGCGGGCATGGGTAGCGACAGTCAGCACAAGGACCCTTATGGTTCTGGAGTCACTGAGTACCTTGACTGTCGTGGTGGACACACGACCCTACCCAGGTGATAAGAACTACACACACACAAAACAGAAACCTACAAGGATGGGTGGGTTGCCCAAATGTCACCATCATGGTCGTGGTGCTGACTTCAGATGTTACCATGGGCAGAAGGGGTCCTAGGATCTGTGTTCTTTCTTACAACTGCAAGGGAACCTGTAACAATCTCCATAACAATTTCTACTTAAAGACCACATCGGGAAAAACACCTTTTCAAAAGCGATAGCCCAAAAAAGGTGGACAGAGTGTACAAAAATAAAACCCCTGTGAAGAGTCTGGGGTAGTACTGCTCACCCTAGAAAAGGACTGACGAGCTGGAGGAGCTCAGAACCGGACACGAGCTCCTGATTGAAAAGCGCGATGCAGCGGAGAAAGTTCTCATAGACCTCCTGGCTCTTCAGGACCCTGCGCACCTGTGAGGAGAGCAAGTCAGGAGGCCTTGCAGGCCGGGCCCAACCCTTGCTCCCTCGCCCACTTGGTTCAGACATCACTAGGCGCACACAGAGTCACCGACCCATGCGTGCTCTAACATGACTGGCTGTGGTGTGCAGGGCAATACTCTCTGTGCAGCCACTTGTAGCTCAGACAGCATGTGCATGGGGTCATCTCACTGGCTCGGCCCACTGACTCTGGGTGCCAATCCCAGGACCATCCCTGCTTTAGAAAAGCCACACAGCTGAGGAGCAGCAGATGTGTCCTTACATCCGCTTGGAACCCGAGCTCTGCTGCTTCTTGCCCACCATCCACCACGTGCTCGAGGATGGCACACACTCCCTTCTCCTGTGAAAACTGGTGCCAGCCCCTCCTCCCAGACCCACCCAGGAGCTCCCATCTCCACCTGTTCCCTTCCCAGGAGCTCCTGTTCTGCACATCTGAGCCCCAAGGGTCACCTTGTCAAAGAAGGAGAACTCTTGCAGAGTCCCATACTTCCCCACAGCGGCAATTGACAGGTCTTTGGTACCACGCAGTTTCATTTTCTTCTGCGGAGAGAAATGTGTGCTGTCAGTGCTCTGCGTATCCTACAGGCAGCCCCTCTGTTCTTCTTTGTCAGAGTCAAGACAGCTCTCGCACCAAGCTCTCCTGATGGGAACCATCGTGGGATGCTGGATGAGATCTGCCCGGGACCCCCCCCCCCCCAGAGGAACTTCTCTGGACCACCCAGCTCCACCCGTGACCCAGTGAAAGATAAAGGTCACATGACCACCCTACCCGCAGTCTGGGGCCTAAATCTCAGCAGCTTAGGATTTTAATAGGAAGGAGCATCATCAAGTTGACACTGTAAGGGAACGGTGCCCCTGGATACGATATCAGAAACCTCTCTCCTGTCTGTTCTGTCCCGTGGGCCGTGATGGTGATGGGAAGGGGACAGGAAAGGGACAGGAAGAGGACGGCATTAGTGGGATCCTGGAGAAGTCCAGGTTTTAAATCTCTGTGAAGACTTTTGCCTCTAAGCTGGAGTAGGACCTGAACTTGTACACCTGAGGCATTGAGGTTGCTACAGAGCCATCTCCGAAGTTCCTGAAGAATGATGGGACGTGTCAGGAGGACATTGGAGCCAGAATGAAGGGCCCCACTGGCCAAATCTGGGACCGTCTGGGCATCAAGATAAACTGATAAGTCACGGATTATAACCCGAAGTCTATGGTGATATAGGTAGCTAAATAAATGGGGATAAAGAAAAAGCCCACCTTTACAGTAAAAGTCACCTAGCATATGCACAAGGAATGATGGAATTCGAAAATCACTATCATGGATGATGAGTGCAACAGGAGCTGGATCTCAGCCCCTCTCATGCCTCAGCAGGGCACCTTGTGCAGTGACCAACCTGCACAACTGTACAGGGCCTTGCCTATGAAAGAGTAGTGACGGTGAAAAGGAACAGATGGAGCATTACATCCTGTTTCTGCAAGAGGGAGGTAACACTCCTCACAACAATCCTGTGAGTTGGGGGAACAGATGAACAGCTACCTCAGAGGTGAGCTGATTTCCCATGGTCCCGCAGCCGGTCCATTTCAAGCCATTCCGGAGTCTAGACTGAGCCCCCTGCCCCAAGCCTGCTGCTTGGGGCGTCTGCATGTTGCTCCTCAGGTCTTCTACTAGTGGACACCTACACACCCAGCTGACAGTTACCTTGGCCGGTGCTGACACGGGACGGAGCAGTGAGGGCCGGGAGCGCTTTTTGCCGTGTTCCAGGTTTTTCTCATGCTCATTCTTTTGGACACTGTTCATTTCGCAGGGTCCATTTCCTGTGAACTAAGGACACACACGCAGGAGATGGTTAGCACTGCAGAGGCTCAGCCAGGCCCATCAGTGCAGTTCTCCATTTGTCTGAGTGCACAGAACCGCCTTCAGCCCGGCCCACAGCCCCAGTGGGCACTGCCACAGGCCAGGTGAGGTGACCCCGGCTCTGGAGAAGTTCATGTTTACTGGGGGGGAGATCAGTGTACCCAGATCATCACAGCGTAACGCCACGAGGCTGCGAGAAGGCTCACAGAAGGCCGCCGTGGAGGATGGGTCCTGGTAAGTGAGGGAGGATTCAGTGTAAAAACAGCGGACTTGGGCCTGGACATGTGGGGCTCACCTGACGGACCACTGATAATGGGGGTCTGGGGTTCAAGAGCACCGCAAAGAGAAAAAGCATTTCAGACAAAGACTGGCATGTGCAAAGCCCCGGCAGCAAGAGAAAGCAGCTGATAGCTGCCAGGTCCCTCAGGGGCCTCCAGCCAAGTCTGTACTGTTCCTGTGAATGAGAAAATACTTCCGGGGGGCAGTGTCATCACTCAGTGGGGACTCATTGTTGGTCCTTTACGTCCACCATCAATTAACAGGTCAGAGATGTTCGTCCCAAGCGGGGTATCTATAGTGTTAGCAATATTTACAAAGAACAGTTCTGGAAGAATCTAGTGAGAATGTGCATCTATGTGAATGTGCTGGAAAGCTGGAGCAGGCAGGGGAGGGTAGACGGACCGCAGCTATTCTGCAAGATGTGTGCAGGGCCGGGGGGCACATGAAATCACCCCACCAGGGACCTGGACTTGGCGATACCACATGAAGGACATGCTGTTAACCCACAGCGAGGGCTGGCTGAGCAAATCTTGCAGCGTCCCACGAAACAGCAGCATCTATCAGACCAGGGTGAGCTGTGTCTCCTGTCACTGCTAGGGATGGGTGTACCAGATACATTGTTACATGAAACAGGAAAATACAACCCCAGTGGCAGAACACTGTGCCGTTTTTTAAAATAAGGATATTTGTTTGCACATGCAGAGGAAATTTCTGGAAGGACACATACTATAAGACACTTGTGAGTGTTTAACTCTGAGGAGAGTAACTGGGAAACTGAGGATAAGAAGGGAAATTTACTTTTCATACTTAATTGTCTTACTGATACTCGATTTTTTCACAAACTTATACTATTTTATAATAATTAGAATGACAATAATACAGTCCTATGGTCAACTACAGGCCAAACTTGTCCCTTAGGGGACAAACTTCTTTGGAGAGTAGTTATCTGAAGATTGAAAGTTGCTCCAAGAACCTTAAGTGGAAAAATTCTCCATCTTTTTGTAGATTGCCGGAACAGGTGGAAACACCAATTCCTAAAGGAGGCAGGTGGGTGACTCTATAACAAGCACTGAGTGGGATGGGGAAGCTAAAGGGGAACCCACTGCTGGCCTAGCCACTGCGCGCAGTACAAGGGCAACATGAGTTAACAGCATTAGCTAAATATCCCAACTGGTGAGCATTTGAGATAGATGGACTCCCAAAGCCCATTCTGCTGGTAGCAGTATACTCACCATGCTCGACCTGTTTTTCTAAATAATGTTTTATTGGCAAACAGCCACATCCATTCATTGACACATGCTCCAAGGGTGCTTTCCCAGTAGGATGGCAGAATTGAGTCTTTGCAACAGAGGCTGCCTGGCTTGCAAAGCCTAAGATACTATCTGGCCCTTCACAGGAAAACATCTGCCAAGTCTGATTTAGGCCAAATGCTTGAGTTTAATTAGGACAGTATCAAATTTCATCTTTGGTTTTTTTCCCTGCAGTTTTAATAGAAATCCAAAAATTAATACAAAGGATCATGAATATAAAGATCATTTTATGTAACAGATTGTACATAGGTGTTTCTAATAATTTAAAAAAACAATTCAACCTTTTTAAATGTGTGAGATAGCTCTAATCACCCAATATACACTAAAAAACTCTGCTGAACTGACAACAAATGCCATTTAAAGAAACTGTGGGTGGGCAGTTTTCTGAGGGAAACGCTTATATGTTTTAGGGAGGGCTTTGTTCAGTCCAACTTTGAAAATTCCCAGTCAAGCCCACCAGGGGGCGCTGTAACCACAGCCATCAGAGGACAATAGGCTCCACTCACCTGCCCTAGACTTACCTTGTTTCCCTGAAAATAAAATCTAACCGGAAAAGAAGCCCTAGATGATTTTTCAGGATGACATCCCCTGAAAATAAGCCCAAATGTGTCTTTTGGAGCAAAAATTAATATAAGAGCCAGTCGTATTTTCGAGGCGACAAGGGCAGTGCTGGAACAATCAATCACCACCAAGACGGAACTAAGCCGTTGCCAAACACTTCTGAGAGTTGGAACGAGCAGTGTGGCCTGACAGTTTTATCGGTTACCTGGTGTCTGCTGTGCACTGCTCTCCACAACCCCAGGGGATGGGGCTCCCTACCTGCGATATCAACCCGCAGGGTGGTTCTGCTCACAGCTCAGCAAAGACAGGACCCTAGCACAGCCCCGGGCTCACCCTGGCCAGGCACTTCCCTAAGGAGTCCTCCAAGCGGCCTAGCGGAAGACATGTCCATCGCCACTTCCTACCTGAAGGAGCTGAGGCTCGGGAAAGTGACCTGTTAGGCTTCCGCAGCTAGAAGGTGACAAAGGGAGACACGAACCAGGTGTGCAATCATGAGCCCTTTGCTCCAGGCACTGCACCCACCACCTCCCATCAAGGCGGGGTTGCTCTCTTGAGCCTCCCTGGTGTGTGGAGAAAGGGCGCGTTCCTGGCCCCTTGGCCTCTGCCAGAGCAGCAAAAGCTGGCAGGGGACTTGGCCAGCCTTTCTTCCCTGCAGCCATGAGGGTGGGCTGCCGCTGGACCACTCAGCACTAAGGCAGTGGCTCTGAGAAGGCCGGCCGGGGATGTCACTGTGCACTCACCTTCCTGTGGGGATAGAGCTCAGGGAAACAGCTGCCAAGGTCAAGGTCAGAGCTGAGATGTGAGACCCAGACTTAAGAGGATGAGATTCAAAGAATCCATAAGCACATGAGGGGGCAAGATGGGGCTTCACAGAGTGTGACAGACAGAATGCAGCTCAAGCTACCAGGGAGGTGGTGAGACCTTTGACGAACGGAGGAGGAAGACGGAGCACTGAGCATGTGCCGGGCCCTGCATGAGACGATTAAAAGACAATGGTTTGCTGAGTCCCCATTTGAGCAGGACGACTGGTCAGTCCCGTGCCAGAGAACGAAATGAGGCCTGGGAGATGATGTGACTGGCTCAAGCCCGCCTGCCGTGCCTGAGGAGGCTGAGCAAGTGCTGTGGCCCGGGCTGGGTGCTCACGGGGCTCTGCCGAACGCCCCAACCCTCTGAGGATGCCTGAGGTTCCAGGCAGGTTGGAAGGATGGGCTCCGGCTCCGGGACTTGATGTCAGCCCCACTGATGGACACAGAGCCTATCTGAGTTGGAGTCAGGAAGTGTTTCCTGATGGCATCCCTGCTTAGGGACAGCACGCTGTTCTGGAGACAGTGACATGGGGGACAAGCCCCAGCCCATGCCCTGAAGTCCATCTGCCTGGATCAAGAGTCTTCACAGCGTCCAAACCCTGATCAGGGGCCTGTGGCCCCTGATCCCCTCTGAGACCTGCTGTCACCCAGCCCTGTTCCCCCTGCATCTTCACTCACAAGCAGACCTGGGAGAGCTGTTGGTGCTGTATCTAGCATGGGGCAGGGGAGGGGGAATCTTCCTGTAAGCGGGGGGTCCGCTTACAACCCAAGCGGTCATCAAGGGCAGAGGGGAAGAAGGATGAAAAAAGGAAACAGAAGTCAACAAACTAGGAAGAGAAGGGAGCTTCCTTAATTCAATACAGCGTTTGGGAAAAACCCACAGCTCACAGCACACTCAGTAGTGAAAGACTGAAAGCTTTTTCTCTAAGATCAGGATGCCTGCTCTCACTACTTCTACTCAACACAGGACTGGAGGTTCCACCACAGCGATTAGGAAAAAAAATAATAAGGAAAAGAAAAGAAATAAAAGGCATCTAAATTGGAAAGGAAGAAGGAAAACTATCTTTATTAGCAGGTGGCATGATCTGCTCTATAGAAAAATCCTTGTGAATCCACACAAACTATTAACGCTAATAAATGGATTTAGCGAAATTAAAGGATACAAAATTAACATACAGAAAGCAGTAGTGTTTCTATACACTCGTAATGAATGACTGAAAAATGAAATTAAGAAAACAATTCCATTTCCAATAGTATCAAAAAGAATAAAACATTTAGGAATAAATTTAACCAAGGTGGTGCAAGATGTGTATACTGAAAACTATTAGGTTGGTGCAAAAGTAATTGCGGTTTAAAAGGTTAAAAACAATTGCAAAAAACGCAATTACTTTGGCACCAACCTAATACAAAACACTGCTAAAAGAAATTGTCGATTTAAATAAATGGAAAGATGCCCCATGTTCGTGGATTGGAAGGCTTAATACTGTTAAGATGTCAATACTCCCCAAAATAGCTGAAAGGTTCAATGGAATCCCTATCAAGATCCCAGTGGCCTTTTTCACAGAAATGAAAAAGGTGATCTTCATATGGCATTGCAAGGGGCCCTGAATAGCCAAAACAATCTAGGAAAAGAACAAAGTTCTCAATTCCTGATTTCAAACTTACCACAAAGCTACAGTAATCAGAGCAGTGTGGCGCTGGCATAAAGACAGACATGGAGATCAGTGGATTAGAATGAAGAGTCCAGAAATAAACCCACACAACTGTGGCCAATTGATTTCCCACAAGGATGATAAGAGCCTTCAATGGGAACAGAAGAACAGTTTCTTTAACAAATGGCGCTGTGATGACTGGATCACCACACGCAAAAGAATAAAGTTGGACCCTTACCTTACACCATATACAAATACTAGTAACTCAAAATGGATCAATGACCTAAATATAAGAGCTAAAACGATAAAACTATTAGAAGAAAACATAGGGAGAAACCTTCCTGACCTCAGCAGATTTGGTAATGAATTCTGAAATTTGACACTAAAAGCATGAGCAACAAAACAAAAAATAGGTAATTGAACTTGATCAAAATTTAAAACTTCTGTGCATCAAAGGACACTAACAAGGAAGAGAAAAGACAACAGAATGCAGAAAACTACCTGATCAGGGTCTGGTGTCCAGAATATATAAAGAACTCTTACAACTCCACAACGAAGACATACAAACTAAAAAAAGGGACTTGAATGGAAATTTCTCCAAAGAAGATATAAGAATGGCCAATAAGTACCTGAAAAGATTCTCCATTTTATCAGTCATAGGGGAAATGCAAATCAAAATCACAATGAGATACCACTTCAAACAAACTATGAAGGCTATAATCAAAAAAAGAAAACACCAAGTGTTGGTGACGTTGTGGAGAAATTGAAACTCTAGAATATTGCTAGCAAACACAAAAGGGTGCAGCTGCTATGGAAAACTGTTTGGCAGTTCCTCAAAAAGTTAAATGTGTAAATGTAGTTATGATATGACTGAGCAATGCCACTCCCAGGTATGGAACCCAAGGAACTGAAAACGGACTCAAATCCTCGTACCCGGCAGTGCAACACATTACTACTCACAATCGCCAAAAAGTGGAAATGACCCAAATGTACCCCAACGAATGAGTGGATAAACAAATGAGTGGTCCATCCACACAAGGGACTATTACTCAGCCGTGAAGAGGAATGAAGCACTGACACAAGAGAAACCAGACACAAGAAAACCACATGTTGCATAATCCCATTTATATGAAATGTCCAGAATCGGTAAATCTGTAGAGGCAGAAAGCAGATTAGCGGTTGTCATGGGGGCTGCTCATGGGGCAGTGTGTACTTTAGGGGTGATGGAAATGTTCCAGAACTAGATAGAGGTAATACTTGCAAAACATTGTGAATGCATTAAATGCCACTACATGATACACTTTAAAATGGTGACTTTTACATTATGTGAATTTTACTTGATCTTTTTTTTAAAGCCTTATGTTCATGGAAATGAGCAAATGGAAAGGGCAGCCCTGCAGGCCTCAGGCCACAGCAGTGCAATCTGCACGCTCACCGCCCGTCCCAGGCCCATCCTCTGCTCTCTGCCCCTCAGTGACTGCCAAGCCTCAGCGAGCCCCACCGGGTCCCTCGAGAGGGGGAGGTGCTGGGCCTGCCCCCCCTGCACCTGTCCACAGGGCCATGGTTACAGGTGGGCGGCTCTGCAGTCCTGAGCAGGTTGGAGGAATACCAGGTCCTCTTGTCTGTACAGAGAAGCCATCTTCAGTATCTACTCCAGCTTGACATGGAGGCGGAGCCTGTGACGGGAATCTGCCCTGGAGGCCTGAGGACATCTGTACCTTGTGTGGCTCCTGGGGAAACCCAGTATGTCCTGGGGGGTTGGACAAGCCTGGCCTGGCCCTGGGAGCTGCACTGAGGCACGGGGTTCCAGCTGAGGAGGTGGCCCCCGGGCCAGGTAGGCACCCTGTACTCACCAGGGACCGCTTGGCTTCAGGCAGGAACTGTCCAAACTCGGAGAGCAGGTCCTCCTGGCCCCGAAAGAGGTTGGCCACCTCAGTGAATACCTCCTCTTCAGACATGCCTCGGAAGGGCCGGCCTTTTGTGCTCAGCTGCTCCTTCTGCCAATTGTCAGGAAGGGGAAAACAAGTTAGTCAAGGAACCAGGCATCCTGACAGTAACATTCAGGTGTCCCCTGTGGAGGAGAGAGGGGCCTCACCTGCCACCCTGCCGGTAACTCAGGGTGCCCCGCACTGGGCCCCTTGTCTGTTGAGCAGTCCTGTGTGCTTATGTCTCAGGCCTGTGCCACTACACAGCCTAAGCCCTGGCCACGGACAGGACACGTGCTAGGAGTGTGGGGGGACACGGGCAGGGGCCTGGTCATGGAAGGACCTGGTCCCAGCCGTCCCAAGGGCAAGCGGGCATGTTCTGGGGGCTGGGGGAGCACAGAGTTAGCACTTGGCCTTGAAGGGAAGAAGGTGAAGAGGAAGGAAAGGAACTTCCAGGCCAAGGAAACTGTTACCTAGTCACCAATCGGCCTGACCCAGAGCTCAAAGCAACGAGATGAGGACCAGAGGGGACCTAGGTCAGAAGGGCAGGAAGCCGTGGGCAGAACATTAGAAAGAAGTCTGTCAACTTCACACCTGAGAATGTGACTAAGCAAAAGGTATCGGAGATGGGGCGTTCCACGAGCGCAGGATATTCCAACCCCACAGCTACAAAGGGGAACAAGCCAACCTCAGCGTCTTCCCCACTCCCAGCCTGCTGCACCCTGAGAGAAGCTAGTTTTTAATCCTGCACCCATAGCACCTATTTAGGAGGGGGGAAAAAATACTGCCTCCTCACCCCCCGCCCAAGTTACCAGGACACTTGAAAACCAAAGAAAAACTGGGCCAAGACCATTCAGCTCAGAGAATAAATACAAGTCCTCTCTATACACATGAAACTGTGATCAAACTAAGTGATGTTTAAAGAAATACAACTTAAAACAGCACCACTCCGCTCACCAGATCAACAAAGATGAAAAGAAGTGGTTTCCCAGCGGGACGTGGGAACTGTAAGGCGGAAAGGAAGACGAGCATACCCCAGAGAGGGAAACTTGGCTCTATCTACGACCACGTAACAGGCACACACGCTCACTCAGGGACGCGCTTTCTGGGAACATTCTTGCAGAGACGGTCAGTTCTGCTCTGATGCCTGTTTTGAACATGCAAATCTTTTGAGCTGGATACACGTACTAGGGAACGATCTGAGCACAGTGCAGACGTTGCGATGGCTTCCGTGGGGGAAACCCCGGACGAGTGCAGGACATGGCACTGGGCTGACCAGAGGGGAGCACGAACACACTCCCCACCTCACCTGGCAATATCTGTTAAGAACCACTGCCCAGGCGGTAGGAGGTGACTACCACTGCTCCCATTTCAAGAAACCTCCTCCCAGTACCTCCCCGGGGCCCCCAGGCTGCAACCTTCCCCCGTCCACACGTGAACCTGAGGTCTTCCCAAGGTTAAGTGCCAGAGGTGCTGTAGTAGTCATGTCACGATCAGCCATCTCACATGTGTATGACAGTGCTACCACTATAGTAGGTGCCTATCTTTTTTCAGTGGGGCACTCAGTTTCCCAGTGTTGTGCCCTGACCCTGTTTTCCCATTGACTCATGCACATTTGCAGAGCAAGGTCACTTGTAGGAATGTCACGTGTCACATCAGGCCAGAACTGGCTGTGCTCATCAGAGCACACATATGCACAAAGTTGGAAAATAGGGACCAGCTGCCCACGGTAGACCCGGGGCCCGCACTGTGCAGGAATCGAACTCAGGTAACAATGTTTAACCCACGGGTCAGCATTACAACCATTACACCACCGTTACAACCATTTTACAGATTAGAAGCTGGGGTTCAGGGCAGTGAGGGAAAGGGCTCTGAGGGTGCAGGTGGTAGAACTAAGGTCTGACCCGAGGCCCAACAGAGACCGAAACACAGTAACACGTGGTCAAATTTACCTCGAGCTGCTGGCTTGGGGCCTCACTGTGTCTTCCAAATTCAAGACAATATTCTAAAATCAGGATAATTCACACAAAAAATTCCCACTTCTAGCCTGAGGTCGCCACGAAGCTTGTTTGAAATGCAGATGGTGGGCCAGACCTGAGGAGTTGCAACTCTGGCGGGGGGGGGGGGGTCCAGGCACCTGGATTTCCACCCAACACTCAGTGGGCTCTGGTTGGAGGACGCTGAGCTGTCCCTTCTCCCAGGAGTCTTCTCTGAATAAGTCTGTGGCCAACTGCGATGACCTTGGATAAGTAAGTCTCACTTCTCTGCTTCAATTCCCATCAACAGAACAGACACCTCCCAGCCTTCGCTCTCAAGAGCCTTCCAGCCCCATGGTGACCTCTTGGACTCTGGGAAGGACCCATAAGCCCCTACGATCCCAAACATCATCCTTCCACACAGATCAGATGTTACAGCTACCACTCATCTGTGAGAAGCAAGAAGCTCTCACTGCTGTGCAAGCACCACATACACGTACACGCTCGGTTTGAGTCCGCTGGGGCCATATATGTTGACAACACCAACGGCAAGTTTGTTGCAACAAAACAGCACCACTGGGTTTACAGGGAGCAAATGCTATCTATCAACCTAATATTAAACGTTAATGCTAAAGGGAATTCCACTTCTTTATTTCACTTATCAAGGTTGTACAGCAAGTTTCTTTTTTAAAAGTGGGTCCTGCTTATGACCAAAAGGGTGAACTGTGAATGAAAAGCAGGAGTTCTAATGAAAGTAACCTCTCAGGGTGATCTGATCATAACTGCCTCACGGGGCAGGTCATGATTGGGTGGTCACGCCCCAGGCCTAAAACTTCTTTAGTGAAAGGTTGAAGCCAATCCTGTCCATTGTTCTTATGCTTCTATGGTTAACACACCTTTGAAATGCCAGAAGTAATACCCCTTGAAAAGGGTGTTGCCCCCCAAGGGAGCACATAACCTTGTTAACTATCCTGTCATCCGATCCCTGCCTCGCTTTCTCCAGTCTTCGTGACACCCCCTCAATTTCAAATGCATAAAAGAAGCTGCAAAACTTATCTTCCGAGCAGTTGAGATCTTGCTCCCACACGTGTTATCGGTTTAGCTCAAATAAACTCTTACCAAAAAATTTAAAAGAATGAATGAATGAATAAAAGTAGGTTCTGCTGCTTAGAAAAATAAAAGGCATGGGAAACTCTGTGTAGGGAAGATGATGACATTCAAGCTCCTTGAATGACACAGATGTTCCTCGCCACTGGACTGCCAGCACTTCCTGTCAAGTCCCTTGAAACTAGCTCTGACCCCTGGGCCTTTGCACAGGCCATTCCTAACACCCAAAGTCTACTCTTTACCTGTACTTGTCTGCCTTATGGTTCTGACCCATTTGTCAAGATTCGACCTGAATATCCTCTTCCTGACCTCCCAGGGGGTTGGCAACCGTTAACCCTGACATACTTCTACATACTTCTGTTCTTTTCCACCCCAGTCATCTGTAAGTTTCTCCTACTTCTAAACTGAACTCGGAAGCAGCAGCAATCATTCATCTCTGCCACTCCAGTACCTGGAACAGGGTCCAGTTGTAATCAGTAGAAATAAAAGATTTATTTATTAGAAATAAAGGAAGGATATTTCCTATTTAGATTGAGTTCTAAATCGTAATGAAGTCATCTTGTAAAAAGCGTCCCCTTAGGATCTTTTTAAATCCCTGCGATGTGTGTTTTCTAGCACTTCTTGGGCGTAGCGGTGCCTCAAGGAGTAAATTAAAATCAAAACTCAACGGAACTCCTGTTGGATCTGTATATCATGTTCACAGCAGCCAAAATGTGAAAGTAACCCAAGTGTTCATCAACGGATGAATGGATACACAAAACGCGGTCCATCCACACCATGGAATATTATTCAGCCATAAAAAGGAAGGGAATTCTGACACCTGCTACAACACGAATGAACCTCGAGGACATTATCCTAAATGAAATAAGCCAGACACAAAAGGACAAATACTGTGTGATCCCACCTATGTGAGGTCTCTAGAGGAGTCAGATTCACAGAGACAGAAAGTAAAATGGTGGGTGCCAGGGGCTGAGGGGAGGTGGGGGAGTTAGTGTTTAATGGGGACAGAGTTTCAATTTTGCAAGATGAGAAAGAGCTCTGGAGATGGATGGAGGTGACGCTTGGACAACAATGTGAATGTATTTAATGCCACTGAACTCTACACTTAACAATGGTTAAAATGGTAAGTTTTCTGTTACATAACCTTTATCACAGTTAAAACAATTAATGCAACAGAAAAGCTTATCAGACTTTTACAGGATTCCATGAACGCAGACAAGAAAATCCTAATGCTTCCCATGCACCTGACATCGAATGACGATGGCACGATCGGCCACAGAGAAGTATGACCTGAGGCTTCTTACCTGGTAAGTGTGCAGTATCTCCAGGAAAGACCTGTAGATCTCAGGGTGGTCCAGAAAGCGGGTCTTAATCTTGTTCACGTAGCTGATGGCGTTGTTGAACTCCACGGAATCCGACTCCAAGGGCACCTGGGGTCTGTCCTCCTTGCAGAGCAGCTGTGGCTTGAAGTTCTCGGCACAGTCGCCGTGGCTGTGTGCATTCTCCTGCCGACAACACGACAGTCAGTGGCTCTAAGCCTGACACCAGGAACAGGCTGTGACTGACGCCAGAGCCACTGTTCGTACAAGAACAGGCAAAACCCAGCACAGAGCCAAGGGTTTCAATTAGATGCAGAGAAAGGTTACTTCTGGGGGCCTGGAGGGAGGGATGAGGGGGTGGCACAGAACAGGCTCCTGGGCGAGTCTCATGAACTCCCCTCTGCCTGATCTTTCCCAATCGATGTACAGAACATGAAGGCCTGATAAACACTTTACTCTTTGAAAAATTAGCCTTAGGAAAAATGTATCAAGTATGGATTGTTTAATCCTTTTCAGAGTGAATTTTGGGCTCTTTATAAAAGAAGTCTTCCCACACCTGCTGCCAGCCCATTTCAGCAAGATTGTTTTCAGGTATAAAAGCACCTGCTCTCAGCAGGTGTAAAACTGAGACCCTGCAGGTGAGGAAGGGAGGGCACCATCCAGCCTGCCGGGGTCTGTGGGACTTTGAGTGCTAAGCCCAGGGCAAGTCACCTGAGAGAAAAGAGACGAGCCCTGACCAGTCAGCAAGCACGCCATCTATTTGTGTACTTTTCCATCAGTGCAAATGAAAATAAAAAGACAGACACCCCCCCCCCCCATCTCCTGGGCACTCATAATCCTAATTTGTGGTGGACAGGACTACTCCCCGAAGGAGGTTGATGTCTGTTTCGAAACTGGAATTTTTCATGTGGGTTTGATGACGGCTTCCCTCTGCAACTGACCATGGCTGGGCCATCAGGAGGACCCTCAGCATCCTTCAGGTCCCAGCACACAGGGGCTGGTCCTCGAGCAGCCTTCCAGAACCATCGTGTGGCAAACCAAAATGACCTCGTCTCCCAGCGCTCTGAGCCTCTTCCTTGCTGTTTTACTCCGTGGCTCGTAAAAGCTTCCTACATGTAACACACTGTCATTATTTTGTTGTCTGTCCCCCCTGACTGGATGGCAAACACCATGAGGGTAGAGATTCTGTTGTGTTCACAGGTGTCTCCCCAGTGCCTGCAACAGAGCTTGGAATAGAGCAGGCTTCCTCCACTGCTGGGGATGATCAGATGAATGGATGAAGGGACAAACTGAGTCTACCATTTCGTTTCCATCGTCCCGGTGTTTCCATCGCCCAGATGCCGGCACTCCACCTACACCAGCTGCTGATCAGAAGGCTCCAGTGCGATGGGGACTGCTGGGCATAGCAGCCACATCTGGGTGGGTATACTAGTCTGCTCAGGCCGTTACGACAAAATACCCGACAAGATCAAGTTATTTCCTCATGGTTCTGGAGGCTGGAAGTCCAAGATCAAGGTGCTGGCAGGGTTGGTTTTTCCTAAAGACTCTTGGCTTGCAGAGGGCCGCCTTCTCACGGTGTCCTCACATAACCATCCACCTGTGTGCACACATTCCTGGGTCTCTGTGTGCGTCCAGATTTCCTCTTCTTCAAGGAGCCCAGTCAGACTAGATCAGGAGGCCACCCTAAGGGCCTTATTTTACCTTAATCACCTCTGTAAAGACCCTATCTCCAAATACAGTCACATTCTAATGTGCTGAAGGTTAGGACTCAATGGAAGACCCTGAGGGGGACACAAGTCAACCCGTCACAGTGAGTGCTGTGGCAACTCTAGCCAGTCTGAGCTGAGGAGGGCAGAGACATAAGACTAGAGCAGTCACATTCTAGACACCATTTCTCCCTGGCAGTGGAATTCCACTCTGAGACACTCTGGGGATGTGCTTGCCGATTCCCTCAGGCTGGAAAGAGCTAGAAGGAGCAGGGGGAGGAAGGAGCCTTGGGGCCACGGTTGGCTTTAAAGGAGGCTATGTGCACACAGGAAGCTCCCAACCACTCTGAGGCGGCCTTTTTAGGCACCACATGCCCCTGACAACCCTCTAGAGGGTCACTATGACGAGATAGAACCCTCCGCTAGAGACCAGGGCTCCACACAGTGGGCCAGACAGTAACATGGCAGACTCTATGGCAAACAGTCTGGTGGTTCTTTAACAAATTAAACATAGTTACCATGTGACCCAGCAATTTCACTCCCAGGCATCCACCCAAAAGAACTGAAAACAGGTGTTCTGCCAAATCCTTGTACACGCATATTCATAGCAGCGCTAGTCACAATCGCCAAATGGTGGAAACACCCCAAGTGTCCATCAGCTGATGAATGGATGAAAAAACTGTGGGCCATCCACACAGGGGAATATTACTCAGCCATAAAAAGGAATGACACTGTGATTCATGGAAGCTCTGATACAACATGGATGAACCTCAAAAACATCATGCTGAGTGAAGGAAGCCAGACACAATAAGTTATATAGTGTATGATTCCATTTCCATGAAATGACCATAACAGGCAAATCCATAGAGACAGAAAGTGGATTAGTGATTGTCAGGAGAATTGGGAGGTACACTTTCTTTTTGGGGTGATAGAAATGTTTGGATTGGTAGCAACTGTACAATATTGTACACATACTAAAAACCACTGAATTGGACACTTTAAAATAGTTACAATGATGACTTTTGTTATGTGAATACTACCACAATTTAAAAAAACTTATGCAATCTCTGGAAAATGCAAAAACCACCAACCATACACACACAAGCTGGCTTTGGCCCACAGGCCATAGTTAGCCAAATCTCTGCTCTGAACCTTCTAGAACAATCCAGTCTTTTCTCTTCCTCGGCCTGCCCTGCTCCAGGCACAGTTAGAAATGCCCCCTAAACACTTATAAGCCAACCCTCAGGCCGGACTTGTCCATCTGAGTGTCCGCACACAGCCCCGCCTGGATATTGAAGAGACTCCTCGTCAAACAGCACGTTCCGAACACAGAGCAGGAGGCACTACTCCTCCCCAACCTTGCTCATCTCCACAGGGGCAGCGACCTTTACCCAGCGGCTCAGGCTCATCCTGGATCACCCCGGACTTCTCACTTTCACTGACACCCCACCCCTGGTCCACATCATCGTCCACTGTCCAGATCACAGGTCCCCTGTCCCTCAGTCCACTGCTGGCACAGTAGCCAGAGTGGCCTTTCCAGAACTCTCCACTAACTCCCCATACTCCTGGCTCTCGTTCCTACCCTCTCCCCTTCTTGTCCCAACTCCACTGGCTTCCTGCCTGTTTCTCAAGCACACCCACTCGTTCCCACCTCATTTCCCCACACTAGAAAGACCCCTTCTTCCCCCCACAAGACACAGGCACAGCTCCCGCTCCCCTCAAACCCCACTCCTGATGTGTTTTGCTTGCACTGCTCAACTCCCTTGAATATTTCATATCTGTCCATCTGTACCTCACACGTCCCCATCTCGACCACGAAAGCACCCCAAGAGCTGGGACTCCCAATAAACTCCAGGCCCTGGCACAGAGAAGATATTCTCTACCTGTTCCGTGGGTGACTTGGGCACAAACTGAGAGGCGACCTGCCAGGAACTGACTGAACTTCCAAATGACCCTCCCCAGAGAGAAGACAGAAGGCCTCCCTCTGAACATAACAAGGCCACTTATCTTACGAGCTGCACCTAAAGGTTTATCTTTTTATCTCCATCCAAGCTGGCTGTTGTCCCAGCCAAGCATAAAAGGGTCAGCTCCCAGGAGGCAGGGCCTGCCCTCCATGGGCCCCACCGACATCCAGTGTCTCACCCCACAAACACGTGCCTGGCATCATCTCGAAATGAGGACACAGCTGTGACTGAGACAGACGAGGGTCCTGCCTGATCGGGAAGTCTCCCAGTTTGCCACAGAAGACAAATCAACAAGAAACAGTCGATTTATCATTTCTTTTCCTAACGTTGCTATTCTGAAATACACAAAACGGTGTGGTGTAACAACTTGGAGATGAGGTGGGGGGCTCACTGTGGAGGTCCTACAACAACCGAGGCCCAGATGACCAGCTCCAACACGGACTGACTTAGGACGCTGCGGCCCCGCCAAGCGGATGGTCTTCCCACCGAGGTCCACTGGCCACGCTTCCCACGTCACGGTACACGTCTGTCTGTCTTCCCCTTCAGACTAGTGTTCTCCACAGGGGTGATTCTGTCCCACAGGGGACACTTGGCAACATCTAGAGACATTTTTAAGTTGTCACCCTGGGGGAGGGAGTGCTACTGGTACCAGGTGGAGAGAGGGTGCTGCTCGCACCTTATAGCGCACAGGATGCCTCCACGAGAATGATCCGGCCCCAGGCGATGGGGCCAAGGCTGAGCCACCCTGCACAAAGGGCTCCCCACAGGCTGGGCGGTCCTTATTTCTATTCCTCGGCACCTAGGAGCTACGTCCTCCTTGTCTGCAGCTGACAGGGTGCACGATGTGGTGAGACATGAAAAAAATAAAGCTGTACTCCAAAATAATGACGCCAGAAAAAAACCAGTTTAAAAAAATCACCCGGGCCTTGCCATGTGGGGAGCCCTGGCTAAAGATCTCTGGCTATTGTGGCCTCTCAAAGGACCGTGGGAAGACTGGACGACATCTTGTTTGTGTCTGGCATGGAGAACGGTCGAGAAGCGGGGCTAGAAACCGTGCAGGTCCTGTGGAGACTGAAACTAAGTGGGCTGGTGTGTTCCTGAAGGCACCTCTCTGGTTAAGGAAAGGGGCCCTAGATGTGGCTCTATCAAGACGATAAGGCCCTGACAAGTGACTGTTAAGTTTTCTCACGCCTTTCCTCAGGTGAACGGAACTTCATTACTTAAGCCACCCAGGAGACAAGGCTGGTCTGGTCTGATGTCGCTTCAGCAGCCCTCCCTAAAGTGTGCAGGACAGCTAGGTCCCCCAAGGTCTGGGGGGAGGGCCCCTGCTGTGCCCCTCTCAAGGGCGGAGTAACTCAAACAATTAGGGATTAAGAAAGGCCATTTCCACACAGGGAGCACAATTCAGGCCTGGGAACGACACCCCGCATTGAGCACTTCAGGCTTACAAAGTGCTCTGCTCCACGTACGCCACTGCCCAGGAGCCTCGTTTGTCCCCCCAGCAGTGACTGTGACTGTGATGAAGGTTAATCCTGCCACGGCTTTTCTCTCTGGAGGCATGAGTCCCACGTCTGCATCCTGGGGCTCCATTGGCAAACGTGAAATGGAAGCTTTTTGAAATTCAGCAGCCGCAGGCTTCCAAGTTCCTTTTTTAAAACTGAGACGCACTCTTCCGCTTTAATAAGACAGCACACTGAATGAAGATGGAGCTTGTCTTGCATAGGCCTCTTGCTGTTCTTCCAAATCGGACTCCCTCAGTGACAGGACACTCCTTCATCAGGAGAAACATGCAAAACGCTCCCTGCAGTAGATTTTTTACTTCCCCACTAAAACCCCTAGGGTAGAGATGGAGGCGGCTGAGAGCTGGTTCACTTAGACCAGTGGTTCTCAATGAGCAGGGGGTGGGGGGGGGCAATGTTGCTCCCAGGAGACACCTGGCAACGTCTGATGACATTTTTGACGGTCTCCACTAGGTGAGGGCCTAGTGGGTAGAGTCAGAGATGCTGCTAAATATCTCCCAATGATCTGGACAACCCCCCTGCCACACACTCCGCAGCAAAGCATTATACCTTAAATGGCAACAGGGCCGAGGTAGAGAAAAAACAACGGTGACCTTATAAAAGTAAAGCTCAAATAGGCTTTCAGATTGCAGAGAGAGGAGGCAGCAAACTGTTACCGAGAGAGAAGGGACCAAGGCCACAAGCCTGAGCCAAGCCAATGATCTGGCTGGCAATTAAATTCATCACAGCAACAATAAAAATGACCATTCACACCCACAGTGCAACTGTTTCATTTTGTGGGTGGCATCAGAGTGACCACATGCCCTGTACAAGCGTGGCCTACCTTGTGCGCTCACAGGGAAGGCCTTAAACCGAAGCCTCGGCCACGGAGAATACAGTTCTCTTGACTGGACATAAAACTCTGTTAGGACATGCATGAACACATCTACTCTTGATTTAAATCCTCCAAATGCACTGATTTTGGAAGCGGAGCCTGCTTGCACAGGGTTTTGATCCATTTTGATTTGTGCTGGCTTTCCAGCAATGCCATACATGAGACGTGCTGCCCAACCTGAGGACCAGGGCGGGCCATATTAAGGCCGAGATTACTCGGACCAGTGCAGCGGCATACCTGGCTAGACAGAGGTGACTGTATGTTTAACTTGCCATTCTTGGGAATGTCGATTCTGTACCCAAGGGGAAGGAAAGCATTAAATCCAACAATGAGGTCAGGATGTTCATGGAAGAGCTGTGAGACGCGTCGGATGACTCCAGGAGTGTCAATGCTGGAACAAAGAAGAACACAAATGGGCAAAAGTGTCTCAGGGAGCCAATTATAAACGAAATCTATTTCTGATTCCCATGACAGTGCCCCGTAACCAGCTCCTCACTGGCAACAAAGCACCCTAAAATGTGACTCGGGTGATTCTGCAGACTGTGATGTACTTCGAAAGCAGCCAGACCGGGGCTCCCTGTGCCATCCTGGGGAGAACCACAGACGGATGGGGGTCTTTCTTGTGGCTGCAGTCAGGGCCAAAGCCTTCGCATCCAGCTTGTGGAAGGAAACCAGACCAACCCTGTCATATTTCCTCAGGGGAAGGCGCAGCATGGTGGGGATGTGACAGTCGAGAATCTAAGAGTCAGAGAGCCCAAGTTCTAGTCCTGTCTCTGCACCAGTCCACTCTAAGCCTCAGTGAGCCTCCTGTCAAACAAGGGCATGAGCGTGAGGTCCCCTATGGATCGCTAATTCTCCTGATTCTGTGCGTTCAAAAACAGTTAATGTGTTTTAAATGCCTTGAAAATGCCAGGTCCCTTACTAAGCATTTTATGCCCATAACTTCCTAACAGGCCTGGGACTCGGGTGAGGCAAGTGAGGCATTCACCTTGGGGACAAGATTTAAGGGGAAGAAGGTGCCAAAACATTCAACAATTAAGATACACAACATTTTAATGCAACCCTTGAAAAAAAGTAATTTTAAAAAGTCCTGGATGAACAAAATTCATTTAAAAATTAATCTTTTGCAGAAAGACAGGCTCTGACTCTGTGCTGGTCAGCCTAGCCTCTCTGGCCTCACCCCGCACCGGTCCTCCTTCCAGGAATCCCTACAACCGCTCCACAAGGAGGGGCTCTCCACTCTCCTGTTTTAGAGGAAGGAACTCAGGCTCCCGAGGTTCCACGACCTGCGCAAGGTCACCCACTGGGGGGTTCCCACCCCGCTCAGCCCGATGGCGGCCCCCCGGGGTGGGGAGGGGCCCGCCGGTACCTCTGGCTTTTGAACTCCTTCATGATCTCCAGGAAGCCGTTGTAAGTGGCAGGGTCGCTGCCGAAGCGGATTTTCACCTGGTCCAAGTAGGTGAGGGCGTCCTCCACCTGCGGGGAGGGGGAGGGTCCCGGTGGGCCGGGATCAGCGGAAGGGACGGGGGGCAGGGGTCCCTGGGGGGGAGGGGGACGGGCCGGGCCTCCCAGGGACCGGGGTGAGGGGTCGAGGGTCCCGGGCCGCGCGAACGGGAGGCCGAGGTGGGGCTGAGCGGGGCCCGGGTAGGGGGCGCGGGCCGGCGGGGGCTGGACGACCGGGTCCCCGAGGGAGGGCTGGGGCGCCACTCACGTGCACTGGCAGTTTCTCGTGGCCCCCGGAGCCCGAGCGACCCCAGCGGGCGCCGCTCAGCCCACGGCCCGCGGGGCCACCGCCACCACCAGCGTGCGCCATGTTGGAAGTCGGAGCCGCGACCCGCCCCGCCCCCGCCCCCGCCCGCGGGCCCGCGGCGCAAGCGCAGGCTCCGCCCCGGGGGCGTGGCCTGATGATGTCAGGGAGGGCGGGGCTCTTTGAGGGCCCGCTGTAGGCTCTTACCCTTAAGACTGAAGTACTACTAGGCAATGAATTCCTTACATAGTTTAGGTGGGCAAACCAAGCCCTGCCGCCTGCTTTTGTCTGGCTCCGCAAGCAAATTAAGAATGGTTTTTACATTTTGCAAACGTTTAGAAAAAAATGCAACAGAGAAGACTATTTTGTGACACGTGAAAATTCCGAAATTCCAATTTCAATGTCTGTTAAAGGTTTATTGGAACACATGCATGCCCACTATTGACCCATGGTCTCTGGCTGCTTTTGCACTACAGCAGCAGGATGAGTGGGTCAGACAGATCCTGAAGTCTGTAGAGTCTGATATATTTACTAAAAAAGTTGGTGGAGCCCTGCTTTCTCTGGGTTGATGTGACAATGGAGTATGGGCACACAGCAGCCTAAACACAGGACCCTACGCGGTAAATTCTTGCTAAATGGCTCTTGATTTAGTCCTGCTCCTTCTACCTTCACTTCCCTGGTACTGACCCATCACTTCCCCGCTGGACCTGTTCAGGAGCCATTTATCCAATTTTCCCAGCCCTGGTACTAGCAAGAACTGGAATTATTCCAAAGCAGCTTCCAAAGTCTTCCTGTTTCTTGTGAGTTGAAATCTAAGCACCTACATGCAGCATTGCAAGCCATCAGAACCTGGCTCTGACGCACCTTCCCTTGCAGAGTTTTTCACCCACCTGCCCTATCTGTGCAGAACCTTCTCCTGCCAATGCCTGCCCAGCCTGGCTGCTTCCCGGCCCCATGCATCAGCACACACCATTTCCCTTGGCAGAAGCTCTGTTCTATCTCTTTATTACCCAGAAAACACTTATGCATCCTTTAAAACAGGGGTGTCCAAACTATTTTCAACGTTTTTCACCAAGGGCCATATGCAGTAAAATACACAAACAGCTGGGCCACTCACTCGAGGTGAAGTACGTATTGCCTCACCTGGTTTTTTTTTAAGTAAACTAAATATATTTTTGGAATTTGCTGTGGGCCAATTAACAATGGATTGAGGACCACAGTTTTGACACCCCTGCTTTAAAACAACTAAACGGACCCCTCCTGTGCCCTCTTACAGTCCTTTGTCCATTATCTTTTCATGCTTCACCTCTAACACTAATCCCTGACACAGAGCCTTATCAGTGAGCATTCACCAAATGAATGAACATTCAATCAATGACCAAATGGCGTCTTTTTGTACATGAAGAGGTGCAGAAAAGCTGAGGATACATTGGCAGTTGATTTCATTATTTACCAGGCATTGTTAGGTGTCAGCAATAGAATAGTGAATAAAACTGATAAGGCTTTTGCCCTCCTAGAACTTTCGGTCTTTGAAGGCTAGGAATCAAACAATCACAAAGACAAGTGTAAATTTTCAACTATAACAGATACTTCAAAGAAAAGGTACAGGTATAACAGTAATGTTCCAGTTACAGTGGCTCTGTAACAAACCACCCCAGGAGTTAGAGACTTAGAATGACACCAACATTTATTTTGTTCTCCAATCTTCAATTTGGGCAGAAATAGCTCATCTCTGGCCCATTGGTGTCAGCTGGCTGTCTGGAAGACTGGGGCTGGAATCCTCTGAAAGTTTACTTACTCGCCTGTCTGTCGGTTGCTGCTGGCTATAGGCTGGGACCCAAGCTGGGGCTGCTGCCAGGAGCGCCTACACGAAGCCTCCTAATGCAGCCAGAGCTTCCTGACAACATGGCATCTGGGTTCCAAGCACAATCATTCTGAGAGAGGAGCCAGCAAGCCAGATGGAAGCCATATATCACCTTTTTTGATCCAGCCTCAGAAGTCACATGGAATCATTTCCATTGCAGTCTTTCCTTAGTGGCCATGACCAAATCCCTCCTAAACTGAAGAGGAGGGCAAATGGACTCCAGAAGCTGGGGTGTGGCCAGGGTCTGGAATAGCATGGGGAACAGGAAATATATTGCCATGACCATGTGGGGGAAATATCCTCTGCCACTGCAGGGACTTAACCCAGTCTAACAGGGGATGAGGAAGGCTTCTCAGAGGAAATGGCATTCTAGCTGAGTTCTGAAGGATGTGTAATATTCACTATGAAAGTCAGAGGGAACAGCTATGCAAAGGCCCAGTGATGGGAAGGCATGTGACATATTTAAACTTAAACAACAACAAAAAAAAGACCAGTGTTTTCAGATGGCATGGGAGTGTGGCAGTGGGAAGAATGTGCAGGATAAGTGTGGAGAGGCCAGAGGGGGCACAACACTTATCCTGATGGGATGAGTTAAGAATTTTGGTCTGGGCATTTCACACTCATAGAATTTGTGCATGGGTCTTATGCAAGGAGCTACTTGAGTAGCTTTGAATTTGGAAGCAAATACTCTGCAGGGAAGTGGAGGGGAGACAGGGAGGTGCAGGGAGGCTGTTTCATCACATAGGCAAAGGACAATGGTGGCTTAGACCAGGATGGGAGTGATGAAGGTGGAGAGAAGGGGGTGGAAGGTAGCAATATTTAGAAGGTAAAGCAGAGAGGATATGGTGCTGGGTGGATGTGGGGGTGAGGTGAAGGAAGCAGTGAGGATTCATGGCTCTCAGCCCAGAAAGAATTCTGCTCGGTTTCAGCACATTTCTATATAGCAGCTAAGGTGGACTGAGCCCTTTGAGGCTACCAGATGTCTGGACAGTCCTTTTCACACCAACGCTGCCTGGCAACCTCTTAGTCATTCTCCTGGAAGACCAACTGCATGTGTAGGCTTGTGGCATGCCGAAGGGTTCCTCACACAATGCCCCCTGCACCCAAGGAGGGTGATTCTATTCAAATTTTAAGGCTCACTTTTAGTTTTCCAGTCTTTTCATAGGTCTTGTATGGTCAGAGGAAGCCCTCATTCATTTGGAGGCTAGGCAACCACAACCCAATTCCAGAGTGTGTGTGTGTGTGTGTGTGTGTGTGTGTGTGTGTGTACATCCTTCAGAACTTGACTAGAATGCCACCTCCTCTAGGAAGCCTTCCTCAACCCGTTACACCGAGGTAAGTGTCCTTTGTGGCGGGGGGTATTTTCCTATAATGGTCACGGCAATATTTCCTGTCCCTGTGCTATTCCAGAATCTGTATGTGAATGTTTGTATGCATGTGACAACATGTGCACAATAGGACATGTACATTTTTCCATTCTTATTTTTATAAAGCATAAGACATTTGCTAAATTATTTTTCTTTACTATTCTCATTGTCATGCAGGGTGTCATGTGGGGTCTCTAGTCCTGCTCCCCGCATAAGAATGCAGGATATGGTGAGGCCAAAAGGAACACCCACAGAGCCATAGATAGGGGGGTCATACCACTATAGTCTCGCTGGCGGCTGGCTTGGAGACTCAGGAAGCAGGAGCCACACAATCCGCAACCCGCCATCCACTTGTTTCTGCCAACCAACCTCACTTGATAGCTGCAATCCGCCTCTCTGCAATCAGCAATCCACACTCCACCACGCCATGCCATGCCACGCCAGGACGCCACTCCAGGACACGCCTTGCTAGCTTAGCCACGGCAGTTATATCAGTGGCTAATGGCTAACCAGTAACAGCCGATGGCCAACTAGTCACAGCTGTTGACCATCTACTATCTGAGCCAGCACCTTTCCATGTGAAGCCGAGAGCCTGGAAACTGCTCTCTGGGGCTCTGTCCCCACGCTCATCTACACAGGTTAAGTTTAAAACCTGAGTTGACGATTTAGATAGACCAGCTTTGGAACACAAATTTCCTTACCACCTGTCAAATTTCACATTAAGGTAAGATTATGTAGGTTTTTTGTTGGACCGTATTTTGGTGAGGTTAAGAAGACAAGGTGGAAATATCCTCTTTTGAACTAAGTGAAGTCTTCCCAAGTGGCAAACTTTATGAGCACAATCTCTAACGTCCTGAACCATGTGTTGTGGCAGAATTCCAAGATGGACACCGAGATTCTCACCCCTGGTGTGTGCGCCCCATCTAATCCCCCATCCTGGAGTGTGAGTGGGACCTGGGAGTATAATGGGTATCACTAAGGTCAGGTTATGCCACAAGGCAAAGAGGAAGGGAGTTTGCAGGTGTGTGAAATGAATTGATGCTGAGGGAGATTATTGTGGGTGGTCCTGATCTAGTCAGGGGCAACCTTTAAAAGACAGTCTGGAAGTCAGAACCTAAAAGTGGCAGACAGATGCGATCCTGCTGGCCGTACAGGAGGAACCAGCTCTGTCGTGGCCTGCCTATGGAGAGGGACAGCGTACAGGAGCTGAGGTTCCCTGTCCTACAGCTATGAGGAGCTCAATTCTGCCAAAATGAATGAGCATGGGAGAGCGCTCTGGGCTGTATCCAGCCTAGCTGACAGCTTGAGAAGCCCTGCACAGAGAACCTAGCCACCAGTGCACTTAGATTCCTGTCCCACTGAAACTGTGAGATAATAAATGGCTGTTATTTTCAGCTGCTAAGTTTATGGTAATTTGTAATGCAGCAATAGGTAATTAATACTCCTATGAAGTAACCTTGTCAAAAATGTTTACCCTGGGATAATGATGTGTCACTGTAGGGTCATTGATTGTAAACAAAATGCACCGCTCAGATGGGAGATGTTGGTAATGGGGAAATTATGCATGTATGGGGGCAGGGGGGTTTATGGGAAATCTCTGTACCTTCCACTCCGTTTTGCTGTGAACCTAAAATTGCTCTAAAAAATAAAGTCTATTAAAAAAAATGTTTATCCTGGATCTAATCAAGCCTTAATACCAGGGTTGGTACGCTTTTCTGTAAAGGGCCAGATGGCAAATATTGTTGGCTTTGAGGCCACACATTCTCTGTCACTGTGGCCTGAAAGCAGCCACAGGCAATATGTAAATAATGCCCCTGCCATGTTCCAATAAAACTTTATTGTCAAAAACAGGTGGCAGGCCCACAGGCTGTGGTTTGCTGACTCCTACTGTAGAATCTAAGAGACTAAAGAGACAAAACAATATGCAATGCATAAACAAATCTTGATGGGGTCCCAGTTGGAAAGGAACAGCTATAAACGATGTGTCAGGGCTAATTAGGAAAATTAGAGATGCCTATTAAAAGTATTAAATCACAATTATTAGTTTTCATAGATTGTTCAGACTGAGTCTGAGTTGTTCTAATATCTGTGCCTGAAAAGCCGCAAGCCCAAGGTACACACCAAGTGGCTGAGTGTGGAACATCGGTTTATTGAGACTTACAGACCTGGGAGTCTGATGGTGGCTGGCCAGAGGGATTGCACTCCATACTCAGGCAGGGAAGAAGCGAGGCTATATATGTCCAGTAAAACAAAGAGCATTCCATGGGAGAAATCATCTGGCAGGCGCTGCATTCCTGCTCCTACGCACACAGTGTCCGAAGAAGCTGGGAGACCTTGACTTCTGGCCAGGGTACAGAACTATCTGATAAGCAGCGTTCCTGTGGAGCCAAGAGACCTTGACCGCTCACTCATCTGACTGTGGGCCCCGTCCCGATATACGTATGTGTGGTTATGTAACAGAAGGACCAGATTCCTAAGGGACGTGTCCTGAAGTATTTATAGATAAGGTGTCTTGATGTCACTGGGGCTGGCATGAGGGTGAGGTGAGTGAGGCAGATTTGTTCAAGTAAGGGTCAGATCCCATTTTTATTTAAAATGTTGATATTTTGTTCATCATGTACTTTTTATTAATTTTGATTTTTTTAAAAAATATGGTAACACAATAGTATTTATCTTGATTGCTGAGGTTCTTTTGTGCCCCTTTAACCTTGATGCCTGAGATGTGCCTCACTTTGAATTGGATTTAGCAGAAGACTGACGGTGGTAATACAATCACTGAATCTCAATGGTAAATAAACGTGTGTTCATTGCCCTCGTATCACACCTCTGCTGTAAGTCTGAACATGTTCAAGTTGAGATAAGTAAATAGTCTTTAAGCTTTTAAAATAAATTAAAAACAAAAACACCTGAATTTATAGATACAGAGAACAACAGAGTGGTGGTGGCCAGAGGACGGGGGTGCGGGGTGCGTGAAACGGGTGAACGTGGTCATAAGCTTCCAGTTATAAAATAAGTAAGTCCTGGGGATATAACGTCCAACATGATGACTATACTTAATAACCGTATTGTATATTTGAAAGCTGCTAAGAGAATAGATCTTAAAATTTCTCACAAAAAGAAAAAAAATTTTGTAACTGTGTGATAATAGATGTTAATTAGACTTATTGTGGTGATCATTTTGTAATACATACAAATATCAAATCACTATGTTGTACATCTCAAACTAATATAATGTTATAGGTCAATGATACCTCAAGAAACAAAACAAAACAAAAGCAATTAAGACAAGGTTGCAACCAAGAAACAAACAACAAAAAAGAAAGAATGAAAGAAAAGTAATTGTAACTGTGTGGGGATGGATATTCACTAGACTTATGGTGATTCTTTTGCAATACATACATGCATCAAATCATTATGTTGTACGCTTGAGACTAATGTAATGTTATATGTCACTTATATCTCAATTTAAAGATGTTTCTAGAATTTAACATAAATTGGGCCGGCCCGGTGGCTCAGGTGGTTGGAGCGCCATACTCCTAAAGCAGAGATCGCTGGTTTGATTCCCACAGGGGCCAGTGAGATGCGCCCTCTACAGCTAAGATTGTGAACAACAATCTCTCCCTGGAGCTGGGCTGTGAGCCACCGACTTCCTCAGCTTAGGCAGGGAGGGCAGGGAGAGCGCAAGGCTCATAATGCCAGCATGGGCCAGGGAGCTGTGTCCTACACAACTAGACTGAGAAACAATGGCTTGAACCAGTGTGTGTGTGTGAGTGTGTGTGTGTGTGTGTGTGTTTGGGGGAGTCGGAAGAAAAGGGGAAAAAAAACCTTAACATAAATTAATTCCTGCTACAACTAGAGGGGCTGTAAATTTCAATTGTCTTGGGACAGTCCAGTTCATTTCCGTAGTCTGGGAGTAATTGTTAAAAGCATCCCTTTTCACTCTAAAAAAAGTGTCCCAGTTTAGACAATACATTATTACACGGTCCTACTTAGTGTAAGAGAGCAAGGGGCTTTAATAACCACAGTCATCCTGTCTTCTCCATGGCTGGGAGAGCTCAGGCGAGTCACTTCTCCTACGGGCACAGGGCATGTAAAACATCATAGCAACCAAACTCTTTCTCAAGTGAAAACTCACGTCAAAGCCTCCAATGTAAGCAATAATTTGGAGTAGCATTTTATTAGTGAAAATTCCTATGTTCAGTTTAGTGTTTACAGACAAAGCAACTGATTCTCTCTGAGACTGTTGAGATGGACACACAGAGTTTAAACCAGAAGTTGTAGCTGAAATCTTACTTTGTCACAACATCTACTTTGTTCTCTGACTCACAGAGAAATGGTGGCACAGTAGCTATTTTTCCAAGGGCTCCCCTTGAAATCTAAGTTAAAGGAAATGGCAGGAGAATCCTAAGGTAGTTATCTCCAACACCTTAACACCTGCTGTCCAACGCACCTGAGCATGAATTTTTAAATTACAGTTTAAAATATTTTTTAATGGAATTTGGTGCTAATTGGCAGAATTGCCAAAGCCCTCCTCGGAACCCTGGTTTGGGAAACGACTGAACGTGACAGTCAGTAGGGTCACATCCAGCTCAAAAGCTTCTGTTTCTAAAGTTACTTTTTCTGAAACTCTGAATTCCAAGGAAGGAAGAAGGAATAGCATTTGGAAGGTTTGGACTCTCCTGTCCTTACAGCAAACACTCCGTAAGCAAGTGGGGCTTCTAGGAGGCTGCCGGTAAGAGGAGAGACCTGTTTAAGTGGAATAGAAACAACTGGACTGTTGGGCTTGCACGGGGCAGAGATGGTTCAAAAGCACAGCAGGGAGATGTCAGCAGCTCTTTCCATCTGTTTCCAAGAGCCTGCAGTTCTTAAGATAAAAAAGCATCTTTATCCTCAAAGTTTGGGAGCCAGGGAGTACAGCTGGAAAAATTCTAGCAGGTTTATTGTTTCAATGTCAGCTTGGGTCATGAACTAGAGATACTATAGGGCAAATGTGTCTGGAAATGTATACTTGAGCCAATCTCCAACTTTTAAAAATGGGAACATGTTGCATAAAAGTCTGAATTTCTGGCTTTGCTAATGACAATGGGAAGCTCTGACAAAAGTGGGCTGCTTTTCCCATGGAATTTCTGGGGTAGAGTCAGGGTAGAGTGGGGATAGTGTGCCCATCTGAGACAGAGCACATGCCCTCCATGTTCCCACCATCTCCATCATACTCGCTTCCTCACCAGGTGCACGGCAATTATCCAAATTTCTCACTGGCCCCTGTGGGCATTTGAATGTGCCATCTGTGGAATAGATAGTTGTGCTTGCGAGTCTAAAATTGGAGTGAGGTGGTTTAAGAAGGATTGGACAGAAAGGCTCCTGGATGTTGTTTCTCAGAGTTCTTGCACCTAGGGCTATGACCTTGAGCAAATCACAGCTACCTCTGCAAGGCTCAGTTACCTCATCTGTAAAATGGAGTAGCAACTCCTGCCCTCCCTGAAGTACGGGTTGTGATAAGAATCAGACCATAGCACGTGGTGCTTTATAAACCATAAAGTACTGTGGTTCACATCTGTGGTTCGGTCAGTCCCACATCCGTCCTTCCCCCTTTTGCCTGGTACCAGCACCCTAATCTCCCTTCTGGAAATAGCCTCTCCTATTCTCAGTCCGCAGAGTTTGGTGGTGTCGACTACATTCTCAGCCGTGGTCTGGCTGGCCAACCACAGTGCTGCATTCTCCCAGAGACAGAGATTGGTTCCAGGATGGACATATGAACCAATTGTGACCAATAGAATCAAGCCTGGGACTTTGGTTCAAACTGTTGGAAAAGGGAAGCTCTCCTTTCTACTGAACTTGGCCACCCTCTTGCTAACTTGGGGATGGCAGGTCTGCGAATGCAGCCAACAAGGAGGAGACAGGAATGGAAAGATGGTGAGAAGCAATGCCTGGGTCACATAATCTGAGGCCTTGGGTCCAGATATTCATATACCTCAACACACGCACCCTCTTTGCTTCAGCCAGATTGAATGGGGCTAACTCCTGGAGCCCCATGCCTTCAGGGGGTAATTCTACACTATCAGGCAGACTTGGGAGCGTTTGTTTGATTTGCATTCATTTCCCTGGGCACAACCTGATCCCGAGTCCTGCAGTGCAGCTGAAGTAGCAGCCAGCTCTTCTCGCTGCCTTGATCTGATCATCCACACTGCCTTCTTGAAGTTCTTGAGAGGGTCCTGCTGTGAGGCTCTTGACGAAGGGCACTGGAATCGTTCACGGATAAGATAGCCATGTCTGGTGGGAGCGATGAAGCCATTGGCAGTTGGGATGATTCTGTTCACCAAGGCATGGACAAACTGGACAGCCAGCAGGGTACCTATGAGGCATGGAGGGCAGGGCAGCACAAATGAGAAAACTGGGGCCACAGAGATCTTATTTCACATATTCAAGAGTTGGCTGCATGGGGTCAAATCGCTGCCATGCCCCTTACTGGCTCAGGCATGACATCCAACCTCTACGAGTCCCTCTTGCTTCACCTTCGATATGGGAATGATAACCGAACCTGCCTGCTGAAGGGAATTCTGAAGATTTAAAGATGTCATGCCTGTCAATATCAGTTTTTAGCCTAGAGTGAGTTCAGTAAATATTATTGGAGGAGCAGGAGGAAGAAAAGTTGAAAAACTGCTCAAGATGGGCTTTTAAGGCCACAATCTATGCACCTCTGCTTCTGAGCCATCTGTGCCATTTTGCCAAGCATCTTTGCTACATTATATTAAACTATAATGTATTCAATCACAATGTATTCAATTACAATATATTCAATTGCAATGTATTTTATTACAATGTATTTGGCTCTACCTGATATTCATTCAGCCACTTATGTGCTTTGTGATCTTGGGCAAGTCCCTTAACCTCTCCCAACTTCAACTTCTTCATGTCAACGGGGATAGCAATGACATCTACCCTCCTACCAGTGTCATATGGGTTCCCTTCTTATAGGAGACAGAGTAGGAAGGTGACAAAGGTGATATGGGGACCAGCTTCAAACAACAGCCTATCACACAGTTATTCACTGTGTGACATTCAGCAAGTCACCTCATCTCTCAGAGTCTCAGTTTTTGCTCTGTAACATGTGAGGAGCTGTTGAGAGATTTAACTGACTTGGAAACAATACCCAGTACACAAAAAATGTTAACTCTTTTCTTAATATGTCCTTATTGTAATATTGAGCTGACCAAGAGATGTGGGGTTTTTAAAGTGGTTAGTTTTAAACAGGACATCCCTGACATTTATGGGACCCAGGCAAGAGAATGAATCAAGGCCTATATCCTATGAGACATAATACATAAATATTATAAATGTTTTATAATATATTTTATAAATCTAGCTAATAAACTATTAAAGGTAATATGCTCTATCCTCCTACATTGATGAATATACCTTCGGAACCATCTGGAAGATCAGGTTTGGGGTAAAATTTCTCGGACTCCTCAGTTCTATATTGGAATGTAGCTGTTTGTGGCTTGGCCCCCTTATTCTCCTACACCCAGTTCCACCCTACACATTTGAGGCTCACACATATACATGTAAACCTTTTACCAAGCTCATACATCCAGACACTCCCCATGGCCACCCCCTGAGCCTGGGGGATGCACATTGGGGCGCAGCCCACCTTCAAAAGAATGGCCTTGGGAAAGAGGCCCTAAGAGGCTCCAGGCAGGTGGGGAGGGTGTTCTGGAGTCCCAGGTCCCCAGAGCATGGGTCTAAAAGAGGAGCTGTAGCTCCAGGTAGGCTTGTCGCCTTGGATGGTAGAGGACTGGGAGGGAATCAGCTAGAGGAGGCCAGAGGGGGGCACTGTAATGCCCAGGACCCAGGACAGGGCCTTCTTCTCCAGATCTAAGCTTAGCCTTGCTTTCAATGCAAAATGACTCACCGTCCAGCACGCTCCAGACAATTATAGAGCGATCCCTCAAGCCTGCGTACACATACTTGTCATCCTTGGAGAAGCAAGCACATTGGACTCCTTGACAGTAAGAGTTCTGTTGAAAAAGACAATTGCAATCTTGATTTCAGACTGAAAGACACCCAGGAGACTAGTCCCAAGGCCACGTGTGTAGGAGGCTTGAACGCATCCCAGGGGGGGATGGATCCAATGAAAACCTAGATAGACGGATAGCATTGATATTCCCAGGATCAAAACACACTTTCACTGAGATTCAGTTGAGAGGTTTAGCAATATTTTGCCTTGGAGAATAGGAATTATAGGATTTAATTCTTAAATAACTTATGTTATACAAGAATTAGCTATAATTATCTTTAATTAAAAGCTCTGTGCTAAATGCAATATAGGATCCTGGATTGGATCCTAGAACAGAAAAATGGAATTTGTCAAATAAGGTACAATCTTAACGCAGTCAGTAGCTTAGTTAATAATATTGTTCCCATGTTAATTTCTTAGTTTTACAAACACACCCTTGTGACATACGATATTAACATCAGGAGAAGCTGGGTGAGAAGTGGGTATACGGGAACCTTTGTACCACTATCTGTAAACCTAAAGTTTTTTATAAGTCTAAAAACATTCCAAAATTAAGTTTATTTAAAAACAAAAACAGAAAAGTAGGTGTACTAAACTGCTGTAGTGACATTTCCCATCTCAACAAGAAAAAAGATTATTTATATCTCAGCCTTATAGTAGCTTCATAAAAATAAACAAGTCAGGTAGGACAAAGGCCTTTTAAGATGAAACTACACATACTCCGTTCTCTTAGTTACAAGATCATCTCCCTGGGTTTATTAACAATATTTATGTCTTACAACCTTTGTTCCCAATCTGAAAAACTGGAATAATAACACCAACCATACAAGATTGTTGTGAGAATTATAGAACTATATTTTAACATGTATATTTGTACATAATGTATAAATAATATGAATATATAAATATATAATACAGCTCTTAATAATATTGATAAAATTACAATAGCTCTTTATGAGATGGAAGATGTGGACTCTAAGACATTTCACATATAAAGGAGTCACCAATTTCCTTCCTCAGAGCCTTTGCAGCTGCTGTTCCTTCTGTCTAGAATGCTGTTCCACCAAACTTATTTGACCTTTTTATTACCTTTTTTTCTTTTTCTTTTTCTTCTTTTTTTTTAAGGAGAGTGCAACTCACAGTGGCCCATGAGGGGATTGAACTGGCAACCTTGGTGTTATTAGCACCATGTTCTGACCAACTAAGCTAACTAGCCATCCCTGACCTTTTTAAATAGCACTTACCACTCTACCTCCTTACACTTGCCCTTTTTTTTCCCAAAGCCCTTATTGCTTCCCAACCCATCATGTATTTGCTAATTTGTTTTTATTTCACAAACATTTATTGAGCCCAGAGGAGGATATGTCAGGAGCTGTCCTAAGGACAGGGGCCACTCAGTGAGTAAAACAAAAAATCCTGCACTCACAGAGCTCACAGTGTCTCCTCCACTAGACCGTGGCTCCAAAAAGTGTGACTATCCATGTCTGCCCTGGTCACAGCTGCTTCCTCGGTGCCAGAAAGAAGGCTGGCATAGAATGTGCAGTCAAAACCAGCGAGTGAAGGTGACATCGTTAGGGCGAGGAGAGAGAGGCAGGCTGTGTTACTGCAGGATTTGATCCTGTCTTTATTGAAAATATCAATAATTTTGTTCTTTGTGGATCTTTTGCCTTTGTTGTGATTTTTTAAAAAAAACATTGCATCAAAATATCATTTCTCTTGATTGGCAAGTTTGGGGGCAACCCCCTAAACACCGCTCCTGAGGCGAGTGCCTCATTTGCCTTACACTAGTCCTGACCTTGGTTGATGGCATATTGTGTGTGCACTTAATAAAGGATGCCTGTCATCCGTTTTCTAGTGCCAGGACCTAGCAGGCATGTGGTGTGGGGGGCCACGCACCGTGTAACTCATCTGGAATTTCCACTTGCATGCCTGCAGGTCCCAGAGACAAAGCAGGGCTTTCTCGGACCCACTGACTGCCAGCTGCTCCTTGTGGCTGACCTCCACGCAGGTTACCCGGTTCCCATGGGCCTCCAGAGGGAACACTTTGGAATTTGCACACTCGTACAGGAAGAGGTCGCCGTTCGTCATGCTATAGATCACGCGGGAATTGGCCAGAATGGCCACACTGGATATGGTCTCCGGCAGTTGCGTATAGAAGGTGTAGGTTGGCCCGTCGATGACCGGACAGGGGTCCCCGGGGCTGAGGTCCAACACCAGGACAATGCTGTCATAGGCGATGGCCAGATGCTCCTCTCTCTTACTCAGGGCCATGCAGTTGATGGCTTTCCGGGCCTCTGGAGGGGGGATGCACTGGACGTCCTGCCTGGAATTCAGGGGGAACACCAGGACGATGCCAGAAACGAGGCCAGTGAAAAGGAGGTTGGCCTGCTCAGCGACCTCCAGACACGTGACCTCGTTGGAAGTGTCCAGGGCATCTTGTTCCTCACCTGCCACAAGGGGGAGAAGACTGCATCAAGAATGGATAGTAGGAATGATTGTTCTGTGGCTTTCCCGATTTTTTAAAAACTTGCATTATTCATAAGCTTCAACTTGGCTACTACAAGTTTGCCTGCTTCCACTTCTGTCCCCCAAACCATCCAAAGTTTTAAAAACGAAAATCACATCCTCTCATTACCCTGCCTAACACCCTCCAGGAACTTCCTACTCCCCTCACATGATCTCTCAGACCTCATCCCAAATGTTTCCTTTACAAACTTCTGTAAAGGCTGAACAGTAAATACTTTTGCCTCACAGACTGTATGCTTTCTGTTGCAACCATCGAATCCTGCCTTTGTAGCCCAAAAGCAGCCACAGACAATAAATAAATAAATGGGTCTGTCTGTCTAGATTTGGGCCGCGCGATCCCGAGTTTGTAGACTCTTATCCATTCCCCACCACACTCCGTTTCGTGTCTTGCTTTGCCCCACAACTAGCAGGCAAGCACTTCAAGAATCTGTCTTGCTGACGCCCCAGAGCCCATCTGTCAAATCCATGAATTCATGGAGTGAATTTATTTTCTTGTATTATATCATCATAAAGCAGAAATTTCTATATCTCCATTTGCTCAGTGGAGATTATGGCAGATACTGTTGGTGACACGCCCAGACCCCCTATATTGGCCAGTACTGCCCTCTGGTGCAGGGAACCCTCATCTGGAAATGTCTGGGGGCTGTGCCTGCCCCCCTCCCAAGAATGGCACCAGGCCAATGACTGCCTGATAGGGGGTACAAAAGGCTGCCCCCTTTCTTCGAGATGGGACAATTCTGAGGTGCAATTTATGCTCTAGAGCTCCCCGTGGGATCAGGCTGAGTCCATTTCCTTGCTTAGTCCTTTCCTAGCCCCAACCTGCTTCCTCTCCCCCTCTCAGGCTTCTCCTGGTCGTTGCCCCTCTATCTACCACTTGTGCAAGTATCCCCATCACATACCCTGTTTCTGGGAAACCTGAACTAAAGCAGAGACTGACAACCAATTATCAATTGCCTTAGGCTAGAAATTTATAAAATTACATCCTGTTTGCTATTAGCCATTTCCAACTTGACTGGCCTTATGGGGGTGATACGGACTGAATGTTTGTGTCCCCGCGAAGGTCATGTGTTGAAATCCTAACACCTAATGTGATAGCATTAGGAGGTGGGGCCGTTGGGAGGTGATTAGGTCATGGGCCTGCATGGAGCCCTCACGATGAAATGAGTGAGTGCCCTTGTAGGAGGAGACAGGAGAGCTTGCTCTCTTTCTGCTCTCTGCCATGTGAGGTACTACCGTGAGAAGGTGGCCCTCTGTGAATGAGGCAGGGAACCCTCACCAGGTACTGGATCTGCCCATACCTTGGTCGTGGACACCCAGCTTCTAGGACTGTGAGAAATAAACGTCTATTGTTTAAGCCTCCTATCGATGGCATTCTGTGACAGCTGCACCAACAGACCAAGACAGGGACTTCAATAATTACCCACACAAACGAATGAGCTTTTATCATACAAACCTTCTGCCACGTCCCAAACGGTGACTTTGTTTTTGTCCCCAATTTTGGGGAAGTAAACATAGCTCCCGTTGTGTGACACGGCAGTGAGACCAGTACGGTCCAGAAACGGGGCAGAAGCCCGCGGCTTCTGACGGTAAGTAAGGTCCCAGACTTTAAAGGACGAGGACTGCTGGGAAGCAGATGCCACCAAGGTCCCACCTCGGGCCAGCAGGCTCACGGGGGCCCCGACACCTTCCAGGATGTCCAGCAGCCTCCCCTGCTCTGACAGACTCCACACCTGAGGAGGGAGAGCAGACAGGTAGAGGTGACTTCTTTCTCATGCTGCCACAGCTTGGCAACATGCGTAAGTCCATTTTTCCATCTAAAGTGGCATCTTAAGCTGAGGTTTAAGGACTTTCACGTCTCCCCACCCCTTCAAACTTCCCCACATCTCACCATTGTACTGCCATGGCAGTTCTCAATGTGTGTTCCAGGAGGGTATCCCAAGCTTTTTCTGCAGAAGCAAAACTACTTTCATAATAATTCTAGATATTGCTTGCCTTTTCTAGTCTTCCTCTCACAAGCAAACAGTGGAGTTTTTTTTAAAGTTATGGGACATGTGATATTGCAATAGATATGAGAACACAGAATGAAATAGGTGAATCCAATTCCTTTCGGTTTAAGCCAGACATGAAAGAGATTTGCCCAAATGTGAAACAATGATACTCTTCTCATGAGTTTTTTGGTTTGTTTCAGAAAATAGCTATTTTCATCAAAGTATATTATTATGTTGACATGTCATGTTAGTGAATGAATGGATAAGTATTTCCTCATTTTTAACTTTTCATGTGGTAATCGTCAATAGATACTAAATGCAATGTGGGATCTGGATTGGATCCTGGAGTTGAAAAGAAGGATGTTTGTTGGAAAGCTGGTAAAAGTGGAACAAAATCTACTGATCAGTTAAGAGTATTGTCCCAGTGTTAATTTCTTGGTTTTGATAAAGGGATCGAGGTAATATGAGATGTGAATGTTGGGGCAAACTGGGTGAAGAGTAGACATATATTTTGTGACTCTCTTTGCAATTCTTCTGTAAATCCTAAAATTATTCCAAAATAAATCACTTGTTAAAATATATACATCAAATTGGTATAACCTACATAAACAGAAACTCTTGGGGGGGGGTCTTCAATAATCTTTAAGAATGTAAAGATGGGCTGAGACCAGATCTTTGGAGAACCGATATTTTTCTCACCAGCCTTGAGACCTTTGAGGTGAACAGGAATTTTCCTTCCCTCCCTTCTGACCCTGTTCCACTCTGAAGGTCAAAATCCTCCTAGTCTTTCAGGTTCAATGGGAAGCTATCTCCTTTGTTGAATATTTTGGGAATTCCCCCAGGTCTGTTGTTGGGTCCCAGGAGACTCCCCCATGTCGTCCCAATGACCTACCCTGTTTTGCCTGTACTTGTTTGTGTGTGTGTCTGTATTCTGAAGTCCAAAGATCCCTAAAGAATCATACCTTTCATTCTGGAGGTGGAGGTGAGGGTGACAAGCCCTGGGTCTCCCCCTCACCTGAATGAGAGCATCCCGGGACCCAGTGACAATCAGATTGTTCTGAGCACCAAAAACAGCCGTCTCCACTGTATCCTCGTGTTCAAGGTCAGTCGCCATGAATCGATGAAACCCCTGGGAGTCAGCCAAGAATATCCTCACTGATCTTCCAAAGCCTGCAACAGCAGGGACCCGGTTACCCCTTTTATTCCTGGAGGAGCTTAAGAGTAATTCAATTCAGTCAACAGAGATTTTTTTTTGAGCACCTACTATGTGCCAGTGGAAGGAATACAGTGGTGAGCAAGACAGACATGGCCCCCATCGTCACAGAGCCTACCATTGGGGAATGGGGATGACAGTGATCAATACTCTCCCAGAAAAGCAGTCAAGTACGTGTTATCACAACACTCGGAGTTTTCAGAGTGCTGGGACTGCCTGTTTGGACTGCTTACAGTATCCCAGAACCCAGCACAGAGCTGGATACAGAGTAAACATGCTTTGAAGATGGAAGGAAGGAAGGGAAAAAAAAAAGCAAGGGAGGGAGTGAGAAAGGAAAATAAAATGGTTATAATTGTGATAAAGACAATGAAATCAGGGGACTGGGTGCCGTGAGAAAGTGCCACAGAGACACACATGGCAGAAATGGCAATGTGAAGACGGAAGCAGAGACTAGAGAGGTGTGGCCACAAGGTAAGGAAAGGAATCACAAGGCAGAAGCTGGAAGAGGCAAAAAAGGATTCTTCGCTAGAGCCTGTGGAGGGAGCCGGCTCTGCCAACGCTGTGATTTTGGACGTCTGGCCTCTAGAACTGTGAGAGAAGTAATTCCGATTGTTTTAAGCCAGCACATTTGTGTGATAGTTTCTTGTGGCAGTCCCAGGACATGTGAGCTGACTTTCCAGGGATGAGGAGGTGACAGGCACTGGAAGAGTGGGAACAGCGTGGGACAGCTAGGAGGCGGGAAAGGCCTGGTGTGCCTGAGGGGCACAGAGGCCAGTGTGGCTGGAGCAGAGTGAAGGAGGGGGAGATGAGGGAGAGAAAATGTTGCTAGATGTTGCAAAATAGCAACAACAGCAGTAACAGCACACCCAGTTAAATCTGAATTTCAGATGAAAAATGAAAATTTGTATTAGTGTAAGTATATCCCAAATATTGTATGAGATATACCTATACTGAAAACTCAATTTGTTGTTTATGTGAAAGTTAACAGCACATTCTGTATTTTACCTGGCAACCCTACCCAAGGGGAGCTGCTCACTTGCGTTCCAAATATGGGCTGGGTGAATGTGTTGCGAGAACCCCCAGCAGGGAGGCGGGCGAATAAGGACTGCATCTCCTAACCAACAGGTTGGTTCCCAACACTGTGGATGGGGAAACTGTGCAGGCTCCTTCTTCTTATTGGCTGCTGGAAAGAGCCACACTTGAAATCCAACTGTAACACATTTCTAGGTCACTGAGATCCTCAATGCTTCTGGCCTCAATTCTGATTCTATTTTGTGTCTCTACCCCTGTTTTTCTTTCTTCTTTCGTTCCTAATTCCTGTGCTGCATTTTTATACATACTTAAGCCACCTGAAATTCTTTTTGAAACAGGATAGAGGGTATATACCAATTCATCACCCATCAGTCAATCTTGGAGCATAAGTGTTTACCTACCAAGCCCTGCACTCTCCAGTAGGGTCACCACAGGCCACACATGGCTATATATGTGGCCGGTGTATATGAGACTATACTGATGGATATGTGCCATTATACATTTGTCCAAATCCATAAAATGTACACCACCAGGTGTGGAACCTAATGGAAACTGTGGACTTTGGGTGACAATGTGTCAGTGTAGGTTCATTGATTATAAATACGCAGCATTCTGGTGGGAGATGTTGATAGTGGGGGAGGCTACGCATGTGTGGGGGCGGGGGGTCTATGGGAAATCTCTGTACCTTCTGCTCAATTTGGCTGCGAACCTAAAACTGATCTGAAAAGAAATAGTCCTTCAAAAAAAAAAAAAAATCAGGCTGTGGAGCATCTGTTGGTCACCTCCGCTAGGAAGCCTTCCCTGACTGCTTTAAACTAAACAAGGGAACCCTGTCACATGCTCCCGTGGCCCCAATTCTTGTCTTTTTTTGTGCCTACCTACTTGTCCATCTTTCCTGTTAGCAGGGGTTGTGTGGGCTGGCTCACCCCTGAGTGTACCCCATCCTCTCACCCAGCCCCTCTCTATCCCTGTGGCTATCCCGTAGAGACAACCATTCCCATTTCAAAGACAATGAACCAGAAGCCCAGAAAGGTTAGATTTGCCCAGAATAGGGGTTGTTAGCACACTATATCCTGGGGGTGAAAATTGGCTGTCCAACTATTTTTATATGGCCCATGAGCTAAGGACAGTTTTTATATTTTTCAATGGTTGAAAAAACTCAAAATAAGGTTAACTTTTCATGCCACGTGAAAATGATATGAAATTCAAATTTCAGTGTCCATAAAGAAAGTTTTACTGGCACAGTGCCATACCCACTTGAAATATTGTCTGGGTGGCTTTTGCATTACAAGGGCAGGGTTCAATAATTGTGACAGACCATTGGGCCCACAAAGCGAAAAATGTGTACTATGTGGCCCTTTGCAGAAAAAGTTTGTTGAGCACTGTGCTAGGACTCCGTCCTCTCCCAAAGCTCCTCTCCAGTTCCCACCAAATCCAGAACTGCCTCCCTATCACTCCCCGGTGAGCTAAATGCTACCTGCAGCAAGAAGTGACTCGTCTTCAGAGATGACCAGGAAACCCACAGCTTCTGGAAGCTTCTCCAGCAGGCTGTCTCCTTCAGGGGAAACCTGCATAAAGTCAAAGATGCCCATCAGGCATTTCCATAGGGTTAAGCGTTCAGGGTCAAGAGCTTGGATCTGATGCAGGGCCCTGCCACTCACCAGCAATGTGATTCTAAGCAAATTCCTTAACCCCTGGGTGCCTCAGTTTCCTCATCTGTTAAATGGGTGATAATACAGGGACCACCTAACAGGGCTGTCATGGGTTAAGAAGTGTGTTAGCGTGACCCCCCACCCACCTTGCAGGCACATAGTCAGCCCTCCTAAAGTGGCAGATATTATTATTACTGTTGATGTAGTTGTAACCAACTAAGGGACCCTGAGAACATTCCCACATTCGTTCTCAGCCCCCAGAAGAGGTCTGGAGATCTCAAATAAAATCAAACCACAGCTTGGAGCCAGAAGAAGGCAGCCTCATTCTCCCCATTCCTAAATTGCAGAAATGAACCGATTTTGCTCAGATCCAAAGGAAGATTCATTCATTAATCCTGATTTTCAGCCCCAATCCAGCTACTGAGTTTTGAGCACCTGACCACCAATAGGCCATGTACCAAAACCTTTATGTTCATTATCTTGAGTGGGGGGGACATGTGAGCAGTCCAGGAAAGTGAGTCCTTTGCACCAATTCAAGCCAATATTTTAAAAATATTTGTTCAACATTTATTTAGCATGCCCAGGAGAAAGTGAATTTCTTCATGGAAGTAACTGCTATTTTTTTTTAACATGATTTTTTTAAAAAAAACTTAAACAACAATACCGTAAGATTTTTTAAAAAAGAAATATCTGGTGCATCATTTCACCTTCCCTATTATTCTTCCTTCTCCCCAGAAGGGACTGTTCTCTACGTTTTCTGAGTGTCCATTAGCATACTAGATAAACATTTACAGAAGCATCCTTGCAAGTTGCTTTTTTCATTTAATGTGTGGCAGTTAATCAACTGGGAGGTGATTTTGCCTCCCCAGAGGACATTGGGCAATGGAGACATTTTTGGTTGTAAATATTGGGGAGATACCTTGTATCTAGTGAGTGGAGGCCAGGGGTGCTGCAACACATACTGGCAATACTGGCATGCACAGTACAGCCCCCCTCCCCCCCACAGCAGAGCCCCCACCTTGCCTCAAGTGTCAATGGGGGGGGGCGGGGTAGGTGGGGGATAAGCCTAGCACAGCAGTCAAGAATCTGGATCCTAAAGCCAGACTGCTTGAGTTCAAATCCCATCTGTGACACTCTCCAGCTGTGTGACCTTAGACAAGTGACCTTACCTCTTTTTGCCTCAGTTTACCCATCTGTAACATAGAGAAATAGCAGCAGCTACATCTTGGCATTGCTTTGAGGGTTAAATAAGTTAACAGACATAAAGTGACTAAATAATGCTTAGTAGAGTGAACGCTCCCTGAAAATTTGTTGTAATTTCCATGAGAGTACCTCTAGCCCAGGAATTGACACATCTGGAATTGACACTATCCGTAATGGGTCAGATAGTAAATATTTTAGGCTTTGCAGCCATACAGTCTCAACTTTGCCATTATCACACAAATGCAGCCATAGACAGCATATAAACAAATAGGTGTGGTTGTATGCCAATACAACTCCATTTATGGACATTGAAATATGGATTCCATAGAATTTTCATGTTGTAAGATGTTTAAAAAAATTTTTTTCAACCACTATAATTAGAAAAACCATTCAGCTTGCAGGCTGCACAAAGCAAACAAATAAACAAATAAAAACAGGCTGCAGGCCATAGTTTGTTGAGTACTGCTCCAGACTATCTGATTTTTTTATAACTACGTAATCTTCCATAGGATGGAAGTTCCTAAATTCATAAAAACACTTTTCTATGGAAGAACATCAGAGATCATGTTAATATTTTCTTATTACATAGAGTATTACAGCAAATGCCATCGTCTAAGCTGCTCTCATTTTTAAGTGAGGGGTATATTCTTGAAGATCTCAGATAATCTAAACATGCCAAATTTGAGAGGAATCTTCCACTAAGATCGAAAAAGGGCAGTTGGTGTTTCTGCCCACCAGGCATTGCTGCTGCGATTGACATGAGTGTAAACATAGTCTACCAATCATGAGATTCTGAAAAAATTTGAAAATGTTTTTGCATTTCCCTCATTTCAAATGTGCTCATAAAATGAGATTGAATACTTTTATAATATTATTTCAAATTTACCTAAGTCAAAGTCACATAAAATGTATGTGTTTACATTCATGTGCACACCTGCAAGTATTTAGAATAAGCTCCTGGACGCAGAATTGCTGGGTTCAATGGGATTGTGACTTTTTAATCTTGTGAGCCACTGCAAGATTGCTTTCCCAAGAGCTCACCAATTGATATCCCCATGAAGAAGGTAAAATAGTGCCCAAGAAATGGCTTTTCTTTTCATAAAAATACACACTTTTATGTTCAAAGTAAGAGCTCCATCACACGCACTTTTCTGAACCAGATAAATCTTGGAAGGTGTTTTAAAAACATCAACATTTAGATAATAAAATAAAGCTCCCATTCCTGGTATAATCACTCTATGTAGAAATCAATTTCAAAATTTCGGCGAATGACAATGACCAAAAGCAGGGCACAGTCGGTTCTCTGGGCTCAGAGTCGGTGCCTTCATCTGGAGTTGCCCGGTGCAACTGCTTATAAGAAGAGTGTGTGTTTATTTCTATTAGAGCAGGATGGGGTCGTTCTTACATTTTTTAAATCCTTGTTGTTAAGTTTCATGTATTTCAATATCAGACGCTTGCGTGATTTACGCATGATCTTTATTTCCTGGCTTGCAGGTCTAGTGGTGTTGCATCTTGAGTTGTACGTGGACTTGACAATTTCAGGGTCAGTTTGGGTTAAGAGTGACGGTTGGGTACCACTCAGGAATTTTGGCACAAAGAGACTGCTTTTCCCAGGACCAAATAATGACAGTCTTTGGGTACCTGTTCATTCAGCCTTTTTCCCTTTGCTCTGACTTTCGTATGACTCAAACAGCTTTGAGCGAAGCTTTTCTCCTAGCCACCTTTGCTGATGCCCTTCCTTCATTAAGCTTCTATCTGGTATTATATCCCTTCAGCCTTTTCAAGCACCTCTTACAGTGCAGGTTTGTTGGAGACAAATTATCTCAGCTTTTACTTGCCTGGACATGCCTTTATGTTGTCTTCAGTGTTGAAGGATATTTTCACTGGATGTAGAAGTCTAGGTTGACAGGTTTTGCTTTTTTCTTTCACCAAGTTACAGATCCCATTGTTTTCTGTCCTTGTTGTTTCTGAGAGAAGTCAGCTGCCATTCTTATCATTGTCATCCACTATATGTAATTAGTCTTTTTCTCTGGCTGCTTTTAAGATTTTTTTTATCTTTAACATTGGTATTCAGAAGTTTGATTATGATCGCCAAGATGTAGTTTTCTTTCTTTTGACCCTGCTTGAGGTCAGCTGTTGGATCTTTGGACTGATGTCTTACATACATTTTGGAAAATTCTCAACCATTATGTCTTCAAATATTACTTCTGTAGCATTCTCATTCTCTCCTCTACTTCAAAGACTCTAATTGTCCTTTGGACATTTGACATTGTCCCACAAGTCTCAGATACTTTGTTCATTTCCCCTCATTGATTTTTTCTTTATATTTTATGATGGACAATTTCCATTAACTTGTCTTTGATTCACTGATATTTCTCTGCTCTGACTAGTCTGCTGTTAAGCCCATCAAGTGAATTCTTCATTTCTGACACTGTCTTTTTTATTTTTAGAATTTCCATTTGGCCTTTTATTCTAGCTTTGGTTTAAAGTTTTTGAAATTCTCCCATGTGTTCACACAAGTTATTCACCTTTTCCATTATTTATCATACATATTTTAAAGTTCTTTGTCTGATCACTTAAACGTCTGAGTCATTTGTGTGTCTGCTTCTATTGGCTACTTTTGCTCTTGATTATGGTCCTAATTTGTTCTTGAATATGGTTCCATTTTCTTCCTTGTGGTGTCATAATTTTTGTAATATAATAGATATCGTATGTAAAAGGACAGTAGAGCCTAAAGTAAATAGTATTTACCCTGATAAAAGGACACTCTCCTTCTTTTGGGCCTCTAGTGTGGAGGGGTCTGAATCAATCTAATCTATGCATCTGATGCTCAGTCTGGGCTTGATTGTATTTTTGTTAAATTCATTGACCACAGTCCTAAATGTTTTGAGGGTGGTATCAAGACTTTCCCTCCAGTAGGGCTGGGGTCTGAACACTGGACCCCATTCCTTACACTCCAACCATAAGTTTTCCAAATTACAGGATAGCTCTCTCTACTTTATAGCCTGACCAACTTTTCGAGGGTGCTCAAGACTACCTTCCATTTTTTGCCTGCAGCTTTTTGGCCCAATTTACATTTTTCCAAGAATCTGGTTTGAGTTGCCCCAGAAGCAGACATTGAGAATAGCATTTGGGTGCAAGTAGTTTATTTGGGAATTGGTTGCAGCAAACACTGGTTGAAAGTAGAAAGTTGAGACTGTGAAGAGAAGGCAGCCAATAAATGTGGCTCATTAAGGTACTTACTAATGTGGGAAAATGGAGCTCAGTCTCTCTTGCTTCCATCTTCCACCATACGTGGGCCCTGTGTTAACGCTCCTGGGAGCAGACCTCACCCAACCATTAATGGATCTGGTGAATGGTATCCCAGCTCTTAGCTTCTCAGTGGGGACAGCTCTGACACAGTTTTTACACTGTCTCCCAGAGTATCCCCAACTGGACTGAGAGCAAACAATTGCCCACCAATAGATGTTTTCTGAACTGTGCTGAATTGTAAATCCCTACCATGTTTCCCCGAAAATAAGACCGGGTCTTATACTAATTTTTGCTCCAAAAAATGCATTAGGGCTTATGTTCAGGGGATGTCATCCTGAAAAATCATACTAAGGCTTATTTTCCGGTTAGGTTTTATTTTGGGGGAAACACGGTAGAATTAAGATACCAAGTGTCATTTATTAAATAAAGGTGAGATGGTTTCTCCCATCTTTCTAGGACATCTGAGCACTTTGGAACTGAGTGAATATTGGCATCACATTCAATAAAGTTGCTTACCAAAGAGATGGAACCTTTGCTGAACCCAATCACCATCTTTCCTGGTTTCTGGACTGAGACCCCACAGGTAGGTGTTTCTTCTTTGATGCTGGACAAGTGTTGCTTCCCCTGCACTTTTCCCGTGGCTGAGCTCCACAGAGTGACCACGCCACCCTCGGACATGGTCAGCAATGTGGCCCAGGAAGCCAGCACTGCCGTGAACATCCAAGGGTCAGAGGCGTCTCCCAGGATGTGGAAAACCAGCTCTGCAGTTTCCAGATTCCAAGCACTGACCTAATGGAAGGATGGGATGAAAAAGAAGAGAAAACTCAGCGGGAGATCTAGGCTGCATGTTTCCCAGAGCCAAATGCAAGACCTGTTCTTTTGTATAGTTCATGCATTTTATTTTCAACCCTCTGCCAGTTCCAAAATAAAAGGGGGTAGGGAAGAGGTATCCTGGATTGGATCCTGGAATAGCAAAAGGACGTTTGTGGAAAAACTGATGAAATCCAAATAAAGCTTTGAGTTCAATTGATAGAAATTATCAACATTAATGCCTGAGTTTTGACAAATATAGTTATGTAAGCTATTGACATTAGAGAAGGCTGGATCAAGGGCACATAGGAACTCTTTGTAATATCTTTATGACTTTTGCATAAATCTAAAAAGTTTTAAAAAATAGAAAAAAAGCCAGCCATGCCATATGCATCGACATATATGGCCATTATTAGTAATTATTAGTTAAAGCAGGTTTCCTGTTTAACCACACCAAAAACAAACCCAAAGTACCTTCTTATCAGCAGTAAACATGTAAATGTTAAACATTTGCCCATTAACTCTACTTCTGAGGTTTACGTTAAAGAGATACACACAAAGATATATGCATTAGGAAATATATCTCAGTTATTTGAAAGTGCAAATAACTGGACACAACCTATATGTCCAACAATAAAGGGCTAGTTAAATAAACTATAGTGGAGCCATGCGATGGAATCTTATGAAGTTACTAAGCACGCTGTTTTTAAGAATGCTTAAGGTTATGGACAAATGAACAAATAAGCATTATAAAACAGCATATACAGTTTTATATATGGTTTTATCCCAATTTTATTTTATATACATACACACACACACACACACACACACACACATACACACTCGCACATGCACACACCACATAAAGTAAAATCATGTAAATGTTAAGAGTGGTTATCTTTGGGATTATCTATTATTATTTACTATTTCTTTACTGTTCTTTCAAAACTTTGGCTGATAACAAAGATGATTTCTCTAATCAGTTTTGAAATCAACCAACACGTCTTTCACATTTAAGCCTACACTGCCCAATAAAAATATAATTTAGCCACATGTGACTAAATTTTTATTAGCCACCTTTGTTACCTTTGAACTAGATGCTGAATACACAACCTTCTTTGCTTCATCCACATAAAGGCTCCTGATCTGAGGTTCAGTGGGATCTTTTGTACCTCTGTCCCAAACGGTGAATTTCGCCCGGCCAGAGAGTAAGTTCCACAAGCGTAGTGTGTGGTCCTTGGAGGCGGAGATGGCGAGTGTCCCTTTGGCGAACACTTTCAAACACTTCACCTCTCCTGCAGCAGGCCAGGGTCGGGGAGAGTTTATTAACTGGGAACATTTTGACTTTCCAACTACCAAAATGTCTGTGGGCTTGGAAATTCCCTGGTTTACCAAAGAAAAGATAGATGGATTTGAACATATCCAAAGTACAAATAATGGAATGTGGTAAAGCTAAAATGAGGGTGCAACAACTGGTTCCGATTAAATCAACTGCCCAGACATTGCATCTGTAATAAACAGGGGGTTATTGAAATTAATGAAAGTTCAGCATCCTCAGGGAGTGTGAGAAAAGCAAGGTAAAATTATAGTAGAATATTGTATGATCTCAGAGAGATATTTTTTAAGCAAAACGTGAAATTTGGAACACATAAAAGAGGGAAATGTACCAAGGGGATTACATAAAAATGGAAAACTTCTGGAGGGTAAAATGTAACTGAAAAGCATATAACAGATTGGGAGAAAATGTCTGCAGTATATAACAGATACATGGAGACTCTCCTTAATAAATAAAAAGTTCTTACAAATAAGCAAGGAAAATGTAAGTAACTTACAAATTGGACAAAGACTATAAACAGAAAATGCACAAAACTAGTACAGTAGACAATAAGCATTAGAAAATGATGCTCAACCTCACTAGTCATCTCAAAAATGTGAGGTGAAATACCAATACCATTATTCCTCATCATATTGGCAAAAATTGTATAGATTGATTGCTGGAGTGCTGGCAAAGCTATAAGAAATCAGTTACTCTCCTACTTGGCTAATGGGAGTTTAAGTTGATATAAATTTGTAAGAAGGTAATTTGGTACCATTTATTAAAAGTTAAAATGTACTATCTCTTGGTTTTGATAACACACTATGTAAGACATTGCCACTCAGGAAAGGTGAATAAGGGTGCATGGGAACTCATTGTACTATCTTAGCAACTTTTTGTTAGTCTATAGAATTATTTCAAAATAAAAAGCTAAGAAAAGAAATAAAGGAAAAGTGTGCATTTGATTCAGAAATCCCACTTCTAGGAAGGTTTTCTCACAGAAATAATAGTATAGGTGTGTGAAGATTCACAAGAACTTTAATTGCAGTGTTATTAATATAAAATGAAAATCGCAAACAACCTGTTATCTACGAAAAGGGGGTTGGTTAAATAATACGTCACATCCATGTAAAAAATATTATGCAGACATTAAAAATAAGATGGATGTATATATTCAATGACCTAATCATGATAATCATTATTAATTATTATAACAGCTACTACTTACTGAGTACTTTCTATGTACCAAGAATAGTTGTAAGTGGTTTACATGCATTAAACTCCTTTAATTCTCGTAATGACTGTTAGATATGATTATTATCCCACTATACAGGTGTGGAAACTGAGGCTCAGCAGAATACAGTAACTTATCCAAAGCCACATGGTTAATAAGTAACGGAGCCAGGATTTGAGCCCAGAGCCCAAGTTCTCAACCACTACAAAATATTGTTACAATATATTGTGACAAAAGCAAAGTTGCAGCCCAGTATACAAAATAGCATGATCTGATTTTTCACAAAAACTGGAAGTACATGAGCCTATGCAGGGCTATATTGACATAAGACTAGAGAAAATTTGCTATTGGCAAATAACAAATTGTGAACATTGATCACACCCATGGGGGAGAATGAAAGGGGTGAGAATAAAGGAAGTGAGTTTTACTTCTGTGTAATTCAAATGCCAACAGGATAGTGGGTGGTTTTTATTTGTTGCAATTTAGACATTTTCAAGCAAAATTTATATAAATAGTAACACTTTGCAGTATATCCCCATACAGAGAACATTATATTACTGTTAAAATGAATTAGAGATACACATACAATATAGAACGAGATAAAGTATGGGATGTTAACTGAAAAAAAAGAACAGGTTGCAAAAGCTTACCTGACTGTATAACTATAACTATAACTATAACTATAACTATATATATATATATATATGTATGTATATATATATATATACATACATATATATATATATATATATATATATATATACACGCAGTTACGTGCCACACCATGACATTTTGGTCAATGACAGACTGCATATATCATGGTGAGTATTTATTACCTTGTGTTAATATAACTGATTTAACTGCAAGTTTCTATAATGTAATGTTTAATAATGGCTGCATTTGACAACCGCTGCCGCGTAAGATTATAATGAAGCTGAAAAATTCCTATTGCCTAGTGACATTGTAGCCATTTTAACGCAATGCATTGCTCATGTGTGTGTGATGATGCTGCTGCAATGCATTGCTCATGTGTGTGTGATGATGCTGGTGTAAACAAACTTACTGGGCTGCCAGTTGTCTAAAAATATAGCACTGTGTTATAATGCCTACAGTATTCACTACAGTAACCTGCTATACAGGCTTGTAGCCTAGGAGCGAGAGGCTATTCCACATATCCTAGGTCTGCAGTGGCCTAGACCACCTAGATTTGGGTTAGAGCACTCTATGATGTTTGCACAAGGATGAAGTAGCCTAATGATGCATTTCTCACAACAGATCCCTGTTGTTAAGCAGCTCATGGCTGTATGAAACCAAACACCCCCTGGGGGAAGAAGGGATTAGAACAACAGCATGCCGGGAAATGTTTAACAACTAGTTCTGCAGGGGGATGGGAAAAACCCTGAGCTGTGGTGTTTGCCCATTTCCATGGTGTAAATACTCCCACTGTGGCAGATTTCAAGCCACTAACAGGATGCCATTGAATGTGGAGTTGGATCCCAGTAGCATATCATTCCCACCTCGCGGATACAGTAGCCAAGAATATAGGTAACAGTTGAGCGTGGTAAAACAAGTAGAAAGTGATGTGTTTTGAGTATTTATTACCGTGTGTTAATATAATGGATTTAGCTGTAAGTTTCTATAATGTCACGTTTAATAATGGCTGCATTTGACAGCCGCCTTGCAACCTTCCTGAAATCTTCACGATCGGCTCTCACAAACCAGCATGAACCACCTCCAGCACGCTACCATGTGACAGGAAACTTTCACTTGCCAGATTATGTCTATAATGCTTTCAGTTCTCCATAAATTCATTACTGAGTTTTTCTGATAACAACTAATATGAATTTGATGACTTAAAAAAATAAATCGACGTCACCATTGGTAAACGGCCTTGAACTGATGGCTCACATACACACAAATATTGAATAGACCTATAGGAAAATAGCCATCCTAGTGGTAACAAAAGGAATGGAATCTTATTTGCCAGGCACTCTGTCGGTACCCACCCCACTCCCACCCCTCAGGAAAAAAAGGGTAAAATGAAAATATCCAACGCTGGGAGCTTTGGGGTTGGGGAGTGTATTATTGTGCTGGAAACAGCCTATTTGGAAAGCAGTAAGATGACACTTGTCAAAACCCAAAGAAATATTCATACGTTCCAAGTCAAGAGTCCCACTCACTGGAAATATTCGACAGAATGAAAAAAATATTGAGAAGCGAGGCATCCCAGCACTATCCATAATAGCAGACAATTAGAAATAGCCTAAATATAAGACTTTAAAAACAAGTTAAAAAAAACCTCTGGAACATGATCTGTTGAGAAGCATGAAATATTTTTGCTGCATTTAAACGTGATAAATATGAAGACTAAATGGATCATAGCAGCATTACTCATAACAGCCCCAAATTGGAAACACTGTACATTTCCTTCCACCACTGAAAGGATAAACAAGCTGGTCCTTCCACACAATGGACTATGACTCAGCAATGCAATGGAACAAACTATCGATACACGATACACACAGCGATACAGATATTTCCTCAGACACATCACACTGAGTTTTCACTCAGATGCAAAAGATCAGAGTGTACAATTCCATTGCTATAAAATGTCCAGAAAGCAAAGCTATAGGCTCAGAAAGTTACGGCAGCGGTTGCCTGGGGCTGGGGGTGGGAGAGGAGATGGATTGTGAAGGGCAGGAGGGATGATGGAAAGTTCTAGGATTGTGGAGATGGTTGCCCAACTCAGTCAATTTACTCAAAATCATTGAATTGTACATTTAAAACAGGTGAATTGTATGGTATGTACATTCCTCCTCAATAAAGTTGTTTTTAAAAGAGTCAATGGAGACAAAAGAATGTTTGTGGCAAAATGTTGAGAAAAATATATAAACAGTGTACATACTTAGATTGCAACAATATAATTTTTTTAACATCTTTGTTGAGATATAATTTACAGACATAAAATTCACCCATTTGATGTACAATGAATGGTACAATTCACGGGTTTTTGTGTATTCACAGAGTTGTGTAACCATCACCACAGGCTAAGTTTAGATTATTTTCATAACCTCGAAGCTATCATTCTCTCTCCTTCTCTCCTTATCATTTTAGCTATTAAAGTGTCTAATTCAGTGAGTCTAGTATATTTACAATGTTGTGCAACCATCACCTCTATCTCATTCCAGAATGTTTCCATCACTCCGAAAAGATACCCTGTCCCCATGAGCAATCACTCCCCATCTCTCCTCCCCCAGCCCCTGACAACCACTAATCTGCTTTCTGTCTCTGGATTTGCTTGTTCCGGACATTTCATACAGATGGAATCATACACCATGTGGGCTTTTGTATCTGGCTTCTTTCATTTGATAAAATGTCCAAGCTCCAGCCTCATGGCCTTTGCTGTTCTGTAAATGCACCAGCCTCTGCCCGCTCCGAGGGCCTTTGCACTAGTTTCCCGTGCCTGGATGCTCCTCCCACCCCCTGCCCTTTGCAAACCTCTTCCTTCACATGCTTTGCATCTTGGCTGAAATGTCCCTGCTCAGAGGAAGGCCTTCTCTAAGTCCTTAAGTGGTCATTTTAATGATTTTAGCTCACAACACCCTATTGTCTTCATTACACTTATCACAGTTTGCATCTGCTCATCTTCCCAAATACACGAGTTGAGTCTCACTCGGGCCAGGATTAGGGTGAGGCCAGTGAGGCACCTCTCTTTAGGTGCAAAATGTAAGGAGGCACCAATTCACCGAGTTTCCCTTTTGACTCTGCCTCCAATATGGCTTCGCCCAGCACTATTGCTGATCCTGTCTTTATTTAAGACAGCTTGATATTTATTCATTGTGGATATTTCTGCATTAATTTCAATTTTTTAAAACGTCGTATTGAATTATTATTTATCTTGATGACTGAAGTTTTTTTTTTTAACTTTGGCGGGGGAGTCCCTTTAAACTTTGCACCCATGGCATGTACTTCACTACCCTCACCCGAGTCTTGACCCTGGTCTGCCTCTTTTGCTTCTAGAACAATCCTGGTATACAGTAGTCACTCAATAATTGATCACATGAATGAACCACAGCAGTGATGGAACTATGCAGATGAAAAGTTTACTGTGCTAGATAAATTGTGTAAATGACCACTGTTCTTTACCCAACCTGCTCTGTAGCTTTTGCAGTATGATTCTGCTTCTCCCATCAAGAGATGCAGTCTATTTCCCTGCTACCTGATTCTGGACTGTTCTTGTGACTTCCTTTGGCCAACAGAACGTGACCAGGTGCTAGTTTCAAGGACAGTTCCAGGCCTTAAGAGACCTCAGGCACTTCTGCTCACCCTCTAGAGACCCTGCCTCTGCCCGAGCTGGCCTGCTGGAGGATGAGACGACATGGAGCAGAGTCGAGTTGTCTCAGTTGAGAACATCCTGCACCAGCCAGCTCCAAGACACCCCGCTAACTGACCACAGGTACATAAGCAAGCCCAGCTGAGACCAGAAGAGCTGCTCAGCTCAGTCCAGCCTGAATTGCCAACCCACAGAAGGTGAGCCATTGCTTGAAGCTACTATATTTTGGGATGTCTTGTTATGTGACAATAGCTAACTGAAGCAGGAAGAAAGCCAGGGTTTCAATACAGAGAAGTGAGTTGGTGGTAAAGGAGCTCTGGGGACTGACCGATTGACGTGGGACACTAGAAAGGAGGTGATCATAAACCCCACTTCCCAAGCCTCACCTGTGTGTCCAGTTAGGATGTGAATCACCTGCTGCTGTTCCATGTCCCACACAGCCACGATGCCATCCTGGGTGCCAACCACCAGCAGCTTCTCTTCCAGGCTCCAGGCCATGGCGGTGATGCCTGCAGCCCCCCTCCCCCAAAGACAACAGCGATAACATCACGGGCTTGCTTAGGCATCTGAGGTCAGTTAGTGGGTGTCTTGGAGCTGGCTGTGTCTGAGTGCTCAGCCATGATGTCCTCTAATGGGCCCCCACTTCCCAGACAGGGAAATTGAGGCATAGACAGATTCATTCCCTTGTCTAGAACCACAGATCTAGGAAGTGGCAGAGCCAAGATTTCAAAGCCAGTGCTGCCAAATGCCAGATTCAGATCCTAGGTATAATGTTTATCTTGTTCTTAGGGACAAAACTATAGCTTGGTTATAAAAGTCTCCCTAGTTCAGCGGACAATGGGCTGTTATGTGAGAGAGAAATGAACTCCTATTTTATGTACGCCACTGCTATTTTGGCCTATGTTACAGCATCTGAACCTGTATCCTAACAGATATACACTCTTTCCCATTAAATCAGATTCAGTCTCAGAATCCTCAACACAGCATTCTAGTGGCTGTCCCTAAATCAATTCTTCTATGCATTGTACTTAGTGTCTCTTGGAGTTTCTAATTTGGAAGAACTGTCTCTTGGGAGTACCTTTCCCTGTGAGGCAATGTGGCAAAGAAATGTCCTGAGTTGCCATAACTGACCTTTGAACCACAAGCTAATTATATTCAATGGCCCCCCAATCAACGCAAGAAATTGTGATTGAGCAGAAAAAGGGATGGACGAATGAAGGTGACTTGTTGGATAAGAGGATAGACAGATGGCTGGTTGGATGAGTGAGTGAGTAAATGGACAGGTGTTAGATGGGTAGATGGACGCATCAATTGATAGATAGGTGGGCGAGTTGATGAATGGCTGAATGTATAAATGGGTGGGGGGGAAGTGAGCAGAGGAGGGTGGAAGAATAAATGATGTGGACAGGTGGGAGGCAGGAAGAATAATTAATGGAAGTATGGATCACTGATGAGTGGATGGGTGGAAGGAAGGAAAGGTGGAAAGGGAGGGTGGATGGATGGATGGATGGATGGATGGATGGATGGATGGATGGATGGATAGATGATGGAAAGAAGGATTGACAGAAGGACAGACAGAGGAAGGAAGGATGGATTAATGAAAGATGGATGACAAATTAATGGAACTAAATCCTCTTGTCCCTCTGACATTCTGGAGTCCCGTGGGAATCTGCAAGTTCCATGAGCCTCTCGGGGGCCAATCAAACACCAGTCCTTAGCTTCCAGACTTACCAACATCAGCCTGTAAATTGCAGAAACTCTCTATAAGGTGGGCACTGAACTTTAACAAACAAGACCGCAGAGGCAGTTGGCATCCCCTCGCTCTGGGCTCATTAGCAGTATTCACACTAATAATCTACAGTCCCTGGGCGGCTGGGAGAGCCAAGTCAGCATGAGACAGCAGGGGCTGCCCTGCCTGATGGCATCCATGGGGCCTCCTGGCCAGCAGAGGAGAGCCCCAGAGAGTAGTTTAAAACACCTGTCATCCATCCCCCCAGGCAAGAGAGAGCCTAGCAGAATTTTTTCTATGCTGAGGAGACCCACCTTTGTGACAGCCAGTGAGGGTCGCCCGGAGGGGTCCTCCCGGGGGCTGGAGGAATCCTCCAAGGGGCACCAGCACAGGATGTGGGCACACCCGAAACCAGTTCTGGGCCTGTTGACATAGCTGTCCCACAAGTGCAGGATGGGAGGTGGTGAAGAACTGGAGTCTGGCCAGGAGTTCTGTGTACAAGGTGCTTCTCTCTGCAACAAACGGGATTCAGGTTAAGGGGAGGGGCACTGCTGTGTTGGGGTGATGCCCGACATGCTCTTCTGCCTCCTTTTCTGTTCTGCAGACACACTTTCCCCTACTTCAAGCACTCGGTAGTTTCCAGCCTTTGGGCCTTTGCCCATGCTATTCTCTGCCTGGGAAGCTTCCTTCCCTTCCCCTTCCCCTTTTTAATGCCAATCACCTCCTTATCCTCATCTCAACTCAGAGGTCACTTCTGCAAAAAGGATTCTTCAGCCCAATCCTCCAATCCTCACAGCCCCCAAGCTCAGGTCTTCTGGCAGTTGCAATCTGACATTTCTTTGGATGTTTATTCAACGGCCCAGCCACTCTCACTTCCGTAGACTTGGAGTTTCCTGAGAACAGAGATGATGTCTGTCTTACTCACTGTTGTGTTTTTAGTACTTAGAACCTCATAGATACCCAAAAAGTATCTGTTAGGGAAGGAAGTACTGATCATTTCACAGTTACAGAACGTATTAGTTTCCTGTGGCTGCTGTAGCAAATGACCACAAACTGGGTGGCTTAAAACAACAAAACTCGATTCTCTCCCAGTTTGGGAGATAAGAAGTCTGAAATCAAGGTATCAGCAGGGCTATGCTCCCTCCAAAGGCTCTACGGGAGGATCCTTCCTTTTCTCTTCCAGCTTCTGGGGGCTCCAGGCATCCTTGGCTTGTGGCTGTGTCACCCCAATTTCTGCCTGCATCTTCACATGGCCTTCTCATCTGTGTTTTCTTCTCTGTTTCAAATTTCTCTCTACTTCCCTCTTATAAGGATATTTGTGATTGCACTGAGAATCCACCTAGATAATCTGGGATAAACTCTCCATTTCAAGATCCTTAACTTCATCAAATCTTTTGCCACATAGGATGATAGTCACAGGTTCCAGGGATTAGGAAGGGAATATTTTTTTTTAGAGGCAGTGTTTTCTACCTACCACATGGAGGTATCATCATCATCCAAGTTTATAAAGGGGAAAATTGAGGCACAGAGAGGTTAAGCAACACGAGGTCACACAGCCAGTAAGAGGCAGGAATCTGACCCAAAAAGTTTGATTCCAATGCTGAGTAAAGACCAGGAACACTGAAGGCAGACAGTTCATTTTGTCCCTGTTGTTGGCACATCCTAACTGTGGGGCCTGGGGCAATGGCAGCAATGCCTTGTGCCTTGGTTTGCTAGTGGGTGAAATGGGTCAGAGCCAGCATTGGAGCAAGTGCCTCACTTGTCACGGGTACGAACTTTAAGGTGGCACCTCCAAGATCAACAATCAAGAAAAATACTATTTTAATGCAACATTTTAAAAATCAAAATGAATGTACCGAAAACCCATGATGAACAAAATATGAGTCTTCTAAATAAAAACAGGGTCAGAAATGGCACAACACCAAGTTCTCCTGAAGCCTGAGGCAACAGAAGTCAGGAATAGCCACCCATTTTTAGGAGCGGACTGAAAGTGCTGGAATGTGCTCAGAGCGCATGGTTACCCAGCTGCGCCTTCTGGTGGTGACATTCGTTCCCACATCTCCTCGTGCTGGATGAGCCACTGCTTGTCAGTCAAGGACGCTGCAAAGAACATGCTGTGATTTGGGCTTTTAATTCTTCTCTTAAACAGGGCTGTTGTGCCCAAGGCGGTTTTTCTGGGAAATAACTCCCTGCAAATTTCACAAATCCTGACGAGCACAAATGTGTGAGAAAGACGTAACCAATGATGGATACCAGCATCTTCCACTTGAGTGGGACTCTAGATGTGCTTTAGTTCAATCCCACAATTTGCAGGTGACATAAGCTGAGGCTCACTGCAGAAATGGCTCGTCCAAGGCCATTCACATCAACAAGTTGATGTTGCCATGTGACAGAAACAGGACCCTGATGGCACCACGGGGGCAGGCTCTGCATAAACTGACTCAAATACCCTTCCAGGCAGCCCTAGGTGGGAGGATCCATAAGCAACCCATTTTGCATGTGGGAAAACTGAGGACTGCAAGGTGGGGGTGGCACTGGAAGAATAAGAGACTTGCAAGGTCACAATACCAGTGGCAGAGCCCAAATTGGAATCAAAACAGTGTGGCCCAAAATCCATGCTCTTGGCCAGGACTAGATATGCGTAGGGGTGCAAACTTGGTAGGGAGCAAGTGGACAATGCCCTTATACTCACAGAGCTCAGTCTGGTGGAGCAGACACATGATGCAAAAGAAAACCAGCAGAAATAATAAATAAGGGCTAAGATAGATGGAAACAGTGTGCAGTGATGGAAAAGGCAAAGGCTGGCAGATTCGGGGGGTGTCCAGCTTCAGTGGTGGCAGGACAGACTTCTTGGGGGAGCAGCATTTGGCTGATTTCCAAGGAAGCCATGGAAGGGAACCAGGCACTCAGCATCTTTATAAAATTCTCAAATCAAAACCAGATGGGAATTGTATAGTAAAAGCCATCCTGTCCATGTCACACTTATTAGAATGCTTATTTGTTTTAAATCAAAAAATAAGTGTTGGTGAGGATGTGGAGAAATTGGAACCCTCGGGCACAGTTGATGGGAATGCAAACTGGTGCAGCTGCTATGGAAAACAGTATGGTAACTTACTCAAAAAGTTAAATATAAAATTACTGTATGACTCAGAAATCCCATTTCTGGATATACACCCAAAAGAATTGAAATCAGAATTTCAAAAAAATATTTATACACCCATGTTCACAGCAGCATTATTCACAACAACCAAAAGGTAGAAACAACCCAATCCAAGGGTCCATCGATGGGTGAATGGATAAAGGTCATTCCATACAGTGGAATATTATTCAGCCATTAAAAGTAAGGAAACTCTGACACCTGCTACAACATAGATGAACCTTGAAGACATTATGCTCAGTGAAATAAGCTAGACACAAAAGGACAGATACTGTGTGATCCCACTTATGTGAGGTCCCTAGAGGAGTCAGATTCATGGTGGGTACCAGTGGCTGGGGGAGGGGGAATGGGGAGTTCATGTTTCATGGGGACAGAGTTTCAGTTGGGGAAGTTGAGAAAGTTCTGGAGATGGATGGTGTGATGGTTGTACAACAATGTGAATGTACTCAATGCCACTGAACTGTGTGCTTAAAAATGGTTAAGTTGACAAAATAATTGCTCATACGTGTCACCTATGACTAATTTTTAAAACAGTATCAATCATGTAAGGAGTTTAAAAATTATCAGTTCTCTCTCCTTTCCCCTTAATAACACCAGTTTGCCACTTCCCTGTAATTAAAAAAAAACAAAACTCAAGTTAACCATATTTATAACCAATAACATACTTTGGAGACTATATATATATATACACACATATATATGTATATATATATGTATATATATATATGTATACATATATATAATTTTAGCACAGATATATTTATAACTAAATAAGTTGTTTTGAGTTGTTGAGTTTTTTTTTTTTTCTTTAAGGAGGGCATAGCTCACAGTGGCCCATGTGGGGATCGAACCAGCAACCGTGGTGTTATTAGCACCACGCTCTAACCAACTGAGCTAACCGGCTACCCCAAATTGTTGAGTTTTAAATGTTTTAAAACTGTAATATGTATGGTCTTGTTGGACTTTATTTTTCATTCCACATTGCTAAGATTCATTCATGTTGTTATATATAGCTTTATTTTAGTCATTTTTAATGTAATTACATTATTACATATGAAATGATGACAATCTATAGAATTATTCTTCCTTCTGTAATATTGCAATATGAATAAAATAGACCATATCTGTATCATTTTAATACTGGCCACTCTTAAAAATTTAATTATGCATTCTGTTCATTATTGAAGATTGCTTTTCATAAAGAAATGGTTAAGATGGTAAATTTTATGTCACATGTATTTTACCACAATTAATAAAACAAACAAACAAAATACCAAACTGGACAGAGTATCAACTAAACACTCAGAGATTCTTCAATCTCTAGGACAGCCCAATGACTTGCCTTGAGAGCTAAAAATGGTTATTACAGATCAATGTTTGCAATTGATGGGATGACAGGAAATACTGACTTTGTACCCCAATTAAGCAAAACGTTATTCCCCTGAACAAGAATTCCCCTCGTCTTTCTCATTAGTAGACCTGTGTTACCAAAAACTCATGCTCAGTTATTATCATTATATTTTGAATCTCATCAATAAAAAAATCTGTGGCAATGTGTCTTCTCTCTTGTGATGTTAAATATTGACATCATTTCCTTGATTTTGTCTGAAATATTCTTCTTTCTGGCCCTTTCAATAAACAGGTGCTGGGCTGGGGCGAGGGGTAGAGTTCTACCTTGGTAGTGTTCACTCCAAAGCTCTCCTAGGTTCAATTCAAAGTTCTACAGGATGGACTGGGAGAAACCCTGCAGGTGTAGACAGGAAAGGTGTGTGGGTTAATGAAAACCCAGCTGGCGTCTCAGTGAGGAGAGCAGGCTTTTAGTGGTCAGTGCAGAGAGGACCTACGGCCAGGCCAGCCAGACTCACCCATGCCTCGGAGCTCCACGGCCAGGCGGCACAGCTCGAGAGCTTCTCGAATCAGACCCACGTCGGGACAGTCCAGGTGAGGGGCACACAGGTCAAAGTCGTCCAACAGGCTCTCGATGCCCCCGGAGATGCCCCGGCAGGAAATCCAGTTCATGCTGCCTGCAGGGAGAGGGGGTGCTGTGGGGAGCATACACCTCCCTCCAGTTCATCCTGGGAGGCGGGCTCTCACCTCCAATTCTCCCAGGGGTTCTCACTGTCAGCACTGCTGACATGGGGGCCCAGTCATTCCCTGTGACGGGCCATCCTATGCACTGCAGGGTGTGACACAGCATCTCTGGTCTCTACCCACCAGATGCCAGAAGCAGCACCCTCAAATCATGATAAGCAAAAACAGAAACATTGCCAAGTGTCCCCTGGGGGCAGAATCACCCTTGGTTAAGAATCACAGGGATATAAAATTAATTAAAAAAAACAAAAAAGAATCACAGGGATGAATAATAGATAGATAGATAGATGGATGGATGGATGGATGGATGGATGGATGGATAGATAGACAGACAGATAGACGAACAGACAGATAGCTAGAATAGACAAAGAGATGAATAGACAGGAAGGTGGGTGAATAGATAGATACATGATGGATGAATAGACACAAAGATGATAGCTATAGATCGTAGATAGAAATGATAGACTGATAGGTAGACTGATAGGTAGATATAGATACATAAATAAGATGGATAGATGGATGGATAGGTAGATAGACACAGGCATAGATGGAAGATAGAGATGATAGATAGATGATAGACAGACAGACAGACAGACAGATAGATAGATAGATAGATAGCTGGTGCATAGATGGACATAAAGATGATAGATATAGATGGTAGCAAGATAGAAATGATGAAGAGATAGACAGACATAGATGGTAGGTAAATAGAGGAGGTGACTGCTGAATAGACAAATAGAAGGACGGATAGATGATAGATGGATACATAGATATAAAGATGACAGAGATAGATGGTAGATAGAAATGATAGAAAGACAGATATAATAGGTAGATATGATTGATAGATATGATGATAGATAGATAGATATAGATGGTAGAGAAATAGAGATAGAGATGATAGATAACGTACTGAGAGACAGGCAGGGTCTGTCTTGTTCTAAGGCCGACTTTCACATCCTCTGTACTGTCAGCTAGCACTTCATGCCAGTAGCACTCCCTCCCCGAGTCATGACAACCAAAACATCTCCATCCATCTCCAGACAAGAGTCTCTGGAATGCGGTGGGGTGTACAGAACTGCCCCAGATGAAACCCAGCATCGTAAGAAGAGCTGAGAATTTTGACTTTCGCCCTTTGCTCTCCCAGGCTTGGAAAGAGGGAGACTGTGAGGTTCAGGACCTGCTCCTTCGGCTCCAAGATGGGAAGGAGGGGGCTTACCCAGCACCTCCTGCTTCAGCTCCTGGATGCGGCCTGAGTGGAGCAGGTGATGGGGCAATTCCTTCAACTTCCGTAGGTTTGCAACTGTGTCTGAGAACCACAGGGGTTGGGGGGCCACCTGCAGAGGAGGAGGGGCTGGCAGCCAGGCCTCTCTGAGATGAGCTCATTCATTCACTCCACAAACACGGGCCAGGCCAGGCACCATATGATGCTGGAGGGGACCGGGACACCCCCTACACCCCACTAGCTGGGCTGGAAGAGAGGGAGGGATGTGGGGCTCAGGGAATCCAAGGAGCATTGGAGCTGGGCCATGGAGGATAAATAAGAGTCCGTCTGGTGAAAAGTGTTGGAAAACAATGGGATTCCTGGGCAAGGGAACGCATATGCAAAGGCCCAGAGGTGGGAGAGAGCAGGATGAGAGATTTGGGAAAGCTGAATTACAAGGCAGAGTGGGCAATCATGGTGGGGAATGAGACTAGGGAGCTCGCAGGCAGCCAATCACGACTATCAGGCTGAGATTTTAGACAGGAGATGGAGGGGCCTGGGGAGCCATGGGAGGGGTTAGAGGAGAGGCGTGATCAGATTGCATCGTCAGAAGCCTTCCTTGAGAGGATGGACTGGAGGAGGTCCTGAGTCTGGGAGGCCAGGTAACGGGACAGACCACACCCCAGAGGGAAAGGATGAGGCTGAGCCGTGGGGGTTCTTGGCACCCCCAAGGGAGAGAATTTGTAGGTCATCGGAAAGGAGAAACGGCAGCACCGAGAAACCATCAGGCCTGGCCCTGCCTCTGGCCTCCCTCAACCATGAGGGGAGACAAAGAAAAAAGATAAATTGAATGGCCACGAAAGACTTATATGTATTTTCTAGTTGTAATCATTGTGCTACAGTTAGGAAAAATGTTATGAAAACTGGTGTAAGTTTCCATGGGAACTCTCTGTACTCCATCTGCAACTCTTCTGTAAATCTCAAATGATTTCGAAACTAAAAGTTTTTAAAAACTTATAGTTCTGCCTCAGAAGAAAGGGAGCATGAAGTAAAGAACAAGTAACTGAGAAGGGAGAAAACCGTCGAAGGTTTCCTGAAGGAAGAGGCATTTGAGCTGGGCCTTGAGGTGTTTGAGAGGCAAAGAAATGAGGGTGCAACACACCAGCTAAGGACACCAAGTCTTAGAGCTGCCAGGCATAAAAGAAGAAAGACTGGAAGGAAATGTTTGAATAGTGACTGGGGGAGGGGAGTGTGGGAGTGGGTCTTCCTGAGCTCCCCACCCCCCAAATGATGCTCGGCTCTCCCAGGGAAGAGAAGAGAAGGAGGTCAAGAGAGTGTTTTAAGTGAAAATGAGGGAAAAAAGGAACTGCGTGCTGCTTGCCAGGCAGCCTTGGTCTTACCCACACAGCAAGATGGAGGTTGCAGGTGGGGAACAGGGTTGTAGACACCTTACCTTGCGGTCCAGGTTCAGGGGTTTCCCCACAAGTGGCAGGGTGATGAGTTTCTTGGTGCCCTGGCTCCAGGTCCCCAAGAAGAAGTCGGCCAAGACTCCGTGCCTCTTGGCTTTCTCAGGCCCTGACAAGTAGCGCTCTTGGACCACCTCGGCCAGCTGTCTGCATAGAGGGGACACAGGCTGGTGGGTCTGGGGACCAAGTGAGCTCAGAGGTGGCCACTGGCCTTCGAGAAGGCAGTTCCCAAATGCAGGTCCATCCTAAACCACCTTCTGATGCTTGCTAAGTCTGCTGACCACCTGTCCTATTTGTTACCTAACATTTATCTCTAAATCATCCCATCTTTCTTTTTTTCCCTTAAATAAATCTACTTTAAAAAGGAACCTTTGTATATATACACAATGGAATACTATTCCGCGTTAAGGAAAGATGATATAGGAGCATTTGTGACAACATGGATGGATTTTGAGAGTATAATGCTAAGTGAAATAAGTCAGATAGACAAAGCAGAGAACCCTATGATTTCACTGATATGTGGTATATAAACCAAAAAGAACAAGACAAAAAAATGAGAAAGAAAAACTCATAGACACAGACAATAATTTAGTGGTTACCAGAGGGTAAGGGGGTGGGGGGTGGGTGATGAGGGTAAGGGGGATCAAATATATGGTGATGGAAGGAGAACTGACTCTGGGTGGTGAACACACAATGGGATTTATAGATGATGTAATACAGAATTGTACACCTGAAATCTATGTAACTTTACTAACAATTGTCACCCCAATAAATTTAATACAAAAATAAAAAAATAAAAAATAAAAAAAAAAAGGAATCTTTGGTCTCCTCAGGGTAAACATAAAAGAAAGTACTGTTGACCCTGCAATTCCACTCCTGGAATTATGTACACTATATATATCCATTATTTTTGATATATGCCAAAAAGAATTGGAAAACAAAAACTTGTACACATGTTCACAGCAGCACTATTCACCAAAAGGTGGAAACAATTCAAATGTCCATCAGTGGATGAATGGATAAGTAAATAGTGCTACATCCATACTGTAGAATATTACTCAGTCATGAGGAGGAATGAAGCTTTGGCACATGCTACAGCATGGATGAACCTCGAAAACGTGATGGTGAGTGAGAGAAGCCAGACACAAAAGGCCGTATAGTGTGTGAGCCCAGTTATATGAAATGTCCAGAACAGGCAAATCCAGAGACAGAAAGTAGATTGGTGGTTGTCAGGGGCTGGGGGAGGCGGACAGGCAGTGACTGCTCATGGGGACGGGGTTTCCTTTTGGGGCGATGGAAATGTTCTGAACCGCTGAGAGGTGATGATTACACAGCATTGTGAAAGTATTAAATGCCACTGAATTGTACACTAAAATGGTGTGTTTTACGTTATGTGAATTTCTCAATTTAAAAAACAAGTTAGTTGTATCAGAGTCGGTGCATGGAGACCCTTGAATGCTATTCTAGGTGGACTTGACTCCCTGGGAATGGGGAGAGAAGAAGGATCTGGAACAAGAAGGAGCCTGATCAGTGAGTTCTTGCTTTTAGACACCCAGATAGCGTGACTTCCATGCTGAACCTACCTGTGGGTGATGGCCAGGAGCATGAAGTTATCCACGGGCCGCCTGGACAAGCAGTTTCCCAGATCGCGACGAAGCCTCACCCACAGCAGGGGTGGGAAACGCAGCAGCTCCTTGCTGGGCGGGGACCAGTCCTGGTACACAGCCTGCAGGACCTCATCATCCAAGGACAGGACGTCCTTCAGCTCAGCCTCAGAGAGCCCATGCCTGTGGGGAGGTAGGGCGGGGAACACACCTGTGTCTCCTGAATTTGGAGTACACTGCCACCAAAGGAGGGAGAGACGTAGTCAGCTGCACAGCATCCTGCATGTCACCAAAGCATTTACCTTGAGGATCAGTATTTGGACAGTGCCCAGGCCCGGCGGGAACCAACGCCCAGCGGGAACCAACGCCCAGCGGGAACCAACGCCTGGTTCCCGCTGTACCCATCACATAGACCTTTCCTGATCTTTCCTTCTGCGTACACACAGCTACAGAACTGCGAACCATCTCCTCCTCAACCTCAGATGAGTCAGGAAGCATAGGGAGGGAGAAAGGAGGTAACGTAGGAAAATAATTCAGAAACCAGCTGTGCCCACCCTGGTCCACCCCGTGTTTCCTGGCCTGAGAAAGGGCTGAGCGAGAGAAAGGTTGTGTCTAGAGATAGGATGAGTGACTGAAGTTTTGGTGCTGGGCTGGATTGAGCTTTCTAACACCTATGAGCATGAGCCTGGTAAAACTGTGGATTTACCTGCAAAGGAGAACATCAGAGTTCATTTCAGAGCAGGGGGGAGAGGGAGGCTGGCTTCTGTTTGCACCTCACTGGGTAGAAACCCTTTGTGTGTGTTTTTTGAATTCTCTGATGTTAAGTAAAGTCTTCATTCTGATCAAAACACCTGCCACATTCTTCATATATACAGACGACTTACTTAGAATTTTATGATGTATGACAAGGTGGGTATCTGAGAGAGAGAGAGAGCGAGAGAGAGAGAGAGAGAGAGAGAGAGAGAGAGGAGACAGGGTCTGTTAGGCTAAGGCAGACTCTCTCACACTCAGCACTACTGACATCTGGGGCTCCCTATTCTCTGTTGGGGTGTCCTGTACATTATAGGCTGTAAAGCAGCATCCCGGGTCTCCACCCACTAGATGTCAATAGCAGCCCCCTTCCCGAGTTATGACAACCAAAATGCCTCCAGCCATCGCCCAGTGTTCCTGGAGGGGCAAAACCGCCCCAGGTGAGAACCACTGGCCTAGAACTCAGATCTGCGCTGAGAGCCAGGTTCTCAACTATGACGCCACACTGACTCTGTGTGTAAACATAATATATTTTCATGGAACTGGAGGCCCCTAAATCACCTTCCCACATTCATCTTCCTTAACTCCCCCCCACTCCCTTCGGCCAGCCCCTGGAGGAGGGTGGTCCTACTCTCAAGGAAACCCCAGCTTTACTCATTGGACCAGACGTGGGGCCAAAAAGGCTGATTGATTTCTGTCTCCCCAGATTTTGCAATTAGGACTCAAGAAGAAGCCAGTACGATGACCTCAGGTCCCTGAAATGGGAGCTCATGATGCCAACTGAAGCTGGAGGCAAGCTGCACTTCCGGGAAGGGGAAAGGAAGAGTCCAAAACAAAAGCCGATGTGCAGAGAGGTTCCAGAGGGAGAGGGGATGAGAAATTGCCCTGATTCCTGTGGCTTGCTGATTTTCATGACAACTCTGCTTCCTCCACATAGACAGCTTCTGAGTGGCCTAATGCCACTTTATTATGGAACATTCCCCCAGTCTGTCATTGTAGCATTCAGGCCAGTTCCCCACTCTGGGGCCACCAATCACAAAATTTGGAGTATGTGCCCCCCTGGAGATGGCTATCAGGTGGCCCTGGATTCCTCCCATGGCCTTGGCATAAAGCCCTATTTCTTATTCATGAGCATGAGTGGGATTCTGTTCCTCAGATTGAACCAACCAACAAACACCAACCAACAAACAAAACACCCCCCCTCGCTGATGGCCGCGTATCTTGCCTGATTTTTGGTAAAAGACAAAAGTTGGAAAGAGAAACACTGCCCCCAACACTGGGAAGAGGCAAAATTGCATCATCCAGCATTTCTGAGATGGGCTCAAGTGTTCCTGACAGCCATTTGCATTAAGACAAAGCTCTGTTGCCTGGTGTGTCTGCTAATTGGTCTCCATTCCACCCACCTGGAGGCGGGAGTGGGCTGCTGGGTGAGTCTGACAAACGTACTCCTCTCTCCTGCTCATTATTTCTGATCACCCTCCACAACTGACATCTCTGAGCAATCCCTCCTGATCCTGACCCAGGTTCACAGAAGTTCACAGCCCTGAGACTTTCTCTGGGCTCAGCTACCTCATTTACACCTCCATTCCTTTAAATTCTGTAAACACACTGGAATTGGATTTTCCTGTTAGATTTTTGCGGACTCCCATGCTGCAAGCCTGGAATTAGATGTAGATGCAGGCTTGCGGTTGATTCTTGAGAGAAGTCTGCTTTAAGAAGATTTTTCTGAGATCTCCCCACGCGTTGCTTATTAATTACAAAGGGGAACATTGCAAATTTATAGTAGGGAAAAATTTTGTGCCCAAGAAGGGCCAAGCATCATGAGGATATGATCACGAGGAAACATCAGACCAACCCAGGGGGAGAGAACGACAATCTTTCCCCCAGCTTTGCTCCCTGTACCAGCAGCATTGCATGGGAGAAACACAGAATTCCAGGCTCCACCCCAGACCTGCTGAACTCTTTATTCAGAAACAGGATCGAGATACGTATAACCATTGAAAATTTAGAAATGCTAATCTACACAATAACTGGCTTGTACTCTTCAAAAGGACAAAGACAGATGGCAGAATGTTCCAGATTATAGGAGACCAAAGAGACATGACAACCAAATGCAGTGTGTGATCTTGGATTGGCATCTCTAAAGGACATTTTTGAGACAATGGTCACGTTTTGACTATAAACTGTGTACTAAGTAATATGATTGTGTCTATGATGTATTTCGTGAGTTTTATCATTATTCTGTGGCGATGTGTTGCTTGTCTTTAGTCTTAGAAAATATGTGATGTATTTAAGGATAAAGGGGAATGATGCCTGTAATGAATTCTCAGATGGTTCAAGGAAAAATTGTGTGTGTGTGTGTGTGTGTGTGTAGATAGATAGAAAAAATAGATTGATAGAAAAATAGATAGATAATAGATTGATAGAAAAATAGAAAAAAATAGAAAGAAAGAAGGATGGATGAATAGTCAGAAAAATAGAAAGGTAGAAAGAAAGATGATGGATAGGAAAATAGAAAGAAGGACAGAAGGAAAAGATTGATAGATAATTAGGAGAGGGAGAGAGGAAGAGACAAAGCTAATATGGCAAACTGGTGATTCTGTAAGAAGGGTTATGGCAGCTGTCTCTGGTCCTGCTCCCTGAACCAGAACGCAGGATATGATGAGGCCAAAAAGGAACACCAATGGAGCCCAGGGGAGTCCACTATACTCTAGCTGGTGGCTGGGTTGGAGATACAGGAAGCAGAAGTTACATGATCTGCAGCCTGCTGTCCACTTCTCTGCCAACCAACCAACCCACCCCGTAGGGTAGCCATGACAATTATGTTAGTGGCTAACGGCTAATTGGTAACAGCTGATGGCGTCCCAGCCACCACGGATGTCCATCTGATTACAGCTGATGGCCATCTACTATGAGCCAGCACCTTTCCACATGAGGCTGAGAACCTGGAAACTGCTCCCTGGGACTCTGTTCCCACACAGCAGTGCTCCACTAGAGGCTGTTCTACCTGCAGATGACACTTAGCAACGTCCTGAGACATGTTTGGTTGTCCGAACTGGGGATGGGTGCTACTGCATGCACAGGATGGCCCCCACATACTGCAAAGAATGATCAGGCCCCAAATATCAGTAGTGCCAAGGCTGAGAAACCCTGAGGTATGGGAATTCTTTGCACTATTTTTTGTACCATGGGAGTTCTTCCACTGGTCTATAATTTGACAGTATTATATTTCAAAGTAAAAATTTTACAAAAGAAATATTATAGGCAAATCCATAGAAACAGAAAGCAAATTAGTGGGTGCCAGGGGTTGAAGGAGGGCGGATGGGGAAGGACTGCTTGTGCAGATAGGGTTTCCTTTGGGGGTGATGAAATGTTCTAGAGATAGATGGATAGGAAAGCAGAAAGAAGGATGAAGGAAAAGGTTATACAACACTGGGAATGTACAAAATGCCACTGAACTGTACATTTTAAAAAAGTTAACTTTATGAGAAGTGAATTGGTGTGGGTTGAATCATGTTCTCCCAAAGTTAATGTCTACTTGGAACCTGTGAACGAGCCATTATTTGAGAATAGTCTTTGGGGAATTAATCAAGTTAAGATGACAGCATCCTGGATTAAGGTGGGCCCTAATCCACTGAGCAGTGTCCTTACAAGATGAGGGAATTTTAGGCCCGGCCCGGTGGCTCAGGCGGTTTGAGCTCCGTGCACCCAACGCCGAAGGCTGCCGGTTCGATTCCCACATGGGCCAGTGCCAGATGGCTCAGTTGGTTGGAGCACGGGCTCTCAACCACAAGGTTGCTGGTTCGACTCCTCGACTCCGCAAGGGATGGTGGTCTCTGCCCCCTGCAACTAACAATGGCAACTGGACCTGGAGCTGAGCTACGCCCTCCACAACTAAGATTGAAAGGACAACAACTTGACTTGGAAAAAGTCCTGGAAGTACACACTGTTCTCCAATAAAGTCCTGTTCCCCTTCTCCAATAAAAATCTTAAAAAAAAAAAAAAAGAAAGAATTTTAGACAGACACACACACAGGGAGACCAGGAGATGATGGAGGCAGACTGGGCTAATGCGTGTACAAGCTAAGGAATGTGGAATGCCAAGGGTTGCTGGCAACACCAGAACCTAGAAGAGATTCTCCCCTGGCACCTGAGCATGGCCCTGCAGACACCTTGATTTCAGACTTCTGGTCTCCAACACTGTGAGAGAATATATTTCTCTTGTTCTAAGCCACCCAGTTTGTGATTTGTGACAGCAGCCCTAGGAGATGAATGCACGCGTTGTACTTCAATTTTAAAAAGAGTTAAAAACGAAGAAAAGGAAATCCCTTGTGTACTGTTTGTGGGATTGTAAATTGGTGCAGCCGCTATGGAAAACGACATGAAGGTTCCTTGGCAAAGGAAACAAAAATGAAAAATAAAAAAGTGGGACTGCATCGAACTAAAAAGTTTTTGCACAGCAAAGGAAACCACCAACAAAACAAAAAGCCTACTGAATGGGAGAAGATATTTGCCAATATATCCGATAAGGGGTTAATATCCAAAATACATAAGAAACTCATACAATTTAACACCAGAAAACAAACAACCTGTTTAAAAAATGAGCAGAGGACCTGAATAGACATTTCTGAAAGGAGGTCATACAGATGGGCAATAGTCATACGAAAAGATGCTAAACGTCACTAATCATCAGAGAAATGCAAATTAAAACCACAATGAGATATCACCTCACCCCAGTCAGAATGGCTTTCATCAATAAATCAACAAATAAGGATGCGAGAAAAGGGAACCCTTGTACATTGCTGGTGGGATTGCAAATTGGTGCAGCCACTATGGAAAACAATATGGAGGGTCCTCAAAAAGTTAAAAATAGAACTACCATGTGACTCAGCAATCCCACTTCTTGGTGTTTATCCAAGGAAATCCAAAACACTAATTCAAAAAGATGTGTGTACCCCTATGTTCATTGCAGCATTATTTACAATAGCCAAGACATGGAAACAACCTATGTGTCCGCTGATAGGTGAATGGATAAAGAAGATGTGGAATACACACAAACACACACACACACACACACACACAGGTGGTGCCAAAAAAGTGTACATGCATGACTTGTATTCATCTTCTGTTATCGGTATATGTTGAGTATAACAATTTTAATACAGTTTTTTCCTTTCTTAAAATGTGTATACATTTTTTTGGCACCCTCTGTTTATATGTATATATACACACAATAGAATATTACTCAGCCATGAAAAAGAATGAAATCTTACCATTTGCAACAACATGGATGGACCTAGAGGGTATTATGCTAAGTGAAATAAGTCAGCAGAGAAAGACAACTGCCATATTATTTCACTTATATGTGGAATCTAAAAAACAAAACTAACGAATAAAAAAAAAACAAAACAGAAACCCATAGATACAGAGAACAAGCTGATAGCTGCCAAAGGGGAGGCAGTGGGGGATGGGTGGAAAAGACAAAAATGCCATCTAGAGCAAGGTGATACTGAAACAAATGATAATAATAAAGGTCAGATTAATGTTATCAAACACTTTCAGGTCTGTGAAAGGTTTTCGTTTGAAGTTTTCTGAGAATTTCCTTGTTTTAAAAAGAAACTTAATTTTATGTATGCATTTAAAAAAATGGCAGAAAGCACCTTTCCAAAAAAAATGCATTGCAACTCAAGCTTCTTAGTAATATGCATTAAAATGTATGAGTTGTATATTAGGCTGCTACTTAGTACGTCAAATTATGTTAATTTTTAAGAGAGAGACTTTTGTGTCACATGTTTTATATTTTTCTTGTACATAAACTTTGTTTACTAGCATAAAAAATAAAACTAATCCAGATTAAAAAAAAAAAAGAACAAAAAAGAGACTTACCTGGAAGACACAATGTAGCCCAACACTCGGGCCACCAGGAGCTGCCCGTGGGTCTGCTCCAGGCGGGCACACAGCTGGTGCATGGCTTCCTTAGCCGTGGAGGCCAGAGGAGCCGGCATGATGAAGGACGTCCATTTCCGGGCCTCCTCAAAGGCCAGCCTCAGCCGCCCAGGGTGCCCGCACTCCGGGAGGCTGGCCCAGAGCAGGTCCCTCTGCCCAGGGCTCAGTGTCCTCCTGGAGGCTTCTAGCAGGAGTTGGATCATCTCTTGCCCTTGGTTGCTAGAGAGGGGTTTCACCTCCCAGTAGGATTCTGGATCCATGATCGTCTGCTGTACAGTGTCCAAAACTCCCTGCTGCCCTGAGCAGACCGAAAGGATGAGGTGGACCCTCGGGGGACACTGGGGAGGCAGCCAGGGGATCCTCTGAGCACGGCGGATGGAATCCACATCATCCACAGCATCCAGCAGGATCACTAGGGACTCGAAGTTTCGGCAGGAGACTGTGTGCAAGAGGATGTGGAAAAACTGGACCATCCTGGCATGGGCCTCCTGAACCTGGGCAGGAGGCAGGGGCAGCCCGTAGGCCAGGCACACCTGGAAGCAGATACTCTGGAGCAGGCTGCGGGCATCACAGCTCATCTGCGATGTCCCTAGGAGCCGCAGGACGGCCACCGTCTTGCAGCCCAACAGCCCCGGCATTTGCTCAGCCAGCTTGCACATCAACGCTGTCTTTCCAATGCCTGGGGGTCCGAAAAGCACCAGGGGCGTGTGGGGGTGGCTGTCATTCTGCCGGAGTTGCTGCCCCACCTGGGCCAGGAGTTCCTGGCGCCCACAGAAGGTCTTGGTGGCCTCGGCACTCAGCCCCAAGTGGTGGCGGATCTCCTGGTAGAGCCATGCCAACTCCTGCCTGCCTGCCTCCAGCTCCCTGAGGCGCTCGAGGACCTGGTGGTTAGCCCTGGCCACAAACTGCTCCCCCAACTCCTTCAGGTACTGAGTGTGAGCCTTGTTTTTAGGGTTCACCAGGTCATGGCTCCACAGCAAATGGTGGGCCTTGAGGACTCCGGGCTGCATGTCAGCAATACGCTCCTTGAGGCTACTGAGAAGGTTCTGGGCATCTGTGTCCAGGCAACCGTCTGGGAGCCGGTCCACCATCTTCAAGGCACAGTCTTCCAGGATGTGTTTGTTGAGGTCTTGGATCTCTCTCAGGAAGACAGTGGCCCCCTGGTGCCCATCTGTCAAGCTCAGCAGGCCCCGTTCTATCTCCCACTCAATGACTGCAAAAGTGGAGGAGAAGGGAAGAGAGTGTGGTCATCATTATGTCATCAGCTGGCCTGAGTGGGGACACCTGGGAGATGTGGACACTGGTTCTCAAGCTCAACATGAGCCTGAGTGGCCTGGCATAACTATAGACAACATGCAAACAAATGCTCTTGAGGATGTTCCAATAAAACTTTATTTACAAAAACAAATGGTGGGCCGGATTTGGCCCTCGGGCCATGCTTTGCCAAGCCCTGTCCCAGAGTATGCAGCAGCTGCTCTGAGGACACATATTTTCCAGGGCGAAGGGCCCACAATGACTCCTCCTTGGAGGCTGTTGTTTGGAAATAGCAATCAGACCAGAGGAGTATTTTTGAAGCCACCCTACACTCAGCAGAGGCGCCGAGTTCTCTAAGGCTGAGCAAGCCAGGCCTTCACTGGGAGACAGGATTCAGTCTCCGAGCTAAAGACAAGAGCCACTCAAAAGTCCTCTTTGGAGTGACCCCACACCTGCCTCAGCCCCGTGAATGGAGGTCAGAAGTGAAGGCAACTAACAGTTTTGAAATGGGATCCTTGGTGGACCCCATTTTGGCATGAACCAATCTAAGATCACCAGCAACTTATGACCTTGGGCAAATCACTGCACCTCTCTGAGTCTCTGTTTCCTCCCTTGTGACATGGCTGTACTAGTTCAATCCTGAGAGGCTGTTAATGAAGTTTTTTGGTTTTTTTTATGAACTCATTCTTGTGAAAAGCTGAGCACATTATACTGAAGGAACAAAGCCAATCTCAAAAGGTTACAGAATGTGCAATTCTATCTTCTATAACATAAAATTATAGTGATAGAGACGAATTAGTGATTGCCAGAGGGTGGGGGTTGTGGGGAAGGGTAACTGTGCCCCTAAAGGGGGAGCGGAAGGGACCCTTGCAGTGAGGGGACAGTCCTGTGTATTGGCTGTGGTGGTTTCTCGAAGCTACACAGGTGATAAAATTGCACAGAATGAAATACATGCACACACACGTTTGCACACATGCAGAGGTGTGCCTGTAAAAGTTGTGCTCTTTCGGGATTATAACATTGTCCATTTCTTGGTTGGAATATTGTACTCTAGTTTTGCAAGATGTTACCTTCGGGGGAAACTGGGTAAAGGATATATGGAACCTCCTCCTACTATTTTTTTTTTTTGCAACTTCCTGCAAATCTCTTTTTCAAAATAAAAAATTTGAAAAAAAAAAGAAAGCTGAGCAAAGCAACTGGAAAATAAGATGCTGAGAGACACCGTTGCTAACATGCATTTGTGCTTTCTGCTACTTTCAAGGAGTTTCTACTTGTTCTTTCAAATGGGACTTTTTTATTTTGTTTGTTTGTTTGTTTATTTATTTATTTATTTATTTATTTATTTATTTTTTAATTTTTTTATTCCAAGTGGAACTTCTTAATGGGCTAGGTTTGACATTGCTTCTCAGAGCTTGAATACAAGTTCACGGCTGGGACAAGACCCTTTAGACCCCACAATGACTCCATGACATACTAACTGATTAGTCCCTATTCACAGATGAGGAAACTGAGGCTTTAAGGCTTCCAGAAGTCAATGCAGCTGGGAAGGGGCCAGGCTGAGCTGCAAATCCAGCCCCATCCCAAAGTACAAGATAGATGCCAGCCTCTGAATGTGGCCCTGATGGCAGATACATCATGAAAGCAATTAGCACATTAAGCTTCGTGTCATGGAGCAAACAAATAGCAACATAGCAAGTGCTCTGTAAACAGTAGCCATTAACATTATTTACATAAATAGTGTATTCAAAATTGATATGTCATTCCTAGTCTTAACGAAAGGATCAAGGGCAGCATCACCTATGATATCAGGTGGGCATCAAGGTACCCCTGTCTAATCACGAGAAAATACCAGACAAGCTTGGAGTGAGGCACATTCTATAAAACCCCAGGCCAGCACTCCTCAAAATGGTCAAGGTTGTGAAAAATAAGGAAAGACTGGGAAACTGTCACAGACCAGAGGAGCCTAAGGAGACATGTCGACTAAACACAAGGTGGGATCCTGGATGGGGCCCTGGGACCGAAAGGGAATGTTAATGAGAAAACTGGGGAAATCTGAATAAAGTCTGGAGTCTAGTTAATCACCACGTACCGATGTTAAGTACCAGTGTTAATTTCTCAGTTCCAACAAATGTATTGCGGTCACATAAGATACTAAACCATCTGAGCAAAGAACATATGGGAACTCGGTACTATCTTTGTAGTTTTATAACCTCGTAACTTTCCTGTTCATCTAAAATGATCCCCCCAAAGAAGTTTATTTTTTAAAATAGATATGTCATTAGTAGAATTAATATATAATAGCTCTAATAGATAATAAACATAATTGATATATTTTAATAAAATTAAAATACTATTACTATAAATGACTACATTCAATATCTTTAAATAAGTCAATATATTTAATGTTTATAACATAAATCCACATATTTAATATATTCATTATATAAATTCATATATTTAATATGTTGATAAATAAATTCATGTATTTAATATTTCAGTAATCGATAATATATAATAACCAGTATATTTTAGTAAGATTAAATTCATACACTTAATGTTTATAAATGAATTAATATATTTAATATTTTTAGTGTAATATAATATACTAAATTTCAGTATAATATAAATTCCTGTATTTAATATGCTGATAAATGAACTCATATATTTAATATTTTTAATAATATAAATTCATATATTTAGTATGTATAATAATTTAAATTGACATACTGACATGTTAGTAACCCTTGAACAGTAATAACCCATTTCTCGCTGGCAGGAAGCAGTGGGGAAATGGATTGATCACACTGCATTTTTACTCTCTGGTATCTGGAGTAGAGGATGGTGGAAGAAGAGGGTGGGGTGAGAGGTGAGAGGTAAGGGACCAGATGGGAATTGGGTGATGGCCTCAACAGTCACAGGGTCAAATCCCTACTCTCACCCTGGGGCAGATGAGACTCTGCCTTCCTGCGCCTCAGTTTCCACCTCTGAGGCAGGTGCAGCAAGGCCAGACAACTCCGAGTCCTCAGCAGGGGCTGACTTCGGCTAACACAGAGGGATCCACTCATCCAGTTTCCCCAGGACTGGCCTGGGTTCGGTCCTAACAGTCCTGCATCCTGGGAGCTTCTCAGTCTCAGGCAAACAGAAATGGTGGTCATCCTAGAACATGTCCCCCAAAGCCAGGGGCCCCCTGGAGTAAGGGAAGGAGACATGGAGGGAGAAGAGGATCCTAAGAGACCAAGGTTTAACTGAATGGGGCTGGACTCTCTTGGGTCATCTGTAAAAATGACCTTCTTGGAACCGGGGGTCCAGGAGCGAGGCCAGCTTGGCATTGACAGAAATGTGGACCGGGGCATGTGGAGTGTATTCTGAGCACATGGGCATTTCCCGTGGACCCTGAGGGGTGTCCCGCGGCCTCACCTGACCGGTGGTAGTGATGCCACTGCTCCTGGGTGATGAGACCCAGCCTCCTGGCCTGCTGGGCACCACAGCGAAGCACAGAGGTCAGGGTAGCCTCCTCAGGCCCATGTGTCTCCCTGGGGCCCGCAGCCTGTAACACGTAGGTGGGGGGCACGGCGTTCTCGTCCTTCTGGAAATGGTGAGCCAGCAGCTGTAGGTCACCCGGCCTGGTGGCCAGCTGGGCCCTCAGAGCCTCCCACTCCTTCTCTTCAATCAGTGTGGGGACCGGACAGGGACCATACTGGTCACCTAGGAGGGCCTGGCAGAGAGAGGGGCACAGTTTCAAATCTTGGCTCTGGCTCTTAGCTCTGTGCCCCTGAGTGAGGCACACCAGGCCCCTAAAAATGGGTCTGGCCATAGAGCCATAGCTACAATTACCTTAAGACGTGCAGGCAGAGACTTACAGCATCTGCGTGTGGAAGTACCTGAAAGCACGGCACATGGGACTGGTACATTTGGAATTTGATTGAGCTCGAAGCATCACAGAACCTTTTGCTTGGGAAACCCTCTGTGGTAGCTAAATAGTGGCCCTCCCCCGAAAGATATCCAGACCCAATCCCCGGACCTGTGAATGTACCTTACATGGAAAAAGGTGATGATTAATGTTACGTGTCAATTTGACTGGGTTAAGGGACACCCGAGAGCTGGTCATTAGCATTTGAACTGGTGGACTGAGTAAAGCAGGGGGCCCTCCCCAATGCAGGGGGGTTCATCCAGTCCATCAAGGGCCCAAAAGAACAAAAAGAAGGAGGGAGGGCAAATTCCTGTCTTCTCCTGTTCTTGGACATCGATTCTCAGGTATTCAGATCAGGAATGGCAGATCAGGATTCATGCCATCAGCTCCCCAATTCTCAGGGCTCGGGACTCAGAGTGAATTACACCACCAGCTTTCCTGGGTCTCCAGCTTGCAGACAACAGGTGGAGGGACTTCTCGGCCTCCATAGCACATGAGCCAATTTCTACAACAAATCTCCTGTCTATCTCTATCTCTATTTCCATCTAATCTGTATCTATACCTATAGAACATCTATTATCTATCTATCTATCTATCTATCTATCTATCTATCTATCTATCTATCTATCTATCTGTCAATCTATCTATCTATCTGTCAATCTATCTATTCTATTGCTTCTGTTTCTCTGGAGACCCCTGCCTCTTATAAGGGTCTTTGCCAATGTGATTAAATTAAGAGTCTTGAGCTGGAGAGATTATCCTGGGTTATCCAGATAGGCCCTAAATGCAATCGTAAGAGTCTTTAATAAGAGACAGGCAGAGGGAGAGTTGATACAAAAAGCAGAGAAGAAGAGGGTATGACAGCAAAGCCAGAGATCTGGCGTGATGCAGCCACAAACCGAGGACCGTTTAGAGCCCTCAGAAGCTGCAGAGACCAGGAAAACTTCTCCCCAAGATATTTAAGAAGGAGCACAGCCCTGCTGACACCTTGATTTCAGACTTCCGGCCTCCAGACCACAATAAATTCTGTCATTTTAAGCCGATCAGTTTGGTGATTTGTTCCAGCAACCCAAGGACTCTCTGACTCCCCCTAACTGTACATACAAGAAAACTGTAGCTTCTCATATGTAGGTACTGGCTTGTCCCAGGAATAGCTACAGCCTCTGTTGGCTCTGCCCAAATATCAGGCTATGATGTGGCCCTGGGGGCAGGACTGTCTCTAAGGGCAGCCAGGGAGCAGGGCTTGATGAGAGGGAGGTGAAAGTGGGTCTCAAAAGTGCAAGAAGGATCCTGTCTTTGTTTAGAATTTTGATATTTTGTTTCTTTTGGTTCAATTTTTGTATTCAAAAAACAATATTGCATTAAAATATTTATCTTGATAACTAAGACTTTTGGTGTCCCTTTAAATTTTGTGCTAGAGTTGAATGAATGCCTCACTCTGCTCACCCTAATCCCAGCCTCTGCAGCAGGCTTTAGAAAACCCAAACTCCTGCTCCTTCCTTGTTAGGTGTGGAAACTGAGGCCCCGGGGATGGTCCCAAATTGGAACTGGTCTGAGGCCATGGGTTTAAAAGGGCCAACTGGGAAAGAGGTTGGGGTGGGGGGTCAGGTCCCAGGGTGGAACCTCTGAGTTCTGAGCACAGTCATTCCCCAAATATTTATTGAGCCAAGCCCACGACAGCTGCTCAAGAGACAGTTGTGACCAGGATGGTCTTGGTCATCAACCCAAGAATGACACTCGTGTCGAAGTGCCGCTGACCTAGTGCTAGGAAGAAAGCACATGTGGGCCGTGGAGTCAGGGAAACGCCCCTGAGGAAGTGAGGATCCTGCCACAGAAGAGCTGAGAAGAGAAGGCTGGGCAGAGTTCCTGGCGGGCAGCAGAAACGGCATGTGCTGAGAGCCTGTGGCAGGAAGTGCAGACCCGTATGAGCAGGGGAAACCCCTGTTTGTTCAGTGCAGGAAAGCCAGGGAGGCTGAAGCACCACGAAGGAGGGAGCAGTGGAGGAAGATGAGGCTGTCGGGTGGGCAAGAGTTTGTAGGGTGTGGCGAGGCCCTAAGATTTTGGTTCTAGTGCCAAGAATACTAGAAGGCCCTCTCTGCCCTGACACATTCGGACAAAGGACAAACTGGAACATGAGAGAATCAGACCTAGGACACCGGGCCCAAAGTCTTGAGTTTCCTCATTATAAAATGGAAGCAAGCACCCCTCCCCTCTTCATTGGGTGGTTCCAGAATATTCCAGGCATGTGCACCGGGGAAACCTGGAGAAATGGAAGCTGGATGTTGATGAGGACGATATTCTCCCTCCTGGGTCCTTCCCAGCAGTGACAGCCTCGTTGGAACAAGAGAAGTTGGAAAAGGAGTCGCCAGCCAACAACAGATGGGAGATCTTAAGGAGACAGATGGTTAAAAAAAAAAAATGCTTATATCTGTGGGACCAGAGCAAGGGGAGCAGGAAGAGCTGGAAAGAAAAAAAGAAGATCAAGGAGTCGTCAGGAGACACAGGAGCTTCAGGTGGCCCAAGAGACCCAGGACGGTAAGAAGGAAGTGCTTGGGGAGCGTTCCCTGCCACGCCTCCTAAAGACTTATTTACCAGAGAGAAGGCTCTCCCAGGGCCTCCAGCGCAGCTCCGATTTTCATGGAAAGTCTCCCAAATCAGAGCCACTGAAGGAGAATGAAGCCCTGATTCTCAGACAACAGAGGGGAGATGCCTGGTACAGGAGAAAAGCAGCAAGTGAGTAGAGGTCCTGGCCGCCCAATGAGCCCTCCTGGAAGGATGTTCAAGGTCCCTGGGCCGGTACCGCCTGGGGGAAGCTCAGAGATCATCCTGCTGTCCCCCATGTCACCTGGAGGCTGCGTTGTGCTTTTTGCTGCCTGCAGTTTGGGTTGCAAAATCGAATTTCCCCTGGAGTTCTTTTTCTCCCCATCTCCCTTTTTCCTTTAAGAATTATTTTGTTTCTTTGAAACTTAACAAAATGATCAACCTCAGGCTCATTTGGAAAACTAAATGAGAAGACTGGGGAACAAATAATTTGTGAGGGAGATGCACAAGCGGGAATGTAGAGCCTTCCAAATGTTAGGGTGCAGTTTAAAGCAATAATAATTAAAATGGAGTGGTTCAAAGGAACACACTTCCCGTTACAAGATAAATGAGTCCTGGCGACGTAATGTACAACATGACTCTAGTGAACAATAATATGTGGGATATTGGAAAGTTGCTAAGAGAATAGATCCTGAGAGTTCTCATAACATGGAAGAAAAGATTCCTTTCTTTCTCTCTCTCTCTTTTTAATCTAGACAAGATGATAGTAACTAAACTTATTGTAGTAATCATTTCACAGTACATGTAAGGCATCCTTATGCTATATACATTAAGCATGTACAATGCTGTACGTTAATTATATCTCAAGAAAACTGGGGAAAAAGAGAAAGAGGAAAAAAGTGGTGCCAACATACCAAGAAATCCGAGAGCAAAAGAATGAAAATGCAAGCCCGGTTGTATAGATAAAAATTAATATATAATAAAGAAAGCTTCTCACACACCCTGCCCAGACCTTTGCGTCTTTTAGGGAGGTCTAATCTCTCAGACAGAACTAGAACTTTCCACACTGCTGGACGTGTTCTCATCTGTGCCATCCATTATGGTGGCCCCTTGCCATTGCAACGTGGCTAGTAGGACTGAGAAAATGAAATTTTATTTCTACTTGATTTTATGTAATTTAACTTGAAATTGCCACATATGGTTCATGGCTACCGCACTGGGCAGTACAAATCTAAGGCCAAACGGGCCTTACCTGGTTCTCTTTATTCCCCTAGAAAAGAGATTTTATAATGGGACCATACTCTCCTACATTCTACATTCTTGTCTCCAGGAGAAGTATAGAGGATTTTTCTCTTTATTGGGAGCTGCTCAAAGCTTCTTTGTGATTAAGGTGTGTTGGCAAAGATACTTTCTGGGCTTTCTCCCTTTTTGCTTTCCAAGACAGAAGTCAGCAAACCTTAACTGTCAAGGGCCAGAGAGCCAATATTTTCAGTTTTGCAGGCCAGACAGCTTCTGTCCCAGCTACTCAGCTCTGCAGTTGTAGCTGGAAAACAGCCATGGACCATATGTAAAGGAAGGGGCATGGCTGCATAACGATAAAGTTTTATTTATGAAAACAGGCAGAGGGCTGGGTTTGCTGATCCCTGCTCTAGGATTTCTGAGCCAAAATGTCATAGTTCTTGGATGTATATTGGTGGTGTAATAAATCAAAACTCTGGAATATCATCAAATCAAAGCCCAAACAGTTCCTTGTGAGCTGTGGGTTGTTTTGGCAACAAAGGGGGTATAGTTGGGAGGGGAGGAGAGAAGACCAGGTGAAAACTGACCTCGTCTAGAGTGGAAGGAACTTTGCCCCTGAGGCAGGCTTCAGAATGGGCCACAGAGTCTGCTCCCAATACCATCGGGCACATGGGAGAAAAAAATTCCAAATACCCTGTGGGTGTCCACCTTCTCCTTGGTTTTACAGGATCCCAAAGTCCCAGACAAAGTAGAGGGGGTGGGAAAGCTGGGGTGGGCTTCAACACTGCTCTCCAACTCACCTGCAGCTTCCACTTGACTGCTAATGTCTGGATCCCAGCTAGCTCTGCAGAAAAGGTGCTGTGAATGATTAGCAATGTCTGCCATGGGCAGGCCATTGCAATTGGGTATGATTGGAGAAATGCTCCCATATCCCTCCACTGGTGGGTCTGGCTGGGAAGCAAGAGTCATATCATGGTGCTAGAAGTAAGAGCGGCACCCTCCCGAGACACTCACAACAAAAGCTGGCCCTAGGGATGTTTTCCGACACCGGTCAAGCTCCTCCAAGCAGAGGTCTGTGGTCATGTGGTCAGTGGCCTCCGTGTTCCGAATACCCCACCTCAGATCAACGACCTGGAGATGACAAGCGTGGGTTTGTCAGGGAGGTAGCAGGATGGATGAATTTTTCAATTCCATTTGACAAACGCATAAAGTTTCTTTCAATAAATTTTGACAGCCTCTCCCGAAAGGGGGATGTCTGGATGAAAAGAACTTGAATGAAACCCATAACACCAGGGTAATCATGAGGAAAATATCAGGTAGACCCAGATCGGGGCATCCTGCAGGATACCAGGCCAGTCCTCCCCAAGAACGCCAAGGTCATGATCAACCAGGAAAGACCAAAGAGCCATCCCAGACCAGAGGAGACTGGGGAGACGTGACGACTAAAAGCAATGGGGTTCCCTGGACAGGGTCCTAGACCAGAACGAACTGGTGATATCTGGATAACATTAGGAGGTTGGTTAATAACAACATACCAGTATCAATTTCTTAGTTGTACAAATGCACCCTAATAATGTAAGATGTTCACATTCGGGGGAAAACTGGGTGTGGGATATATGGGAACTCTGTACCCTATGCAACTTTCCTGTAAATCTAAATTCCAAAATCAAAATTTACTTAAAAACATTTTTGAGAGCTTTTAAGACCTTGGGCATTTTCAAACTGTTCTTTTTAAAGCGAGGACATGTCCATACTTGTTTGCAGAGCTTTCTTTGCAAAGGAGGGTGTTTAATTTGGCCAAAATCAGATGTGGCAAAGTCTCCTTGGCAACCACACGCTTGCGGTCCATTTTTGCCTGCTAGTCAGAGGGAGGCCGGCAGAATGGCTCAATTCATGCAGCCCATGGAAGGCTGGGATGAGGAAGTGGGGAGAATGGGACTCAGAATAGTCCCTACCTCCTCAAATTCTTTCACCCAGAGGGGAAGACATCAATTTCTAATGAACTAGAGCATAGGGTGAAAGGTTCACAGTACTGAATGTGACTGGAGGAAGAAAGAGAGAAGGAAAAAGGGTCAGCTACCAGCCTCGGGCAACAACCTTCCTCTCCCTGTCTTTGAGTTGAGGGTGTTTACAGAGCTTGTCACATAGCTGGCACCGTGTGGACATTAAAGGAGGAGTATGGGAGTTTCATCAGTTCTCAGCTCGTAAGTGTTCCTTTTTAGTGCCTCTGCCATTGAGCGGTGTCTCATTCTCAATGGCAGGCGGAGTCGAATTCCCAGCACCGCTTCTTTGTCCTCTATGTCAATGATGGCGTAGCTCATAATCCAGGGGCCTTTGAACCACTGCCATAAATGGCCAGGAGGCAGAGTCCACTGAAGCTGAGACTCTAAAGATGGTTTGTCAGCTTCTACACCAAAACATCCGCGCAGCGACATCCCCACTGAGGGTTGGTGTGAGAGCGGTAGGAGACTCTGTTTGGGGCCCGTGATGACGATGCACATCAGATACACCCTTGCAATCCAGAAAAAGGTGCACCCCACACCTCAACGCCCACCCTGCGTATACCACAGACCTCTTAGACTCCCCTGAAGCTGCCCCAGTGCAGAGAAGGCCAGGAGGGCAGGAAAAAAATAACAAAACAGTGACATGCGCAAGGAGCAGGTCTCCGGCTGTCTGCTCCTAGCCCTGTGCCATACGGCCTGTGCTAACCACAGCCATCATCCCTCCACCTGCCTTTTCAGGGGACTTTTATCTCCCCGGCCCATTGCCAGGATCAGCTACAGAATTTGAAGGGTCCACTGCAAAAAGAAAATGTGGGTCTCTTGTTGAAAAATCATGGATTTCAAGGTTCAGCAGGAAAGCGTTAAACCAAGCATGGGGTCCCTCAAGCTAGGGACCTGTGTGACTGCCTGGGTGGTACACCCTCATTTCTAATTTCCGGGCAGTGGAAACTGAGGCAGTAAGAAGCAGGCAGGTGATTACCTCAAACATCAGGCCGTGCTTCTGGCAGAAGGTCTGCACTTCGGGGTACGCAGTGCTCTGCAGAGCTTCTCTCTCTGCATCCATATCTGCAAGGAATGGCATGGAGGGTGTTAGATAGAGGAACCCAGAACTCTTCCCTGGCCTGTGGCTCTGCTCTTAGCTTCACTCGCTCTCTACTCAGGCTGGGGCCCTTCACAGCAAATCAAAAGATACAAAAACATGGCATGAACCTGAGGAGACCAACCACCGAGATTGCCCAGGACTTTCCCTGGGTCAGCACTAAAAATCCCACATCCCAGGAAACCCTGCATTCCCAACTAACCAGGGTGGTTGGTTGCCCTGGGTTAGGGTGCCATATAAAATACAGGACACTCATTAAATTTGCATTTCAGATGAACGATGAATAACTTAAGAGCATAAGTATATCCCATTCTATGCACTATTTGGATAAATTTGCATTTTGGATAAACCCTGTTTAATTTAAACTTCAGACAAGGAACAAATAATTTGTTGGTGTATGTCCCATTCCGTGCAATTGTGTGTATCGATAAACCCAGTTCAATCTGCATGTGAGATAAACAACAAATCATTAGCTAGCATAACTATGTTCCTTCCATACAATATTTGGGATATACTTATAGAAAGGGATTATTTATGGTTTATCTAAAATGAAATTTAACAGGATGTCCTGTTTTTGCTGCTGTTTTGGTTTTTTGTGTTTGCTAATTCTGGCAGCCCTACCCAGGGTAAACCTGGATTCTAAGACCTTCTCCATCACTGACTGCACTGTGTGGCCTGATGCCAAGTGTCAGGCTGGCCTCAGTTTCCCCCTCTGTAAAATGGGTTGATGCCTCTGCTCTGCAGGGCTGTGAGCTCCCCAAAATCAAGAACTTCTTCTTGTCTTGGCCATTACTGACTTCTCAGCACTCAACACAGGCACTCAATAAGCCTTGGTTGAATCATTGCATCTTAAAAGTGAAAGTACCTAATGCAACATAGGTGTAGAAGAACAATTTGTTTTCTCTACGTGGCCAAGGGGAGGTCACATTAGTGTCCTATAAAAGATTCCCAAAGTCACTGGTACAAAGAAGCCACCCAGGTCCTGCCATGGGAGCTGACCTGGACACCCACTGCGGATCTGTTCCCCGCCCTTCCCATACCTCTCTTATAAATCCCACAGGTTATTTATATTTGTCCACAAAATATCAACTGGGAAGTTTCCTTAGGTATAGACACTGCTAAGATCAAGGGCACAATGGCAAATGAGACATATATTAACACAAATAGCGTGGTATGCCAGAGCTGGCCCCTGCTGCTTGGGAGAGCTGATGGCTGGATTTTCATGAATACTGTGAGCCAGTTGTTGGCACAGACACTGTGAAAAATGAAATGATCTGAATTGACGATGGAATACATTATTGTAAAAGCAGAGATCGCAAATGCTCAAAACTCACGACTTCCAAGTTATTTTACTATAGTCGGCCATGAGCTCCGCTCTTTCTGTTTACTGCTATTGCTTTTGTAACAGAAAAATAGTAGAGGGAGGTGGGCCACCGCACAGCCTTGCCCGACTGCATGGTTATGAAGTCACATTGGCACCTCAAAATGGACTGTGGTGGGAGGATTTACACGATGGAAATTGTTGTAAAGTGTTGGGCAGTACAAATCAGGTGTTTTATGTTTTCTGGGGTTTTTATTTTTTAATTTTTGGAGAACAGGGTATTAAACATTTGCCAGCACACCACTCTATGTAGTTTTTGCCCTCACCGAGCTTGCAGATTGGTGGGAGGAGCCAGGCATTAAACAAGTACATAAATTAAATAACTACAGCTCTTGGGGCTTCATGGGTTCCAGGACCTGCCAGAGCCCAGTGTGACATGTGGGTGACAAGAGGATCATATGAGATAAAGATGGCCGGTGAGCAGAGCCCAGCCGTGCAGGGTCTTGTAGCCATGGGAAGACTCTGGCACTTTTTAAGCCTAGTAGGTAGTGTGTTCATCATAAATGTTACTTGCAATATCATTTGTCACTTACAGTAACTCTACCAAGTCAGACCCTCAGCCTAGATTATCGAAGAAGAAACAGAGGGTCCGGGAGGCTCCCCTCACCAGTTCCCACGTGCGTCACTGGCCAGGCTGCATTCGCATCCAGGTCTCTTGGAGGACCCTATAGGCCATGCTCATTGCCCTGGCATCCCCCAAGAGTGCCCACTTACCTTTAAAACCCAAGCCCTTCCCTGCCCCTTACCTGAGACTGCAGAGCTGATGAAGATCGCCACAGTGCTGGATGAAGGTGCTGGGAGGGGGCCTATCTGACCCTGGAGAAGCCGCCGGCAGGTGCTTGGGCTAAGGGGACCCACGCTCATACTGCCCATCCACCTGGGCAATCCTTCCCCGGGAAAGGCACTAGGTCTCAGACACCTCACGCCAGTGACTTAGTGGCCTTCCTGAGAAGCCAGCTGGGCAAGGCCATCTGGAGTGGGGTGCCCATCTCACCCTCCAAGGCCCCCTCGGTGACCTGCAGCCATCACCTCCAGCACCCTTGGAAAGCTGAACCAATTGCTCCCCACTGCTCTGCTTGATTTGCAAACGCTAACAGGAGGACATTAGACAGTGGCCTCCCAGCCAAGGCCCTCAAATGTTGGCTACTCCAGGCACCGGAGCTTTTTGCCCCTCAACCAACCAGCTCCTTACCCTAAGAGATCAGCGGTTGCCACAGCAACTGCAGTTTCTTGGCGCTCAGCGTTGGGGCCCAGGGACCAACCAGCCTCTCGAACACCTGGGTCCCTTGGGGCTCCATGAAAGTTGAGCCTGGGCCCAGGTGTGCAAAGGGAGGCTGTGGGATGCTGGGAGCCGTGCCCAGCCCTGGTAGGGCGGGCCAGAAGGATGAACTTAGAGAAATTCCCCACCCAATCCTGCGCTCACTGACCCTTCCAAGGAGGTCCAGCACCTCTGTGCTATGTAAACTAGCAGGTTTCAGCTGGAGGCCATGCTGCTCCCCATGAGACACTTACGGTGTCTGGAGACATTTTGGTTGTCATGACGGGGGGAGGGAGAGCTATTTGCTTCAAGTGGTGGAGCCCAGGGATGCAGCTCCACATACTACATGCATAGGACAGTCCCTGTCACAGAGAATTATCTGTCTCCAAATGTCAGCAGTGCCGAGAAACTGAGAAACCAGCGTGAAATTGACTCGAGCCAGATCTCCTCTCATGCAGGTGGCCTGGAGCCCGAAGCTGGCTCTCTTTGAAAAGAAGGGAGATTAGCAGGTCTCCAGGGGCAGTTAGGAACCTGCCCACATCAAACTGAGAAGTGGTCTTTGAAATAATAATATTAATATTAATATTAATAATAATAATAATAATAATAAAATGCCAGTTGCAACAACATGGATGGACCTCGAGGGCATTATGCTAAGGGAAATAAGGCAGACAGAAAAAGACACATACTGTATGATCTCACTTATATGTGGGATCGAAAAAAGCCAAACTCATAGAAACAGAGTAGAATGGTGGTTACCGGGGGCTGGAGGGTGGGGAGGTGGGGAAATGGGGAGATGTTGGTTGAAGGTTACGAACTTCAAATTATAAGATGAATAAATTCCAGGGGATCTAATGTACGGCATGGTGATTCTAGTTAATAATACTGGATTATATATTTTAAATTTGCTGAGAGAGTAGATCTCTTCTTTTTCTCACCACAAAAAAGGAATGGTAATTATATGACGTGATACGGGTGATAGTTAACTTACGATGGTAACCATTTTGTAATATACAAGTGCGTCAAATCAACATGTTGTACACCTTAAACTTACACGATGTTATATATCGATTACACCTTAATAAAACTGGGGGGAAATAATCAAAAACATGGCTGTATGACCAAGGAATGACCTTCTCATGATTAGACCTGATGGAAAAATGCCCTGGTGATGTAAGTCCTGCCCCCCCACCTGTCAATATTAACAAACCCCAGCTAGAAGGGAGGCATACCTCGGCGTCCATGGGCCTGGTGGGAATGCCGCCTTCATGGAGGATTCAAGCAGGTGGCCTCTCTCCCAGGACATCAGCTACATCGGCTGTGGAATGGTGGCCCACTTAGAGTTGGGCTAGGGTGAGGAGAGCAAGGCACTCACCTTGGGCGCAACATGTAAGGAAGCACAACATCTCTGAAAATCAATAGGAATGCCCAAATGTCCATGATAACAAAATGTGCACGGGCGTTTGGGAAATAGGTATGTAAAGTCCCCTCTTTACGTACGGACACTCAATAAATAGTGGTATCAGTTCAAACGAATGGTTTGAGCTTTTCCATACCTTTTCCGTCTCTGCCTCAACTTACCTTCCCTGCCTTGTCTGCCCAGGAAAGACCCTCTCATTCAGGGGTCCCTAAGACCGCCGTCAGTCGAGGATTCACTAGAAGGACTCACGGGATTCAGGAAAGCTGTTCTACTCACCGTTATAGTTTGTTACAGTGAAAAGACACAGGTTAACAGTGGTTGGCTTTGGGTAAAGAGTTTAGAGGCCTTGATTGGAAGGGAAACTAACTTTTCATTATATGGATGCTCCTTGACTTACGGTGAGGTTCCTTCCCAATAAACCCCTTGTAAATTGAACATATTTTAAGTCAAAAATGCACTTACTACCACACTGCAAAGTATCTGCTGTCTGCACTCAGGATCGCATGTCTGACTAGCAGCTACGGCTCCCTGCCACTGCCCGGCATCAGGAGAGAGTATCGCACCACATTATCACTAGCCTGGGAAAAGATCAAAATTCAAAATGCGAAGTAGTTTCTACTGAATGCAAATCACGTTGGCACCACTGTAAAGTCAAAAACTGTAAGTCAAACCATCGTAAGTCAGGGACCGTCTGTACGAGTTTTTGCATCACTTTATGCTGACCATTTTAAATGTTTTATGTTCAATGTTAAACGCTAGTCAATAACAGAAAGGATGCCTTCCCGGTGGTCTTTCAGAGCTCCAAGATGCCTCTTCTAAATAAAACAGCTACCCTCAATGTCTCTTTGCTGTCCCCTTCCTTTTGTAAATTTTTATTACTAAAACAGAGGGAACTGAAGGGAGACCTTAAATGTACGATTAGTCCAACAGTGGTTTCATGAAAAAGATGACTAAGCAGTTTTGCTCAACATTGGGCAGTTGTGAGGGCCTCTTTGAGGCAGCCACACATAAACACTCCCACAGGATGCCGATTAAAGTGAGCCGTGGGAAGAGAGGTGCATGGGGCGGCACCCCGGAGAGACCAGGCCTGAGCTTCTGGGGGTCCTCTCCCAGTGGAGTCACGTGGACAGCATTTAATTCTCACAGCCACAATGTATGACAAAACACATGGTGCACCACCAACCAGGGAAGCTCACCCCAGCCATCGTGTCCAAGGTTTTTCTGGCTGTTGCTTATAAAGACATGGCTGATCTCAGTCTCCGGCCCCTCCAGAGGTTCAGTTGGTACCACTGTCCCCATTATACGTCACAATGTTCGCATAGATTACCTGGCATGTCCCAAGGCCCCCAGGTAAACAAAGATCCTCTTATTAGGCAGGACATTTCCAGGGCTTAAAGAACACACTTCCCAGGAGCTGAGAGAGGGCCAAAGCTTTCACGTGCAGGGTATGGACAACCCAGGCCTGCTGAGTTAGTCCTTTCCTGCACAGACCTGATACATATTGTGATGTAGGGTTGACTATCACCATTTTATGGAGGAGGAAACGGAGGCTCAGAGTGAAAACGTTCTCTCTAGCCTGGAAGCGCAGAGTCAGGGAGCAAGTATGGCTCCATCTCCTCCAGAGACCCTCAAAGCCAGCCTGGCCATCCAGCCACCTTCCCACAATCCACCCAGACCCTCTGCTTTAGCCACACCCTGCTGACCTTACCTAAGTCCCAGCGTCAGTCTAGGCCTTATCTTAGCCCCTCCTCATCAGTCTCCTGACCTTGAATTTGCCTCTCCAGAAATCTCTGTTCCTTTCCCCGTGTCTCTGAGTGGGAGATGTGACCCCACTCCAGCGCATGGCTATGTTACCACCGCCTGACGTTCATAAGAAGATCAGAGGTTTTCACCTCCACATTCACGCTAGGCTTTCTTTCTATTCCTCTAGCCCAGACTTTTCCAACCTCAGCATGCTGACATCTGGACTGGCTCATTCTGTGCAGTGGGGGCTGTCCTATCACTGTAAGATGCTGAAGAGCCTCCTGGCTTTGACCCACTGGATTCCAGGAATAGACCATCCCCCAGCCCAAGTTGTGACGATCAAAACTATCTCCAGACAATGCCAATGTTTACTAGGGGGAAGAATATGCCTCTGGTCTAACATAGCCAATTTATTTTAGTCTCAGGGCCTTTGTACATGCCATGAATGCTCTATCCTTGGTCTTTTCACGTCTTTCACATTTCAGCTTAAATGCCACCTCCTGAGAGGCTCTCCTTGATCATCTCATTACTCAGTGACCTCCCAAGTCACTCTGATGCCATCAACCTATTTTAATTCTCTGCACAGTAGATACTCACCACCAGCTGATGTTTCTTCTGTGCTTGTTTACTGCTTGTCGTTCCCAAGAAAATGTGACTTTGACCAGTACGAGGATCTTGTCTGGCAAGGTTGGCATGCCTGGCACATAGTAGGTGCTCAGCAAATAACTGTCACATCAACAGACTCACCTACAACAATCCATCTTTCTCCATTCCTGTTTGCTGCTGCAGACAACTAAGCAGGACTGAACTTCCTCAGAAAAGACAGAAGCCCCTTGCAGCGACTGCCTTCTGGTTTGTCTTGGGAGTTCCAGCCTCCCTCTAACTCCTGCTGGTGGTAGAAGGGACAGTTTCGAATCCTCTGGGGAAGTAGGTTGGAAAAGAAAGTTTTTTGGGCCCAGTGCTGGCCGGAAAGCAAGCCCCCGGCAATCCTAGTAACTTTTGTCTCAGATAATCAGCAGGTCTCTCCCTGCCAATTCCCCCAGCAACTGGAAGAATGAAAAGAAACTGTGTGGCTCTCAGGCCCCAGCTAAACTGGGCACTTAGCCAAATTCGGTGGTTAACTGTTATGCGCCAGGCTAATATAGTCAACATAGCAGATGCCATTTGGTGAGGGTTTATGAGGTGCCAACTGGTTGGCATTTGGCATTGGCAGTCCGCACAACAACCCGAGAGTCAAAGCAGATATTATGATCCTGTCACACGGATGGAGAAAGGAGGTCCAGAGAAATGAAACCCTTTTGTGGGCCTCTCTGAGCTTGTTTTCTCAGCAATCTCTTGGGATGGTAAGAGAATGAAATACAGGTGTATAAAGAGCCTAGCACCACACCTGGGTTATACAAAAGGCCCACCGATTGTTGGCCATAATTAATTACTATTATTACCAGGCTCACTCAACAAGTGACAGAGTCAGGAATCAACACTTCCTGTGTCCATGTCCCAGCAAGCATTAATGAAACATAATTCTCTACAACAGGGTTTCCCAACCTCGGCATAGACATTTAGGGCCAGCTCATCCTGGTGGGGCTGTCCTGTGCACTGGAGGATTTTGAGAAGCGTCCCTGGCCCCCACCCACTAGATGCAAGTAGCACCATCACCCCAACATTGTCCACTGTCCACTGGGGAGCGGAGTCCCCCCCTCCATCCCCTGATTCAGAACCACTGCTCTCATGTTACATAGGCATGTTACTATGATCATGTTGCTATATGTCGAGTAACTCTTAAGTTTCAGGTGCAAATATACATACTGTCTCTAATACTCCCAGCGACCTGGGGACTTCTGTTTGTTATTCTGGTTTACCAATGATGAAAATCAGTGTCATGCAGGGTCTCTAGTCCTGCTCCCCTCACCAGAATGCAGGATATGGTGAGGCCAAAAAGGAACACCAACGGAGCCATGGATGGGGGTTCATACCACTGTATTTTCGCTGGTGGCTGGGTTGGAGACACAAAAGCAAACATCCCCCAGTACCCCAACAAGGGGTCTTCCTGCACCCCAGTCCCACTGGCAGCTGGGCGAGACACAGGAAGTAGGATCCGCACGATCTGCAATCCACCATCCATGCTTGCTAACCCCACTTGCTAGCTACAATCCACCATCCGCTTTTCTGCCAACCAACCAACCCCCTCGCCAACTGTAATCTGCGCCTGCTAGCTCAGCCACTGCAGTTATATCATGGCCAATGGCTAATTGGTTACAGCTGATGGCCAACCAGCCACAGCTGATGACCATCTACCATGCGAGCCAGCACCTTTCCACGTGAGGCCGAGAGCCTGGAAACTGCTCTCTGGGACTCCATCCCCACAATTAGCTTCAGAGAAATTCAACAATTAGCCCATGCTGAGCTGACAGTCGAATGCTTTTGCCGGCCACCTTGGAATCTGTGAGTATTAAAGGATTCTTGGCAAAGTTTTAAAAATGTGATAATGGTATTGTGGTTAGGCTTCATTAAAGAGTCTTTATCTTTTGGAGACACATAATAAAATATTTACAGAATGATTAGATATGTAAGGTGACTGGGATTTTTGCTTAGAAATAGTAATTCCAGCTGGCAAGATGGATGGGTAGGGGTTGGCCAGGGGATGATAGCAGTGGAGGCTAGGGCTGGGGACTCATTATGTATTACTGCTTACTTTTGTGAGTGTTTAAAATTACCCATAGTAAAAGGGTAAAATAGTCTTCCATCTGTGCTCTTAAGGAATAGTTATGATTATTTTGTATTGACTAGGTGCTGAGCCCAAAGTCAGGGGACTTCCACACCTCCTCTGCCATCCCCGCAAGTTTAACGTTATCATTCCGACCTTAACAGAAGAGAAATCCAGGCTGGAAGGTGTTAATAAACCGAAATACACCCTCGACCTGGCAGGAAATGCCTGGGCTGAGCATGAGAGGGGAAGCAGCGCCCCCTGGAGGGCAGCGCAGGGGATGCCGCAGCAATGGGCAGAAGCCGCGGGAACCTAGGGCGGGTGGGAGAGGGAGGTAGCTGAGACATTGTCCTGGGGCACAACATTTGGCGGAGGGGGTTGGAGGGGTGGAGGTCAACAAAAAAATACCCAGCAATAAAGATAAATAATATTTTCTAATTGTGGTAAAAGGACAAATATTTTAACGTGACATTTTAAAAAATCAAAATCAGTGCAGAAAAATCCACCATAAATGACGTATCACAATTTTAAATACATTGCGGCAAGTGAGAGGACTATGCAAATCAGGGCCAGATCCCGTTTTTATTAAGATTTTGATATTTTGTTCATCATGGATTTTTTTGCATTGATTTTGATTTTTTTTAAATATTATTTTAAGATATTTGTCAATTAAAACCACAATGCCCACTAAGGTGAACATAATTTTAAAAAGTAGAAAATTACAAGCAGCGAGGATGTGGAAGAATTAGAATCCTTATGCATTGTTGTTGGAAATGTAAACTGCTGCAGCCACTGTGGAAAATAGTCTGGCAGTCTTAAAAAGCTAAACACAGTATTACCATATGACCCAACAATTCTGCTCCTAAGTATTGTCAACTGATGGTTGTTGGCACCAATTCAACGCCACCAGGAATCCCCAATTTGTGATGTGGTGAAGAAGGAAACTTCATTCAGTGCACACTACTCAATTACGAAACAGGATGGCTGTGAGGCAGTCCCCAGGCGAAATGGCCCCTCTCCAACTAGACAGCTCTGCTTTGCTCAGGTCCAGCCCAGCAACCAGTCTCCAGTCTCAGGTAGAAAGGGAAAAGCGGGCCTCTGGAGTCAGAGGGAAGCTGAATTATAAAGAGAGAAGTCCCTGCACCCGGCTCCTGATTGGTCCATCCTCATGCAAATGAGAACTCCAAATTATCACAGTTTGATTGGTCCAAAAAGCACCGTCCTGATTGTTCAGAATAGAGCCACTCTGATTGATCAGTGAAGATGCTAACGGAGTTATAGCTGCACAGCTCTGATTGGATGGGGGAAAGTCTCAGTCCTATTGGTCGAAATATGATTCCAGGAACTCTTTTATAAGGGTTGGCTTAGCTGGCAGAAACACAGTGTAGGCAGGTAGTTCAGTGTAGGTGGCAGGCAGCTTAGTTCTGGTTTCTCCTTGATGTCTGGCTTTTGTGAGAGACCCCTGTTTAGAAATGGCTGCTAGGCTCTGTTTTTAAATTTGAGCCCAGTTAGTCACAAGGAGCCCTTAGTAGGCATCTTCTTTCTCAGGGCCAACAGTACACACCCAAAATAATTGAAAACAGGTGTTCAAACAAATCCTTGTACACACATATGCATAGCAGCACTATTCACAATAGCCAAAAGGTGGCAACAACCCAGGTGTCCATTAACTGAAGACCAGTAAACAAAATGTGGTCCATCCACATAGTGGAATATTCTTCAATCATAAAAAAGGAATGAGGTACTGACACACGCTACAACATGGATGAACCTTGAAAACACCATGCTGAATAAGAGAAGTCAGGCACGAAAGGCCACATATTGTATGAAATGTCCAGAACAGGCAAAACTATAGAGACAGAAAGCAGATTAGTGGTTGCCAGCGTCTGGGACAAAGGGGCGGGGAATGGGGAGTGACTGCTAATGGGGACGGGGTCTCTTTTGGGGGTGATGAAATGTTCTGGAACTAGGTAAAGTTGATGGTTGCACAATATTATGAATGTATTAAGTGCCACTGAATTGCATACTTGAAAATGATTAATTTTATGTTATGTGAATTTAACTTCATTTTTTTCCCTTTCAATTAAAGTTTATTGGGGTGACAATTGTTAGTAAAGTTACATAGATTTCAGGTGTACAATTCTGTATGACATCATCTATAAATCCCATTGTGTGTTCACCACCCAGAGTCAGTTCTCCTTCCATCACCATATATTTTATCCCCTTAACTTCAATTTTTAAAAATGGACATAAATTTTAAAAATTAGCTTGATCATTTTTTTTTTTGCATCCTCTAAGCGTCTTGCCTGATGTGAGTGTCTCTCCCCCTTTCACCCTACTTCCCTCGGGGTTTGGCTACCATTATCATTCCCAGTTTACAGATGGGGAAGCCAGGTCCATTGCTGTCTATACTTCGAATTAATCCCTTTGATGTGGTTTGTTTAAGCCACGCACCTAAGCTTCCTGGTGACCCTATTTAGCCACCTCTGTCCCAAGCTAGTCGGTGCCTCAGCCTGGAAGTCTCTGGTTTGTGTCCTGTCCTCATGCCAAGCATTGGACTTGGCCTGGCATGATCCAGAATGACCACCCAGTGGAAATCAACAATTGGCCTCATTTTTACCCTGTGGTTCCTAAGTTTGTTTTGAGGTCACAGACCACACTTTAACCTCCTCAATAAAAGATTCGGACCTTTTCCTAGAAAATGACACGTGCACACAATTTTTCCTATAGTCTCAGGCAGTCCATAAAACCTCTCATTCCTGTCCTTGGGTTCAAGAGGAGCTAGTGAAGCCCAGGCTAAGATGCTCGAAGTCAGACAAATATTCTGAGATTCACCCATTTATGGAAGAACCAGGGGCATAATTTGTATGTCTTATTTCCCTTTCCTTTGTTTTGTCATGTTAATTTATAATTTACAAAGAGTAAAATTGACTCCCTTTCAGTGTGAGTTTGAGCTGAGTTGTAGGGCGTGCACAGATTCATGTAACCACCGCCACAATCAGGACACTACCGTCCCCAAAACTCCCTCACACTGCCACCCTTGTACTCACAGCCCTCCCCAACCCCTGGCAACCACTGATATGTTTGTTCTCTGTTACACTATGTCTGTCTATTGGAGAAAGTCACACGTATGGCATAAGATGGCACGCACCTGAGACAGGCTTATTTTACTCAGAATAATACTTTTCAGATTCATCCAGATTGTCCTGTGTATCAAAAGTTCTCTCCTTTTCATGGCTGAGCAGTACTCCCTTGTACAAGTGTGCCAGTCTCTGTCCATTCAGGATACTTGGTGATGCATTTGTTTCCTGGGCATGCCATGACAAAGTACCACAAACTTGGGGGGGGGTGCTTAAAACGACACAAACTCATCCTCTCATGGTTCTGGAGGCCACAAGTCTGAAATCAAGGTGTCGGTAGGGCCATGCTCCAGGGAGGATCCCTTCCTTGCCTCTTCCAGCTTCTGGTGATAGCTGTCAATCCTTGGCGGTCCTTGGCTTGTAGATGCTTCACTTCAATCTCTGCCTCTGTCATCACATGGCCTTCTCTTTATACATGAGTTCAACTTTCCTCTTCCTATAAAGACACCAGTCACATCGGATTAGGGCCTGACCTGGTGGCCTCATCTTAACTTGATGACATCTGCAAAGACCCTGTTTCTAAATAAGGTCATATTCATAGGTGCTGGAGGTTAGGACTTCAACATATCTTTTGGGGAGACACAATTCACTCCATAACAGGTGACTCGATGTCTTTTTAATATTTTTCATAACAAAATAGTACATATAAAGCCCTCCTACTGAGCGTTAAATTTAATGGCCGGCCCTAGGAAAGGTACTTGAACAAACGCTGGAGTCTAACCGGCCTTTTTTTCAAGGAACGCCATTTTTCTTACAACATTTGAAACACTGTGGTTCAGATTTGGCCGTTTGGCAGACTCTTTTATTAAAAATGAGTAAAATGAGACTATCACTTCAAGGAAAACAACTGTCGTTTAGTATTGCCGAGGATAAAATTCAAGCTTTCAAGGGAAAATCAGAATTTTGGAAAACCTGTGTCTGCCACTGTGAGCTTGATTGCTTTCTGATCCTTAAAGGTTTGTCTGATTAGACGGGTGGTGCTATTAAAGAATGTGCCTCTCTAATATTGAATAATGAAATGTGACAACCTCTGCATAACTGAGTGAACTAATATTTTCCAAATGACCAATGCATGATGTTACTATCATCATAGGGGGTTCATTCAGGGTGCAAGACAGACCAATACATTTTAATGTAACCAAGTTGAATGGGGTTACTAAAATGATATATCCGTGTCCAAACCCCCAGAACCTGTGAATGTGACTTTATTTGGAAAAAGAATCTTTGCAGATGCAATTAGCTTCGGGATCTCAACATGAAATCATACTGGATGACCCAGATGGGCCCTAAATGATGAGTCTTTATAACAGAGGGGAGGAAAAGACATGAACACAGAAGAGAAGGCTATGTGACAATAAAGGCAGAGATTGGAGTGATGTGGCCACCAGCTGAGGATCCCCTGGGCCCACCAGAAGATGGAAGAGGCAGAAAGCATCCTCCCCTAGTCAGGATGGCATGTGCAGATGTTTGAGGGCGAGAGAGAACATTGTGTATTCTAGGGACTGCAAATCGTTTGGAGAGGCTCAATATTAGATACAAATATAAAATGTAGATATAAGCTATAAGAAAAAACAAAATGGACACCTGTCACCCACCATCTATCGAACTTTTTCTATAAGGGACCAGAAAGTAAATATTTTCAGCGTTGGAGAGTAGACAGTTGTTTAGCTTTCCCATTGCAGCTCAAACGCAGCCATAGAGTATACATAAGTGAATGGGCATGAATGTGCGCCAGTAACACTTTATTTCAGGACACTGACATTAGAATTTCACATAATTTTCATGCGTCATGAAACAGGATTCCTCTTCTGATGTTTTCCCCCAACCATTAAAAAAATGTGAAATCTATTCTTAGCTCTTGGGTCATGGAAAAGCAGGTGACTCTGATCTAGCTTAAGGAATTAGAACATTTCCAATATTTGAAAGCTCCCTGCACCCCACCCAGTTACATCTCTCTTCCTCTCCCCACAAAGGGCAGCCATGATCTTGCATTTTTGTGTTCATCATTCTTTTGGCTTGTGTGATCGTTTTTGCTGTATAAATATGTATCCCAAAACAATATATTGTTAGATTTATATGTTTTGGGCTTTTATATAAAGGGGAACCACTCTGTAGGTATTCTGATGCGACTTGCTCTTTACACTTAAGGCGTTTTTGAGATTTGTCCATGCTATAGTTTTTTCATTTTCAATGCTGTGTGGTATCCTATCATATCACTATAGAGCAATTTGTTCATCCTCCTGTCGATAAGCATTTGCATTGTTTCTAACGCTTTTTCACTAGAACATTCTGGAACATTTTGGAGGGATTTGAAGCCAAATTTGGAGGTGGTCAGACTGATGGATTCAAAAAGGGACCACCCTCCCACCCCAGCTATTTGTCAGGCAGTCCTTAGTTATAACAAGAAGCAGTGGATTGTGGCTCCCCAGTGGATTGTGGCTCAGATGGGAGCACAAATGGGGAAATTGAGGCTGAGAGTGGTTAGGTGATACCCACCGCCACACAGTATATATGGGTGTGGTAGGCAGCCTCTAAGATGGCCCCTGATGATCTCCACTTCATTTTCCAAATATTCACACCTCCAAGCTCATATCTGTGCTGCAGTCTCCATCTAGAACACACTCTGAGATATCTTCTACTCCTCCCTGGGTATTTCAAGGCTCCAGACAAATCTCTCTCCTTGGGGAAGCCCTCCTTGACTCTCCATGACCCCTCTGAGTCCCCTTGGCACTACTTTCCCTTGTTCAGGGAACTCCGTAAGGGCAAGGGATAGGCTTTTGCATCTCTGTGCCCCCAGGGCACGGATTGGGGACAGATACCCTAAACTTCATCAAGTGTTTGTTGAATAAATTGACGTTATTGGGGGGGGCACAAATATTGAGTCTATAATAACAGAGTACTCTGATACTATATTATAGTATCAGATATATACTACTCTGATATTATAGTCTACTCTGATATTATAGACTCAATATTTGTGTCTCCCCAAAATTCATATGTTGCAATCCTAACTCCCAAAGTGATGGTATTTGGAGGTTGGGTCTTTGGGAGGTGATTGGTATTAGGTTAGATAGTGAGAGTATGGCCCTCAAGATGGGTGCCCTTATAAAACGAGGAGACAATGAGGGATCTTTCCCTCTGCTCTCAGCCATGTGAGGTTACAAAGAGAAGACAGCCATTCACAAACCAGGAAGAGAACCCTCACCAGATACCGGATCTGCTGGTGCTTTGATTTTGAATTTCCCAGCCTCCAGAACTATGAGAAATGACTGTTGTTTAAGCCATCCAATCTATAGTAATTTTTTATAGTAGCCCAAACCGACTAAGACACCTGATTGTGGTCTGCTTTCATAGAGGACACTTGAGGGGTGATGACATGCCCGTTTGTAACGTGGCACAGCTCTCTCGGCTTTACCTAGTAAAGTGTACTGTTCATTTCTTCTATAACTCATCAGATATTTGGAGTTAGAGTCTTAAAACCCATCCAGTGCAGGGGTTGGCAAACTTTTTCTACAAAAAGCCAGTCAGTGTTTTTAGCTGGCAAGTAAGACAGTCTCTGTTTTAGTGACTCAGCTCTGTTATTGTAGTCGAGAGGCCATAGGCAATATGTAAACAGACATGGGCAGTAAACATATGAGTATGGCTGTGTGCCACTAAAACTTTATTGACAAACACAGGCAGTGGGCCAGATTTGGCCCTTGGGCCATAGTTTACCTACTGTTGACCCTCGTCCAACATTTTCATTTAACAAGGAGGGGTTCACCCAGGGTCACAGAACAAGTTAGGAGCAAAACCAGACCTCCCTCTCAGGCCTGCCAACATCCTGCCTTTGCGCCCTCACTTTTATCTCTCCGCTGGCTCTATGGGCTCAATTAGGTGTTTATTTCCTCCACTAATTGAACTGGGACTTTATCCAGATGCCTCCAGGCAGGTACAAACCAGAAAGTGCAAGGCAAAAAGCAGTTTAAAAGTAGTTACAACCACCCACTTCTGCAGTAACTGTTGGACAGTGGCCTCACCTTTCCTGAGCACGTGCTCAGCGTCAGAGACTCGGCCAACCTCTCCCCACCTGTGTGTCTTATGCTTCCCTAAAGAGACTCAGAGAAGTGAAGTGGCAAGGAAAAAGCATGCGCTTTGGAATAAGATAGGCCTGGATTTTAATTCTGCCCCACCATTAGCTCTCTAAGTTGCTTTGCCACTGAGCCAAAATTTTTTTCCATAAAATAATCCACCTCCAAAGACATGCTGTTTGTAAAGTACCTGTTTATGTGCTTGGCATGTTGCAGGCACTTAATAGAAATTTCTAGGTGCAATTTGTGGCGTGGATTTGCTTATGAGGCACCGTTGGCACGTTCTACAGCGGCCCCTGTGGGTCCCAGCCCCTGGTAACCACACCTGTGTGTAATCCCTACCCTTGAGTGTAGGGGACCTAGGATTTGCTTCTAACAAATAAACTACGACCGAAGTGATGGGATGTGCGTCCTCAAACCATTAAAGAATTGCCGTATGATCCAGAAATTTCACTTCTCGGTACATATCCAAAAGAAGTGTAAGCGGGGTCTTGAAGAGATACTTGTGTGGCCATATTTATTTATTAGCATTATTCACAACAGCTGAAAAGTGAAAGCAACTCAGGTGTCCATCGACAGGCGAAGGATAAGCAAAATGTGGTCCATCCACACAATGGAATATTATTCAGCCTTAGAAAGGAAAGAAATTCTGATACGTGCTGTAACATGGATGAACGTCGTGGACGTGATGCTGAGTGAAATAAGCAGACACAACAGGAGAAATACTGTGTGATCCCACTTATAGGACGTCCCTAAAGGAGGCAGATTCATAGAGAGAGAAAGTAGATGGTGGGTAGGGGGTGGGGTGGGGGGAGGGGAGGGGAGGGGAAAGAGGAGGGGAAGGGGGAGCTAGTGCGTAATGTATGGAGTTTTTGTTTGCCGGATAAAAAGAGCTCTGGAGATGGAGGGTGGGGATGGTTGTGCAACAGTGTGAATGTGCTTAATGCCACTGGACACTTAACTATGGTTAAGATGGTGAATTTTATGTTGTTTATTTATAGTAATAATAATAATAATAAAAGAACTTTTCTCTCAGCCCACGACCAAACAAGCTACTGAGTGTGAGTCCTGCAGCTAAAATTAGGCAAAACTTGAGAGCCCGCCTTCAGAGTTCTCACACCTACAGGGATGGCAATGTCAGCCTGCCCTGCCAATCATCCCCAACCAGCCCGCCAGTGGCTTGCCCACCCCCTTCCCAAAATAGTATGGGAGGCTATTTTGGAACAGTCTGTTCCCTCATCAAATGAGATCTCAGAACACTTGTGCTGGAAGGCAGGGAGCCGGTTACCGCCAGCACCCACCAGGTGCTGGATGAGCCCAGGCAGAAGCGCCTCGGGCACTCACAGAGCTGGCTTTTGTAATCCAATCCAGGTTTCCCGCCTGGGGCCCAGGCTTTCCAGACTCTCCCGCTGGTGGTCCTCAGAGGAAACTGAGGCTCTGGAGAAGACGAGCGACCTGCCGGATGCCCCACACATGGGTGCAGGTGAAAAGTTAGGATGTGAATAGGTGTAAGAAGCTTTGAAACCTAATCTGTTTTCCTTTTCTTTGTAGATTCTGGTAGAATTCTCAGCATACAGTTCTGTGAGTTTTGACAAAGACACAGAATTGTGGATTCCCCACCACAATTAAGATAGAGTTCTGTGACCCTTTCCAAATTCCCCTGGTCCCTCTGCAGACAATCTCTCCTCCCACCCCCAGCTCCTGGCCCTCACTGATTAGTTCCCTGTACCTCTAACTTTTCCTTTCCTAAAACATCCCATAATAGGAGCCCACAGGACGTCATGAGTCTGCCTTCTTTCACTTAGCAAATGCATATGAGATTCATCCATGTTGCTGTCTCAGAAGTTTGTTCCTTGTCATTGCCGAGTATTAATCTATTAATCTATTATATAATGTTCATCCACTTACTAGCTGATGGACTTTTGGGATGTTTCCAGTTTTTGGCAATTAACAAAATCAGCTTGCTTTTAAACATTTCTTATGTGAATAGGAGTTTGTGTTTCACTTGGGAATGGGATTGTATTTGTTGTATGGTTTTATGGTGATGTTTAATTTTATAAGAAACTGCCCAACTGTTTTTCCGCCAGCACTAGGCGAGTGTTCCAGTTGCTCCAAATCCTTACCAGCACCTGACATTGTTAGTTATTTTTATTTTTATCCACTTTGAGCAGTACTGGATTCGTTTGCGAGGGCTGCCACGACAAAACACTGGTGGCTTAAACAACAAAAATTTACTTGCTTACCTTTCTGGTGGTTAGCAGTCTGAGACCAAGGTGTTGGCAGGGTTGGTTTTTTCTGAGGCCTCTCTCTCCGGGTCCTCCAAAGGTCTTTCCTCTGTGGTCTGTCCTAATCTCCTCTTCTTATAAGGACACTAATCATATTGAATTAGGGGCCATCCTAAAGACCTCTATTTAACCTAATCATTTATTTAAAGACCCTATCCCCAAATATGGTTACATTCTGAGGTCCTAGGGATATAAATTTTGAGGGTAACACAATTCAGCCCACGACAGATGTAATGTGTATTACCTGTGATTACTTGCCACCCATATACTTTCTTTGGTGAACTCAGTTCAATTCAAATCTTTTGCCTAGTCTTTTTCTTTTTCTTTCCTTACTTAAGTTTTATTACAGCTTTATTGATGTACCACAGACATACAGTCAAGTATGTTTATTAAAATATACAATTTGAAACATTGTGACATAGACAAATAAGTTCCTGAACTCATCCTAGAAAAAGTGCTGCATACCTCATTGCTGAATATCACTATGGTCACCTTCCAAGTACTCCCCTTGGGAAGCTATGCACTGATGCCAGTGCCTAGTCCACCCTTCGAAGTGATTTTGGAACTCTTTTTCTGGAATGTCCATCAGAGCTGTCATCGTATTAACCTTGATGTCCTGAATGTCATAAAAATGTCTTCCTTTCAAAATTTCCTTTATCTTAGGGTAAAGAAAGAAGTCACTGGGGGCCAGATCAGGTGTGTAGGGAGGGTGTTCCAATACAGTTGTTTACTGGCTATAAACTCCCTCGAAGACAGTGCTGTGGGAGCTGGTACGTTGTCGTGATGCAAGAGCCATGAATTGTTGGCAAAATGTTCAGGTCGTCTTTTTCACGCAGCCTTTTCAGCACTTCCAAACAGTAAACTTGGCTAACTGTCCAGTTGGTACAAATTCATAATGAATAATCCCTCTGATATCAAAAAAGGTTAGCAACATCATTGCAACAAGTTCATAAACTTAATTATCAGACTTTTATATAGACTGTGAGGCTATCATCACAATGAGGGTGGTGAAGATACCCACCTCCAGTTCCCTTGTGCTTTTTTGCCATCCTTCCCACTGGCCCCTCTCCTCAAGCACCCATTGCTCAGCTTTCTATTACTAGAGATGAATTTGCCTTTTCTAGAATTTTATATAATGGGAATCAGAGAGTATGCATTCTCATTTGCATGGCTTTTTTCACCAGTCAAAATGCATCTGAGGATCATTCATGCTGTTGCAATTAGTTCCTTTTGATTGCTGAGCAGTATTCCAAGGGTAGGGCAGTTATTCATTCATGCTTTCACTTTTGATGGGCCTTTGTGTGTTTCCAGATGGGCGCTATTACAAAGCTGCTACAAACATTCCTGTGCATGTCTTTGTGTGGACACATACTTTCATTTCTTTTGGCCAAATACCCAAGAGTGGAATGGCTGGGTCATATGGTGAATGCATGTTTAACTTTTTAAGAAACGGCCATACTGTCTTCCAAAGTGGCTGCACCATTTTATATTCCTGCCCACAGTGTATGAGTTCCAGCTGCTCACATCCTCGTCCGCACTTAGTATAGTCGGTCTTAATTTTAGCCACCCTCATGGATATGTAGTACCTTCCCACCCATTGCCCTGATGGCCAAGGATGCTGAGTGTCTTTTTGTGTGCCTATTTTTATGCCATTGGTATATTCTCTATGGCAAAGTGTCCATTCAAATCCTTTGTTCATTTTAAAATTGTGCTGTTTGTTTTATTATTGAGTTTTGAGAATGCTTTATATATTCTGGATATAATCTTTTATCAGATGTAATTTTCTAAGATTTTCTCCCAGTGTGTGGCTTGGCTTTCATTCTATTAACAGGATCCTGCACAGATTCTTAGCTGCAAATCCCAGCCGCCCCATTAACCCTGCCTCCAACTTTGAAGGGCGGTAATAATCATCACCCTCCTTTTCCCCCAAAAAGGCCTGGAAAAGGAGAGGCTCCATGAGTTACTGGTAGCAGAGGGAGGATTCAAACCCAGGTCTGCTTAACCCCAAACCCCACAGACCACACCTACAGCCACCATCTCCCACGGGTGATCAGGGGCTGCCACGAGCCTCACTCCCCTGGAGCGTCTCTAATGACACAGACCCCCACTGTGTCCTGAGGCCAAAAGAGCAGGAATAGATCAGACAAGCCCGCAGGGTTCTCTCACAACATTTATTTGCTGAACCTTCATGCCGAGCTTTGATGAACACGCAAGAGGATGAACGGGGCCTCACAGCCTCAGAATGCACCCGACTCCCAGGCATCACCGGATCAAGGCCCTTTCCCTACAGCTGGGTAACACCTGGGACCCCACCAACCCCACCCTGATCTCAACATACCCGCACACTGATGCCCTGAGCTCGCCCTGAGCATGCATGTCAGCCCGTGCTCAGGGCGAGCCCGATCTGGGCCCAAACCCTACCTGACACTGGCCATTTTCAACCCACCCACCCCTCTCGGATGTCCTGGTGACCTAGAATGAGATGCAGGTGGCTGGAAGGGGCCCTCAGCTACCATTCCCTAGCTCACCCTGAAGCAAGTTCCCAGCCCACCCAGCAGCAGCAGCACAAGGTTCAGTACAGAGTAGGCAGCAGCATGTTTGTTGAGTGACTGAGTGAACAGGCAATGAAGGATGGCAGCCTGAGGAAGGCCTGATGCTTTCAGGGAGCAAAAAAAGCAAGTGCTTAGAGCCCCTGAACAGAGCTGGACATTGGAACCCCCATCTAGCCAGCTACATTTCTTTGGTTTGGGGGCAGCCCGAAGCCAAGGATCAGTACAAGCCTTTCCCACGCTCCAAGCTCTCGAGTCTGGCCCAGACATGTCTCCCAAAGGCCTCTTTTGTGCCAGGTAACTTGTGGGGTTCTCTGATCCACAACACATAGGATCTAAAATGCAAAGCTGTTTTCAAGCATAGTGAATGCCTGTCATGGTCTCTCCTCCCGACTACACGGTGCTTCTGAGCTTATAAGGCTGGTTCACGTCCAGCCTCATATCAGCCTTGTGTACAGAGGACGGCTGGGGTCCCCACTATACAGATGGGAAACGCAAGACTCAGAGAAGGAGGCACCTTGCCTAGGGACGCCCAGGAGGAGTCGGCAGGAAGACGTGGAACTCAGAGCAGCTGCCTCGCAGGAGGTAATTAGGAATCATCCCTCAAGTGAATGAGTCTCAATGCGACTTGAAATTCTTTTGGAGTCAAAACTTAATTTCAGAGAGGAAATAATAGAACCAAGGATCTAACTGCCAGGTTTTCTGGCTGGAGCCACTGCCAGGATTCTGGGGCCTACCCTCCCCAAATCTGTAACTCTACATGGGCCTGGCAGAGAGGGATCCCCATTCCTACAAATGCCCTTCACCCCCATATCTCATCTAACCCCTCACATCAGCCCTGGAGGGTGGGCTGATGGCCCCAGTTTGCAGACAGGAAAGTTGAGGCCTAGCAAGAGGAGAGATGAGCCCAGGACAACACCCCCACCCCTGGCTCTGAGGGTTCTGGGTCCGGGTCCTCTCCCTAGTACCCCGCAGGCCCCTCAGGCTGCCCCCTAATCCGCCTTCTTGGTCTTCTTCTTCCTGGAGCCCTCGCTCAGCTCTTCTTTGGACTTGGCAGCCATAGCTGAGTGTGGGGAGCCGGGTCCACTGCCACCATGAGCCCCTCCGTGGGCCCCACCATGATTATTGTGGTGATGGTCACCCCCCAAACCTGTCCCAAACAGGACAGGGCAGACGTAGCTCTCCAGAACATCAAAAGGGGAGCTGTGGGAGTGAGTGGCCGTCAGGAACACCTGAGGTGGGGTGGTGGGGGACAGGTAGACAGAGGGAGTCAGAGGGAGACCGAGGCAGAAAACAAGGAGGGGAGAGGAGAAAAGGGGAGAGGAAATCAGCCAGGTCAGGGTCAGAGGTAGCCGAGACCCGGCCCTCTGGCTGCACACATCCCCACAGGGTGACCAATTATCCCGGGTTTCCCAGGATGCAGGACTTTTGGTGTTAAAGCCCAGGCAGTGCCGGGCTCACTGGGAAGTGTGGTCACCCTCTCCCCAGAAGTGCTCCCACACCTGGGCTCAGGGAGGAGCTGTGCTTGGCCTGGAGTCGCTCACTCCCTTTCGATGGCCTGTGGTCCCCTCCCAGAGCCAGCAGTGGAGCTCCCCAGTTTCACAGGGAGGGAGGACAGCATGGCTCTTCAAAACCCCTCCTGGGGGTGGGGTGACCCCAACTCAAGGACTGATGGTCAGACCAGCCCCATGTCTGGTCCAGCCCGAGTCCCTACCATCCTGAGAGTGCCTTCCCTGTATCTTGTCCCTTTTGTCCCTCCACAGAGCCCCAAACAGACCCCCCACACACCTGCCCACCTCTCGGCCTCTGCCCAGAAGGACTCATTCCCTCACTCCCATCCCCACCTGCTGGACACTGCCCTTCTCAGACCCTCCTCCATGCACGGACCTACTGGCAAGCACCCACCCCCAACCCCACTTAGGGCTGTCCTTTCCTGGACACCCTAGGCTGTGAGTCCAAGTCCCCTACCAGGGGAGGTGGGGGTGGGCATGGGTCAGGACAGGAAAGCTTACCTTACAGGACACCATGAACATGGTGAAGATAAAGATGAGAGTGGCTTTGGACACTGGGAGCCAGCGGGTCTGCTGGAGTGTGAAGAGTATGGCTCCATAGAGGCTGGCCTTGGTAGGGCTGGAAGGGGCAGCCATGGTTACTGGGAGGCACTGCAGAGCTCAGGCCTGTGTACCTCTGTCCCAGAACCCCTTCTCCGCCTGCCCCAGCCAGCCTCAGCTCCCATCCAGTTTCTGAGTGGGAAGTGGGAAAATGCCCACATGGTACAGAGGAGGTGGTGTCTCTTTATGCCGTAAAGGGTTAGCTTGGCCCAAAGAGACACCTGGCCTTTGTCTGTGGCTCCTGGGAGCCACCCTCTAAGCCCTGGGAATGTCCTGCCTGTGGGGAGTGTCTTTGATTCCTTGGGGACTTTGGGCCACACCAGATAGTAACAGTGTGATTTAGGGTAAGGGTCTTGGGCCATGTGGTATCAGCTCGACCTCTGGTGGGGTCAGAGGCTGAGGTCAGCCAGGCAGGCAGTCAGTTATGGCTGTGTGACTGAGCCCCAATAAAAACCCTGGATACCAGGGCTTGGGTGAGTTTGCTGATTGGCCATCGTCAATGCATACTGTCACACAGGGAAGCTGGGAGAAAGGCGCCATTCACACAGCTCCACTGAGAAGGGACAACCAGAAGCTCCGGCCGGGTCTCTCCTGGATGCTCCCCCATGCGAGTCTCACTTTTGCTCAGTTTGATATGTATCCTTTCCCTGTAGTAAACGTAACCCTGAGTAAAAGGGCTTTGCTGAGTTCTGAGTCCTAGTGCATCCTCAAACCTGAGGGTGGTCTTGGGGACCTCTGGACAGCACGCTCCCCCAGGAGGTGGGATTATAACACACAGTTCTCCTTAAGTTTCCTTTTCTTCCTTGTAGAATAGGTTTCTAAGATTTTAACTTGCTGTAGCAGACAGACCCATGACTTCCGTTACTGACGTCGGTCGCTCATCGCATGCACCTAACAATAATTCTACCTGATATTTCCAAAACACTCACCAGGCACCAGGGCCAGGGGGTTTATGGCTGTGATTCCTTGGAACCCTCACCCTCAGCTGCTGAGGCAGAAATAGAATCTAATAGGGGAAGCCATTTTCCCACTTAGTAGCAGGCGATGCAACCGTCTGGGCCCTAATTCCCTTAGTAAACTGAGGGTGGGAACAGGCTTCTCATAGAAATGAACAGAGATAAAGCTATGTTTTCCTAAGTGTAAAACAAGAGGTAATTTTCATTGGTATATGGGTAAGCCTTTTAATTTTGTATTTAATGGTGATAGTTTTCCTTATTATAGATCAGGAGAAAATGCAACTAGCCCTAACCTGTAAGGCTTTTAAAAATGTATCAGGCTAAAGACAGCATGGGATTGTGGGTTGGGTCCTGGATATTGCCATCTGACCCTTCCCACCGTTCCCCCACTTAACTCCAGCCACACTCCCCATCCACACTCCGGGCCCCCGGGCTTCCCACCCACACTTCGTACCCCTACCCTGCAGAACTAGGTAGAATCATTGTTCTTTTCTGACTTGACAGTTGGCAGAGGTGCTGGCCTCTGTCCGGAGGCTCCTTCTTTGCCGGGAAACTCCTACTCACTCTTCAAAACTCAAATCAAGTATCTCACCTCCCTGTATCGCTGCCTGCCCCTGCTCCCTAGGCAGAGCTTTGGTTCCCTCTCTGGGTTCCCCAAGTCATGTCCTCTGGAAGCTTCTAGAAGGCAGAATCAGGGCTGAGGCCCTAAGTTATCAGAAGTATCCAACCCAGGGTCAAGTCCAGGGGGCATAGGAGGGACAGATGGGGAGGACAGGGTACTCACAAGGACATGTGCAAGATCTCGTTGGTTTCTGGCTTCCATACCCCTCGGAGCAGCTGCTCAACGTTGGACATGAGGGCAACGCCAGAGCCTACAGAACAGGGGGCTGCTTAATGAGCCTGCCACCCCCAGCTTCCTGTCCTTCTTGGCTGAATACCCAAGAAAGTAGACTCTCCAATCCTGGAGTTTTCTCCAGAGGGACAGTGGGCTTGGGGTGTATGATGATCAGTTGCAGGTGGGGAAACAGGCTCAGAGTGGGCACAGTCTTGCTGGGGGTCACACAGCACATTTGGAGCAAAACCAGCATGAAGAAATCGAGCTAATACCCCACCTGCGAGGCTTGGACAAATCAGGGTTGTCTGCTTTGATGCCCCCAATCCAGGACCCTGAGCTGTGAATGAGGATTCCAGAGTGCCCCCGAACCTCCAGCCTCCTTCCTTAGGGTCCTGAGCTCTCAATCTTTCTCAAGCCACTTGCCCTCTGGGAGACATGCTATACCCCTGAGGAATTTGCTCTGTAGTACAGGCTTCCTGGAGAGAGAATAAGGAAACCCACGTGACGATAGTATAATGGTTAAATTTCAGGAAAGCATCGTCCCATTTACCCCAATGTATTTGCCAAAGAGGCTTGGGCGCCGCCTCCAGGAGCAGCTGTGTAACTGGGTGCCTGATATGTACCACTGCACCCGAGGTTCACAACTGGGTGACTTTGCCTCCCATGGATCCATTTGGCAATGTATGGGCACATTTTTGGTTGTCACCACTGGGGAGGGGGCATGCGGCAGGAGGTTGGAGGCCAGAGATGCTGCTAAACGCCGGACCGAGAATAGGGCAGCCCCAGTCAGTCGTGCCACCGCTGAGGAACGCTGCTCGACATATCAGCGGTCATCGTTTCATCGTTGTCCTATTTTCTTTTGACAGTTACATTTCTGGAAGAATCTTCTCATTTGCCCTAAGGACGTGGGCTAATGGGGAACCTGTACTCCTGCAGCAGCCCTGACACCCCTTGGCCCCTTAGGCACAATGGATGTGCCAGCCAGGGAGCCCGGTGTGTACCACGGAGCAGGGGTTCTCAACGGGGGAGAGTTTCCGTCGTCCTGCTTACCTTTGACCCAGCCGGTGGCGATCATGACGAACCAGCCGTGGTGGTAGTGGTGGTGCGCGTGGTGGATCCCCACGGCAATCTTGCGGACCCGTACCACCTCCTTCATGGCGACAAAGATAAGCTTCACAGGCAGGAAGCAGACACACTTGTAGAAGAGGTCCAGGGGGCAGAAGAAAATCAGGTACCTGGGGGAGAGAATGCCAAGTCAGGGGGAGACAGACTGTGAGGGCCGCGGGGAGGCGAGGCTGGGTCACCCCCCACACGCCTGGCTCAGGACAGGGCTGGGCCACGGAGAGCAGTGCGCTCAGGGCCACCACGGAGGCTGTGCTGGGGGCTCCCAGTTCCTCCAATCTCCCATCTCCCTGGTGGCAGGGGCGCCCCTGCCCACCCCCACCTCCGGCCGCTCTGCTCTCCCATGCCCTGCCAACCTGGCAGTGCTTACCAGACAGCTGAGGCCAGCAAGATGCTGGAGGTGTTGCTGAAGTAGTCAATCAGGGGCTCCCCGAGGAGCAGATCGGCCAGGATGTAACTCCCGAAACAGTGCAGCATGGCACAGAGCCAGGACGCCACGGGGTGGCGCCGGGACAGCTCCACTGCTCCTGGCGGGGGAAGAGGGTGGAATCACATGGTATTTGTCTTTTGCGACTGACTCCTTTCACTGAGCATCATGTCCTCAAGGTTCATCCAGGTTGTAGCAGGTGTCAGAATTTCCTTCCATTTTAAGGCTGAATGATATTCCAGCAAACACAGAGAAGGTGTTGTGAGTTGAACGGTGGCCCTCACAAAGATATATTGTTATCTTAACCCCTGGTACCTCTCAATGTGACCTCTTTGGAAATAGTCTTTGTAGATGTAATGCAGATGAGGTCATTAGGGTGGGCTCTAAGCCAATGCCTTGTGTCCTTATAAACAGAGGAGATGAGACACAGGGAAGGTAATGTAAACATTGAGCCAGACAGGACTGATGCAGCTATAAGCCGTGGAACACCAAAGACGCTAGCCACCTCCAGGAACTAGGAAGAGGCATGAAAGATTCCTTCGTAGAACCACTGGAGAGAGCATGGCCCTGCTGACACCTTGATTTTAGACTTCTGGCCTCCAGCATTGTGAGATAATACATTTCTGCTGCTTCAAGCCACTCAGTTTGTGGTACGTTGCTACAGGAAGCACAAGAAATTCATACAGAAGGCCACGTGAAGATGGAGGCAGAGACTGATGTGTCTATAAGCCAAGGAATGCCAAGGATTACGAGCAACACCAGAAGCCAGGGTTGAAAGGCCTGGAAGGATCCTCCCCCAGAGCCTCCAGAAGGAACCACCCTGCTGACACTGACTTTGGACTTCAGGCCCCTGGAACCGCGAGAGAATACATTTGTTTGGCCGCGGATAATTGAAACCACAGATATGGGGGTGGGGGGACTACTGTAGTTCATAGATATGTGTACAGTGGTGAAGGCAGAAATACAGGCATGGGCACAATACAGACTGATGTTAGGTGGTGGTCACATCTAGAGAGGGAAGGAGGGGAAGGGGCGGTGCTGGCTGTGTCTGTCACTCTATTTCTTTAAAAAAAATACGTCTGAAGCAAATCTATGTTCACAACTGTTAAGTCTGAGTGGAGGGGGCAGAGGTGTCTGTGATATTGGTGTTTTTGAAATATTTAATCATTAAAACTAGCAAAAACAAGTGCCCCCCCAAAAGCTGGTAAGCAGGGGGGACATGGAACACTCTTGTGCCTCAATGCATTGGGCGCCACAGTCTGTATCGAGTCCCCTTGTCAGGGTCTACCCCCTGCCCCATCTCTGATGGCTGTGGTCCAGGAACAAGAGGTCTCACTGCGTTGGGTGAGCACTGGACGCTCCAGGCTCCCACCAATAGGTTCCAGAAGACTCTTAAAAGTCTATGTTCACAGCAGCACTATTCACAATTCCCAAAAGGTGGAAATAAGCCAAGTGTCCATCAAATAATGAATGGATGCAAAATGGGATATATCCATACAGTGGGACATTATTCAGCCTTAAAAAGGATTGAAGTCCTTATCAGGAGAATCACTTCATAAGGTACATAAATGTCTACTGACTATATTGTACACCTGAACCTCATATGATATTATTATTGATGGTAATTGGAAACTAAATTAATTTTGAAAAGGAATAAAGTCTTGTAGATACTACAACAGGGATACATCTTGAAAACATGCGAAGTGAAAGAAGCAAGACATAAAAGGCCATATATTGTATGATTCCATTTATATGAAATGTCCAGAACAGGTAAATCCATAGAAACAGCAAACAGATTGATGGTAACCAAGGGCTGAGAGAGAGGATGTGGGGAGTGACTGTTCAGAGAGATGGGGTTTCCTTTTGGAGTGATGAAAATGTTCTAGAACTTATGTATTACACAGAGGTGAAGTTATATAACCTGGCCTTTTGCATTTGTCTCTTTCACTGAGCATATTTTCAAGAGTAATATTCCTTTCACCGTTGTATACTATTCCATCACAGAAATAGATCACAAGTTATTTACCCCTTCTCTTGCACACACTATATTTTATAATCACTATAATACACTATATTTTATAAACAGTTATAAAATAGTCACGAGAATGTAAAGAACAGCATAGGGAATATAGTCAATAATATTGTAATAACTGTATGGTACCAGGTCGGTATTAGACTAGTCAGGGGGATCACTTCTTAAATTATATAAATGTCTAACCACTATGCTGTACACCTGAAATTGATATAATATTGACTGTCAACTGTAATCGAAACTTTTTAAAAATCTGGTTTTCTCTTCCCTCAAAGTAATCTGTATCAACTCCTTAAACAAACAGAACCTGATTTAAGAAAAAAGCAGGCCTAATACAAGTTGTTTTAGAGTAAATCATCAACACAGTCCCCTTTTTCTTCGTCACCGCCACCAACGAACCATGTGATCCTGAACTATTTTTCTCCCTGCAGCCCTTTCCTTCTGTCAGATGCAAATCCTTACACTCTTCTTTGCCCAACTCCTAACAATGACTGGAATCAAAATTTTCCTTCCTCCATCTCACCCTGGGGTTCCAAGCGCTCTGTGCGCCTTCTCCCTGCCCTTAGGTTGTCTTGAAGTCTCAGCATTTACCAAGGTCCTACAGAATTGAAGAAGGCAGAGTGCTCTCTTCTCATGGGTGGGTTGTCTATTTAAAACCCTGCCAGCTGAGAGTTAATCCTTCGGAGCAGCTGGTGGGTCCTGCAGGACCGGGTCAAATGAGGCACCCATGTTTTGCAGAAATGGATACCTCTGCATCTAAAAATAACCCCCAGGGGTTGAATTCTTTCCAGGGTCTTTCTTGTGCCCTCTGGGGCTATCCCAGGGACCGAGAGTGGGGGGTGGGAGCCTGGGTTTTGCAGGAGTAAAGCAGGCTCTGTGTTGGCACCATGGATGAGTCCTGGTAGAAAAGTAACACGCCTGGGTTTTGGCTCTGCTGCTCACTCCAGCAGGCCTTGGGCAAATGACTGCCGCCTTCCCAACCTCCATCCTGTTTCCTCTGCTGTCAAAAGAGGAGGAGAGCACTGAGTTGTACGGATGAGTTGTACGAATGCAGTGCGTCATCAGCATCACGCTTCTTATCCTTCTCGATACCCTCCCGCAGTCCTGGAAGGATAGGACGAGTCTCCCCATGGCCAGCACCGGTAAGACTAAGGCTGATGGGGCAGCCTGCCCTGAGGACCCACAGCAAGGCAGTGGCTGAGAAACTGTCCCTCTGGCTCCTTCCCTTTACCACACTCCCTGGTGTGGGGCAGTGTCTTTGGATGCAGCAGGATGTGGTTTGCCACCAAAGCTCTCCCCTCTCCCAGCTTCTATTTGCTCATGTGTATAACGGGGGTGCTGTCTGGAGGGACTGTCCCAGTTTGCCTGGGACACGAGGGTTCCTGAGACATGGAACTTTGGGTTCTTGTCTTGGGCAAACCTGGGTGAGTTGGTAACCCCAGTGCTATTATTCATTTCAAAGGGTGCTTGTGAGGATGAAAAGAAATTGCTTAGTGCTTAGCAATTGTACCAGTTATTCCTGGAACTGAACTGAAATGGAAAGTACCTGTGGGTGGAAATTCTAGTGGATGAATTTATAAAAGTCTCCTCTGCCTGAGGAAGGAGGAGAAAACCCTGATCATCCCGAGTTCTAGCCTGTGATGGGCTCCATGACATTCCCTCTCCAGGGGTCTGTCTGTGGATGGCAGGACAGTGCTAGAAGGTTCCCCAGGGCACTTTCAGCACTGCCCCTCGTTCTGTGCTATTTAGTCAGAAGTCTAAACATGGGAGGTGTACTGACAGAGTCTCTCACTGAGACTTCGAGTAACGATCTCTGCTTCAGTTTCCTTCCCTGCAGAAGGAGTTGGTAGCCCCTGCCTCTCAAGGTTGGAGGATGAGCAGCCTCCTACCCTCAAAAAGCTTACAGTTCAAACCAGAGATCAAGGAACTGTTCTCTCGGCTCCCACAGCATTTTAAAAATTCAAACTTTAGCCAAGATAGGCTGGAGTCCTTCAATAAATAGGTGAATAACTAAACAGTGGTACATCCACACCATGGAATATTACTCAGTACCAAAAAGACATGAGCCATCAAGCCACAAAAAAACATGGGGGGAACTGTATTGCTGAGTGAAAGAAAGAAGCCAGTCTGAAAAGGCTCTAGACTGTATGAGTCCAATTCTATGACATTCTAGAAAAGACAAAACTATGGAGACAGAAAAAAGATCAGGGGCTGGTGGCGGTTCAGGGTGGGGTTGGGGGAGAGTGATGAATAGGCAGAGCACAGGGGATTTTTAGGACAGTGCAACTCTCCTGCATGACAGCATAACGGTGGGTGCACGGCACTGTAGATTTGTCAAAATCCATAAACGTACAACAGCAAAGATTCCTAAAGTAAACTACAGGTTGGTTGATAATGATGGTGACAATGACGATTACATGATAATAACATTGGTTCATTGACTGTAACAAATGTACTTCTCTGGTAAGAATGTTGATGGTGGGGAAGGCTGTGTATATGGGGGGTGGTCAGTGAAACTGTACTTTCAGCTTAATTTTGCTGTGGATCTAAAATGGCTCTAAAAAATAAAGTCTGTTAATTTAAAAAAGAAAGTGTTCCAACAGCCAAATCACGTTTCCAGCTTCCCTTGAAAAACCAGTTCTGGTTGTTCCAACCCCAACCAGGTGGAGATGAGCATGGCTGGATCGCACCTGGGGACGGTCCCCACCTGGCTGGCTTATTGCTTCCCATATATCACCTGCCTGGCCCTTGGAAGCAGTGGAGTTGGAGATTCAATCTACATCAATGGTTCTCAACTGGAGGCAAATGTCTGTGACACTGGCAATGTCTGGAGACATTTTAGGTTGTCACATGGAGTGTCTTACCAGCATCTAGTGGGTGGAAACCAGGGATGCTGTGAAACATCCTGAAATGCACAGGATGGCCCCCACCACAGAGAATGATCTGGCCCTAATTGTCACTAATGCTGAGGTTGGGAAACCCTGGTGCAGAGACCTGGGTCTCATCTGGGGGACTTTAAGACACCTGAAACTAATATAATATTGGATGTCAACTATAACTGAAAAATGTTTCAAAAAAATGTTTAAATGGTGTAAGATAAAAGCATTTTATAAAACGTATTGTATTGGCAAAGGTATAAGAAATAAACAATATTTCAATTTTCCCAGTCACCCCCCCCCAAAAAAAAAAGTACTGATGCTGGTGCTACCCCAGCGATTCTGATTTAAATGATGGAGGGGTGCTGCTTGGACAACAGGATTTTTCAAAGCGCCCGTGGTAGGTCTAATTTGAGGATTGCTAGTCTGGGAAGTTCTTTGGATGGGTCAGCCTTCCGGTAACCAGGATTGTCATTCATTCATTCATTCCATCATTCCTTCAATCATGCAGCCAGCCAGCACCCACTGCTTCCTCCTCTTCTTGCATAGAGCTGGGGGTCTTGGAGGTGAGCCAACCTTCTGCCCCAGAAGGAGCTCCAGGTTTAATAAGGAGCTCCAGCCTTTTTCAGTCCATCACTTCTCAAACATGTGCTTATAGGGATTTTATTCAAATGCAGATTCTGATTTAGCAGGTCTGGGTTGGGGGGGAGGGGACTGGCATTCTGCATTTCTTAGCCAGCTCCCAGGGGATACAAAGATGCTGTTCACCTGAGGACCACTCCCAGCAGGAAAGCCTGACCTAGAAAATGCCCACATGCCAGGAAACACAATCTCCCACTGCCTTACAAATAAGTCTAAGTACCTCTCCTGACTGCCTTAGACACTACCACTAACAAAGTTCTCAACAGAGCTTTACAACAGTCAGGAAAGGAAGTCCAGGGTTATTTTTACCAACAGTCCATTTCACAGATTAGCAAACTGAAGCTTATTGGAGGTGCGGTAACCAGCCTGGTATTGACTCAGTGCTAGGGGAAGAACCACTCTCAATTAGAAGATTTTCCCTTAAAGCCAACTTTGCTCTCAGCTGCAAGTGTGCTACCTGTGCTGCAAGTGTGCTACTCAGGACCCCGCGCTCAGAAGGGCCCCACATTCAGTTTGATGTTCTGCAGTCACTGTCTGGAAATTCTTAATTTCTGAACAGGGGGTTCTGCAAATCCTGGAGCTGCTCCTGCAATCAATACATGGATTTTGAAAAGAAACCTTTACAGAGGCTAAGCAGGAACACTACACCAGAGGGCTAACAGCTAAATCCAATGCCTCCCTTTTCTAAGGGGAAGCAAGTACCCCAGAGTAATCCTAGTGATTCTTGGGGTTAGGCAGACCTGGGTTGAAATCCCAAGGCCAGCATCTACCAGCCATATGACCGACCGGCAGCAGTGACTGCATAAATTAGCTTAGCCTCTGTTTCCTATTTTCCCAGTTATAAAAGGAGGGGGTTGAACTGGGCAGTGGGTTCTCAACCTTGACAACAGACAGCAATCCCTGGGGGAGGAGATTTCCAACATGAGCATGCCAGAGCCCCACCCCAGACATTCTGAATCATTTGGGGGGAGGTGTTAAGAGCCCCCAGGAGCCTCTACCCTGCAGCTAGGGTTGAGAACCGCTGAACCCTCTCAACCTTCAGGAACCTTCAGGCTCTGGTACTTCTAGTTCAGATGACTTACTCTGGGACTGTAGTAGAACTGTAGTCAGAATGTGCGGACCCCACCTGTGTACCCCCAGTCAGCCCGGAGACCCCTTCCTCCAGACACTTGTGTCCTACATCCTACGGAACAATGTTGCTCCACAGTTTGAGATTTCCCAAGGTGTTCTGGGTTCCATATTCGCCCTGGAACTGGCCGAGCCACCAAGAATTCGTCCCCAGACAGGAAATACAGCCACTTGGTCATGCTACAACAATACAAAGCTTATTTTGCTTTATAAAGTAACTGCTCTCAGAGAAGATTAAAAAAAAAAAAAAGGTTTCTGACCTGTGGACTGGCAAAAATAAAACATAACAAAAAAACCTGGCAAGCAGAGTATAATCCTATTTGCATAAGATCATGGATTTACATCTATAACTATGGGGGTATAAATGCAAAGAGAGGTCTGGAAGGGTGGCCAGAGAACCGTAATTCTGTTTTCCTTTGTGCTTTTTTGGCTGGATTTTTAAGTATACACGAACACCTATTTTTATGATCTAAAAAAAGCTATTTCCATTCTGAGAATATAGGGGGTGATTCACATCTAAGTGGGAGAAAGGGTCACAAAGTTTTGGGGTGATTAATCGTTCTCCTAAAGCTAAATTCTACTGTCTGTTTAGTTTGCTTGTGTGCTAGAGTAATTAAAATACTAGGAGATGAACAAGAATATTCAGTGAACATTGTATAAAAATAGAACACATTCTTTGGAGGCCATTTACCCTATTTTTTTTTTTAATCCTAGAAGCTAGGTCTTCCCCTCTGTGATTCTCTATGGGGGTCTGGAGATGGTGGGAGAAGGCTGACCCTAAATCACCCTGCCCTAGAGCTGGTTATGCTCAGTAAGTGGACAGGACACGGGCCAGGGCTGGAAGAATTCCGGCAGGGAGTGCACCGGGGAGGGGGCACCGGTGTCACTTACTCCGAACCTGACCCCAGCACGACCAGCCCTTATATAGACACTCAGTTGCCGCTCCCGCTCCGTACGCCAAGGGCAAGGCGGGAGGTCAAGGCTGCGGGCAGCCAGGACAGCTGGCCATGCCCGCGGCGCCGACCCCTGCCTGCACCCTCACTGAGACATATGCCTCTTGCCCAAGTTCATGCGACCCTCCCTTCCCAGGACCCCTGACCTTCTCTCCTTGTCCCCTCCCCAGCACCTGTTCCCCCTGCTCTGAACTATCACGTTCCTCTCCTTCCTTCCAGCCCTCATCCCCTCCCCCTCCCCCAGTCCCACTATCTCCGAGGGCTTCTCTCCTTGCCCTCCCTCGTGTCTCCCCACGACCCGCCCGGTGTAGGAGAACCCCACGATCCCATAATCTGTCTGCTCCCCCGAGCCCGTCTCTGGGACTGTCCTCCCCATGATCCAGCGCTTCCTTCTCCTCGCCGCCCGCCCTAGCTCACCTGGCTCATACTTGAGGTAGAGGATGGAGACGATGAAGTAGCTGAGGTCGAAGACGGGGAAAAGCGGCACCCGCGAGAAACTGAGCGCCAGCTCGCCCAGGCTCAGCGCGGTCAGCAGCTCCATGGCGCGCGCCGGGTCCCACCCCAGCCCCCAGCCGGGTGCGTCCCGCCGCCCGCCGCCCAGCAACTGCGCCCCCGCGGCCGGACCCGCCCTCGCCCTCCAGGCCCCGCCCCCAACCCGGCCCCGCGGGAGAGGAGGGGCGACAGCTGTCGTGGAGCCGTACTGTCCCACGGAGCCCGGGCGGTCTGTTCCCTACTCTGTCTCTCCTTTGGGCCATCACGACCCCACTCAGCCCAGCGAAGCGGGGTGCTGGCCATGTGGAGTGAGTTGGACAGAGGAGCTGTCCGTTGGGGGGCAGGGGACCCTCACAGAGCCCACCCTGGAGGAACGGTTCGGTCAAGTCTCGTCCAAGTGGGGCTGGATGAGGACCCACGTCCTCTGTGGAGCCCTCGGATCGGGACCTCCCTCCGCCGTGGGGCCCGATCAGTGGTGAACCCCATCCTCCAGTACCCCAGGGGGTCCCTTCGTTCAGGACCCCGTCCTCTATGTAGCTGTCATGACCCCAGTCCTCCGCGTGGCTCCGTAAGTGATGACCCCACACTCCCACGGGGACCTCGGTCCTCCGAAGGGACCACTCGGTAGGGAACCCCCGTCCCGGATAGTGGAGGTCCCCGCCTCCCATGCTGGCCAGGAGCGGCGTCCACGCCCCGGAGAGCCCATGCGTCATCCATTCCCCTGTGAATCTCAGTGGTCAGAGGGCCCCGTTTCTCCAGAAGCCCCACCCGAGATTCCGGCTCTTGAAGGAAAAGCATCTGAGCATATTCTCTAGCGCGCGGGTCCCTCACGCATGCGCGGTATGCCCCCAATGAGGGGCCTAATCCCGTCTCCAGATGACACCGCTCCTGGGTGACATCACACGCTCGCCTTCTCTTCGCTAAACTCCGGTTACTTCCCAGCGAGGAAGGGCTCTCGCTCTTTCCTAAGGGGGCCGGACCTGCAGAGGGCGACACCCTGCCCGCCTTGGCTTTCGATTGGCTCAGGTCTCGCCAGCACTGCTTGACGATTGGTCGGCTTGTGCTCCTCTCCCTTCCCTCCCCTGAGCTTCCGCTTCCGGTTCTGACGGACGCTCCGGCCGTAGCGATGATCGGAGACATCCTGCTGTTCGGGTAATTGGGGGACTAGAGAGTGGGCGAGAGAGCCCAACGGGGAGGGAGCGGTCTAGGTAACCGCATTCTCCCCCCACAGGACGCTGCTTATGAACGCCGGGGCGGTGCTCAACTTTAAGCTGTGAGTAGGCCGCGTCGGATCGGGGCTCCACCCGGGAACCTGTAGCCCCGCCCCCGTGAGCGTGAGCCCGCCCCACGTCGCTGGCCCAACTCCCAAGTCCTAGCCGGACCTCTGGCCCCGCCTCCAGCCTTTGGGAGTCTCGGTGCCACTGTGACTTAAGATCCTGACTCTTCGTTACCCGCGTGTCCCTCTGCTCTCACCCCGAAGGGCCTCAGACCCGTCCCCCAAGAAACTCTTAGCCCTGACCTGTACCCCCGAACCATTCTCTCTACCGTGTCAGTGGCTGTGATTGGTGGGGCAGATGGGAGCCCAGAGAGGGTCATTGAACCACCCGCGGTCACACAGCAAGTAGGGCTAGAGCTGAAGCTCAGTGTCCGTGGCTCATTGAGGGCAGGGGACTGAGCGGTCCTTGTGTCCCATCGAAAGTAGACACTGACTACTTCTCTTTGTAGGAAAAAGAAGGACACGCAGGGCTTTGGGGAGGAGTCCAGGGAGCCTGGCACAGGTAAGGCCTTTCTGGACTCTGCAGTGGGTCCATTTCAGAGAGGACAGTTCTTTGTCACCAAGTGCTGTCCCAATTTTCTTTTTATTGTGTGTGTGTGAGAGAGAGAGAGAGAGAGAGGGAGAAGGGCCTGAGGATGTGCTGTTCCTTCTGCCCACCTGTCACCCACTTCTTTATCCTGCTAGACCTCCCCGCATAGGTCAGCACTCTTATCACTTCCTACAGTTATAATTTTCCTTTATGTGTGCTGTCATCTGGCTGTCTGCCTTTCACACTTGACCTTAAGCTCCAGAGAAGAGGCTCCAGCTGGTTTTGGCTCCATCTTGCTGTGCGATTACTTGTTAAGTATTTGTCCTCCCTGTGAACTCCTTAGGGCAGGGATTTCTGTCTTGTTCCTGTCTGTGTCCCACACACTCAGCTCCTACCTGGAATTAGTGGCCTTCAGTGAGCCTCTATTGATGGCAGGAGAGCCTGTTTATGTGACCCTGGGTCAGAGAAGGGCCTTGCCAAGCAGTGGACATCCTGGGGACAGACCCATCTCTGACATTTGCAGTCCATGCTGGGCCAACACTTAAATATGCTGTGCCACATGAGGCTAAACCCATGGGGTGGACAAAGCCGGATTCATCTAAACCGTGTTCAGCAAACCGTGTGCTGATCACGCACGAGGATGGTGCAGCAGTACCAGGTAGCTGTCATGTTGGGTCGCTATGAAAATTTCTGAGCTCCTGCCCAGTATTCCATGCTGACTGGACAGCTGTGGTCTCTGGATGATACTTTGAGTAGCACGCTTGTCGGTCACCTAACCTGGACCGGTTCATTTCATTCTGGATGCCTTGGAGGGGGGCTGTGATCTACTCAAAATCCCAGAGAAGGGTCCTGGAACCTAGGTCTCTGGAGTCTTAAGGTACCAAATTGGCTCCTCTTGGAGTGATTTCTGTTCCTTGGCAGCAGAGAGAACTAGAGTAAGTTGTCACCAAAGGAGAACTCTTGTTTTACTTGCCTGAATAGTGTGCTTTTAGTTGCAAACACTCAAAACCTAGCTCAAAGTGGTTAAAGCAAATGGAAACATCCAAGCACATAATTGTCTTCAGGCATACCTGGATTCAAGGCCCAAGCTGCCCTCCAGCATGTGACTGTATCCAGCTTCCCCCGCCCCCCCGGGTTGGTTTTACTGTCAGTCAAAGACCACCCTAGAGCAGAGCTCTGCACATTTTTCTGTAAAGGGCCAGATTATAAACATTTTCAGCTTAGCGGGCCATGCTATCTCTGGTGCAACAATTCAGCTCTGCCATTGTAGCTCGAAAGCAGCCCTGGGCAATATGTAAATGAATAGATATGGCTGTGTTCCAATAAAACTTTATGGACACTGAAATTTGGATTTCATGTAATTTTTGCATTTCATCAAATACTCTGTTGATTTTTTTTTTTAACCATTAAGAAATACGAAAAAATTCTTAGTTCCCAGCCATACAGAAACAGATGGCAGGGGCCATTTTTAGCCGCCAGGCCATAGTTTACCAACCCCTGCCCTAAAGGACTTGACTTACATTTGTCCAGCCCATCCAGCCTGGCAGAAAAGGGTAGTTGGAACAAAAGTCCTAAAGCTGACTCTCATTGGGCAAACTTGGGTCATGTGCCCCTCTCTGAGCCAGTCAGAGGCTGGGAGCTTGGTGCTTTCCCAAGACTGGTCAGGAGCAGCCAAGTCTGAATGCTGAGGGTGGGGAAGCAGAGGAGACCCAAAGGAACAGCTGTGCTGCCACTGGAATGTGGCGGCAGTAGGTATGGGTGGGCAGACACCACAGAAGCACCTGCAGCTGTGACAACAGAAATGTTAGTACTTATAAACATACTTTCTGACTTTTCAGGTGACAACATCCGGGAGTTCTTACTGAGCCTCCGGTACTTCCGAATCTTCATCGCTCTGTGGAACGTCTTCATGATGTTCTGCATGATTGTGTAAGTCAGGCCTGCCTGTCCTCTTCATTGTCATTAACTTCTGAGTTCCCCAGAATGACCCACCTCATGGCCACTCTGGTTTATTTTCTTATAAATTTTATTGGGGAATATTGAGGGACAGTGTGTTTCTCCGGGGCGCATCGGCTCCAAGTAGTTGTCCTACAATCTAGTTGTGGAGGGCGCAGCTCAGCTCCAAGTCCAGTTGCCATTTTCAATCTTTAGTTGCAGGGGGCGCAGCCCACCATCCCATGCACATATTGAACCGGCAACCCTGTTCTCGAGAGCTCACACTCTAACCAACTGAGCCATCCGGCCGCCCCTCCAGCAGCTCAGCGGCAGCTCGTTGTCTTCAATCTAGTTGTGGAGGGCGCAGCTCACTGGCCTACGTGGGAATCGAACCAGCAACCCTGTTGTTGAGAGCTCATGCTCTAACCAACTGAGCCATCCAGCCGCCCCATTCTCTGTTTTCTCGGTCTGCGCTTTGGTGTCACACTTTCTGCTTTCAAAATAGGCACTCGCCAAACTAGAGAGGAAACTGGGGTTTACAGGAGTTAAGCAATGTCACCGCAGTCCAGACTGGAGCTTCAATTGGAACACAGCATTCTCCCCAGTCCTGGCTGTGCCTGGTATGTCACCAGGGGCTGCCAAGAGATGCCTTCCCCGGTTACCTCTCGCCACCTCTGCTGTGCTTAGTGTATACTTGGCATCTGTCAAGGTGAAAAATGTGCCTTGAACGGCCAGTGTGCTGCCTGGTCCTGCTGCTTCCCTGCTGGAAGCCAGCAGACGTGTATTCAGACTTTCTGTTTTCGTGCTCTTTTTCATTTTCTTATGAGGCTAATAAAACGCAGTTGGGTTGGTTTTTCTTCCAGCATTGGGACCATAATTCCGATACTTCTGTTAATGAATCATGAGACTTGGAGAGTAGACAGACTTAGGGTTAAAACATTAGGAGAACCTGGAGTTCTCAGCCACAGGGCCCATCCTGTGTACTTCTCCCAAAAAGGAAGAAAATGAAAAGTTCGCTACCCTGAGTAGTTGAGACACTGAATTTGGGATTGCTGGGTGGTCTTTGTGCCAGCCCAGTGCTGTCTGAGGAGGAAATGTTTTCAGGACTTAGGAGATCAAGGAAGGAGGAAGTTCACTGCACCATTGGAAAATGTTTTAGAGCCCAGAATGAGGACCATGATGGATGTGCAGAGAGGCTCTTTTTGGGAGCTCGGATGAGGTCTGCTCAGGTACAAAGAGGGCTCTTGAAGAGATCAAGGAATTTGCAGAATAGTACAGGAAGTGTAACTAGGACTCGATGAGAAGTAGAACAGGATTGGGGGCCTCCTCCAGCCTTTGTTTCTCTAGGTTCCTACTCATACATTTATTCATTTATTCCTTCACAGCTATCTATCATGGGTGGTGCTCTCGGGTTACAGCTAAGACTGTAGTTCCTGCCTTCAGTGAACGCACAGTACAACAGGTGGAACACAGACAGAAAACAACACATGGGAAAAAATCAATTGAGAAATGGCAAAAGGAAGGGGGTCTCCCAGTCTAGGAGCTACTCAGAGAGAGGCTCTCTGAGAAAGTGCCATTTAAATCAAGAACAGGAAGCCTGATTTGCAGAGCTGGTGAGAGGCAGGGCAGAACCGTAAGCAGCATGTGCAAAGGTCCTGAGGCAGGGAAGAACTCGGTGTTTGTCTTTTATTCTGTTCTCTTCTGTTCATTGGCTTTATTGTCTTCTGTTACCTGACTAGCTTCCTTCACTGCACATCTGCTGGTTTGTGACCAGGATGGTAGCCTCAGGCTCTGTGATTTCCCAGCTTAGCCCGAGGCTAGCTTAGTCAATAGCCCAGTGTCCTGATTTTGTTTCGTGGGATCAAAGTCTGATTAACCTAGCTAGGTGTCACCCAGTTCTAGTTGGATTGGGGATTTCTTTTCTTCTCTTTTTTTCTTTTAAAAAAAAAAACAAACTTTTAATTTATTTTAAGTGTGTTTTTCCAGGACCCATCAGCTCCAAATCAAGTAGTTGTTTCAATCTAGTTGTGGAGGGCACAGCTCACTCTGGCCCACGTGGGAATCGAACCAGCAACCCTGGTGTTACGAGCATCGTGCTCTAACCAATGGAGCTAACTGGCCGCCCCAAAGTGGGGGGTGGGGAGGTTCTGATTCCAGACTAATCACTGAGGTCGGGAGTCAGCAAACCACATCTCCTGGGCCATATCTTCCCACTACCTGTTTTCATGAAGGAAGTTTTGTTGTCACACAGCCATACCCAGGTCTGTGACGGCTTTAGCCTGGCAGTAGTTGGGGCATTGCAACAGAGTCCGTCTGGCCCACATATCCTGAACTCCTTACTGTGTGCCTTTTACAGAACGAGTGTGCTGCCCCCTGACCTAGGCCGCCTCTTCCTATAGGGGCCATGAGTGAGGGAAGATTCGCTCCACGGAGGGCTGTCAGGGAGGCAATGATGTTAAAACACTGGAAATCACCTAAATGTTGAAAAATGGGAAGAGTCAGGTAACTTAAAGGACGCCTGTATGACCAACTGTCATGATGCCATCAGGGCTGATATGTCAGAAGGTTATGTCTACACTGGGGAATGTTTTGACAGTAAAGGTCGATGTCACCTGTAGCACGCTCGGCTTCAGGTGTGACTTGCACACAGTCAGCAGTGAATAAATGCTGAGGAAGTGCCTGGAGTCTGTGAGGGAAACACTCCCAGTGAGGGAGTTGGAAGAATTGATTCCAGATTGTCCATGGAAGTGACTGCAGCAGGGCCCGAAGGATGGTTCGCTATTCCCTGCACCCACTTCTGGGCTACTTTGGAAATTTTCAAAAGGCATGAAAAACTTGAAATGCAGGAGAAATATGCCTGAATGTTTAGGGACCAAGGATACTGATAACCAGCAACTTTCTTTGAAACACATCAAAAATAATCTAGATGGATAAATGGATAGGTGCACAATAAAGCCAAGTGTTAATTGCAGAATGTAGGTGGTGTGTATGTGGGCATTCACTGAACTGTTCTTTTAACTCTTCTATATGTTGAAATCTTCATAACAAAATATCGGGGGAAAATAGGGAGAAAATAAGGGTGCCAAACCACAGAGAAGGATTAATAAGTATAAAGCAGAAGTTGGTCTTCACCAACTAAATTCAATATTTCGTATGTTCACACGATTGTGCAACTGTCATCACAATATAATTCTAGCATATTTTCATCACCCAAAGCGAAACCCCATGTCCGTTAAGCAGTCACTTGGCTCCCTGTTCCTATCTCCCCTCAGCTTCTGGCAACCTCTGATCTACTTTCTGTCTCTATGGGGTTTGTCTGTTCTAGACACTTCATATAAATGGGATCATACAACATGTAGTCTTTTGTGTCTGGCTGCTTTCACTCAGCATAATGTCTTCTTGTTTCTTCCATGTTATAGATGAATCAGAACTTCATTTCTCTCTGTGGCTAAATACTAGTCCATTGTATGGATATGCCACAGTTTGTTTATCCACTCATCAGTTGATGAATATTTGGGATGTTTCCATTTTTGGGTTGTTATGAATAATGCTGACATGAACATTCCTGTACAAGTTTTTGTGCAGACTTAAGTTTTTAGTTCTTTTCGGTCTACACCCAGGAGTGAAATTTCTGGGTCATATGGTAACTCTGTATTCATCCTCTTGAGGAGGCACCAGAATATTTTATAAAGTAGCTGCAGCAATTTATATTCCCACCAACAATTTCTTCACATCCTTGCCAACACTTGTTATTATCAGTCTTTTTTTTATTGTAGCCACCCTAGAGGATGTGAAGGTTGATTTGCATTTCCCTGATGGTTAATGACATTGAGCATATTTTTATGTGCTTATTGGCCGTTTATATATCTTCTTTGGGGAAATGTCTATTCAGATCCTTTGCCTATTTTTTAATTGGATTATTACTGAGTTGTAAGAGTTCTTTTTATATTCTGGATAACAATCCCTTATCAGATGTATGATTTGCCAGTATTTTCTCCCATTTGTGGTTGTCTTTTCACTTTCTTGTTGGTGTCATTTAAATTTAAAGCACAAAATTTTTACATTTTTGATGAAGTCTGTCAATTTTTTCTTTCATCACTGTGCTTTTTATGTTATAGCTAAGAAATCGTTCCTTTGTGATCATTGCTTTTTGTGAAAAATCATAAATTTTTGTGACCTTGGATTTTCTACTAAGAATTTTATAGTTGTGATAGGTCTATGATCCATTTTGAGATAATTTTTATATATAGCGTGAGGTAGAGATCCAGGTAATTTTTATATATAGTGTGAGGTAGAGATCCAGCTTCATTCTTTTGCATGTGGCAATCCAGTTGTTCCTGTGCCAGCTGTTATTTTTTTAAATAACCTTTTTATTTTGGAAAGAATTTAGGTTTATTAAATGTTGCAAAGGCTCGGCCAGATGGCTCAGTTGGTTAGAGAGCGAGCTCTCAACAAGGTTGCCGGTTCAATTCCCGTATGAGATGGTGGGCGGCATCCCCGCAACTAAGATTGAAAACAGCAACTGGACTTGGAGCTGAGCTGCGCCCTCCACAACTAGATTGTAGGACAACGACTTGGAGCTGATGGGCCCTGGAGAAACACACTGTCCCCCAATATTCCCCAATAAAATTAAAAAGAAAAAAAATGTTGCAAAGGTAATGCAGATAATTCCCATATATACCTTTTTAACAGCTCTGTAGTTTTCCCCAGTAGGCTTGTGTCTTAACTTACGTACCCATTCCTAAACTTCATGGACATTTATACAGTTTCCAGGCCTTTCCTATTCCAGATGTTCCTCAGTGAACAGAGTTACCTGTAATCATTTGTTTACTCAAAGGTCTTTCTGATATGAAAGTCACCACTGACTTGCAGAAAATGGGTGAAAATAAAATGTTACGGATTTCATACAGATATGAGATAGATAATTTTTGAAAGAGTTACTTTTTTTAAGTTTATAGTTTGGTAGTGTTAAGTATATTCACGGTGTTGTATAACAAAAATTATTTATAAAATCAGAAAATGATGTAAAATAACCTTAATAAAAGCAACCGAAAATATTTTCTAAAAAATATTTTAGAGTTTTCAGAGTGACAGCTTCCCATCCTCACAGACATTTCTGCCCTCTGACTTTTCCAGGCTGTTTGGCTCCTGAGCCCCAGATATGGAACCAAGAACACACCTTCCCAGATGCGGAGTCTCCCTTCTTCCATGATGACTTCAAGAATGTTTTTGACCGGAAAACCCGTGACCTTCCCAGAAAGCCCAAGCTCGTGGTGGGTGGAAAGAAATGTTCGCCAAGATGTGCATGATTTCCCACCGCATCACTGTTTCCTTTTCAGAGATATTTTCACGTTGGTTTCTGTGTTGAAATGGTGTCTACTTAGGAAATTTCAGAAGGGTTTATGTAAGGGATTATGAAAACAATGCATTCGTGGAAAAGAACATTTCTAGGTTGTTTTATTGTATTGGAATCCATCTTCCACCTAGCATTCACTAGAAATACGTTTCTGGATGTTTCTTTGTTTATGTTTAATAACCATCCCTTTTGGTTCAAATTACACAGATTTTTAGAAATCGTTTCTATCCTGGGATCTGAAGCAGAAAGGTTGGCTTTAAGTTGGATGCAGCCTCTTTATTGGATTTGTTTGTGAATAACGAAGTTCATTGTTACTAGGTCTGCGTCCAGGTTCCTTCCCCATCCCAATGGGCTTTGCTCGGTCATTCCCCAGGACTTTAAGGGTGAAGTATTACTGGTTCCCACAGAAGAGAGGTGCAGGACAACCATCAGGGCCAGGCAGGGGTCTTTCAAGAAATTTTGCCTTGCCTTGAAGGTCCCCTGTTAAAGTAACTTTTGGGGTCATTAATTGTACAAGTTTTAGAGTGAGAGTGATTTGTATCGTGATATTGGGGCCCAGTTCCGAAGGCTTGGGTTTTTGGGTCTGCTTTTCAAGTGGGTGATTTCAAGGTTGAAAACAATGAGCCTCATTCGAGTGTTTTGTGCAGAAGCTTCTTTGAAGGAGAGTCCTGGCTTAATTGCCAAAATGAAAGGCCGGTGGTTGGCACCTGGTATTTGATTTGTTTGTTGTGGTTTTGAAATCCTGACTTGTAGGTCAACCTGGTGGAAGAAAAAAGTAAACATGCAGGCTTTTAGAACTAAAAAGCATTGAAAATAAAGCTCATTTCCAAAAAGGACCTTTTGTTTATACATTTTTTAGCCAACGAGTTGACTTCCAACTTGAGTTGTTTCGAATTACACTGTGGGAAACACCTAGAATTCATTTTGGAGACTTGTCAGTCAGAAACGATGTTCCCTCTTGGATCTTGCTCAATAAATGCTGGGCAGGGATTGGGCAAATACAATTTCGAGTCAGTCGGCTGCTCCTGGAAGAACTGAAAGAGCCATAGATAACGGTGGGGTCTCACTAGGTCAGAATCAGGTCCACTTGTACTCGTGCTCAGCTAATGTTATTCTGCTTCATTGCTTCTATAGTTCATTCCCTTGTCAAATCCAGCCAAGCATCCTTTCATGGTTTGTAAGTAGCAAGGCACATAACTTCTGAATCCAGCTTTGCCCAGGCCTGTGTTCTTATCGCAAGAACGGACATGCCAGGAGCTTGGCTGGTCATTCTTCAGTCCGTGTGAATGGTGCGAGGAAACCTCTGCCTCATTCAGACCCGCACTGAGGTTTCAATGAGATGAGGCATTTGTGCGTTAATGGAGATGAATTGTTCTCGGAGAAGAGAATGGTGTCATTGAGAGTTTGTTTCAATAATTGCATTTTTCTCCAGAGAACTATTATCTCATTGTTAAGTTCTTATAAGCAGGGTAGCTTTGGGGAATGCGTATCGGAGGCTGCTATACATTTTAAAAATTGCGTCTCATGCATCTCTAGGAAGCTTTTCAAGAACCCTCACTGGCACCAAAGCTTATCAGAGTTTGAATTTTGGGTGCATGGGGTCCCACAGCATTTAAGTGCTCATGTTCAGGGTCATTTAGAGATGGCTTCAAATCCCATCTCCGTTACTTGCTAGGGGGAGCCTTGGCTTATTGCTTCCCCTCTCTAAGCCTTAGTTTCTATATCTCTAAAATGGGCTTACACCTGCCTGGGGTTGTTGTAAGGTTCGGTGAACTTAAATTTGGTCTGGGTGCTTAACTGGACTCCTGGGCATCCGACAATTGCTCGATATTTGTGGGTGTCCTCACTCCCTGCTTCTCTTTCCTTGCCTTGATTCATTTGTTCAATCCACACCTCTACTGTGAAAGAATGCTCACAACATTTTTAAAAATTGGAAACAATTTCCAGCATGAACAACCTTTTCCCATCTTCCCATTCCCTTTCTAGAGTTTTCCTTATGCCTGTTGGGATATACCACGTAGTCCCAATAGTGGGTAAGGTAGTTCCGGTTCTGCTGTTTTCATTTCAGCGTCTCTTCCTTTATATTTTCTGGGCTGCCCGAAAGGCTTCGTGGTTCTCATTTTTAGTTAGACTGTGCAAAGTCAATAAATCCCTCGTTAATCTAGGCCCTCTCACTTGACTCGATTTGTACTCCGTCCACTGTTACAAATGTCACCGGTGTTAACGACCTTTGCTGACTTCCCTCACTGGTGCTTCTGGGAGCGCTCAGGAAGCTTCCGCATTATGTATCATCATTACGGCTTTGGTGGTTTTTGATTTTATTCTGTTTTCGTTTCTTACTACCAGTGCACATTCATTGTAGAAAAATTTATAAAATACAGCTTTGCTCTAAGGGTAAAAGCCTTCCATGATCCTGTTCCTCCAGATATCACCCAAAGTACACATTCCTCTGGCTCTTTCTCTGTGAATGTGCATTGGGTGTGGGGGCATGCGTTTTCTTTACACAAATGGTATCTTCTAGCCTGTTTTTCTCATCTGATAATATGACCATGTTTCTATATATTTTTCTACTATACCATCCTTAATAACTGCAACTAAGCCAGTGTAAGGAAGTATTAAGTTAGTCCTCAACTGATGGAGTCTTGGGTTATTTCCAGTTTTGGTGTGTTATAAATAACTGTGGTGGACATCTCAGTGGATCATTCCTAGTGACTTTTTGGGGTCACTTAGAGATCCATCTTGACAGATTGAGACTAAAAAAACGCAAAGAAAAATGCACCTTGGACAACTGACATCCTTGTGTTTATTTTTTGTTCATTCGTTTGTACATACAAACATACATACCAAAAAACTTGCTTCTAGATTCTTGTCACCTCTGACCAGGAATGGTGTTAAGCAGCTTCAGTTGATTTAAGCAATGACTAAGGATGAGATTTTCAGGTCCACTCTGATAGCTGTTTCTTTGTGCGAGCAACAGCAATTGACGTCATACCAGCTGGTTTTCCACCTTGGCCTAGAAGGATCTTAACCACCCTCTAAGTAGTAAATGCCCACTAGTACTCGCCCTGGAGTGTGTTAGATGGAATTGTTGCTGAGGCGAGAGGCCACACATGGAGAACAAAGAGAAGTCCTCCGTTTGCAGCACCTGCCCTGGCTACAAACTTTGAGGTTCATGGCAGTCATCCCCTCTGGGGATTCACATCAGAAACCTCCTTTTGCTTCCTCCACCCTTGCCATCTTGAGAACAGAACACGTCCCTTCTTTGTGTGGGTCTCTCATTGCACTTCAGTTCCAGCTGCTTTAGAGCAGAAGTTGGAAACCACAGACCTTGGTCTGCCACCTGTTTTTGTAAATAAAGTTTTATTGGCATCCAGCCATCCGTCTTTGAGAACATGTTGTCTAGAGCTGCTTTGGTTGCTTTCCTGCTACTATGGGAGAGTTGCTGACAGACTGTTTGGCCCACAGAGCTGAAAATATTGCCTATCTGGCCCATTACAGGACCAATTTGCCGGCCCTTGAACTAGGGGATAATGGAGAATCTCAAGGTGCCTCTTCCCCCCAAAGCTGGTGGAATTATCTGCATGCGTTGTGGTCTGGATTTTAATAAAGACATTTGCAAACATGTTTTTCAAATTTGCTGAGCCAGCCATTTTCAGGTGATGTGGTTAATAGACCAAAACCTGATTTTGTCTCTTGATAGTTAGGGGCGAGGTCCCTTCTGGACTCTGATTTCTCTGAGCAGCAGCGTGTTGTGATAATGAGATCAGCTCTCCTCTGAAGTGCTTAGATCTGAAAAGCCAGTGAGACTGTCATTAGCGAAGCATTTTCTTTCCATTTCAGCCGTTTCATTATCTCCTTAACCAAATTTGAGTTGATGAAATGTTGAGAAACCTCCTGATGTTTTCTGGTGTTGATGAAAGATGTCATTTGTGCTTAAAGAAAAAGGCATGCTATTTTTTTATAAAAAGATGGAAATTCAACTTGTTTTCACCATTCCCTTGATTTTCATTATGCAGAGGAAAGCACTTGATTTGCTTCAAGCCTCTCTTTGGCACTTGAGCGTTTCTGGAAGTGAGAGTTTGGGACTAGCAAGAGTTCCTGGATGAGAAATTGGGCAAAAGAGACTGCAGCAAATCAGAAATTCAAAGTCCACATTTTTCAACAAAATGCCAAGAATTAGTTCAGTGTGTGGCTCCGTGGCTTGCTTTTTGTTTTGAAATAGACCAGGGGTCGGCAAGGTGCTGCCCACGTCGGGTCCACTGCTTAACTTCTCACAGCCCACGAGAGAGAGGGCTTTTACCTTTTTAAATGGTTGGGGGGAAAATCAAGAGGAAAATGAAAAATTCAAGTTTTTTTGTTCATAAATAAAGTTTTATTGGAACGCTGTTATACTCAGTCGTTATGTATCATCAATGGCTGCTTTTGAGCTTCAAGGACAGAATTGTGTTCTTGGGACAGAGACCATCTGGCCTGTAAAACTGGACATATTTACTGTCTGACCCTTTGCCAACCCCTGGACTAGACAATTTGGAGAAAAGGAAAAAAAAGACATCTTACGTGTGAATCCTGTTCATCTGTGTTTGATTCACATCACTGTCGTGCCCGTTGGTGTTACATGGGGACCACCAGAGTGTTGACAGTGCTGAGGGAGTCGTAGAAGTTATTTTGGGGGAATAAAGCTTCAGTGATTCTTCTTACAGTTTATTGTGTGAATTGGGGAAAAGTGGCAAAGAGGATTCTGGCAGAAAGGACGATGTCCCGGGCTCTGTCGTGTACAGAGTGCAACGTGGAGCCCTCCGCACCTCCCTGTCCTCAGCTGTGACATGGGGACAGTGAAGGAGAGAGCCCTGCTGCGTGCCTATAACCTGCCTGACCTGGGGCAGGCAACAAGTGGGGGTGTTTTCTTCAGTGTCATTACTTTTATTAACGACACCCTCAGCAGGGTTTTATGAGGCTTCCATGAGATGGTGTGTTAGCTTGGGTTGCCATAACAAAGTGTGACAGACTAGGTGGCTTAAACAACAGACATTTGTTTTCTCACTGTTCTGGAGGCTGGCAGTCCAAGATCAAGGTCTGGAAGGGTTGAGGTGAGGCCTCTCTCCTTGGCTTGTAGACGGCCACCTTGCTCATGTGGCTTTACTCAAGGTCCTCATGTGGCCTTTCCTCTGTGCATTCCTGGTGTCTGCCTTTTACTAATGAGGATACGATGGGTCCACCCGTAGTTACCTCTTTAAGGACCTTGTCTTCAAATACAGTCACACCGGGAGTTAGAACTCCAACATAGGAATTTTGAGGCGATGCCATTCAGTCCGTGACAGATGGTCAAGGGTCTGGCCCACAGTAGCTGTTCAACAGCTGTTAGTTCATCTCCTTGGCTAATAGTTTGCCTTGAGATATTAAAAAAATTTAAAACTCTTTAAAGTCTAGGAATTTAAAATTTAAAGTCTAGGAAGGCTGACCTTGAGAACTGCTTCAAAGAGACTTTGCCTCCTGAGGTTCCACAGTAAAGTATTTGGAAGTGGGTGGTGGCTTCCACCCCAGCATCTCAGTTTCAGACTTTGACAGCCCCATGAATCCCCTGGGGGTCTTGGCGAAGTGTGAATTTAACTTAGAGTGGGAGCGCAGGCTGCAGTTGTGCTGCATTTCTAACCAGCACGCAGGGATTGCCTATGCTGCTGGTCCCTAGACCACACTTTCAGTAGTGATGGCCTATGCCGTTCATTAAATAACAACTAGCGCTGTCTCTGGCTGCCGCAACGGGAGGCGCCGTCACCGCGTCCGCGTATCTGCAATGGGTGGTCGTGCACAACTGCTCCACCTTCCTGATCAAAAGGAACAAGCAGACGTACAGCATGGAGCCCAGTAATCTGAAGTCCTGCAACTCCTTCCGCCACAACGGGCTGATTCACTGGAAGAATCAGTGGGCCCCCGGCTGAGGTCATGAAGTGGAGATCCGGCCAGCCAAAGCCGGCCACCTCCTATGTGCGGGCCACCATCAACAAGAACACCCGGGCCATCCTCAGATCATCCAGCACATGATCTGCAAGAACAAGTACTGCCCGGACCTGCACATGGTCAGCGCCATCCTGCGCAGCCAGAAGCCCCTGACGCTGATGAGGAGGTGGCCTCGCCCCACCAAGAGCTCCTGAGCACCTCCCCCGCCAAAGCAGTAGTGCATAAAACTCAGCCAAAAATAAATAAGTAAATAATAACAACTAGTCACAAGTGACTATTTCAGTTTCCATCTCAATTAACTAAAATGAAAACCCCAATCCCTCAAAGTAGCTACGTTTCAAGTGCATTTCATTGCAGAAAGCTCTAACTGGGCAGCACTGCATGGAAAGGAGAGGGTGTAAGCTTTTTTAGTCAAGGGCCTTCATGAGTTTCCCTGGGGCAGCTGTAACAGATGGCCACAAACTTCACAGCTTAAAACAGCACGAATTTATTATCTTATAGATCTACAGGCCACAAGTCCAAAATAGGTGTCACTGAGCTACAATCAAGGTGTTGGCAGAGGTGGTTCTTTCTGGAGACTCTAGGGGAGAATCTGTTTCCTTGCCTTTTCCAGCTTTTAGAGGCTGCCCTCATCCTTGATTCATGGCCCCTTCCTCCTTGGTCCAAGCCAGGTGGCGCATGCCCAGCACACAGTAGGTCCTCACTGCTGAGGCCTGTCCTGAAACCTGGACACCGGAGCCAGTTCCAAATTCAGAACTTATCCCACTTGCCAGCTGCACGCCCTGCATGTGACAGGATACCGCCAAGGCATCTGGGCTGGTGCACACTCATCAGAGTGATATTTCTGTTGCAAAACACCCAACATTCACTCAAAGTTGGACAAGCAAAGACTATAAACAGACAAGCTTTGCCAAAAAACGGGTTTGCTGCAAAATTAAGAGATGTAGCTTTCAGAATTTGGGGGTTCTGGTATGAATGGTGGGGCAGGATTGCGGGCCTGTGCTGTGAGTTCCTGTCCTGACTCATTGGGGAGTTGCCCTTCCTCATTAGGCATCAGTTTCTCCATCTGTGACAGGGACGGCTGGGGACCAGGTACTCACCAGGACTTGATTCTCCCTCGTCTCTGTAGCCTACAGTACGTTTGTAGGAAATGCTTTCTGGAGCATGTTTGCTTCTTGTGGGTTACAACGCCATACCTGTGTTCCTGAGAAGTTCCATTGGCCAGTTTGAAGTCTTTTGTTGTGGCTTCTATGTGCTTCGTCTCCTCGTTTCTTGACACCTGCCCTTTGGCCTTTGTCTCTTCCTTGGGGAAATAGCTCATACCCGATTTGGTTCATGTGTTTCCCTGCAAATCTGGGAACCCTGAGCTCTGGGCTGGAGTTGTCTCCTGCCAAAAATCCAGCCACATGAGTTTGGCAAGGTTACACCTCTAAAGAGCAAGAACCAGGTCACCTAGTTGGATAGTTAGGTGACCGGTGTGATAGGCATGGAGGAAACTTACTTAGGGGTGGTGAGAAATAAGGCTCACCAGGAACATGCGCAGTGCATGCATATGGCATGTATCAGCATGTGAAAGGTGTGATGTGTGGTGTGTGACGAGGACCTTGGAAGACCAAGGGCTTAGGTGAGATGAAGTGGGCGACTACCGAAATCTTTACAGTAGGAGACAAGAAGATTTCAAACCCCGTGTCAGAAAGAACCGCCTGGAGCAGAAAAGGCCAATCTTGGGTAAAAGCCACAACAAATTTGTAGTTTATCCTGCAGTTCCTTTACTAAGAAAACAAACGATGACTTTATTTTATTTCTGTAGACACTTAAATGAAATGTTTTATCAAAACCATTCACTAGAGAATTAGAACAGTTACTGATTTTGGTTCTTTGCTTCATGAGAGTAATTGAGGGAATATAAAACTGCACTAAGCAAAATAATAGCCTCTAATCTACTAATCAGACAATTACAGTGAAATAATCTAATCACCTGACTGTCCCAATCAAGTCTTTAGATTATTTGAACATTTCAAATAGATGACACAATATTTTAGCAAATTTTTGAGGTCTTCTTAAAAAGAGAAATAAAACAAGAAGAATAATTTTGTGACTACAAACCAAAAATAGACAAAATGAATTTTATAGTTTCCAAAGTATATTACCTGGTTTGTCTTTTGAAGAATTAAATATAAAAGGAGATGAATACAAGCATTCCTGTAGCTTCTAGAAAAAGCATGGGCAGCAGTGGAAACATGGACTTAAAAGAAAGGTTGATCTTTTATTTCTTGTGTGTGTGTGAAGGTTATATGTGCTGTGTTGTTTTTATATATGATTATTCTTTATCCTGTGCTTAACTGAATTAAGATCATTGTAATAGAAAAGATAAAGTCAAAAATAAAAAATTGCTGTCTGGGTGTGTGTGTATAGCAGATTGGAGGAGAGACTAGTCGGCAGGTGAGAGGATTGGGGCTCAGTTCAAGAAGACAAGAACACAGGAGACACATGGCCAAAAACAAGCGTGAGGCAAGAAGGGCACAGGAGTTCAGTAGCCATGAAGTGCAGAGAGAAGAGTTCAGAAGCTAATCTGGCCTGGAATCCCAGCTGCCCTACTGGTGTTAGAGGCTGTGGGTGAATCTTCACTCTTCAACCTAAGGCTCCTCCTTGTGTGTCACTTGAGGATCACAGTAGCAACTGTGTCTCAGTCAGCTAGTGCTGCTTAACAAATGACCCCGATACTAAATAGCTTAAAACATCTATTATTTACTTATAGTTCTGTGGGCAGGAAATTGGCCAAGGCACGTATTTGGCACCTCAGCACGGATGGCCCAGTTGGCTGGGATTAGGCGAGTGGGGCACATTGTTCTCTGTTTCTGGGTTTCTTATTCTCCTCCATGGAGGCCCTGGGCCTTCTTGTCATGTGTCCCTCCAGCACAGTCACCAGATTCTGACACAGCAGCTGCATGCTCCCAGGACTACAAAGGCAGATGCTGTCGGGCTGCCACCTTTTTTTTTTTGAACAGCTTTATTGAGATAGAATTCACATCCAGCTCACCTTTTTAAAGTGTATGATTGGTTTTCAGTATATTTAGTGTTATGCAGCCATCTAGTTCCAGACCACAATCTAGTTCCAGAACATTTTTATGACCTCTAAAAGAAACCCTGTACCCATTAGCAGCCGATTTGAATTCTCCTCTTCCACCCACCTCTGGCAACTACCAATCTACTTTCTGTCTTAATGAATTTGCCTGATCCTGACATTTCATATAAATGGAGTCATATAAGATGTGGCCTTTAGTATTTGGCTGCTTTCACTTAACATGATGTTTTCATCCACATGGTAGCTTGTGTCAGTGCTTCAATCCTTTTTATGGCTGCGGCATATTCTATTGTATAGATGTACATTTCATTTATCCACTCATTTATTGATGGGCATTTGGTGTTTGCTCCTTCATCTATTATGAATAGTGCTGCTGTGGACAGTTCCCTGGACAAGTCTGTGTGTCAGTTTTCTTGGGGATATTCGCAGGAGTGGAATTTTGGGTGGTGTGGTAACTGCCAGGCCTTCTTTAAACTTTAGTCTGGACTGGGCAGGGCGTGGCTTCCACTGCATCCTATAGGCTAAAGTGAGTTGCAGGCCCCACCCAGAGTCAAGGGGAGGGACTGACATAGGGCCTGACTGTCCAGAGGGTTCATCAGGGTCCTCATGTGAAGCCCTCAGTGGGGAACATGACATGTAGTAGGTACTCAATAAATGTTATTCTCTGTAATTATTATTATTGTTATTACTAAGAGTAATACAAAACTGGGGCAATAGGGAAAACACAAACTGTTAGGATTTAGATTGACATCCATCACTCAGCCTGACGGCAAATCCATCTTCCGGATTGGGTAGATTATGGGCACACTTGAGATTAGCGTTCCCTGAGTCTGAAGATGAGAACCTGAGGCTACTAGAGGTCAGGATAACCCGGCACTGGATGAGATGACCAGAAGGCACGACATGTTCATTCTAAACAATGTGGAGCTGCAGGCAAAAGTATCAGAAGAATCATCACCTGTTCTCCCTGTCAGAGACAACTACTGTAGATATTTTGGTTTCTTTCCTTCCAGTAGTTTTTCTATGCATCATGTACATACCTATATATATTAATAAAAGTAAAATTAAGATCATAATGTATATACATGTTGCATTTTATCACTTAGTATTAAGTTGGGAGCATTTTTCCATGTTTTCAGTACTGGTTTTTAATGGCTTTGTTATCTATCTAGCTGTTATCTAGCTATATGTCTTTTTATGTATTTTCAAAGTGGGATCTACAGTAATATACAGCGTGGGAAATTTCCGCTACCCCCATCGGAGTTATCGATTTTTTTGGTCTCTCCCAGTCCATAACCTTCCCATTTTCATGAATTGACCCCCCGTTTATTCATGTACTCCCCTTTTACTGGATACTTCAGTTGCTTCCACTCTTTTGCTCTTATAAATGATGCTGTGACCTCCCTTGTACATACGTACACATTTATCTATATCTGATTGGTTCCTTTGGGAAAATTTCTGAAAGTTGTGAGACATTGGGTCAGAGGGTATGAGCATATTGGAACACTCTCAGTTGAAGTGCTGCCTTCTTGTCAAACATTTTTCCTGGACCACCTGTCCAGAAGGGCTTTCCCCACCTTACGGCTCCTGCTGCACTTTGCTCGGACAGTACAATTAAAATATTGTATTAATGGGACCCCGACTTGATTCCAGTGCTTGGCTTCAAAATTAGATCCTCAGGAGCAGGCTTTATTCATGTTTATATCCCACTTGAAAGCACGATAAAAATTGTCCCTTCTATCTTTGAAAGTCTTCCTAAAAGCAGTGACATTTCAGGGGCTTTTCAAAACTGTTGAAATTGGTTTCAGTTTTAAAGTAAACAGGACTTGCTGCAAAGCCAAGCAGAACCCTGAAACCTCTCTCTAGGTACTTCTGAGATCAGTGATATGGCTGAATGAGTTAATAGGAGAAGGTGGTTTTTAAAAATTTCCACCAGACTGTTAAACTCAGAGCAAACATATGGGTCAAAGTGAGGTGGTGGATTTGCTCACATTTGTTTTTCCTATCAATCACTGGAACGCTTACATACATCATTGGGATAAGTCCAGTAATTTCCTCTCCTTTAAATTGCCCACCTCCCAGGGGTTTGTGTTGAAAGGGTACAGCTGCTTTTTCCCTTCAGCAATGAGTCTGCCTAGTGCGTTGCTGCTGTTGCTCCTTGCCGTCACACGGTGTCGCTGTTGAACACTTGTCTTGTGCAGTTGTGGGCGCCCTCCAGCTCTTGACTTCCTTCTGGGATGCCCTTGCTAGTCTGCCAACGGAGGAGGCCACTCTCACTGCCAAGAGTGCCTGGGCATGCTCTGCACTCAGGTCCTGAAACTACATTCCCTCCCACTTCCATGGCAAGAGCAAGTCATGGACTTAGAGCCACTTCCTCTCCCTAATCTTTGGGGGGCTGCCTAAGAGATGAGGCAGCTTTCCCAAGGACATTTCAAGCACAAAAGATCTTGTCCTCTCAGATTGGTGGAACCAATGGTCTCTGTATCTAAGTTAAGGGACATATCATGGGGAAGAACGATTACAGCACGAGGATTTACCTTGAGCCCCATCTTTGCGTAAGATTTCAAATATCTTGAAAGCAGAAGGTCAGCTAGATGAACTTCAGTATCTACCATGGATGTAAGAGAAGCCGCTAACTTTCAAAACTGTTCAGTGGCGATCTTTCTTTACCATGACAAGCTTACTTTGTATATACAGTAAGTCCTCAATATTGTCAATAAATTCTGTGACTTTAAGCAAAATGACATATAATGAGACCAGTTTTAACCTAGGCTAATTGATAAAAAAACGAGTTAAGTTCCTATGGCATCTCATCATGACGAAAACGTTTTGTTACCTTATTTGAGGACATGCTGTATGCTAAATATGGAATGAAACTCTGTGTCCATGTGCATCTTCATGTGTAGAAAGTATTATATTTAATAAAATACTTTTTTCATTATTTATTGAGCCCCCACTGTGTGCCAGGTCTGTGGAACTGAACCGCATACGTATGTTTGGGTTTGTGTATTCAGCTGCTGTGTATCTGATGAGACATTCACTTACTTCACAAATATTTAATAAGCACCTTTCTATCTACTGGGGCCACGGAGTTGAGTCGGTACCCTTGTGGAGCTCATAGTCATCTTAATGTTTCTTCTTAGTTTAAAAAAAGCAGGTAAGTTGAGTGCTTTCCAGTTTTTTTAAGTAACCTGACCCATGCAAAACAAATGGTTTATTCCCTGATTTAAAAAAAAATAAGATGTTGTACATCTAGTTAGAAATTTAAGAGAGAGGCAGGACCGGATTATACTTGGGGGAGAAGCTTGTTTATTTTGCTTATCTGAAGTAAGAAAGAATATCTCTAAGTGGGCAGATTTCCAACTTGGAGCATGTACACAAAGCACCTCATGCTAAAGAGAGTGAGTAAGTGAACGAAGTATTTTGCCCGTGTTTATTTTCTTCTACAAGTGTGATGTGAAACTTTTCACATGTGCAGAAGCAAGCAGCCACAACCACGTGCGGAAACAGCCGTTTTTGCAAATAAAAATGCTTCGCCAGAAGCATGACAAATGCAAGACTAACAGGTGTAGGACAGATCCAAGGCGCACATGCGGTTCTCATCAGCTGCCTCTCTTCTGTTTTAAATCTAGGTCTTCCTGTAACAAGGAAAAGTTATTTCTCCTGAGGCTGCCGCTAATAATCTACTCAGCCTGCCTTTCCACCCCTTGTCTCATAACAGTATTTCTAATAGAGCTTCCAGAGAGAGGAGACAGCAATGAGAGAAGGCAGTAAGGGGGCGGGCACAGGGTGGGGGTGCCCTTAGAATTGACATTAGCAGTTCTGGGTTTAACTTGTAACTCTGGGTGACTTTAGGCCTCAGTTTTCTCCTTTGAGAAATGTTTGGTTCGGAGAATGAGGGTTTCAGTTTTCCAGCCTCTCCACGCCAAGCAAGGTAGAAGGGTCTTTTAAACCAGTGGATGTCAATAGGGGGCGATTCTGCCTGCCAGGGGGCATCAGACAATGACTGGAGACATTTTTGGTTGTCGCCACTGGAGGAGTCGGGGCTACTGGCATTTGGTGGGTAGACGCCAGGGATGCCAACAAGACGGCCACACAACAGTGATCCGGCCCCAAATGTCACCGGGGCACAGGTGTGCAACCAGGGGGTCGGCTCACGGGGCTGGTTTGGGGGCATTCCCAGGTGGGATGGCGGCTCTTCGGAGAGGTGCTACTCTGTCTCATGTTTTCGGGACCCGGGCCAGCGAGGCGCTGCAGACCCCCGCCCTCTGGAGTGAACCAGAGCCGGACCGGCCCTTGGCGCCCCTCGGACAGACCCAGACGCGCGCAGCGTCACACCGTGGACATCCATCTCCCTCGCCCCCAGGAACGCAGATCAAGGGGGTGGGAAGGACCCCCCCAGGCTGGGAAAACTTGGCAGCTTCTCCCGCCCGCGACCCCTATCACCTCTGTCAGCGCAAGGAAGGCTTTTCTTCCCGAAGAGAGGTGCTGCTGCCGCCCTCCCCGCCCTGCACAGCTGAGGGGGCACCCGCAGCGCCGAGTTCAAGGACTCCGCGCGCACCTCGCGTTTGGGTCGGGAACCTCAGCATCCCCAGCCCGTGTGGGGGCGGGGCCTCCAGGCGGCGACCGTTGCCCCGCCCAACCGTTTCCCAACGGCTCCCCGGGCCGAGCAGGGCACGGGGTGTGAGCGGTGGGCGAGTGCGCCTGTGCGCGCATGCGTAAAAGGCGCGGGGGTGTGACCCAGGCGTGGCCCCGCCCAAGCCCGGCGTCTCCGCCCGCCCCATCTCCCAACCTCCTCAGCGTGGCGCCGACGCTGCGTGCGGCGCGGGTTACCCAGAGTGCTCCGCGCAGGAGCAGCTCACTGGAGTTTGGTTCTCGAGGCGGCGGCAGCAGCGGCGGCGGCGGCTCCGGCGGCTCCTCCTCCTGCGGTGGCGGCGGCGCCCCGGGCCCGAGCCGCGGCTCCGGCTCCCCTCTCCGCCACCCCGCGCGCCCCCTCCTCCCCCGGCGCCGCGGGGAACATGAAGCTCCGTTCCCGGAGGCCGGCGAGTGAGTGACCCCCGTCCCCCGCCTCAGCCCGCCCGCCCGCTGGCCCGGCCGCTCCCCCCCGCCTCGCCCAGGCAATGACAGCGGCTCCGGCGTCTCCGCAGCAGATCAGGGACCGGCTGCTGCAGGCCATCGACCCCCAGAGCAACGTAAGTACCCGCCGCGCGGGCCAGGACCGAGGCCTCGTGGGCCCGGGACCCTCCTCCTCCCCAGTGCCCCTCACCCTCGGGGTTCCCGGGTACCCGCCCGAGGCCCACCTGCCCCCGAGGCCCGCTGCCATCCCGGCCTCTCGTCCCCCGGGCCTGGGCCCGGGGCAGGTCGGGCAGCCCGGCGGCGCTCGGTACGTGAGGCCGAGGCTTACGTGCGGCCTGGGCGGAGGATACAGACGGGAGCTGAGGCCAGAGCTGTCCCTTCCCTCCTGCTTGAGTTCTACGCCCCTTGCTGCTCCCGTCGGAGCTTACCCGCCCCCGCTTCTCCGGAGACCTGAGACCCCCCGGGAAGCCCTCTCGACTTGGGGGAGGGGAGGGAGAAAGACTGTGGAGCAACTGGTGGCTGGAGTATGAGTCCGGGAGCCCGTGCCCCCGGTGTCTCGGCCTTCTGGGTGAGGAGGGAAGTCCTCCTTCCCTCTCCTCCCTGCTGGGAGCACCTGGGCTTCGGAGGGAAAGCCCGGCCTGCTTTGCCCCTCGCCGGGTGCCCAGGGCGCGTGGAGAGGTCCCTTCGGTTCTGCGAATGGACACGTCTTTGCTGGATCCCTCTTCGAGTCGCTGCCAACGGAAGATGATCTTGGGGAGGGTGGGATCCTTGATGCTGCTTTTCTGGGCCTGACAGCCCATTGCGTCTCTCACCAAGCCAGAGCCCCACTTGTGGGTAGGGAATTAAAGGTGATTGTTTTCTCTCCGGTTCACACAAGAACCCTATTTCAGCTGTCCCTTCCCCCCATCTGGAGGTTCTAGCCAGGTGGTTTTTGACCCAGACGACAGGGTTAACCCCAGGGTGTCGCTTTGTCAGATGACCCTCCATGGAGGCTGCTGTTTGCAGAGGGATCTCCCCTGTGCCCCCTCCGTGTGTGTAGGGGAAGACTCATTCTCCAAGGGGTTGTTGGTGATAGGGGTCATTTTCCCCTGTGGCAGGAGCAGGTTAAGCAGTAGGAGGATGACATCCAGGGATGGAGTGAGCCCCTGCATTTGCTGGGAGACCAGGAAGTGGCCACTGAAATCACTTTAACATACTGCAGATGGAAGAAAAAATTGTCCTGGGTAATTTTGGAGGGGTCATGATAATTGTAACGCTCTGATTTCTCTATCATAAGTAATTCTCTTATTCCTGGTCTTCGGGCCCCATTAAGATTGGCTTGGTGGAAATTGCCTTTAACAAATGTATACATTTTTGTTAGGACTTTGGGGGTGGAGTAGGCACAAGCTATATAAAACCTCCCAGAATTTTTGCAGTAACTGGTGCCACTGCAATTCCCAACACTGAAATATTAGAGGATAAAGCAAGTGACATGAAAAATATAGCCTTGGTGACTTTTGCATCTTTTGTCGAGTCAGAGTGCAATTCTTGAATTCTGTGTGCTTGCTTGCCTTCTGGAGTCTCTGAGAGTGGCTGACCTCTTAGCACTGATCCTTAATGCCACCTAGGAGAGCTTTGGGATCAGAAGGCGCTTTGACATCAGAAGGTACTTTGACAGGTGGTCACGGTGTTACAGATTAGGTGGGCAGTGACCTCAGGGGTTCTAGTGTTGTGCAAGGCTCTAGTCTAGAGGTTTCCTAGAAGTGGAGGAGGAAGAGGGGCTAGTCAGAAGTAGGAGGAGGGAACAAATCTCAGCTTCGTGTATCCCGGTGTGTGCAGAAGCGAAGCGTTACACTCATATGAGCCCATGGCTGTATTACATAGCATGGAATTCATGTTTCATGTGGCTTACTTTGGGCAACTCTAGCGATAGGTGTGCTAGAGCCCTACTAACACGAGTTGATAGAATTGGGAAATTGTCTCTTTGAATATGAGCGATGAGGAAAGTGCCTCCTTTAAATGCTGCGATTGTTAGTGTCCGTGAACATTGTTACTAGTCATTTGACAGGAGTGTGGCTTGGTTCAAACCGTGTATAGAAACTTAGAGATGGGGCAGAATAGGTTGCTGATGGAGAAGGTGCAACCACAGGACTGCAGTTTCTTACGATTGACCTGGGCCCAGGTGAGAGTAAGGTAGCTCCAACAAGGCATTGCTGCCGCACGGGCGCTCTTGTCTGCTTTGCCCAATTATGAACACTTCTGGATAGTTGGTTGACACATATTTAAGATGCTCATGAAAAAAATGGGGACAGAGTTGAAGAGCCAACACTAAAATTAAACCTCTTCTGAGAGAAAATACAGAGAATTGTGTCATGTAATGCTTACCTTTATGGACATGCAATTATGGTTAACAAACAGCTTTTGCTTGAAAAATTAATGTGAAGCCGCTGACCTAATATCCACAAGTATCTGAAAAGTTAGGGAAGTAACAAAGTAACATTTACTGAGCATCTCCTTGACAAAGGACTTCTTAAGAGGAAAGTTGTTTTTTTGCTCTAAATTCTAGCCTCTGGAGTATTTGAATTTCTGTTGCAGCAGGTTCTGAGTTAATTTCTGCCAACTCAGTACTGAAGTAAATCCTTTACACTCCTTTTCAGAAAGCAACTAACAGTTTTTCAGAATAGTTGAACTCTTACTCTTTCATGGTATGTCAGCCCAGAGTGTTGAAAATCTGAAATGCAGTGTGCGCATTTGTTCCAGCTTAATCTTGCGCGGTTGTGGGTCAAGTTGAGGGCAGTGTCTTCTCCCCAGAAATCACAGTCACTCCACTGCAGCACCGTCTTCTCAGCAGGTGATTAGGTTCCTGTTTGTATGGGACACTCACTGATTCACGCAAGTTCGGGCTTTGTTTTCCTGACCAGAATCAGTCTTCATGAGCACGGTTCGTTTATCTTCTCTCTCAGAGCAGAAGCGTTAGGTGGACCTTCTAAGTGCTGGTTAAATTGACTCGTAGAATCTTTCTTGGACCGATGACTGAGGAGCTACGTTTGAACCCCTTGTCAGCACAAAGCCCTGGTGACTGCTGTACGCCCCAGGGTTCAGTCAGGGCATATTCTGATGCAGCACTCTGTAGAGCCATAAGGAACGGATGTTCGCCTGGCATCTGAGAAAAGTCTGTCCCCACGACGAGCGGAGTAACAGCACAAGGCAGGCCTTGCTCAAGGCAGGTGAGCGTCGCTGTGTTCCGCGCAGGGAGCGGCCCGAGGAGCCACTGCGGGAAGAGGAGCTGGAACTTGCCCTGGCAGCTGTGTAAATGCCTCCCAGCGGTCACGCTCTCCAGCCAGAAACCTTAGGAACCACTTTCTTTCTCGCAGTTCTGCAGACACCAGGTGCCAAGGGGAGGTGACCTTTGCAGAGAGACACATGCAAGAGGATAATTTTCCCACCTAGGAATTTGAAGGTTAAGGTGCCGCTTAGCTTCTCTGTGCTGCAGGTTCCTCACCTGCCAAGTGGGACAGGAAACTGGAGGACGTGCCCCGCAAAAGGACCCCCTTCTGGATCCATTTGGAACCCCTTCTGGATCCGGGGTTCAGGTTATGGAAGGGGCAGCCGAGACGAACGCGAATTTTGTAGAACAGTTTTATTTGAATGGCACGTGCATTGTGTGAACTTCGTAAAATAACACAATTCGAACAGAATGCTACCCGGAGATGCACACTTCACACGCTTGGTGTGGCCCGTTGGCAGCACTGCCTGCTCCCCCCATAGCCTGTAAGGGAAGTGGCCGCGTGACTGGTGTCCCCTTTTTGCACAGTGACAGGTGCTGCTCAGTGTCTCCTGTGGCTAAGAGAGGACAGGATGCTTTTGTTTCTTTCTGACTTCACGTGAGGTGACCTCCCTAATGTTAGGGACTTACCCAAAGTTATTAAGTGACGTGCTTCCAACTCTAAACGCCACCACTCTGCTCTCAAAGATGGAGAGATGGCTTCTGAGGTGGCTCAAGAGGACAGCGTCTGTGAGCTGGTAAGAAAACATGGGGGAGCTGCCTGGTATTATCAACCTGTGCGATCTATCACGGGTAACATCTAACTGAACTGGGAATCACAAATTTATATGACGGTGGGAGATCGGCAGGTAACAGTGTCTGTTGTGAAGCAGGTGTGTGTGCCCGTGTTGTGACTCTTTTTCTCCCCTAGAAGGTGGACTTCACATTCCATCTTCACGGAGCTGTCTGGGCAGTCCTCAGGGGTGGCTTTAAGCTCAGTATGTTGTCCCGGCCGGAGGTCACAGAGGCCTGGAGGACTGTCCAAGATCAGCCTGTGGGCAGCGACTTTTGTCCTGATACAGTTTTAAAAAGGCGCCATAGTCACCTGGGCTACTGGGCTCGAGACGCCACTGTGTGTGGCCAGACACATACCTCAAGGATGCCAGGCGTGGGGTTGGGTGACGGAGGGGAGCCGTCCTCGCCTGTGCCTTGCATATGGGCGTCTTCTCAGTTTAACCAGAACCAGGCCCCAGCCTGATCTCTTGGTAGCCCAGTGGGTGGCTCTCCGGTCCAACCCCCGCTGTACATTGCCTCCTGGAAGCTGTGGGCTTTGTCTCTGTCTGTAGAAGGTGTGCTTTTCCTTTTTCTGCCTGCCGGTGGCCTGGGTCCGCGTGTTGCTCTGGGGGCTCACTAGCCTTCGGCAGAAGGGGCGACTGAGTTGGTGGTTCAGCAGGTGGCAGTGTAGGCAGCCCACGCTCAGAGCCCCCTTCTGAAGTAGCTCCTTTCTACTCTCGGGGCACACGTGTAGAATGGAGCAAGAATTGACGTGAGGACTCCACGAACTGGGGAGCATTTCCTGCATAAGGAAGGCCGACCAATATTCTGCATGCTGCGTTTGTTTAAAAATACTCGGAATGAATTCCAGGTCTTGGGAGGTAATACACTTACATCTCAATTACCAATTGATACGTGCCGTTTATAGAGAAATACGGCAAAACTGAAGAAAGTGGCTCAGCCGTTGAATAAATATTTCTAGGAAGTGCTTATGTGCTGAGTACGCAGGGTGCAGACCCGGACACGCGTGGCCCTATCCTCGGGGGCCCTGGAGCCGCCCTTGCAGGGAGGAGGGCAGGCATAGAGTGTGCACATGCGCTGTTTGGTGGAGGGAATCGGCTCAGGGCAGCCATATAGGGCTGCAGCTCTCACGTCCAAATGAAACAGTTCTTCGTGCATCTCACTGAAAGATGATTTAGAATTCTTAAGATCGTAAAAGGGCTTTCTAGAATCCTTCATCAGGTGAGTTTTCAGAATGAAACATTTTATGGTCAAGTACAGGAAGTCAGTTCTTGGTTCATCTCTGACCCCAGAGGAACGGAGAGTTTGGAGGAATAGCTGGCAGGTCTTGAATGGTTTGCTCTCTCAGCAGCGGGATGGGAAAGCGGCAGGTGTCAGGTTTTGTGAAGGGCCTAGAGGTTGGTTTCAAGTATTTGAAGTACTGTGTATCCTGGTGTTAGGTTTGCTCTGTGTGGCTTTTGGAGGCAAACCCAGGAATGGGCGGCAGGAGTTCCTTGGGGGGAAGGCCGCGCTGTATTTTGGGGAGCTCTTGATTATCGCTGGAGCTGACTGGAAACAGTCCAGGGCCACCATGCCAGGTGGGGGGTGCAGACACGCCTGGGCCCTCTCTCTAGACTCCCGGACTCCTGATCCATGAGTTCCTGGAGGTTCTGTGAGTGTGTGTGGAGCCTGCTAAAAAGGAGAAGGGTCACGTCAGGTGAGGTGCTGCTGCGGGGCAGGTGGGGTTCGGAGCTTTGGAATTCTCTTAGGGCTACAGTGAAGTTTCCTGTCTTCATCCATTGGAGGCTCTGAAGTGAACACGTATTGTGGGCCAGGAATAGTGTGGAGCGCTTCGTGTCCTGGCTGCTTCTCTGAACTTCATTTTAGAGGAGAGCAGAGATAAGTAATCTGTCTCGTGTCGCAGAGGAGGCTGTTGGCAGCTTTGGGGCTAAACCCAGCACTGGATGGCTCAGAAGCCAGCTGGCTTACTGAGCACAGTCCTCCCCCTGCCCCCCAACAAGCAGTGCCCAGCATGGAAATTGAACTCTAGTGCGTCTTCTGAGTTTTAACCCCACAAACATGAAGTGTTTTTAAATGTTAAGTTTTGCCATTTCCATTTCCTGTCCAGTTCCTACAACTTTTCCCCCTTAAAAATCTTCTAGCCTGTGGCTTCTAACTAACCTTTTGTTTGTGAGGATCCCTTTTTATGATCAGAAACATTCAGGAACTTCCACATAACGACAGGTGTACTTTGAGTAGCTGGTTTGTTTGTTTTACTTTTTTTTTTTTTTTGAGAAAATTCAAGGACAGAAGCTAATCTAGTTGTGCTTTGAAATGACGTTGTATCTTGTCATCCAAACAGCATTTACTTAAATCTGCGAGCTGACCTTGTCTGTGTGTGACACCTCTGATGGGAACCTTTGCACCTCCTGTTTGTTGTGGTCTAAGTTGCCCCGCCCCCACCCGGTCCCAATTGCTCTCCCTTTTCCAGAAACCTTTTTCCTGCTTCGATCTAAGACAGTCTCCCTCAGGCACTGCACATAACTTAAAACCTACATTCCTGCTGATAAGAGGTCTTGTTAATCACATTTTTCTTGGATCACAAGCTCCCTGATCATGGACCATGAGTTCTTTCCCAGGTATCTAGAACTTCCCCAGCCATGGGTGCTCAGATGCTTGTTGATTCCTGTGAAAAGGGCTGATCTTGGGAACTGGCTGTCAACCTCGAGCAGGTACGAGGTGCTGTAATTTTCAGCACTTCTCACAGGTTCAAAACTCATTTAATCTGTACAACAACCCGGGGAGGCAGGTAACTGCTGGTGTGGAAAAAAGGCTAAGCGGGCACACAGCTAGAAAGGATCACTCTGGATTGGAACCCATCCCCCATTCCGCACCCACCTGCCGCGGTGTCTCCTGTCACCATGAGAGTGCGGTGGCTATAAGGCAGGTACTCAACTCTCCTGCCTGGTCTCAGGATCCTTATGCGAGATTCTACAGGCATTTTTTGTTCTGGGTCAGGAGGAAACGCTTTGTGCTGCTCTTGAATTGGCCGAGGGAAAGGTGTGAGGCAGTTGTTGCTTTTTGTTTTTCGGCTGGCATTTTTTACCCCGACGGAAAATAGGGCTTGTGATCTTAGATCCCAGCCTGCGCTGTTCCCAGGAGACACTGTTCATATGCCACTTTGGGCCCTTTTGGCCCTTTTTGGTTGTGTGACAGACCAGACCCTTCCTGGACACTCCTTTCCCCTGGGTTTCATTTGTCGGGATCAGAAAGTGGCTGCGGCCGAGACCCCAGTCGCTCGTCGCTGTGCACAGAGTGGTGATGTTGGTGGCTGGCCATGGCTGTGGTGGGGAATTCTACTGTTTTTCCCCAAAGATAAGACCAGGTCTTATATTTATTTTTGCTCCAAAAGACACATTGGGGCTTATGCTCAGGGGCTGTCCCCCTGAAAAGTCATGCTGGGGCTTATTTTCTGGTTAGGTCTTATTTTCAGGGAAACACGGTATGGTGTAGATGCGAGCAATCAGGTGGGTTACTGATGGAAGACTCAGGCACGTGTGACCGCTGCTCGCACTGAGGGCCCCGTAGGTGGCCCTTCTGCCCTGCTGGTACCTCCAGCTCCGTCCCCTACCCACATCCCTGGTGAGACTTGGCTCTCTGGGCAGCCCCCTGACCTGCCAGGCTGGCTGCAGCTCTGCCTGCACACGCTGGGAGCTGGGTTCTTCTTCTCCCCTGATGGCTTACTTTGATACCCCCATCCCAAATTAGCTCTCTTGACCCCTCTGGCCATCAGGTCCGTGGCCCAGCTCGGGTTGGGCCGTAGTGTCCACATCTTTTCTCCGGCTGATCCCAGGTAGCTAACTGCCCTCCTCTTGTTAAGGCCAGCCCTGCTAGAAGCCACTTCCCAACTTTATTTACCCCGCTCAGTGCCTCTTGCCTCTGCTGGGCAAGCAGTTGGCAAGCTGGCTTTCTCGTGCCGCCTGTCGGAGTGAGTGGTACTGGTGTGTAGATATGGAATACGGGAACAGTTGACCCTTTCTGCTGATGATTTCATTGTTTGCCTCCAGTGTTGAGTTAGGTAGTTGCTGGCAGAACACCTGTTTTCTACTTCCTTTCCAAATTCTGTTGGCGGGCCTCCCCCGGAGGGAGGGTAGCCCTATGCTCATGACAGGAGCTTAAGAAGTAAAGGCGCTGGTGTGCTCATGTCACTCAAAGGCCATCTCTCTGTTCCATCTTTTATAGTGTTGCCTTCACACAGTATTGTGTCTTCCCCCCAGCCCCTGCAGCTTCAGGATTCACCCTCATCGTCCGGGGAAGAGAGAGCAGGTGATTTTTTTTCCAGAAGCACCAGCAGAATCTTTTTGGTGCCCTTAGGCTTTGCTGGAATTAGCAGTCTCTGTTGGTTGGTTCATCCCTAAATCTGGGCATGGTGTTAGTTCTACCCGGACAGCCCCAGAATAGAGGGGATGCCCCAGGAGAGAGACATCAAGGGTCTAGGGTCTGTTTGTGGGAGAAGGGGGTAGTGGGGCGCAGAGCAAGCTGGCCTTGTCTCCCGGGTACTTGCTGGTATAATCACCTCTTTGATGATAGCGCCATCAAATAGTCGGGCGAAATGCTGGGCCTGGGCGACTGGGGTCCAGATGGCAAAATGGGTGTAAATGAAATGTAAGATCCCGAGTAACTGATGGGGTGGTTTGGATGCAGGGAGGTCACAGCACAGGGTTCTGAATAACCATTCCTTCGGATGGGTCCTGCAGTCTGACTTGCCTGTGGTCCCACTTGGGCGTCTTGCTGTCACATTGTGTGTGCACAGGTGCAGGTTACACCTTCCGACCCCATCCTGGGCTAGGGAGCACTCAGGAGTCCCAGAGAGCCTGCCACAGGGCTGCTTGTGCCCTGTCCCCCTGAGCTCTCCTGGTGTTGCAGTAGCTGCCTGGGCCAGGCTCAGCCGGGGAGGAGACGCAGTCCAGGAGGCGCAGAACACACAGGCTCCTATGGTCCTGAGCGGGCGGTACCCCCGACCCAGACAAGAGGCGAGCTCTTTGGGCTTACGTCCTCTCAGCTCAGAGGCACGGACTGGCCCCGGTCGGGGTCTGGGAGGTCTGGTGGGATCTTACTGTCCTGCCCATTTCCTCTTGTCTGTCCTCTCCCCTGGTTTACCTGGGTAACCGGAAGCTGGTGCCTGCATTTCCGGGCCTGGCTTCTTCCCCTTAGGTAACTGAGGGCTAGGTAGAGTCAGGTGGTTTTCATGGCCTTCTCCATTCTTCCCTCCCTGCGTTTCTGGTGGACTCTCAGCAAGCACCTGAAGTGGGTGATGTCCGCTTCTCTGCTGGATACTGACAGCCTGGCGGTGACAGAAGTGGGGCACATGTTCCGTTTTACGTGCGACTGGGGAAAAGGTTTGTAGATGAACATTTCACTTTCATTTCTAGTTTAAAGGAACTTTTCAAGCATTTAGAGTTCTCACTTTGAAGCTCGGCGGGTAAGCCAGTGCTGCCGTTGATTGCAGGAGCCTAACTTCTCCCCAAAGGGCAGGAGCATCACCCCCCACCCCACCCCACCCCACCCCCCGCCCGGTGTTCTGTGAGGTCGTCCTGCCTTTGCTTGTAACCTCTCCCCTCCTCGCATCACTGAGTCCAAGTGCCATTTGGGATTGAAATTGGGGTGGGAGAACTGAGAGGGAAACAGTATTTCTCTTTTGTCCTTGGCAGCGTGTATGTGTGTGTGCGCGCATGCGCGGGCGCTCACGTCTGTCTGTCTTTTGGACGTACTTCTTCCATGAGGTGGGAAACACAGCAGCCTCTTGGTTTGATCTCTTGAAGGCTCATCCCTTCAGGGGTTCACTTGCTTGCTTCCAGTTTGAAAACTGAAGAATCAGCCTGGCTTGGCCTGGGGGGGTGGGGTGAAGGGAGCCTTGTAGGAAAGTGGCAGTACCCACAGGAAGTCAGGGAGGAGGTAGCAAAAGAAGCATGGTCTGCTGTGCAGGCAAAAGCAATAGGTGCCCCCAGCTGCTGTACCCTTTCCCTGTGGCAGGACAGAAAGGGGGTGGAGGTTGGGCTGTCTTAGGGTTTCTCCTGGACCGGCCTGTCAGCGCCTGCTCACTCAGGGGACAGGGCACCTGCTTGCACCCGGGGCTGACACGCCTGTGTTAGCAACAGGGTAGACATGGTTTGCTACCGCTTGGTGCTGTGTTCCACACATTGGGAAATAGGAAATGGCATCTGCTTTGTAAGGTGAGCCAACCTTGGGCATGAGGATGTGCTTGTGTTTGTCACTCCAGACGGTCTTCCTGGGTCACCGTGCCATCCTTAGTGCCCTTTGTCGTCAGGGCTGAATGTACCTCCATGGAATGAACGAGGCCTGAGGCCTAGCACTGAGCGGTACCCTTCGTCTGTGGCCCCCTTGCACCTTGCTGTGTTGGCTCTCTGGTCTCTCCAAACCCCTTGCCCACAGTGCCTCTTCCCCCACGAGCATTTTATCTCCGCCCTGCACTGCCTGGGCCCCTGCCTGGCATTTGAGACTTTCCCAGGTGCTCTCAGGGCCACGGCTCCCAGCCGCCTGCTGTCCTGGATGTGCAAGCAGCCCCTTCCAAAGCCGATACACCTGCTTCCGTCCTGCCTCCAGTGTACGGCGCTCTGTCGGTTCGTGGTGCCATTGCTCTTCAGGCCACTTCAGAGCCACCCTGCGGTCCCCTCCCCTTGGCGGCCCCCTTCCTGCAAATAGGATCTCCAGGGATGTGTGGTGCAGCCATTTACAGGTTCCCTTCCTCCTGCTCTCCCCTCCGTACAGCTGCAGAGGGAGGGCATGAAAACAGACTGGGATGTTTCATCCCCTCTGTGGGGCCGTGGGGCTGACTGGAGAGTCTGAGTTCTTTCGGGGGCATATAGTGAAGACATTCTGGGTGAGAAACTTGGGCTTTGTCGTTGGGCAGAACCGAGTTGGAATCTTGACTCTGCTGTTCCCCTTGCAGCCTTGGATGAGGTTAAGTTTGCAGCCTTAGTTTTCTCAGGAGGCCGCACATAGATGCTTAGGAAGGCTGTTGAGGAGGGGACATGGCCCCAGGCCTGACTTATCCTGGGTGCTGACATGCGTGGCTGCTACTCACAGGCTTGTGCATCCAGCTCTCATTCCCTTCCTGTCCCCACCCTTCCTCCCTCTGGTCCATGTCCAAAGGATGGTCAGTGACTGGGAACTAGTCAGTCATGGGGCTGCGTGATTGGCTACCTGGTTGGTGATTGGTTCGAGGATGAGCCTCTAAGCCAATCAAAGCCCATGAAAGTTTTAGCACATTGCTGCGGTAGTTGGGGAGGCTTGAATGGGCGAGAATGGAAGCAGGTCACTTATGGGATCTGCTGCCTGGGTACGGCCTGCTCAGTAGTGAGACCAGTCTAGAGAGGGGGACTAAGTCACCATGGCCCAAGGGTTGCCCTGCTCTGAACTTTTCAGCTAGGTGAGCGAGTGGTTTCTTTTTATTTTTTTAGTGAGGACACAGCTCACAGTGGCCCATGCGGGGATTGAACCGACAAGCTTGGTGTTTTTACCGCCACGCTCCAAGCAACTGAGCTAACCCGCCAGCCCCAGTCGTTTCTTTTCTTGATGAAACCCATCTGAGCTGGCTTTTCTGTCAGTTGCAACCAAAAGGCTCTAGACAGAATCAGCACAGCACATTGTACCCCAGACTTGGGTTCAGCTATCCCTCGCGCCCCCTCTCCCCACCCATGCTCAACTGCTCATCAGTCAGCTCTGACCTGCTGTGCGCTCCCATCTGGATGGCCCACCCTCATTTCTCCCTCTCTCCTTCCCTTCCTACCTGCCTCCAGGTTTTGGGCCCAGCACGGCCAGTGCTAGTTGTCCCAGGAGCACTGTCTGTTGGCTGTTCCTGGCATCTTGGTCCAATTTTTTCTTGCAGCACCTTTAACCTGTGTGACATGCGTGTGTCCCCTGCCCCGCTTGGTTCTTTTCCTGCTGGTGCGTAGTGAGTTTGTGCGTTCTGTTAGGTCCAGTGACCAGTGTCCGAGTGGCTGTGGTCCCTCTCTGATTTCCGGCTCCACTGAGCACAGGAGTGGTCGCCTAGGAGGACCACGCTGGGTTCGGGTAAGAGTCAGGTTTGCTGGGGCCGCGGCAGGGTAGCTGCTTTGCAAAGGAATATTGGGGTTGGGATGGTTGCTTCCCTGGAGGTTGCCCCACTGCCTTTGATGGCTACTTGACCCTCTCCAGACCTCAGCCCGTCGGGGTCCCTCTGTCGTTTGTGGGTTCTCTTGGAGCCGTAGTGACGTGGTCAGCGCTCCGACACTGAGCCTGTCCTGAGTGTGGTGCTCAGTTCTGGGGAGTCGAGATTCTGGATGCTGGCGATAGGACCCAGGGAAGGAGGTGGGCAGCTGTGGGTGTTCCTGTACTTGCCCAGCTCCCTTCAGTGTCATGGGGAACCCCTACGGCCTCGTCCCACAGGAGTGCACCAGCCTCCTCCCTCCCTCAGGCCAAGCCTGAGCCAGGACTCCCCACATCAGAGGGTTCTGAACCCTGAACCCCAGCTGTGCTGTGGCCTTGGGGCGAATTACTTAATGTTTCCAGGCCTTGCTCTATCTATCGGTGCCGTGGGGCTGTCGGTGCCGTCACCTGGTGCTGTCATCCTGAGCGGCTGAGCCTGTGGATGGGCTTGGGACAGTGCCCAGCGTCTGTAGTCACCGAGCCGCCCCTGACGGAGCTGGTACTGTGTGTTACGTGTGAGGGGAAAGTGCGGGAGGCTGTCCTTGCCCGACGCCATGGAGCTGGATGGAGCAGAGGGGGCATTTGTGCATCCGCGGGTAAGAGACCTGCAGCTGACATCGTCCCCTGACCGAGCCTACTCACATCTACTGCTCAGTGCCTTCTAGTGTCGTCTTCACCAGGGCTGGCTCCGCAGGGACTGCACCTTTGAGCTGTAACAGCAAACAGCGTGGCGGAGGGCAGCATCAGTGCTTATTGTGCTGTTGGGTATCACCCCTTTTGTAGGGGAGCCTGGGGCTGAGCGAGGTTCAGTAGCTGCTGAGATGACCTCAGAGCCTTTGCTTTCATCCCGAGGCAGCAGTGCACCCACTGCAGATGGGAGGGGTGCGCCAGAAGCCTGTGGCGCCTCCCAGAGCACCAGTCCTCTGTGCACTGTCCAGTGTGGAGCCGCGGTCACGTGTGCATAGTGAGCACCTAACAGGGCTGGTAAGAGTGAGGGACTGACTTCAGTTTCTGTTTATTGTTACCCTCTTCTTCCGCCTCACTCCCCCACCCCCACACTGATTCAAGCCCTGTTTCTCAGTCTAGTTGTGTAGGACACAGCTCCTTGGCCTATGCTGCTGTCATAAGCTTTGTGCTCCCCTGGCTGAGGCAGTCGGTTGCCAGTCGTTGTTCGGCCCCTCACAACGCCTCACGGCAGCTCATGTCGGCTGTCGGCCACTCACGATGGCTGCTGGCCGCTTACGATGGCCACTGGCCACTCCTGGCAGCACACAGTAGGCCACAGCAGCTCACGCTGACCTCGGCAGCCCAGCTCCAGGGAGAGCTGTTGTTCACAATCTTAGCTGTAGAGGGCGCAGCTCACTGGCCCAGGTGGGAATCGAACCGGCGACCTGGGCGCTCCAACTGCCTGAGCCACCTGGCCAGCCCCTCAATTTCTGTTTAATTTGAAGGCTCACCTGAACTGAATAGTGCACTTTGAGTGCTTTGGATCACTGTGCTTTAGGTGAGAGCTTTGGGCTGTGTTGTCTTTTTCCACATGGGACGTGGGGGAGGAGGTTGTGCCTGGGCTGGCATGGGGATGCAGGATGGGGCTCCTGTCCCCTCCCAGTCACCCTCTGGGTCCCAACCTCTCCCTGGCCAGTTGGCCTTGGTTTCTCCCATGGCTCTCAAGCCTCTGAGCCATGTCAGCTCCATTCACGAGTGGAGAAGAAAGCCTTCACTAGTGTAGCTTGAAGAATGAGGTTAACAACCAACTAGAAATCCTGAGCACCCCCCACCCCAAATAAAAAACAATGACGGACAGATAGACAGACAGAAGGAATGAAAGAAAGAAAAGTGTTTAACATGCAAGGGCTTTGAGTTAGATCTGGGTTCCAGTCTCTACATCTGTCTGAGGTATTTATTCTTGGCCAAACCACATCACTTACTTCTGTCAGTCTGTCCAGTTTGCTGTCCTCTATTAAGTGAGGACAAGCCCTACCCTACTGAAGGGTAAATAATGCCTGAAGGGAAATTGCTGGGTGCATAGTAGGTACCTCTCCACTTTTCTGGGGGTGGGAAAGGTATTCCCCTTGGAGGACTTTGTATATTTAACTTAGGTTTTCACAGATGCCAGTGTTTTCTCAAAGATATTCTTCCCTTTAGTGTGAGCAGTGAGCAGTTACCAGACAGAACTGTATAACTTGACACATTCTAAAAAGCCCCCTGGGGGAGAAACAGGAAGAAATTGGTTGTTGAACAAAATCCCAGACTTGTGGAAGGAAAGGCGCTCTTCTTTGGAAGAGGTGCTTGGGGTGGAACTCCCCTGAACTATTCGAAGTCCCGCTGTACTGTGGTTGCAATAGGAGTGATCAGAATAAATTTGTGCAAAATTGTCTTTCGGAAGCAGTATCCTTTCTTAAGGGAGCATGTACTCAGAACTAACAATCGCAAGAGCTCGGATACCACTGGACAGAGAAATGTTGTCATTAATAATCAGAAAATACATGTTGTACTCAAAAACGTGGGAAGAAATGGCATTGGCAGGTAATCAACACTGGGCCCATCTCCCACCCTACTTCCCTCAACCCACACTACCCTGCTGGCAGGACCCAGGAGCAATGTCATACTTCACCCTTTGGGAAACTATTTACCATATTTCCCCGAAAATAAGACCTAACTGGTCAATCAGCTCTAATGTCTTTTGGAGCGAAAATTAACATAAGACCATGTATTATATTACATTCCATAAGGCTCGGTCTTATTTTACTATAGGACCGGGTCTTATAGAGCTGATTGTCCAGCTAAGTCTTATTTTTGGGGAAACACAGTATGTAGCAAGAGGCATAGCCATGTTCATGTCCTTTGATCTAGTCATTTTACTCTTGGAAATTATTTACAGATGCATGATGATTTTTAATAGCAGTGTTAATGGATATATTCATGTAACAATCATCATTAATGTCATGAATGAAACGGCATGGGAGAAGCTTAGGAAGCCTGGTGCACCCACAGGGTCACACAGCACAGAGTCGTGAAGAACAATCTGGAGGCTCTGGTGAAATGGACAAGCCTGATCTGATGAAGCAGGAACGTTGTTGTCAGCTGCGCATGCTGGGAGACGCACAAAAACTAGAACTTTGGGGGAAATGGGAAGCACTTGTCTTGGGGCAGTAGGAACAGTTTTCGGTTTTGTTTTGACTATAGTCCGTTGTCTTTGCAATTAAACAGTAAAAAAATGAAAATATAAGTAGACTACTTTAGCCTGAAGAGCACTCAGGAACTATTTAGAGCTATCAGGTGTGGAGTGGGTCACGGGGCCTCCGTGTGCTGCAGTGGAGAGGAGAGTATTTCCTCTCTCGTGTTTCTGAGAGGTTCAGAGCAGTGATGTTCAGTGCTGTATTCCAGCCACATCCACCAGTCAAGGACCCACATTCTCCATGCTCTCGGGGGACTGGGGTCCAGCCCAGCAGGACAGAGGGCGTGCGTGGGCTCCAGGTTTGTATCTTAGGTGATGGAGCTGTACCTGGGGCTCCTTCAAACTCCTGAGTCACTCGTGCTGCCTGCTTTCCTCCTGGAAGTCCTAGCAGCTCAACCGCCAAAATGTCAGTTCTCCATTCATCCTCTTTTCCTCCAGCTCTAGGCTAAGCCTAACCATCTCCTTCTTGGAAAACTTCCCTCTGTCCCTTCCAAACCAGTGTCACACCACTCTGTCACTTAAGACGCTGTGTACTGAGTATAGACATCGCCACCCCTTACGTCATGATCCACAGATGCTCTATGAAGGGGCTCCTCTTTCCTTTCCTACCTCAATTTACACTTCCCTCTTCCTCGTTCATGACTGTCCAGGCCTCTTCTCTACCACTGTGACCATCAGACTCCTTCAGGCCTCTGCTGGCCACCCGTGTAAAGAGTCTCCTCGCTGCTGTCACCCTGCCTCCAGATTCTTTCGTGTCATGGCACACACACGAAATGATGGCATCTGAGCGGTGTCCCAGGAAACTTGAAGTGGGACTGGAGGGAAAGGCAGGAGCATTGCATTTCTTCAGTATAATGATAAGAAAAGCAAAGTATAAAGTGTTAGGGAATGTATTAAATATTGAACTTGTATTGACTTTCCAAATAACATTGATTTGGAAACATAAAAGGGGGCACTGTGTCCATGAACAAAACTCATAGATAAGATTAGATTTTGCTAGACTTTGATCATCACTGTGGAGAAATTCTGTTTGCATATGGAGACAACAAAATGTAGAACCGGTTTTTTAGTTACCATTTAGTAATTTACAGTCATTGGCATTTCTAAAGAATCCAGGTTCCTCCCTCTTTTCATTTATATGTAACGTTGAAATACAGTAATACAAATGGATTCTAGTTTAATTCAAATGCTCTTTCAAGTACTTTGAAATAATGAAGAACTCTGATTTACTTTGTATGGTGTGCCCATAAATGTTTGACAGTGGGTTCTCTAGGGAAAAAAGTAAGCATATACATAAACACATAAGTCTATAAAGGATGGGTAGCATACAGTTTACAAATAATGAAATACACAACATTCTATTGTCAATTTTATGGAGCTAGTTCTTTCCCATAGACTGCTTTCGTTGATTTTTGCTGAACTTTCTGTATTACAGTCAACTTTTGAGTGTAATTCGGACATGAATATTGATTGATATTTTTGTTTATATTGATGAGTCATGTGATGTCTTTGCTGAATCAGATAATAGTTTTCAAATAGTAGAATATTTCCCCGATTGTTTGTGCAATTCCTAATGTAATGGCTACAGACAAGATACGCTATTAAGTTTCATCTGCATTATTAGCATTTTCTCCATCACTTTCTTAGATCTAAACCCCAAGGGGTTGGCTAACTGTTTCTGTAAAGGGCCAGATAGTAAATATTTTTGGCTATATAGAGTCTGTAACAATTCTGCCTTTATTTATAACGCAGAAGCATCCATAGACAATATGAAAATGAATGGATGTGGCTGTGTTCCAATAAAACTTTATTTGCATGGTTAATTTTATGTTACATGAATTTTACCTCGATAAAAATAAAATGAGGGAAAAATCCTTTATTTACGAAAAACAGGCATTGGGTTGGATAGTTTTCAGACTTCTGATCCAGAGCCCACTGACCTGACAATAAATGAAGCCCAGATTTGTCGTGTTTTGCCAGTCTCCTCGGTCTAAATACTTCCAGCGAGGCTAATTTCAAGCTATGAACATGATGTCACGAATGTGGAGTTGGGAGGAGACGACCAGTAGTGGGGCACCATTCCTGCCGTGCGAATACAATAGTCATGAATAATCAGAAACCTAGATAACAGTGAATGTGGGGAAATAAGTAGGAAGTGATGAGTTCTGAGTATTTCGTCACCTGTGTTTTCACTATAACTCACTGTAAGTTTCTGTCATTGCATTGTTAACTGGCTGTGTTTACCAGCTGGCTCCCAATGTTACTGCAAGTTTCAGGCTCTCCTGGTCTGCTGTGACCTGGCTCCAGCACACTCCTGGACGGGCTCCAGGACAGATGTGGCCCGGCAGCCCCTGGCGCAGGGTGTGTGTGCAGATGGAGATCTAGGCTGCAGGCCACAGGCTCCTTGTGCCTCTGCCGCTGGCTGCCGGAAGGTTCTCTCGGTTCAAGTGTTTTGGGGGCCGTGCTCACAGTCCCTCAAGAGTACACGATGATCCAGCTGCCTGGAAGGGGGGGCAGGGCCACTAAGCGCCAGGTCCTTTGCTGCCTGTTCTCTCTGGGGCTCCAGGGCTGAGGTGACACCTCTTCTGAGCCAGCGGTTGGGAGGAAGCCTTTCTCTACCATGCTGCACTGCTTGTTTTCTTCAAAGCTTTCAGCACAATCACTTGTCCTGCTCTCGTCAGCCTGACTTCCCCCTCAGCACATGTGCAATACATTTTTATTTTCCCAGCAAGTAAATAGCTGCTAAATGAACTCTTGTGTCTGTTCTCTGCTGGCTGCAGCACTTACAGGGTGCAGTTTAGATGGGTTTGGGCTCCCACGTCCAAGATCTTCTTGATATTAGAGAAGTGTTGCCTCTTGGTGTGTGTGTACCACCCCCGCCCCCCGCCAAAAAGAAAATTTGACCAGCTCCATCTTCTGGCTGTGTTCTCCACTGTTGCTAACCTCACTGCTGGACTATAAAAATTGCTCTGGATCTCAGCATGCCTAATATCATATTTGTTTCAACCCATACCATTGCATCTTGAGGCTGCTTTGTATGGACTGTGCTAGCCTTATTTACGGGGGCCAGACAGTCTTCAGAGAGTCCAGAGTCCCAGCGGCCTGTGCTGCCGGCCCCGGGGCTCAGCACCCCCGCCTTACTGACTAGCACCTCGTTGCTAGGCAATGAGATGGAAGGACCCACTGAGCGTGGAGACTTGGTGCATTCCTAATTAGATGAAGGTGTTTGTGCTTTGGGGGACCCAGCCCAAAAGCCATCACATCATGATATTGTGGGAGCGGCGTAAGAGCAGTCCCGGAGAGGCTGGCATTGCGGTGCTCCGAAGCGTCTCACCCAGGCGGGCCCGGCCTGTGGAGCCAGGTGGAGCCACAGGTTTGCTTTGACCTGACGAGCTGCCTGGTAGAGTAGTGACCCGACACCCGTTTGTTTGCAGGAGGCAGAAGTGAGGAAGTGTGTGAGGTGAGGAAGGAAGGAGGAAAGCTGGCGTGACTGAATGACAAGATTTGCCACAAGCCCAATACAATAAGCAGACATGTGAAAGGCACTTGCTTACTAACGGCTCTATGCAGCCTTCAGCCTTTCTGAGGGGCTCCTGTTTGCAGAATGAGCCCTGGGCGTTTTCCCTTCCAGCGCTGTGGGGTCTGGCACGGTGCCCTTCTCTGGGCATCTTCCACCTGCGCCTTCTGCCCCTCTGGCTTACACGCCTGTCTCCCACCCACCATTCATCCGAGCTTCTCACCTCCTCTCCATTTATGCCAGCCAGCGCCAGCCTGGAGACTCCACTCCTGGCCTCGGCAAATGGAGGTGCCGCGTCCTGGCACGATGCCCTATGCCGGTCCCTTCTGCTGCTCCTTTCAGTGTGCGGGGACATCAGCTGCCATGGGCTGCAGATGGGTGCGGTGGATGCCAGTGGAGTTTCCTGCATCGGCTCCCCAGGGAGGTGGGCTCCTGGATCTCATGTCTGTGTTACAGCCATTTCTTCTCGCTCACCTGGGCATGATGGCCCTCAGCCCGCATCTCAGACTGAGGACCCAGGGCCTCATGTCACTCCTGCCCACACTGAGACCTCACACTCTGAGCTGTGTCACCTGGGGCAGAATCTGATTTCGGAGCCTTGGCTTCTGAATTTGAGAAATGCGCCACCCAGTGTCGCTCTAGGACTCTATGGGACAGTGTCCTTATAGCAGAGGCATAGCGTGTGGCCTGTCGTACACGTGGACAGCAGTGGTGTGGGCCGTGTCAGGAGGCAAAGCTGGGATTCTTTCCGTCCCTGTAGCCAGGGCGACTGGATGTCTTCTCATCCAGACCAGGATGCGTACAGTGAACCAGGCTCTATTCAAGTTACCCCGACACGTGGAAACGTGTGATCTGCCAGGTGAGACCTAGGGTCACCTTCCATACCCCGTGCCTCGGAACGCCAGTGTCCTTGTGTGCGAACCCCGTAGGTCCTCAGTCGCTGCCTCAGCACCCAGCGGCTTGGTCCCCCCCAGGTCTCCCACGTCCTGGGCCCCCCAGCCTGCACGTCCAGGTGTGGCCGGCACGCTGGATTTCCCCTTGTCCTGTCTTCTACCTGAAATGTTGCATTTTCTTTCTTTTTGTTCTCACTGATTTATGAGTACACAAGCAATAAACGCACCTTCTTTCAAACTTTACGTGTTTATTTGATTTACACCGCAGGCCGCTTTGGCCTCTTGTTAATGCAGTTTCTTCTGTCTCTCTGGAGAAAACCCGTCATGGGTCTGGGGTACGTCTCCTGCTCGTGTAGCGATACATCCCAGAATACTGTGCGTGGTTTTTAAATAAATTCTGGCACACACGTCTGTCACTTTGCAGCCAGCTCGCTTCCCTCGGCGTGTCCTGGCTTTCTGTCCTTGTCACAAGCCTAACTCAGTCCTTCCCCTGCAGCATAATAGTCCCTGACAGGAGCTGTTTCGTTACTGTAGAGCTGGCTTCCAGAATTCTGCTGCTAAAAGGATGCGTTTTGAATATTGTGTAGTCTGCCCTGAGTCTCTGCGCGAGTAGGTGTGTCAGTGAAAGTGTGGAGTGGTGGTTTCCACAGCAGCAGACGTGGAGGGGCACTTCCGTGGGTGTCTCCTGCGTCGCCACAGCTCTGCTCAGAGCTGGAGCTCAAAGGTCAGCGTCATGCTCTGACCTGCCGGCTCTACCTGGGGCCTCACCGGGCCACAGACCTTCTCTGAAGCCGCAGCACCCCGCCCCCCATTCCCTTTCTGGAAAGCTGCGGGTTGGTATGTGAGGGCAGGTGCAGGTGGAGGGCAGGTGCTGGCATTGGCTCCAGGAGGCTAGCCGGCCTGAGCATGAGGGCAGAGCCTCGGGACGGCTGAGGACACGTCTGTCCCAGACACACACGGGCCGCCAGTGTTGGGGCCCGGCTGCTTACGGTGGGGGGAGACCGCTGAAGTGCCTTGCCCTGGCTCTCCTGGAGCTCCCATCAGATTCGCCTTAGCGAATCTTAGCATTCAGAAAAGCCCCGGATCACGTCTGCTTTAGCAGTCGCCTTGACAGGTGACAAGTGTGGTGATTCCTGTTGCACAGATTGGGACCCCCATTTGGCCAACACTTGACCACATGCTAGGCAGCTTCTCATACGGTCCCACGGGAGAGTGCCTGCTGTCCTTAGCTTAGAGACACGAGTGACCCATGGTGGCGACTTGCTTACGACCTTCGAGCAGGAGGTTCTGGGTTCCAGGCCCAGCCCATTGGCACAGGTGGTGCCTGTGAGCCGCAGTGCTGGGTGGGCACAAGCACGGCGACATGATGACACAGTGACGGGTGTAAGGGCCCTGTGCAGGAGGGGAGGAGTGCTGGTGGATGCGGTGGGTGGGGCCACTTGAGGGAGGGCCGTCCAGGCAGAAGGACCTCTGGGAGCTCGGACACGCAGAGGCTTCTGCCGCTAGGGCGCCTGTTGCGTGCTGGGCTTGGAAAGGCTGCTGGTGGAGCTGGGCTGGGCTTGGGCCCGGGATGGGTGGCATTCAGGTGTGACGGCTGCTGGGAGGCGAGAAGCGGGAATGCTAGCCTGAGGATCCGTCAGTGTCGGGTGAGGAGAGGGGACAGTTGGGGACGGCATCTGGTCCCAGGTGGTGTTCGGGGTGTGAGGGAGACTGTGCTTCTCACCTCTGAGCTCTCGGGGTTGCTGCGAGAAGGAGCTAGTGTGGGTTAGGTAGGCGTGTCTTCCAGGGGGCACATTGTCTGTCTTAGTGGCCGGTGACATACCAGTACATGGAAGCAGGTGAAACACAGTAGGCTCCGCAGCCTACTGCCCGAGCCCCTGGGTTCTTCCTGCCTTCGTGTCCCCCTTCCTCTCACACCCACCCTGTCCTGCCCTGTCTTTCTCCCTGGAGCTGGCCAGCACCAGCAGGTTTGTGTCGATTTGCTGAGCTCTGAGTTCTCCGCCAGGCAGACGGAGCCGGCTATTTAAGACTGCGATCTGACCGTGTCACTCCCTGCTCTGAGCGTGGCCTGGGATTCATTCCATGGCCAGCCTGCGGCCCCTCCCGCTCTCATCTGTGCTGTCTGTACTTGCTGCTGTGTGCCCCTGGCCCTTTGCTCCTGCTGGACCCCCGCCTGGCGTGTCGTCACTTCCTGGTCTGGCCTGCAGATTCCTGTTACTGTCCCCCTCCTTGGAGGCCTCGTAACACAGAACATCCCACAGCCTCCCAGCCTGCACTGTTCGAAGCTCCCTCTTCATGGTCTGGCCACCCAGGCAGTCCAGGAGCGCCTTCAAGGCCAAGGCCGGGCCTTAGCTCTGTATTTCTGTCAGAGGCACCTGAGCGTGTGGTGAAGAACTGGCACTTGGGAGCCAGCCACCCACCGCGGCCCCAGACCCAGCTGTGTGACTTCGACAGATTAGGTGACCTTTCTGTGCCTTAACCTTCCTGTCTGTAAAAGGCGGTTGATAGACGCTGGAGCGTCTGGATGGTAATTGTAGAGCTCCCTGTAAAACTTGCTTAACAAATAGAGTCCTACTTTATCGGCCTTACTGAGGCTGTAAAGAAGCCAACTCTCTTCCTAGCGCATCTTCCAGCAGAGCGCCTACAGCAGGCAGGACCTGTAGGCCTACCACTGGGAGGGGAGTGGGCATGGGGGGGGCGGGTATCTGCTGTCCCTTCACTCAGCCTGGTGGGAGCCCAGGGCTATGCCAGGAAGGGGCAGAAGCAGAGCCAGTGCCTGTGACAAGAGCTGGTTATCACTCTTTGGTGGCCGCGAGCTTTGCACACACTGTCTAGTCCTTAAGCATCTGGGGGCTGGATGGTACTGTCGCCCTCCCTCCCTGCCACCCCGGGAGCAAATGAGGCCTGAGGCTCAGAGGAAGGGAAGTGAGTCGCCCTGCCCACTTCAGGGTGCTACCGCTGAACCCCAGTTCCAGCCTGAGGCTAGTGGAGGCAGGGAAGCAGTGCCAGCAACACATGGAGAGGTCTGGACACACATGCTTCCACCAAGGGAGTGAAATGAGCTCAGGACGCTCCTCAGGAATGATAGGAACTGGAGCCCAACTCGGCCGTCCACGGCAAGCCCCCAGGGCGCCCCGATTCCACAAGACAAGCATAACTCCCAAACCCATGTCGCTGGCACAGGGGGCCTCTGCCCGCCTCTCCCTCCTTGCCTCACAAACCCTTCCCCTCCCCTGTTCTGTGTCTGTAGTTCTGACCACTGTTCTTCCCTCAGGAGCCCCGCGCTGGGACACTCACCTGTCTCCACCCCCAGGATGGGGCTCTGTGAGCCAGGGCCTGAGGGGTATCCCCTGCCCCCCACCTTATGCAGAGTCTGGCCATAGCAGGCTCTGAATGTGATTGGAGGAATGCCTGCCTTCCCTTCACCCCCACCCTGAGGAGGCCCCAACCAAAGTCCTGGCGAAACAGGAGTGAGAAGATCCCCTGTTCAGGCGCTTGGCAGAGGCAGAAATGCAGCAGTGTCTGAGGGGTTCTCTGCCCCTCACTTTAATGTGGGGTTCTGGGTCAGAAAAAACAGTCTTTAGGGCAGCGTGCTCCTGTTTTTCCCTCCAGTTGTGGCTGAGGCCTCACACATCTGCTTCCTGCAGGCCTGGGGACACCGTACATTTAGTTACGAGGAGCGTGGCATCTGTTCCAAGGGGCAGACACTCGAGCTCGGCTGTGAGTCGAGGAGGCTGCCAGTATGTGGTGTGAAGGGGGGGGGTCAGTGTTGCCCACTGATTGTAGGCTGGGGTGGGGGGGCAGAAAGGCTTTCCAGACTTGGAGGGAGGGGGCCCCGTTTTATTGTGATAGCTCTGCAGTTGTTTTAATGGCACTAGAAAAAATAGAACCTGCTCCCCAAGCCCAGGCACTATTGCTTAGGATAAGAGTAAAGTGGGAAAACGTAAAGGGCCAGCTAACTAACGTTCAGGTGGCACTTGGAGCCGTGGCCTGACTAGTGTCTCTTCATAGCATCTTCTGTGCTCAAGATCCAGGTGAGCGTAGGGATGTGTCCCTTGGGTACGGGGGGTGGTTCGGGAGCTTGGAGTAGAATGCAGGGTTTGGTATAAGTGCCTTTCCCAGTCAGTGTGCTACATTTTTTACTTTTATTTATTGTAGCTGTTAGATTTATATTCAGTAGCATTATCCCAGTTTTCAGCCACTAGTGAACTCATTGTATTTGATTTGTTTGTCATCTTAGCACATTTTCTCCCTTCCAGTTCGTCCTAACGCCTGTTACAGATGATGGGCACGGAGCGGCCTCCTGTGCCAGCGTCAGAAGGAGCTTGTCTTTGTTAGTATTGCGCCTGCCCCTGGGCTGTGGACTTATGGGGTGGCAGGAGAGCAGGGCAGCAAGCTAGGTGCCAGCTCTGGAGCTGCCCAGGAGCCTGGGACTCTTGGCCAGCGCCGTGCAACTTGCACAGCTCAGCAGCCATTGGAGGGTATGCGGGGGATGTTAATCGTTGATGTGACTTCTTGATGGTAACAAGTTTTGTGGATTTTATTTGCTGTGTTAGGGAGAGAGAAAAACAGGGTTATGGACCCTTGGACAGCTCGTGCTTCCAGCAAGCTCTATGCTGGGTTGACGAGGACTCTAAGGCGTGTGTAGGAGGCAGGCCAGGCCATCACCATCATGTCCCCAGAAGACACGTAGACTAAAGAAATAGTCTGTGTTTTGATTGAGCTGGGGCTGGGACGGAACTGGGCCCTGGGAGCAGCAAGGAGACAGCCTGCAAGCAGCTTTAGGAGGTGGCCATGCGGTGATGCCGTGGGAAAGCAGGACAGACGATGGCCGAGAGCTACCAAGCAGCCCACACCGTCACGAGCACCTGCGTGTGTCCGCGGGGACCGGGACAGGAGCGGGCATATTCCAGGTGGCAGTGAGTGTGCTCTCTCTAAGGTTTTCCAGTGTCCATTTTTGAAAATGAGCTTGTCCTAATGCTTGCCCACGCACGATTGTCTTGTTTTGATTCTAATCTTAGGTGTTATGGACATTACACGACAGTGGTAAGCCGGCTTCCTGCCACCAAGAGGTGCTGCCAAGTAGACCCCGCAAGTGGGGATGTAGGAGACTGTTATTGCAGGATCCGGTGTACAATGTGGCAGCACCTTAGATGTGCAGTCAGCACGCGTGCCTTCAGCGCCTGCTTCCCCTGGTCTGGCCGCAGACACGTCCTCCTTCTCCGAGGCTCTGTGAGCAGCGTGCCAGTCCGGGAGTCGCCCTTCCCCTCTGGCGGTCATTTGGAGACACCCTGCCAGGCCCGCGCCGAGTTGGGGGTAGATGACCAGGGCAGATGGTAACAGCCCCGCTCTCGTGTGCGCTTTTCCCAGAAAGGTGGGCCCACCTCTCGGGGACCTGTCGCTTGCTTCCTCCCTTGGTAACAGGGCCACTGCCTTGTGCAGGGCGGGAGGTAAAATCAGTTGAGGCCGTACCAGTCGCCATGAAAGTGTTTGGACCCTTGGAGCAAAGTTTGACCCCTGGGAATTTGTCCCCAAAGAGAAAAAGAGGAAGTTGTATATTTGAAGGTGTTCATGGCGGCTTCGGTTGCCGTAGGAGAACTCGGAAGGAAACAGAATGTCCAGCAGTCGGAGGTCACGGACATTCTGATGCGTTAATGGGACTTGGAGCCGTTAAACGTGCTTGTGATGAAGGTTATGTAGCAGGAAGAGAAGTAAGTGTTCAGTGAAAAAGAAAACCATGTCAGTGATGCACTTTCAGCTAAGTCATTGGCACCACGCTGTGGACAGGGTGGGAAAGTCACCCAGAGAAACGTTGCCATGGCTCAGGCCAGTGGGGGCGTGAGGGTCTTAGAGGGGGACAGTGCTGCAGAGCGGGGTCTTTGAGGTCACACTTGAGTGGTGCTGTTCCCATTGGCGTGCCTCCTGGCGTTATTGGGGTTCAGGAGGACACGTGCCAACAGTAGTACCTCCGTAGATGCTCTCAGAGGAGGGGAGGGGAGCACGGGCACCATCAAGCCCTGGGCCCCCCTCGGTGCCCAGTCCATGCCATGGTAGCTCAGACGTCATCACAGTGCGTCCAAAGTTTTGGAGTTACCGGCATGCAGAGACAGAGTCACTGTCTGAGCACTTGGGTAAGTGACGGGCTGAGGCCCACAGTATCAGGGTCCAAAGAAGACCCACCTAATGGGGTTGGTTTATTTGGAGGTGCAGTGCCTGTGGGAGGTGAGAGACAAGGGGGCTCCCTTGGGCTCAGGCTTGCTTGCTCCTAGGGTGCTGCTGCTCCCCAGGCAGGAGCCTTATAGGAGCAGGTCAGGGGCGGTGACCATTGGTCCAGGACACCCCCAGCCCCTTTGAGATGTGGGAGAAGAGCCAGCAGGTGGGCTGTGGGGTCCAGAGGCCACACCTGGGCCTGCGGTGCAGCTTTGGCGCTGCTTGAGGCGGGACCGGGAAGTGGAGGGAGAGAAGGAACCATCTGGAGTTAGGGCTCCAGGAGGAATGAGTAGCCCTGTGTCTGAGGAGCGGCTCTGAGATGAGGCCCAGGCGCCCAGGCCAAGCCCTGTGGGTGGGGTGTCAGGTGGAGATTCGCAGCCGGCGTAACCTCTGTCACGCCGATGCAGGTATAGTAATAAACGTCCTTGCGTTTCCTCCTTGTCACCTGGCTGTTTTTCTCTTGTTTGGTATCATCTGTACGGTGAGGACGAGAAGGGGAAACACCGACTCAAACACATTTGAAAAAATAGGTTTAACATACCAAGGAAGTCATGTTAGCAAACGACATACAGAAGGAAATACAGTGAAAAGCGCAGCCCCCTCTGTTCCCGGTTCTCAGTGCTTTTGCTGGTACCAGCATGCATTTCAAACAGGGAGAAGTTGCTGTGCGGCTTCTGGAACCCGTGTGATGACGGGACCTGAGCTTCCTTGGACGTTTACCAGTGGGCAGGGTCCTGGCCTCAGGTCTGTTTTGCTGCCCCATCCCCTCGTGGGATGCAGGCGAATCTGGCGAGCCGGGAAATGGCAACTGTTGGGCAGTCAGGCTCCTCTCCCCCAGGTGCCCAGCAGGGAAGGGTGGGAAGAGGTGGTTGACTTGGCTTTTAGTGGCAAGTGTCCTCGGGAGCTGTGGTGATTCTCCATTGTGCCTTTGCAATGATCCTTTACCAGCACCTGCCACTCGTCCGCCATACCCAGCAGTGCCACCTGTCACCTTACAGATAATCCTCTCACCAAGTTACCACGTGGATTGTGAAGTTTGCTTTCCATGTTGCTTTTCTGCCTGGCTTTGCAAACCCCCTGGCTCCCCGTCTCCCTCCTTATGTAACCCTCTGGAATAATTTCAGGATTGCCAAGAAGGTAAATTGGAGAAAATATTTGTGGTAACTTCCTGGACCACTGCTTTGAAAATAGAAGACTCTCCCTAAAGCCACTGGACCCTGCTGAGCAAACATGTTTGCCTGGATGAGTAACAGAGCCTGTGCCACCCGCCCTGGCTGCGGCTTCCCCTCTGCCTGGTCGCCCAGACATGGAGCCCTTTGCCTTGTCCTTCGTGGGGAGAGGGGTGCTATGAGGACCACTGATCGTCACCTCCCTGTTCCCATGACCCGCAGTGGGTGGCCAGTGCCAGTAACAGGTGGAAACAGGACAAGGCATGTTTGCTCTCCAGACACCAGTTATTTGGTGGCTGCAGACCTTGACGTGGAGTAACATGGTGGGACCCACAGCAGGAAGGTGGGACCCGATGCATTTGTTAGGCTGTCTGTTCATTCATTCATTCGTTAGCACGTATCGAGTCCCTGCTCTGCCGGCTCTCACTGTCCCGGGCACCACGGGTGGACAGTGAACATGCCTGACGTTGCTGCTCTCGTGGCGCCTACCTGCAGATGGAGGGCGGACTCCAGTGAGAGCAGAGAGGGACGTCACACCTGGTGCAGGGCCGGGGCTGTTCTCTTTCTAGAGAGGGCGTGCTCCCACAACTGCTGGGCAGTGTAAGGCAGCAGCCTGGTCTTGCTGTGCGCACACGGGGGGAGGGGTGCCAGTGAGATTGGCCATGACTTCCGGATGCTTTCCTCGGGCCGGGTCTCGACCTGTGAGGGTTGCTGACGGCTGTTGCCGTCCTCCCCTGTGTGGAGACTTGGGCTGTCCTTGCAGGCCCCGTGCTGGTGGCCCTGCAGGAGCCTCGACATGGAGTCTGGGTGGGTAGGAATCTGGCAGAGGCAGCTCCAGCCAGGCCAGGCCAGCTTTGGCCAAGTCCTGTGCGCGCGGGGTGTATGTGTGAGTTTTTATTTTAGTTGACTTGTGTTCTCAAAACTGAGGGGTGGGAGATGCCCAGCCAGGCGCCACCGTCGAACAGTTGTTTCCAAGGCAGTGAGCTGTGTAGGGTTTTGGCTGGAACCAGGAAAGTGCGGTCTCCCCTTAGAAAACGTTACTGTCCTCACGGTCGCCGGTCTGGTCCTTGTTGGAGGTAAGACCAAATTCTCTTAGAAGCCCTGGCTTTGGGCTTTCGAAGAGGGGAGGTGCCTTTTTGGGCAGGAGCTCTGGGGGTAGATGAGGCCGGGGCCCTCGGCAGGCCAGCTTGTAGAGCTGCTGTGGGGGGTGGTGACAGGCTCCAGGTGTCATGGGAGGCAAGCGGGTGAGTGTGACTCCTGTTTGGAAGGAACGCGTGTGGCACAGTTTGCTAACATCCTCAGGAGGGGCTGCCGCGTATGCAGCGCTGAGGGTCCTGCAGTGACATTGCCAGGTGCCACCTGACAGCACGTCTTCCACCAGCCCAGCCATGAACTCTTCCATTCTGTGGTGGTTTGTCTGGACCCAGCGCACCACCTCTGGCCATGGCCCTCTCCTGGGTTGGCAAAGGAGTTGCTGGGGGGCCTCTGCAACCACCCTGCAGGGCAGCGCAGGGACCTGTCTGGTCTGCAGGCGTTCGAGCTTCGGCACGTCACACCCTTGTCTGGACTTAGGGTTGTCATCGGGATTGGATGAGATCAACCTGGGAGGGGCCCTGTGCTCTGGAAAGCAGGGTGCAGGTGGTGCTGGTGGCATTGCTGCTGGGAAGAATCCAAACTGGCCAAGCACGAGGTACCAAGCAGAACCCACTGCTTTGGGGCGGGGGGTTCTGTGCGCTCTCTCTGAAATCTCCCAGTGGGCTTGTTCACATGCGGCTTCTGATCGAGAGGTCTGGGCTGGAACTGAGATTGAGTCAGAGTGGCTCCCGGGGAAACAAGTGGCTCCCAGGGACAGCTGAGCCCTACTTGAGAGTCACAAGGGTCTAGCTCAGATGTCTGGGGGGAAAGTCGGAATTTCAGACAGATTCAGTCAGAGGAGCGTAATTCCCATTGGAGAAAACCGTGCAGAGCTCAGGGGAAAGAGGCTCTCAGAGTATTTCCGTGTCCAGAGGATAGATACAGGGTATCACGCAGACTATCCTTTGCCTAAGACTTGGTGCAGATGTTTGCCGGCTGCTGGCGTTTCCCCTGTGAGCATGGAAGTTGGCTGCCTCTCCTGGGTCGAAGTCAGATGAAACCCCTCAGGCAGGCTGAGGAGGGCTCATGTCCTTAAGCTCAGCCCTCGGTGGCTGCTGAGCCTTTTCTTTCACAACCTTTAAGACACTGTTACCCAGCTCCGGCCACCTGGCAGCATGGCCTTAGGACTGGGCCTGGCTCTAAGCCTAGAACCACCTTTCCAAACCCAGAGTTAGACTGCGCAGTCTATTGGCTGCACAGGTGTTTTGGGGGCATGCACAATGTCCCAAAAGGAAAAACTGGTGTTTACTGCTGCCTGCCCGAGTCCTGTCTGCTATGAGGAGTACCTTACATGCAGTATTGCAGGTGTTTAGTCCTGCGATACCCCTGGCAGATACCCCTGGCAGGA